>NC_044277.2:9026426-9659759 GCF_004027225.2 Strigops habroptila
TTTGTCACTGAGAAGTTATCTATGATAGGACAAGAGGTAATGGGTTCAAACTTAAACAGGGGAAGTTCAGGTTAGATATAAGGAAGAGGTTCTTTACTGTGAGGATGGTGAGGCACTGGAACAGGTTGCCCAGAGAAATGGTAAATGCTCCATCCCTGGCAGTGTTCACGGCCAGGTTGGACAGAGCCTTGGGCAACATGGTCTAGTGTAAGGTGTCCCTGCCCACGGCAGGGGGGTTGGAACTAGATGATCTTAAGGTCCTTTCCAACCCTAACTATTCTATGATTCTACGTGTAATGCCTAGTCTCCAAATACTGGCCTATCTGAGTTGGGAAACCATTATGTAGAATTCAGATACTCATGTATGTAATGCAAACAGAAATACTAGCATTTGGTAAGGGTTGCTTTAAAAAACAACCCAACAGGAATTATTTTTGTAATTCTTAATATCTAGGATGTTGTATGTGTGCTTCTTCATTTCAGACTAAGTTGTTATAAGTCTTTTTTTAGATGCTGTAACTTTTTTTAGGAGTAATATATTCTCTGGTGGCTTTAAATGGAATGTAGATTGTATTGAATGTACTTTGGTGGTTGTTTTGAACAGTAAATGTGCAGCTTGTAAGGGAGATCAACTTCTGCCTAAAGAAAGTGTAGGGAAAATTTTAGTGTCAGATTGAGATTAATGAGTCCGAAACATGGAAGTGCAGAAAAGGAAACTCCAGAGCTGCTTTGCACTCCCTTCTGAGCATTGAGAGGGGGAATACCATCACTTCCTTTCTTACGCTACCTTGACTACAATGAGCTGCTTCCAGTGTGTTCTCTGTGGTGCAGGCCTTTGTGCTGTGCCTTGTTATTTGCTGGTTTTTTGTGAGTTGTTTCAGGATCTACTCCTGGTTAGACAGCAGAGGCAATTAGAAGTAATTCTGTAGTACATGTACTATGGTTTCATGGTTATGCATATTTGGAGAAGAAGACAGATTCTTGTCTGAGCCATTTATGTTTACTTAAACACACCAAATGAGGTGATGTTTTTGGACAATAAAATGATGACATCTGGAAAGTCTGGCTTTAGATTTCTCCTTGTAATTACCCTGCAATGCAGCTGTCTCAGAGTAGAGGGAGAAGGTACCTAACCAGCACACAAAACACTGAATAAAGAGGGTTATTTGCGTCAAAGGATAACACTGTTCATTCTAAGGAGGAACATTTCAGATATCTGTAATAGCACCCTGTGTGCCAAATGATGACAAAAGAGTGCTATGCTGCTCAGTGCACAGGAGACATGATCACCAAATTTCATTGTGTAGTTCAGGACCAGTTCCTAGACGGGGGTCAGGGAGTTCAGGAGATTACCCCTGTAGCCATGGAAAAGTTACTAAAAATTGAAGATCATTTACCCATCTTTGTCCATTTGCCTGTATCCATGGGCTATGACCCTACTACTGACATTGTCCCAGGCTCATCTAGTTACCTTAACATCTATAAAAAGACAAACACCCACAAAAGGTTATCCAAAGTCACAGAATATGTTTTCTTTTATGAGTTTTATGCCTGAATCCTAAGTTTTAGACAAACTCAAGGGCAGTTAGAGGAGATGTGCTGAAAATTATTTGCCGTTTGGGGTTGCTTGATGGCACTAGCAGGGTTATGTATTTGCTTGACTGATTCTGTGCATCACTCAGTTTCTTTCAGCCCTTATCCGTCTGATGTGGTATGATATGATTTTCTTGAAAGATCTCTTGTACCACACCATGATGCAAAAGTCTTGCCATAGTTGATAGCTGACTTACCAAATTGTATGGCTTGAGCCGCCTATGAACAACTTAGACATTCAATTTCCTATATTTCTAATGGATTCAAGGAGAGTAAGAGCAAGAAGGAAATAGCTGTTTTCTAATATCAAATTAAACTCTTGTTTTAAAGATAAAGATAAGTTTTAAAGACACATATTTCTGAGTTCTGTCTTGAGCTAGAACAATTGATTTTATGCAAAAGTGTTGTTCAGAGGGAAAATTGTCTCTGTTTTGTAAATCACTAGCAGTGCAGGAGCAATAGGCATGTTAGGATATTCTGCAATAGGATGGAAAAAACTGTTTCTTAAACCAGTTTCTGTCACTGTGTATTGAGTAAGTCCTTTGGGTACACCCTGTGTTTTGACAGGGCTAACCTGTCTTGCAGGATTTCATGCACATTAAAGACCAGACTGTGTCCTTACGTACACAGTGAATTTCTCTAATGCTTGCTCTGGAAGCAGCAAGACCAGGCTTTTTGAAAGATCTCAGATCTGCTAGAGGCATAAATGAGATCTGAGTTCTTGAAGAATCAGCCAATGTTCCCATGGGATCTGTGCACAACTGAATTGGTTCTAAACACAAAATCAGGAGGTGACAGTGACGCAAATAGCTTCTTTCACATTTAGCAAATCAGGTGTGAGTGGTGTAAAGCACTGCTCCTAACCGTCATTTTCTCATGTATGGTATGTTCCTGTCTTTCAGTAAACTGTATATGTAGATCACTCCAGCTGTGTGTAGGAGTTAAACAGCTATTGTACTTGTGCATTGGATGATATAGAGTATCAGGGACAGATGAGCTTTCTAAAAAGTCATGACAGCAGTTAGAGCACCTTTGTGGAACAGGTTGACTTCCAATACATTTTGATGAAGAAGCATCCACAATCTAAACCAAACAAAAACTCCCCTATCACGGCATTTAGCAGTCAGACCCAGGAGAAGTCAGAAGGAATGAACTCCTTACAAGGTGATTTAACAATAAGGCAGCAATGATTTCAGTTTAATGAGTTGGAAGCAGTGCCAACTATGAATGTTCACGTGCTTCCTCTCCCTGTGCAGGCTGTGCTGTGAACTCAATCAGATGACTGCTCTAGATGGGAAAATCACTGCCAGTGCCAAATGTTTGTTTTTTAAGTTGGCCAAGCTCCCTGATAGAGTTCACAGCATGGTCCCACAAATAATTGATCTGGCACAACAAAGGGGACACTGTGCTAAGGGATCAAGGTGGGCAAAAGGCAGTACAGAGATACAGGTACTTACTAGTTTCGCTACCAGGAACTTTGATTCATAAAATCATGGTCTCAGCTGGAGACAGAGGCTTGCTGCAGCTCAGCGGTGAAAGAATGGTAGAATCTGCGCTGCCAGATGTTCCTATTCTATACAAAGCAGAGCATTTTGGTCTCAAATCCCACATGCCTCATGCAAACCCCAGTTCATTCCTGGTGATCAGTTGTTATAAAACCATAATTTATTCTCCCTCGAAGTAGCCTAAGCAAGGTGGGGTTGGAGAAGGGAGAGAGGGCAATGGGGTTTCTGAGACATTTTAGTTACAAAACCCAACCTTGTGGCAAGATGTTATTTTTAGTTTAACAACTAATGATGAATCAAAATGCTTCTGCAAACCTAATTAACCAATAATAATTACCATAGCAACCAGTTTTTTATGTGGCACATGCTGAAAACACTCTTAAAGAAGCACAACAGCTTTATTTCCCCAGTTTTCCCAAAACAGACAAGAACTACTCTAATCCACTGTTGAAGACAATTCAAAATTAGAAAGCAAAATAGGAGAAGAATTAAATAATTCCCATAGGCACGTTTCAAGAATTAATGAAATTTCTGCTCTTTTGGACTGATCTGCCTGGAGAATGTCCAACTGGAGATTACACTGGAAACAATTTCTTTACTTTTCAGCTGTGTTTTGGCAAGTTCAGCCCCAGCACTGCTCTGTTTCTACACAGCAGAACAAAATAACCTGCTGAAGAGGTTCATAATAGGTTTATTTCTGTGGAGCACACTAGGGTTTCTTTCTCCACTTGAGGTTGTAACGCTGAAGTTCAGTGTCTTCCTGGATTTCAGAATTGTTTCTAAACATTTTTAGCTTTTTCTCCTCCACTTCCAGTGTGCTTTCCATGTGAATGCATGCTACCATTGGTTCAACTATTCATGATGAAAATTTTTTGTAGCAATTATTATCTTTTCGGGCTAGCTATGAGCTCATTTCCAATCTGTTGGGTTTGTTCCTATGTATTCACATTTCCCCAGGTTACAGGCTCTTTGGAAATGCTGAACTCAGTCAATCACTACACACTCCATACACGTCTACTAATGGCAGGCCTTAGAAAGCACTGAATTACCAGACTCTACAGCCAGCCTAATGGCTTTATATTCCTTAATGGACAATTGCACCTTTTCAAAGAGGAAACTTGTGGCAAAAATGAAACACAATTTAGTTATGGGTTTTGAAGTTTTGAAACTTTTGACATTTGCAAATTCTTCCTTAACTCTCTTCCAGTTGTTCATAAAATCACAGGATTCTGTGTAAGCTCCAAATCGAGGCAAACACAATTAGGTGCTCTTAATAGCAGAAATGCCTAGAAATTGTTGTTATGATTAGCCCAGCTCTGCTCTCAGTAACTCACCTGTATCCTTCTGAATTTCCTGTTTCCTGAACTACATTCAATTTTGTTAAAAAGCTGCCTGTGGCTGATTCACCTACCACTTTGCTACAGTCTTGTGAGCTACTTTACCGTCTTTTCAATTAATTTCCCTTTTCCTGTTCTCTTACATTAATATCTTGTACTTACCCTGATTGATACTTCTTCCTGACCAGCTGTGTCCAGTGCCTTTTAATTGTTTCTTTGAGATCTGGTGGTTCTCAGATCAGCTCAAAATGTTATCTTGGTTTCAGTTGTCTCTGCAAAGACCTGTTTATACAATGAATGACAGATAAAAATGAAATTATTTGAAACAATGTGCACTGTCCAACTTAATCTTGTCTTTCTTCTCTGACCTGTGTCTTCTTCCCTCATTGCCTTGGGTTTTGGCTAGTTTTCATATTGATTTTGCAAAGGGCTCCGATGTGCCTGTGTGAGGGACACTTTAGAAACGTAAATTTATTTGACAAGTGATTTCTCTGTGAATTAAGCTCTTAATCACCTCCTATGAGAAATATGGGAATCAGAGTTTTGGAGTAAAAATTTTAATGGCTGCTTCTAATTATCTGCATGATCTTGTCAAGTAACGTTCTTTAGCTCTGTTCCTCCTATTATGTGATTATATGCAACTGCAGGTTCAGCAGGAATAGTGCTGATCCTGTTACACGGATACTCCGAAACAGCATGGTATGGATACCTTCTTGTTTGCATTTTTTAAGTATTCAAAAAGCAGACCTCCCCAGAGCCCTATTTAACCTAAAAACATATCACTCATGGCCTTTTAAGATCACTTGCTGTCTCTGCTTCAGTTGCTTATTTGAGTGCTGTGCAAAGTACAGATAAACTTTGTGCATAAATTGCTCAAAAATACTGTGAAAAGATTTTCTTTTTTTCTCATGTTATAGCTCAGCTTTCCTACTGTGTCATTATTGATTATCTTCAGGTCAGTCAAAAAGACATGAAACAGTGTACATCACATAAAATCAGTCTGCCCTGGCTTGTGGCCCTGATAAGCAGTAGAAAAATCCTTCAAGACTTCTGGAATTGGCTACAGTAAACTGTAGGAAAAAAGAGTGGCAATGAGAAATTCAGGTCTTATATGTCTTTTTCATTCTTTTGTTAACAAGAGCAATAGATTAGTATCCTTTCAAAGCATAGTGCTTTACTGTTTAGATTGCTTTCAATGAGACTGCTATGTGTAAGAAAAGCAGATTCTGCCTCTGCTTAAACTGTTGTTTTACCTGTAACATGTTTTCCATAATTCCCTTTGTCCAAATGAAGTTATGTGCTCATGAAATCTAATTGAAGGCCAAATTCTACTGCATTTGCTCTAAGGAGATCTGCTGAAGTGAGTGGCGCTAGTCCTGAGGTGGGTGACTGAACTGAGCTCATGAGGAACTTCCAATTGAATTTGGAAGCAAACAAGAGCTCCCTGCCACTGCCTTCACTGTTGAAATGTGCATTTCAGATGTTGTGAAAGGCTCTTCTTTTTTTCACCCTATGCTCTAGCTTTCCGTGTGTGTGAGCATTGATTATCTTCAAGTCAGTCAAAAAGGTATGAAATGTAGACTTCTCCAGCCACCTACAGCTGATTTCAGTTTTTCTGATGAACAACATAATTCTGAACTGGTCTTATCTAATGTCAGCTCATGATATGGCTCTTAGTAGCCAATGCCAGAAAGGAGTTATCTCATGAGCTGAATTATTGCATTCACTGTTTTATCTTGCAGCAAAGGCAGAAAGCGTCTGGGGCAATCCCATCTCCGGTAAAACAGGGTAAAGTAGATAACAGGGAAGAAGCAGTAAGCACAGAGGTGGAATAGTGACAAAACAGTGAGACTAAATAGTTTCAAATTTGCCCCTTTTAAAAAATCAAAGCGTAACATTAGAAGTCAGTAAAATGAGTAAGAGGAACATGAATTGGAAATGATCAGTCACTGTTTCCAAACATGATGAGGCCCTCAAATGATAAGGCTGTGAATTAAAGCAAAAAAAACCCAAAGGAAACATTTTTATCACAAAGTGCCTAATAACATTGTAGAAATCTTTGTCATTGACTGCTATAGGGGTCAAAGGTACAATTAACCTTACAATCAGAAAAGTATCAGAAAAAGTTAAGCATAAAGTATGCCACCTCCAGCTCAGAGGTGCTGTGAACCACAGAATCCTGAAAGCCAGAAAGATGCAAGGATCATGCTAATCAAGCCCTATTTCTCACAAGTTTTACCTAGACATCTATTACTAGCAAAGGTTAAACAAAACCTCAGCTGGAGCCAGGATATGATTTCTTATTTAATCATGGCATATAAATTGTACATGAATATCCTGTACTATTGCAGAACAATACTCCAGATTCAGAAATACAGGACTATGCGAAGCTGAAGTGTCTGCCAGATGCATTTGGTTTGATATCAAATCTCACTTTCAAACCCACATGAATGTGAGGAGCGAGACCTGAAGATCTGAGGCAAAGCATCACAATGAGATTAAGTAGTTTTGCTAAATGTTTTCTCTCTTCTATTAGGAGAAGTAACAGTTTCATTTTAAGGAGACTGATTATCAGATAATACTACAAAAAATCAGCCTCTAGCCCACAGTGTTCTGCAACCACAGATTCTGGAGTGTTCAAGAATGTTTTGACAAAACATCTCTGAATGCTTGCTTTATTCATGTAGACATATGTACTGTTTATCCTTGTACTCCCATCTGAACACTCAGTTTTCTGCTATCAGAGATAGCATCCTCAGTGATGAATACTTGATCTGCCCTAATGTGGCTGTTCTGACGTTGTTATGATCCTGGTGGCTTTGCTGGTCAAGTGATGCAGGGTAACGTAGCCTCCTCTTGCTCCACGGCTGGTCTGCTGATGGGAGAAAGGTGTGATCCCACAAGGCAAGGTGCACTCAGTGGGACCTCATCAGCACAGTGGCTCTGACTGGACCTTGTTAGGAAGATGGGGAGCTGCAGTTTGCCAACTCTCAGCTGGTTCACTGTGTTCCAATGACTTCTCTAGCCAAGGTAGCAGTCAGAGCGGTTTGGCCCTACATGCTGCATTTGAGGAATATTAATGACTTCTGGACTTATTTTTGGCTCTTGACCCTCTCACAAGTTAAAAAAAGGCAGGATGAAGTGGAAACTGAGAGGAGTTCACATGAATTTGAAACCTGCAATGGGGATAAGGTGTTGCATAAAGCTGCTGAAACTGCAGGTCTCTGTTCTGTCTCTAGTATATGAAGATACTAAAAGTTTCTTAGTTTCCCACACAATCTCCACTTCAATGGTGTCAATGTGCTCTGTCTTACAAATACCCAGAGCACAAAAAGGTATCAGTGAAAGACAAATCCATTTTACATGGTCCAAGGATGCACTCCCATTTGGCTCTTTAAAGTTCATATCGCAAAGGAAGAAGCAGTGATGCACCTTCTGCAAGGAAAAAGAGTTCAGCTTTGACGTAGACCTCCGTGAAGAAAAGGTCTGTGTACACATGCACAATCTATGCAAGAATTTGGTTATCCTTTCAGCTTCTCCTGTTGAGTGGTTCAGAATTCAGATTGTGCAAGCTTGTGCTTTGGCATCAGCTGAAAATAAATTTATTTAATTTGGTCCATAAGAACAGAATAACTGTTACCACTGATATTAATTCTTAGCTAGCTGGCCCTCTTTGTTATCCTTAATATGTCTTTCTTCGCAAACTAAGCCATGGAACAAATCACAGAGTTGCTTTTACAAAAGAGGCAGTGCAAAACCAAATTGTTAATTATGTTTGTAATCATTCCAGACTAAAGCCCTGTGAGTCAGTCCTTGGAAACATCATTTGTGGTTCACCTAGAGTTTAATGCCCCCAAATACTGCATATTTCTTCCTCAAGGCAGAGAGAATTTTGTGCTTTTGATGCCTCTAATTAAGATCCAAGAGATTCTTCTATGTAAACTTTCCTAACCTTTGCTTTTACAGCCTGTATGACTGCAGAGCAGTCATTCTATATCTCTTTCTTTTTCTCTTTCTCTTTCTAAACAGATATTTTTGCTTCTCCTCTCTGATCAAACCTTATCTGTTGTTCATTGCAGATAGCTGCTCAGGCAGTGTTATTTATGTGTATGAACACTGCAGGAATCTTCATTAGCTACCTGTCAGACAGAGCACAACGTCAAGCTTTCCTGGAGACCAGAAGATGTGTAGAAGCCAGACTGAGACTAGAGACAGAAAATCAGCGACAGGTATTGGAGAAACAATCCTATTTTTTTATTAATTGGAATTTATAATTGGACAACGCTGGGCTTCCAGACTCCAATGTGGTGCCACCTGATTTGTGCAGGTTAAGTGAATTTCATACTGTTATTTTGCTGGTGTGTATTGAACTGATACGACATCTTAAAGATTTTCACTGGGAAACAGGATGAATAGAGAATGGCTGTTCATTGTCCTTTCTCATACAAGAAGAGGTCATCAAATGAAATAGCAACTGATAGGTGTTTGAAATTGGTTCTTTACGCAAGCGGTTAAACTGGGGAACTTCATGTTTCAGAGTGCTGTGGATACTAAAACTTGTATCGGTTAAATGAAAACTAAGCAAGTTCATGGAAATGAACTCTATCTAGGCAGAGAAAATACTAAAACATAACAGATGAATTTTTGGAGCTGAGAGGCCACTGCAGGGAAGTATCACTATATGCTTTCTCTGTTCTTTACTCTTGCCTAAAAATCTTCTTTTGGCTACTATGCACAATAGCATACTGGGTTAGGTGAGCTTTTGATCCGAGCAGGTACATCGTCTTTTCTAATCCAGAATAAGAGGCAATGAATAAAAAGAAGTTTGCTGCTTATTATTTTGTACCAAGGGAACAGAAATGGTAGTATGCAATATGTGTTTTGCATTCCCACTGAAATATCAGAAGGTTCCCCTGCTGTTTAAAAACTTGCATTAAGATCAAAATACAACCTGTGTGTGTATATATATATGTATGTTACACTGCTGTTTCATGAACTCAACCATTACTTTTGTCCTGTTGTATAGATACATATATTACTTCTCAATTTTATTTCACTAACTTCTTGAAAGCCATGCAGAGATCTAGGAAGATGTCATATTCTAGACTTTACTGACTAATGACTCAGTATGAATGCATGACTGTGCCAAGTAATTCAAGTTACATGTGCCAGAACATCAGATGTTGTGATAGGACGAGGGGTGATGGTTTTAAACTAAAACAGGTGAGATTCAGGCGGGATGTGAGGAAAAAATTCTTCACAATGAGGGTGGTAAAATACTGGCACAGGTTGCCCAGAGAGGTGGTGGATGTGCCATCCACAGTGACATTCAAGGCCAGGCTGGATGTGGTTGGGGGCAACCTGATCCAGTTGAAGATGTCCCTGCTCATTGCAGGGGGATTGGACTAGATGAGCTTTGAAGGTCCCTTCCAACCCAAACCATTCTATGATTCTATGATCTCTCCAGCCACTGCTGAATGGAGAAGCTTGGAGGGATATTATCTAGGATGCTTTGCTCTCATTTTAACTAGAAGACCACATTTTTGTGGGTTTTGGGTTTTTGTGCATTTGGGAGTTTTTTGCATTTTTCTTCTTTTCTAATCTTTTATAAACTAATATTTTGTAAACTTCACCTTTATAATTTTGGGAACTTCATTGTAAAAATCTTTATAAAACACTAGCAATAGTTTCCCCCATTCCAGATGATTCTGAGAATCTTCTGTGAGAATTGTTCTTTTATGGAGAATGACATTTCTACAATGACAACTTTTTTTTTTTGAGAAAATGAATTTTGCTAAGATTTTATTTCCTATTAGGAAAATTAAGGCAGATAATTTCCATTTGGTAGGAGTTGGATCTGAAATACTTGGTTTTAATCAGTTAATGTTGAACTCTGCATTTTGTCTTGGCTCAGTGCCTTGCAAGGCTTCAGGGCTGTGCTGTCCCTTGAAGGCAGAACTTCCTGAAGAGTTACCTCACTGCATTGAGGCTCACCCATAATCAAACAAACTAGTGTGACATAGGCATCATACGACTGGAAATGCATATGGGAAAATGTATTTGGGCCAAGAAAAATGTCCACAAGAAAAAAATACAGACCTCAGAGACACCAAATGAAAGATCTCTTCTAAAACTTGATTTAATGATAAGCTATCCCAAAATTTAGGAAGAAAATATTACAGCCGGATCAAGTTTTTCGTGGCTTTCACTGGTCATACTGCTACTTTTCATAGTAATGGGTGACATCATAATCAAAATCTCTTAAGGTTTATTTCCATCTCACACAGCTTCCACTTCTTAAACTGAAATTAATAGATAATTACAACTGGGTAATTGTACTAACATGTCATATATATGTTGCATCATATGAACTATGACAGTTTGCCAGATAGATCCCATAGGTCTGGTTTTGTGCTTTGTTTAAATAAGAAGACCAGTAAAATTAAAGTAAGAAAAAATAACGTGAGTTAAAAAATACAACAAGCAAAGGGACAATTTTCCATAAGTAATTGCAGAATAATACTCCAATTTTTAATAAAGTTTATATAAATGCTTCAGATATAGAATCATAGAATCATGTTTTGTGGTCAAAAGCAAAAGGTTATTATGTATTTCCAGATAGATTTCATATAGATAACTCAACTTTTTTTCAGTGAAAGCAGTTTCATTCATTCATTCATTTGCCATCATACTTTTTTGTAAAGTGTGTTGAAAAAACAAGGTGAAACCACCAAATCTCATGAGGACTGAAAAACTATTTTGTATTGTTGTTTGTGATACTCTGAGATGAAATTTGGACAGTTAAATGTAAAAGTTTGTTTTCCAGACATCATTATTTTCCAGCAGTGTCTTCCCTTTGCAGGGTTTTCAGGGTTTAAGGACTCCTTGCTCTATTTCAATGTTGCTGTGAGGTTTTCCAGTTTGACGGTCAAAGTCTTTTTTAAGGAGCCTGGCCAAAGTTTTTCAAAGCTTTTAAGTGACATAATTTCCAGTTTCTGTTTCCAAAACTCCATACAATTAAGTTCCTGCATCTTTTTTCATCCTTCCTCATCCATCACCATTTTCTTTCAACAAACTTTTAAGTAAAATTTCCAGAAGTATTTCAGAAAGTGAAGAGTTTCAGTAGGATTTTCAAAAGTGACTGATTCATCAAGGATCTTATTTTTTTAATTATTACTTTTTTTATTTTTAAGCACCTGGCATTGTTAACAAGTACATATTAACATTTTCAATTACAATGAATTTTCTAACTCTAATTACTCTATTAATAAACTGAACAGTACTGTGGATACAAAAGGGAATTGCTTCAGCAGTTATTGCTAATGATGTTTATGCACTTAACTGCATGGTATTATCTGTGTGACACCATTTGGAAATCCCAGCACTCTGTGAAACTGAGGGAACATCTGTTTCTACTTCTTTCCCAATTTTCACTAGAAAATTAGAATTTGGTGAAGATCTAAAACAGTTCAGACCTCTGCTTATTTTAAATGAGACTTCACTGCTGATGAATACCAGACAGAATGTATCATAGAAAGATAGAATACCAGAGAAGAAAGTTAGAGAAAGTAGCACAGACAAAATAAGGTGTAGCGAAACCAGCCTCAGTTTACCAGTTACTGATCAAATCATTAATTTAAATATTTTCTAATGAATTGTAGCTAGCTGATTGTGCTTAAGACATGTACTTATATCAACCAACCAAAAATGGCAGCCATAAAATGTCTTCCAGTTTTGTTTTCAACACATTGTCATTATGAATAAACAGCAAACGAGGTTCTCAGATTTCTCAAGTCCATTTTGTCAAGGGCTACAAGAAAAGCTTCTACAGGAACACTGGTGATAAAAAGAACACTAGGGCAAATGTGCCCCCCCTCTGAAGGGAAAATTGGTTACCCTGGACATGGAGAAGCCTGAAGTACTCACTCAACAACTTTTTTGTCTTGAACTTCACTTGTAAGAGCTCCAGGCACACTGCCCAAGTCACAGAAAGCAAAGGCAGGGACTGGGAGAATGAAGAACTGTCTGCTGTTGGAGATCGGGTTCAAGAACATCTGACAAACCTGAAGGTGTACAAGTCCATGGGATCTGATGAGATGCATCTGCAGATCCTGAGGGAAGAGGTGGATGAGGTGGCCAAGCCACTATCCATCCTATTTGAGAAGTTGTGGCATTGTGGTGAAGTTCCCACCAACTGGAAATAGAGAAACATAGTGCCTGTTCTTAAAAAGGGAAAAAAGGAAGGCCTGAGGAACTAGAGGGCAGTCAGTCTCATTTTGGTGCCCAGCAAGCTCAAGGAGCAGATTCTACTGGCAATAAGGCGCATAGACAATAACAACATGATTTATGACAGCCAACAGGGCTTCACTAAGGGAAAATTGTGCCTGACAAATTTGGTGCCCTTCTATAATGGGGTTACAGCTTTGGTGGATAAGGGAAGAGTAACTGCTATCATCTACCTGGACTTGTGCAAAGCATTTGGCTTCCTTGTCTTTAAACTGGAGAGGCATGGTTTTGACATAGGGACCACTTGGTGGATAAGGAATTGGCTGCATGGTCACACTCAAAGAGCTGTGGTCAACAGCTCAATGTCCAATCGGAGACCAGTAGAGAGCATTGTCCCTCAAGAGCTGGTATTGGGACCGGTGCTGTTTAACGTCTTTGTTGGTGACATGGACAGTGGGATTGAGTGCACCCTCAGCAAGTTTGCTGACACCAAGCTCTGCAGCACGGTCAACCATTCTATGATTCAGTGGTTTCATTTCAACAATATCATCACTTTCTACCACCTGTTTGGAATTTTGGGTCAATATGTTGATTTGATATCTATATGTTTCAAAAAGGTTGACACCCAGCACTGTACTTACTTTGTTAATAACCACTTCAAAAACACTGTATTCCTTTTTACCTTGATTTTATCATAAAGACACAACAGGTAATTCTGCTTTCGTAACATCTGGGAAATGAAAATAGAAAGTATAACTTACTTTCTTAATTAGCTACTGCAAAACTTTCAAAAACAATGAGTATGCAATTCCCCTTATTATGAAAATACCGTGAAATGGCCTTAATGAAGAGCAGGAACCTGTATTAAATTTCATTTTCATTTCTTTTTTTCATCATACAAAATCCCCAAGTTTTAGATGAATGACATATTAAATCCAGGCACACATTGAAATGATGACTTTATGAAGAATTGAATTCATAATCTATCTTTAGTGTTCTTAACTGTTCTTTCTCCAGCAATTCATACTAATTTGAAATTTGTCTAACATTTTAAACCCTCAAATATCGTTTAATTATAAAGTCTCTCAGATAACTGTCACTTTGCCTATTTCCTCCACCACATACAAATAAGTTATACATAGCCGAAAACAAGTGTTGCACAAGGAGGTTAATACTTGACTTACAAAATTGCTTATGACTGAAGCTGGAAATGGAGGCTTAAAATGACTGAGAAGGGAACATCCCAGAAGTTAAGTAGCTAAATGGCTTTAAAAATCAGTCCAGCTCTGAACTCTTATCTTGTAATAAAATCACAATGTTACAGCACTGCTATTCATAGAAAAGTCATTTTACATAGTTACGAGACCTATTTGTCATGGCCACACTTCTACTCTCCATCCAAAACCTCTGTTGACCACTGAAACTAATAAAGCCTGGATAAAGCAATAGGGAAATATTGGTGAAAGGCTTCATTCAAGCTAAGCAAAATTGTTAGACTGTATCCTACGAACATGAATAACCTGTGAATTGGACTAGTGTTCAAAGGAAAAAGAACCTAAAGCCTCTCTGAAGCATTTTATTTACGTTATTTCTGGTAGATTTAGAGCACCTGATGGTATCTTGTGAAAGAAGGATCTTCTCTGCAGTTGTTTGAGATGACAGGTGAAATCAGTCCAGATCTGTGTGATGCTTATATTCATCCTCTGGTGAGGTGTTTGCTCTTGTTCTCACTGTAGCAGGCTCTGCATCATTCACGAAAAGAAAATTCCCTACCTGGTGTGGAGAACTCACCAGCAAAGCTGCACTGCCATTGCTGGGCTAAACTATTGAGAGGGACTAAACCCAAATCAGAAAGAAATCCTCCAGGTTTTAAGCCCCGAGAAGCCAAATATAGAAAAGTATTTTACTTTAACAGTACATTTGTGCAGTCTCAGTGGTTACCTACTGTTAGAAACTACTAAAGACACAATACATTAGTCTCTTTAGCTGTCTTGTTTACATCCTTCTCCAACACGGTCTTTAGCAGGCAGACCCCTTTCTCTGCAGGTATCATCTAAAATTCCTCCAAAAGAAGGTCGTCTTATATGGAAATAAAGCTCCTTCTTGATGTCTACTCTAAGTTTTATGAATATTTTCTTGGGTGTCCAGCACCCTGGCAGAGAAAACGGAGATGAAGTCTACAAGAAAATGCAACTAAGAGAGTTGGTGGGGAACAACCCCTGTCTGCCTGTAGCCTTGCAAAGAGTACTCAGGCAAGAAGGTCTTCTGTTCTTGTAGAGATGTTTCCCATCCGGGAGGAATGAAGACAGGCATGTTCAGCTATAGTTATGTATTTGGTCAGATTAGAGGGCAGCAAGAGGAAAAATTTCTCTTCATTAAATGGTCTAATGAGAAGAATCCTTTATGAGAACACTCCAGCAGACAGTTCCTCCCTGTAAGTTCTGCCACTGGCTTACTGAACACCTGCTTTCCAGCTAATCTGTTTCTCACAGGGGATTCCACAAATTCAATTAAAGCTCATTTTCAAAGTTAAAACAGTTTGGCTATTATTTTCATTTGACTTCCACAAAAGATTTGAGCTGACCACCCTACAGAACCATTCACCCAGGTGAGAAGAGGGTTGTTTTGTTTTCTGTATATGAACATATTCTATTTTTCCAGTGTGAGTATGAGGGCTGTAGAAGGAGAAGACATCCTGTAGTATTCAGAACAGTCTGCTGTTGACATATTTAATCTCTCCTGCCCGTTATCTGTGGAAAAACTGTAATCCTGTCTTAATCTCTTTTTCCATTAGAAAACTGTTCTGTTTGACCATTTGTTTCCCTTCTACCTCTACTTGCAGAGGATTTTATTCACATTTTCCTCTGCAACAATCTCTACTTACCACAGCTTTAAGAAGCTCTCTGCAGATTGATGAACTCTGTTCTGTTTATTTAAAAAAAAAATCATCTTACGTGTTGCATGGGTTTTATCAAGCTCTTACAGATCTAGATTTTAATCAACCATCAGTACTTTGCAACCTCTAACATAAGAGCAGATTGGACTGGGATTGGAAAGGACAGTTTAAGAGGTTAAACACTATAAAGTCTTTATATATATATACAGGTGCTAAGAATATGAAAATCCCTCCAAATTGGTAGGAGAATAAAGTTCAGATTTGGTTTAAAAATAGAGTAATCTGAATTTTAGAGATCACATGACCTTCCTTTTTAATTATAAAAAAAATTTAAAATGCTTCACAAATAAAAATTACAATCACAATAACTGAAACTTTATTTTTAAAAGGCAAACAATAACCTCACAATTCTGTGTAAACCTCTGGCTAGATAATGCATTTTAGTTAGCTTTTCTTCTTTATAGGAAACAATCTGTTAAATGTGAAATGCTCAGAAAGGTTTCACATTTATCTAGACTTTCTTTCACCTTTCTCTAAAGATCCGTGATCTCAATAGAAATTTGTTCTTGGCGTTGCTCCTTTGGTACTTAGAAGATCAAACTCAAAGCATAACATATTGGTCAACCAAAAAAGCCAAGGAATTTGCAAACTTCCTATTGTTCTTCACAATCGATATCCATACCATGATTGAGTAGGTGATCTGTCTCCTAAGTCCATTAACAGACTTTTCCTCCTTATTAGGGTGGGGAGAAGCAGTATTTACATACACATATGCTTTTGTAGGAACCACAGAACACATCACAAGACTACCATGCACATTTTCTGCACCTTCTTGTCTTAAAACACCCCATCTGCTTAACCCACTTGCAGTAGAAAACACAACAGTTTACATGTCAGATTTTAGATGTTGTTCCTTCACATTTGCTGCTGCTATTTGTTTCTTATCATCGGAGCATAGCCCCACATTTTGCTTTCAAGTAGAAACCTAAGGTAAAATCAAGATACAAACCATCCTCTGCCTTCTCTCCCAGTCCTTGCAAATTTGGAGTAGTCACATGGATTCAAAGAGAATAACGAGATTTACAGCCAGTGCTGGAGCGATGGGAATCAGACCCTGAACTACAATTTATGGAGAGGAAAAATAATACCAAAGAGTGTCAGGACTTCAGGGATGCGAGCTTTCCCTGGAAGAAATTGGTGAGAAACTTCCCCTTCCTAGGAGCTGGTTTTTGGAACTAGTGATAAAACCTCTCTTTGAAAATCTGTGGTTTCTTATCAGGCTGTTCAAATGCTCTGCTAGTTGATAGTGAAGAGGACTGATAGCTTGTTGATCAGGTTTTGGTGGCTTGTGCCTCCCGTGTTCTCAGCTCTTTACTAAAGAGAGAGATGTCTAATAAAAAAAAGCCATTATCACAGCTGTCACTAACTTGCTGATGTCTCAGGGAAGTGCACAAAGGTGAAATGAGTAACAGGAATGAAATAGTTTTGGACCCCTACAGCGATGAGACACTTCTGCCAGCTGGTCTGCAGTACAGTCATCCCTGTTTAAATGAACTCCACGCTCCAAACTCATCAGGCTAGTGCCTTTCCTGAGTTCTGAATATACTTACTCATTTGAAGGTAATTATTTTTTCTTGTTTAGGACCAGGACTCTTAGGTTACTAAGGAAAGTTATTATAAACTACCCTGAAATGACTGTAGGAGTACTCTGAAAAAGTCTTTACAATCTTCACAATTAATAGAGAGGCTCTGTGGTCCAGATAATGGTTTTAAATTATCTGACCATGAGCAGTACCAATTCTAAGCTAGACAGAGTCAAGTTACTTATGTCATTGCTGAGATAATTTAAGTCAGGATAAAATATTTGAATTAATGTTTATGAATAGGCTGAATGTTTTTCACATTATCAGTATTTAAGTACCCACCTCCAAGCCTATTAAAAGTGATTTGGTTTTCATAAAGTGACCATTACTCCCACCTAGAGAAACTTCCCAGAGAAAGTTTCATCCAGCTTGTGCTGCTTGTTATTGGAGCCTTACAGGTCTCTGAAAGGTGTATTCCCTGTTTTCATTGGAATAAATGACCTCTTCACTCTTTTCCATCTTCTTATTCTGCAGTGATTTAGTCATATAAAGCTGAAAAATAAATGGTATGTGAGCTTGCTTTCTGAAATTTTCCATGTCATTAGCTGCAATAACTAGTACTTTTGAGAAATGTGTATTTTGCTGAAGTCACCTAGTAATCTCTGAAGTAGTACGCAAGTAACAAAATGGAAAAAGAAACATCTAAATTAATAAAAAGTGGAAACAGTGCAGAACAATTACATGAAGATTCGATGGCAGATGAGTCAAAGCAGTCCTGGATAAGTGAAATTGTAGTAGGGCATAGCACCACAGACATTACAGTCAGATGGGGTTATTCTGATATTTTAGAATAAAATCGAATTGTAGGAGTTGTTTTGTACACATTTTGTATTCCAGTAAAATAAGCAACAGCTTAAGATTATGCCATTATGGAATCAGTCTCCAGTAGGTGTGTCTGTCTCCTGTTCTTAAAGTATGACTCCATCCTTCCTGACCAAAATAATTGAAATTTATGGAAGCCAATGCACTAGAAGACAGTACAATGCTTTTTGTTGAGACATGAGTCTGATTTCCATAAAAATGTTTTTCTTTTGGTAATTTTTCTTCTCTACAATAATTTAATAAAGAATAAATTAGAAAAAACATCATGAGATTTAGAAGAAACAAAATTACAAAACAATAAAATTCGCCTTTCCATTTATTAGATATGTCTAATGTATTACTGTGTATTACGAGATCACCTGTAACCGTAAATGTTGGTGTCAATAAGATAGGGTGGTAATACAAATTGTTTTGTAACTCCTGCTTTTCTCTGCATGTCTTTGTTACATGGCTAGGTTTCACAATGGAACGCAAGTCTGACATGGTCTTAATTCATGACGTAAAAAATCACATTAGGATCCAGAGGATCTGGAATTATTACCCATTGCTTGAACTCTATATTGACAAGGGCACTGAATTTAAGACCTGTAGTTCCTACTGCCTATGTTAATGACAGCTCAAATGACAAAGCAATGTTAGGGGATTGTTTTGTGATGTAGCCTAGCAGGTCCAACAGCAGGCGTTTGCTGTCAAGGAACACAGACTTGCCCCCTGCAGTTCTTACCCGCAGACATATGCTCCCTTCTCAGTCTCGTGCAAGTTAGTGGTGCTCATGTGGCCTTAGGTAAGCTGATTCAATGTGCCTGTGCCATACTGTGCACGCATCAGCTGCACTTAGTTTCATGATGAATCATGTTACTTTAAAAATAATTTTATGGAAGAATACAATTTTTCATTTAAAAGATACATGCAGCAGCAGTAACAGGTACCATGCCAAAAAAATCAACAGGAAGGGTTGTTCCACTACTTCCCAGCATACTACAGGATGAGCTAAGTGTTTATGAAGCCAAAATGATACTGGGAAGGTATGAGAATACAAACTGGCAGCCCCGGAATCAGCCTTGTACATCTCAAGAAGCACAGGGCAAGCAGGCATTAAGACTGTGATAACCTTACATAGCCAACTGGCTGATGAGAAAGACACCTCCTTTGATGCCTGGCAATAAACTTAATCATCAATCCTTGCCAAGATTTTGTAATGTGGCTTCAGGTACTTGAATCTTCAAACCATTTGTTAACCAAACAAAGCAAAGGACCAGCAGTATCTTGCAGTCCTTCCCTTCGGCATGTGTTACTATATTGTCTCATGCTGTTCTGGACAACAGTATTGAGGAAGCAATTGAATAAAATGTCCTTCCTACAGGAAGTGTCTGTGGAAAAAGCTTTTTCTTTCTTGCATTACCACAAACTTTATAATGCTTCTCAGTAAACAACTAATTAGACACCATTATAAAAAGTCATGACCCTTATAAACACTGGGTTTATTAGTTTGGGTCAGACTCTAGCTGTGTTTCATAGCCAATACCTAAACAAAAGGAGACTCCAAAACCTCTTGTGTGATCTGGCCTTGTTACTCTTTGAGAACAGCAGATGCCTAAATGGAACATGCAGCCAAGGATGAGATGAATCGAAATGGTAACTGCCTGAATTCAAATGAAAGAAAGTTGTTATAGCTCATATCTCACATTGCAGCAGTAAGTAATAAAAGCAAACAGGCAACCTTGTAACCCCACAAGTCTGAACATTTTAGATATTGCAGTTCCTTACATATTTTTTAATTACTTACCATTTTCTGTATAACACACAAAAAATTACAGCTGCAAATAGACTGTCCGTTGTGCACTAAGTTAGAATGAAGGAATTTCTCTTTAGAGCTGTTCATCGTAATGAGAGGTGCTAATTCCCATTTTTTAGGGTGGCATTGTTGTGGTTTAAGACAGGCATCTACAATAATTATATCTGTTCTGAACACTGTCAGATTTTCCAGTAGAATTTTTATCTACTAACAAAAGCTAATGTCGTCCAGAGAGGCTAAAGCCACTGCTCTGAACAGCCCTTTTCTTGTGCTATTAAGTTCAGTGCTTAAGAGTTAGCACCTCTGTGATATTAATTGTAAATATTGACAAGGACAGGCTCGATGGTTCTGGCTAAATGATTCTTAAAAATCAAGATGAGAAGTGTGGAGTTGTTTCTGTAGAGTCTCTGAAGAGTTAAATATTTTTGGGGTATGTCTACTCCAGTTTTACAGAAGTGGCTTGGGAACAGCCATAAGTAGCTTGTCCCCTGATCCACAGACTTTTTCCCATAAGGTATATGTTGGTTCACTCATTTGAAAGTAAGTATAGAGGAGGAAGAATAAAACCTAAATTGAACTGTTGGCCAATAGGGGCTTTTCATCCCTTGACAAAGCCAACCCCAATAAAGATGCTGAGAAACAAAGGAAAATCCCAGGACAGTATAGGCAGCATATCATCATCATTCGCCCTGTACTATCTACGGGGAGCCAGTGTAGGGAGCTTATGCAGACATCAGACCCTGCAGGGGTGAGGCCTTCACATAACCTGCAGGGAAACCTTGGGGAGTTTGACCTTCCTCTTAGCAACCCCCTGTAGTTCCCAGATTGTTCGTTGGTGGTTTGTGCTTGTTGGTATTTTGTTCTCTTTGATCAGGCCCTGTGGAAAGGTCTCTACTTCAGTTTTTACTCACAAGACTGAGACCTTCTGCACTAGTTAACTGACTCTTCCCCAGAACTGTTCCAAAAGTTGCTATTTACTTATCAGGGACATGTCCCACTTTTCCATGAATATGCCTAGCTACATTTGTGCAGTTGTATACACTGTTGATACCTCCTGATTTCACAGGGGGACACAAGGGATCAGCGCATGCAGACCACAGAGAAGTTGTTCAACAAAGAATGACTATTTCAGATGCATAAACTAAGAAGTGGGCATTAGAGAAAATATCAGTGTTACAATCTTGGGACTTTAAACAGACTATGTGACCATGAAGTTAATTTGCTTTATCACTGCAGGATTTATTTCACTGTTCCTAAATTTTTCTGAAGGAGTAGATAGATTGTGTAGGAGTTAGTTCCATATTTAGACACCTCCTAAACTAGGTGCCTACATGCTTTTTACACCTCTGAGCTCCTGCTACAGTCAGCTGACATCTAGTCAGTACAAGCAACGGAGCCCAGAAAGATCTGTAGTGACACCAAAGTAGTCATTTACATCTGATCCGTTGAGTATGTCTCCTGATTCACTAGATAAGAATGAAACTTAGGCATGCCTACATTGTAGTCACCAAAATTCAGGTGTCTGAATCCAGACCTGAATTCTATCATCCTTTTGTTACACTTAGTAACTTCTACCAGTTTTATTTCTTTTACTTGGTTATTCTTTGTGTTAAAGGTCATTTTTTCATTTATTTGCTCTAAACTCTGACTGCTCTACCTTAAAGGCGAGGGTTGATTCATGTAATGAATGTTTTAATAGGAGAATAGATCACCAGCTCTTTTATAATATTCCTTTGTTGATGTCTTCTTTCTTCTGTCTTTTCTCTTGAACAAATATATGTCTGTTCCTTTTTAAACCACTCACCACTACTGCTGCTCACCTTTGAATTGTCTCCACTTAGCCAATTGCTCAACTCCCAAGCTTTCAACAAAGCTGGATAATGTAGCTTCCTTCATCCTACAGTTCATGACACTTCTTTATTAGGCTTTTCTCTGAAAAAGAGAAGACTTTTTTTTTCTTCATGTCTTTCCCTCCCTGTCTGAAAATGTCTTCCAGGAAAGACTGACTAGAAGTGTGAGGACTCTTTAATCATGCAAATAAGAAGGTACAGAAGACTATAAAATAATTTTCCAGTTTCTTTTTTGTGATTTGCTACTGCTTTTTTGCGCATGACCTTCATGCATTTGTGCTGTTCTTCTGTGCTGCAGTATCTAAATCTATGAAATGGGAATGATAATACTTAACTAGTTTAAAGGGGAGTTATATGACAAAGATCTTTATATGAAGGGGACAGTGACCTGACACTCATTCTTGGATAACTGGAAATATTTTTTAACTGTTGGATTGAAGAAAAGTGATGTGAAAGGCCTGTGAAGAGGAACACATTTGGTCCATAGAGCATTAGCATCAGATGTAGGGAGAGAAAGGATGCACTTGACCCACCCCAGAGCCCACCTCTCAGCATCCAATTTGTGAAAGGGGCCTGGTTCAGCATCCCCACCACCCTACCAGTCTGGTGTGGTTTAAGAGCATCTTGGAACAGCAAAGGACAGCTGATGCCCATAGAGGGAAGAATTTTCTGTCCTTTGAATGTTCCAGTACCATAGAACTGACTGGTGGCTGGAGTGCCTCACAAAAATATATATAGATAGATACATACCCTCACACTCATACATACTTAGCTGTTACTTTTCTTGCAGTGTTCCTCCATAGCATGACATATATAATACAGAATAGTGACATGAGCTGTATATGCGCTTTCAATTGTGATCCTGACAAGAGCTTTTCACTTGCTACCATATTAATAAAGGACCGCCACACAGGCACACTAATTAACCTCTGTTTTCATGGGTCATTGCCAAATCTTATGTGAAGCTAAGAACGTTTAACTTACCTTAATGAGTAGCATGAAGGTTAAGATATCAAATGTGCTGGGCACATTTTTGTTGGCTTACTGAACATGTGCCAAATGAACTATGTTTTATTTTAAATAAGCGTTCTAAAGCCATTGCTTGATTCCTTATTAACTGAATGCAAACAAGGAATGTCAGCTTTTCCTGTTGTGAAAAAATTATGTTCTCCATTTTAGTCATATATCTATGAAGAAATGGCTTTTTTAATGTTCTCTTATCACAGATGTTGTAGGTAGTTCAGTAACAACCATGATTTCTGTTTACTTTCTTTCTTTTATCTTCTTTTCTTTTTGAATTTGTATTCCTATTTGTCTTCCTAAAAGGACAAGATATGAAATAACTTTTTTTTTTTTTTGGCAGTGAAAAGATTTTGTGCTATTGTGAAAGTATCTTCACAGGAATCCATTGAACACTTTAATCTTATTGCTCCCCTGAAGATTGATCTGATTTACTCAAAGAGTGGATTTGTTATATGGTCATATTGAGCAATGTATCTTAACAGTAAAGGAATAAGAGAATACAACCTAAGTGTCTTCTATTATAGGAGGCTGAAGGATACAAAATATTAAGAATATTTCTGGTTCCTATAGTACCAATCAGCAGCTCTTCCCAAACATGCCATCTTAAGATGCATGGGACCTTTACTTGAGAATTGAGCTACCTTAGGGTTAGACATCCTTATGAAAACGTGGGTTTTTAAGAGTGTAAAGAACCTCCTAAGGGACTGATTTTCTTCTTGTTATCACAGCCAACAGATCCAGAATTTGCACATCAGAAAAGTGCAGGATATCAAAATTCTCAGGTGGGAAGGGTAGAAGAAAGCCAAGACAATGCAGATGTCCTCAAATTAGTACCACTCTGCATGGGGAAATGAAAGGTGTGAGTTGGTCTTTTCACCAGAATAAAGAATGAGTTAACTGCATGATAGCTAACTGCCTGCTCTCTATCAGCTATCACTACCTCTCATCATTTTTTTCCTCTTCCTCTTGAACATTGATTTAGTAAAGGATTGTCGAAGAGGTGGATTAAAGATTAGTAGACTCTTGGATCTCTCATCTTCCACATTAGCATGTTATGCAGGCAGGAAGGAACTCAGGAGAAAGCTGCCATCTCAGAATGGTGCGGTACACACCTCCACTCCAACAGAAGCTATTATTACAGAGCATGTGTTTTGCCTTCTAAAGTAAAGCTACAGTTCACCTCAGCTGGGGCTGCCACCTAGACAAATGAAAGTGTTTATCCACAATGTGTTTTAATTGTAGCTGAAGATTGTTTACTGTTGGCTAAGACTGCTCAGAGAGAATTCTTCATGAGCTTCACGGTAAAAGCTGTAAGTTAGAAACTATATTGCCTCCTATGAATGCTGTGGAAGGATGCCTTTGTTTTTTCAGACATTTTATCTATGGCTACATTTCATCTCCAGCATTTTCATGATCATTTTGCCTTTCTCATTCCACCTACCATCACTTTTTTCTCCGTCTTGTTCTTTCTTAACAACTTTTTCCCATCAAGAAGGGACATACCCCACAGCCCAGATAATATTAGTTTATATTATATCCTCCTCATATCAAGTTGCCTCACAACAACCTCAATGTCAGTTTGTCTGGCAGAAAACAGAAAGTCTATGTAACGTAGAATTGTAGAATCATAGAATCATAGAACCAACTAGGTTGGAAAAGTGTTTAATCTTCTACAAGAAAACTGATAGCATAGGGAGAAACTGAAGCCAGGGCTCCTGGGTGCTACATACTTTGGTACTTGTGAAAAGTGACCCACTCTTCATCCCTAAA
Source organism: Strigops habroptila (assembly GCF_004027225.2). Classification (NCBI taxonomy): domain Eukaryota; kingdom Metazoa; phylum Chordata; class Aves; order Psittaciformes; family Psittacidae; genus Strigops; species Strigops habroptila. The sequence goes on from NC_044277.2 coordinate 9,050,887, forward strand.
TATCGTCTCACTGGAGAGTACTATAACAACCATGAGTGTAAGCAACTGCAGCCAGAAAGTAAGTTAAGCAGTGCTGAGCTAAATGCCGAGTTACCACTATGATGATAGGACAACCTGAAAGCTCAGAATCAAAATCCTTTTCTTTTTGTAAGATTTAGGATTTAGTGCCAAGAAGCATTGTGCTGTCTGTGGAGTACATTTTCAGTGGTATTTGCTCTGTGGTATTCAGTAGGAATGGTGGTCTCCTTACAGCTGGTACAAAATTTAACCATATTCTTCTAAGCCAACCTAAAATTGCCTTTTGTCCTCATATTTCTTCTGAGTGTCACCTTTAGGAGATGAAAACTCTTCTGAGGTCTGAGAGGTGAGGTACAAATAGAAGACAAGACTGTTCCTAATGTAAGGAACAAGAAATATGCATAGAAAATGCAAATGCTGTATAAGTTAGGGTGTTCAGCCCAAGTTAAGGCAATAAAAATAGTAATAATAAAAAATGGAATTGCCAGAAAGTGCTGACAAGAATGATTTTTTCACCTAGAACAAGTCACAAAGCAATACCAGGCTGGCTTAGCTGACAAAAAAACCTTAGAAATTAATGTTAATATTTGGATCAAGACTGTCTTGAAATGGTAATAAATGAAACACATCCATCTACCAAGTCTGTGAAAACCTAGATTTGCACTAGTAATTTTATAAGATGGGCTCTATCTTGTACCAGAGCTCCTCTGGAATTGAGCTTGTGTCCTATTTTGAAGCTTCTTCCTGGTTAAGAATTTCTTGACAATAGTGGTAATGAAACATTTGTTTCCTTACAGTTTAAAAGCTTGAGTAAGACTTAGCCCTAAAGAGCTGTAATCTGGTAGAATTTCTGAACATCTTAAAACTTATACAGATATTTCTAAGACTCATTTTCTTATCAAATATTTATATGACATTATTTTGAATTGCTTATTTTATATTCATATATTCAGTAAAGAGGTTTTGAAACCTTTGGACATTTTCTTTTCTGAAGCTGATTTCTTGATATCTTTTTGCTTCCAGTTCATGTCTGGGTTCAACACTGATCTCAATTCCCAAACTTGCAAAGGACCTTTCTTAAAGTGTGATGGGCGGGGTCGAGTAGGGTGGAGACAGGATTTATGGAAATACCTGTCTTTCCTAAGTATGAAAAGGAAGATTTGGTTTGGAAACCACTTCCACCCCTCAGTATGACTTGGTACTATGTAAGCACTCTCTCCACAGTAGTATCACTAAACTGCTTTGAAAATACAGGAAGAGATTCACACTGCACGGCATTTCGTCTGTGAGCATTGCATGGGGGGACTTTCTTCATTGGTGTCTTCCACCTCTTTAAAGTTTCCACCTCTTTAATGTTTCCATATGTGCCTGATTTGGAAGTTCATATCTGGCTTTCCCTACACCTATCCTATTCCCCAAATTGTCATCTGAAATTTGGTGATAAGCAGCTTACAGAACTGACATTCACTTCTTTAGTTCAGTAAGATTTCATCCTTCGCAATCCTTTAAAGCAAAGGATTGTTAATAATTTGGAGCCAGTTCCATGAAAAACCGATTGCTTTCCCTCAGAGTGATTTGGACTGATATACTCCAATACTGGACAAATCTGGTTAATCTAGAAAAGAAAGACTGAGGACGAGAGGACACAATAACAGTATTTCAATACAGAAAAATTTTTGCAGAGAAGACAATCAATGATTATCCACACCCACTTTGAAAGGATCAAAGGCAAGCTTAATTTACAGAGAAACAGATTTGGGTGGGATGCTTGTAAAATCTGCCAAAGCTGTCAAACTGATGAGCAACTGAATCAGGGACATTGTAAAATCTGTCAGGTGATGATCTACGGCTTTCAGGAAAGAACTCAATAATCTTTTGAGGGCTTGCCTGGCCCTACTTTCATGCTGTTAGTCATTATGACAGGGGCTGGAAAACAGCATTTTTGTGTATGTGCATATATATGTATACTTATACTCTAACGCTATATGTATACGTACACTAATATACACTGATGTACTGTATATACACACTGATAATAAGCTAAAATACACTGATACTCTATTAATATATAGTAATAATATACATTATTAAAAAACATGCACATATATATAATTATATCTCACTCCAACTTGTCTCAAAATTTTTCTTCCTCAGTGTTCCTGAGACACAGACAAACTCATTAGAAATGCTGAAAATGTTCTCCAGTCTTCCTAGTAGAAATGGCCAGTTTGAATGGCTTTATTTAAATTCATTTGCATTCTTACATAAATCAGCCAGTCAAGAGACATGCTATCTCTGAATCCTGGATGCACAATCTTCAAACACCAGTTCAGGAAGCTGATGCACCTTCCTTCAGTAGCAGAGCATATGACTGGACATATTGCATGTGAGCAGAAGTGCATAACACTGTATAACACACCTACATGTGTGGAAAGGGTTAAGGAACTCAAATTACAAGTATAACTAAAGAATTGATTTTCATATTTGCAGTCTAGCACCAGACACCTGTGTGTGTGCTCACACACAGACTTACGTCGCCAGTTCTCTGTGTGATCCCGCAGCTCCTTGGCTAGTCATCTGTATAGCTGAGATAACAGACTGGTTGGACACAACTGACTAATGTGAAACCACCCTGAAAGCTGGAGATTGTCTGAACCTTTACAATTAAACATTGATGGAACTCTTTCTTACAGAAGCCGGGAAATTTGGACAGTTCTATAAATTCCCAAATGCAATCTCTGCTTTGTTTAGTCCCATTTATGTGTGTGTTAATTAGTATTCTGGTGGAGTGTCCCATTGGGACTTTTGCTAGGTGATTCCTGCTGCTGAAGTGATTAAATTCTGCATAGGTAAGACATTTGTAAATGCCAAATAGAAACTGTCTTTGCAGAAATGGTCTATGTAGCTAGACTTTTGCAGGTTAGATATTGAAGGTACGCTTAATATGTGGTTAAAACATATTCATCACCAGTAGTGATGAATTACTTAGGGCCGGGGTTGTCACATAGGATCTTGGGCCAGCCAGGTTGCAAGAACTGAGCAGAAGAGTCATGTGAGGAGACCTAGCCAAAGAGACTGCCATGAGGGCCCTTGCAACAGAAACTACCACCACCAGCAGCAACCAGCTCTCTATTTTGGGAGATTTGGGACCTAATGCAAGCATCACCCTAGGCAAATATCCCAGTAAATCAGTTTCTTTTTTCTCAACAGACACTCTGTCATGAATGTCAATACAATGAATGAGTGAAAGCCTATGTGATCCCTTAGCTCCTAGAAGACAGCCAGGGGCAGGCTGTCACCTGCAGAACAACACGTTCTCCCCACTCCCACATACCTCTCTCTGGGTGTAGGAGAAGGTTACATATTCCATGAACTGTTTTGGTGGCTGCTGTTGTGCAGCCTTTACTGTATCATGTGAACAGATATGAATCTGTTATGGGACAGGGAGGTTGTACAAGGCCTTTGGGGAAAAGAATAGTCAGCTCTGGGTCAGCAGAACAGCTCAGCCCACAATCTGTCCTGGGGGATCTTCAAAAAAGAAGTGGGCCACAAGCCAAATGAGTCATCCTGGAAAACTGCTTCACTGACACATACAAATGCTTGTTTCTGAGATTACATACAGAGTTTTCAAAGTACTTTGAAACCCAATCCCATTTGTCAAAATGAAGTAAGGACTTAAATGACACAGACTGTCGAGATGACACTGAGATTCCCAAGTCACTTGGGAATAAACCAATAAAACTTGGTTCCTGTTTATTATCATAACCCTATTAACAGACAAACTAGTCTATAGCTAAATCTTTCCTATAAAACATTTCTTAGGTTTACATTAGTTTATATTATCCATGTCTTGAATCTCTGACGATACGACTAAGCTTTGTCTAAATGCTGTCCTTTTCACTAAGTGGAGTCAGGTTCCTTTGCATACTTTTTGCTTTATTTATTCTCCAGCTTTATTATTAATTATACAGTTTATGAATGCTAAGCACACAGTCTGTAAATTCTGATAAATAATCAGCAATAAAAATCTGATCCTACTTGCTACTGAGGGCTTTCAAATTCTTCTGGTCTATATCTGTTGATCAAGCTACCACTGCCTGAAATGCAGTGATTGATAGCCTCATAACTGATGTTTAGTGAGAAACTAGTAATGGAGGAAATAAGCAGGATGGATCTTTAAATAATCAGCAAGTAAGATTAGAACATTAGAGGGAAGAATGTCTAGGAAGGGGAGAAAAAGGTCCATATTTTGAACTCAGGTTGGTAATGTGAATTATTGCAACTGGTCTGAGCTAGAATTTTTAGAGGGGAGGGTCACATCTTAAATTGCCAGATACTCGTCTCTTTAAACAGGGCAAGAGCTCGATCAGTGTCCTGTGAAGTACTAATTCAGACTGATACTGAAACTTTGTTTTCCTCTTTGTTTTAGGAACGGCTGGTACTCTCTGTCTTACCACGCTTTGTAGTCCTGGAAATGATAAATGATATGACCAACGTAGAAGATGAACATTTGCAACACCAGTTTCATAAGATCTACATTCATCGTTATGAGAATGTCAGGTAGGTGGAGGAGTCTCTCTTTAATGCTTAAGGAGTCAGATGCTGTTTAATGTCTCCTGTTTCAGTTTCCCTTCTGTTGCTTTGTTCATTCATAAATTAGAAAATCAGTGTAACCTTTAATCCCCAAGCAGGTAAGCAGTTTGGTGCCTTCTTTTACTCATCAGAATAGCTGGATGCCTCTGCCATGGCAAGACCCATTTGAACTCAACAGTGGTCTTCTCCATTTGTATATTTTTTCACTTGAATGAAGTGGTCAGGGTTGCACAGAAAGGGGAACCCTGCTTACACGTGGACACATATTCTGCCACAACCTTGTGGTTGACCCCAAATGCTAAGAAATTAAATGGAGACTTGTAAGATGCTTCAAAGATGTTATCTTATCATGTCGCTCCTCTGTTCAGTAGCCACTTTCATTTAGTCATTCTTATTGCCATTTTCCTAATTTTATTTCCCTTTTTTACTCTCATCTCTACATTTTATATTTCCTGAAATTAGTTAACAGGACAGTGATAGTTATTCTATGAGCTACTACTCAAGATAAGAAGTCCTAATTGCACATTCAGAATCATAGAATGATTAGGGTTGGAAAGGACCTAATGATCATCTAGTTCCAACCCCCTGCCATGGGTAGGGACACCTTACACTAGACCATGTCGCCCAAGGCTCTGTCGCACCCGGCCTTGACCACTGCCAGGGATGGTGCATTTACCACTTCTTTGGGCAACCTGTTCCAGTGCTTCACCACCCTCACAGTAAAGAACTTCTTCCTTATATCTAACCTAAACTTCCCCTGTTTAATTTAAACCCATTACCCCTTATCCTATCACTACAGTCCCTGATGAAGAGTCCCACCAGACTTTACACCAGATGATCAACTGCCACTCCATGGCGTTACAGAATCTCTGATTTTATTGTCGTTCTCAACCATCAGAATATTTAGCCAACCCAATAGCATTTTCCTTAAGTTTTGTCCTTAACCACAAGGGCAAATGATTGAGTAGCCATCAGTGAAAGAACTGAAAAGTAAGCAGCTTAGGATGTGATGGGAGATGGTTTGCTAGAAAAGCGTGTACTTCACCTTTTGATGAAACCAAAATACAACTTTGTCTGGATAACTTCAATAAACATAATTTGAACTTCTGCAAAAGAGTAAATTGATTATCTGCTTCTCCTGTGGCCTTGCAGTAGCCTAGACATATCATTTTATTAAATCTGGTGGAAAATTTCAAGGACCCTTACAAAAGGTTTGAACTGCACTAAATTAAAATATCCTCCATTACCCTTTTTCATTCTCAGAATAAGTGTTGATGTAGAAAAATCAAAATACATAGGAGATGGCCCTTCTTTTTGAATGGAAAAGAGTTGTAGTCAGAGGTGAAAAGTCGAAACATAATTTATCTTTGAAAGAGCTTTAAAATTAAGATTCTGTGTGCAGAGTACAGATACTGGTTGGTTCCTATGCATGCTGCCAGGGACCAGATCTTTTCAAAACTTGGTTTCACATTATTTTTTCCCAAACCAATGCTATATGAATCCCTAAAATTAGCATCCAGTTAGAGTTTTTTGTTTTGATACTGTAAGCTGTAGAAATTAATTGTTTGAAAATCTTACATTTAGCACTTTAGTATATCACTATTATTCATTTGTCTTTGGGTAGTTTGGTACTTTACCTTTTAATTTTGTATTTATCTCACTGGTAAAAATGTTGCCCTGTTTGTGAGCCTGTTGCTTAATCCTCACCCAAACCTTTACCAGACTGTACATTTGAAAGTGAGTTAAATTATCATTGGTTATATTTTATTGTCCACCTGGTCATTATTATATTTAATATTGGTTACATTAGTGATTCTCAAACACTGTCAAATTGTGATGTTGTTCAACACAAATGACAGCTCCTCAGCTACTCAGATTGTAACACCAGTTATTGGTTGACTTTGAAGTTCTAAGGAGGTTCATTAGAGTTATTTCCATACAATGTCAGCATGTGTCTTTTTGAATCCTACTACTTTTTAAAGGAGACAATACGTTCATTTCTTCAGCTGCTAAGTACTGAGCAGCGGAAGAAATGTTTTGGTCTGGATAATAGCTTGAACACCATACACTTTATATTCACTTGTGCTCATTGTAGACACAGGTTACAGACAAAGCTATGCTAGAAAATTCACTGACTGCTGAAATACAAGTTAAAGCTCTGTTTGGAACTGGTTTGTTGACTAAGATCCTATCATAACTTCAGGCACCAAATTTGATGCACCTAAATTCAAAGCATGATCACACTGGGCTCCCTTCGAAATCAAAGGAAAGAACAAGGAATCATCCAAATAAAGATTTGTACCTTAAATAGAGGGTACTATACTTCTAACACAGGTACTTCTGCCAAGTCCCTAAAATTAGATGCAATAAAGCTGGCCTGAGCCTGGTATGTATCAAGACTGTCACGAATCTGTTGTTTTAGGATTTTTGTGTGGCACAGAGATAAGTAAAGCCTGAAAATCACACTAAAAATTGATATCACTGAAGTCAAACTTACTGTAAAAACCAGCTATATATAAACCCACCCTCAAAGAACACTGTCAGATACTAACAGACAGCTGGGTGCCAAGTCTATCTGTTTATACAGCTTTCTATGTTATGGGTGCACTATGCCTCAGTCTTCTCACTGATAAATGATGACAACTGTGCTTATTAAGGCTTAACTATATCTTCCTGAATGATTTGAAAATCCAAAATTTCATACTACACGTTTTTGGCAAAACCCTTTCTCACACATGCAAGTATTTCTTTAGTCCCTTCTGTATTTATATTCAGTACTCCAGAGTCTCCAAAAGTCTAGAACAAAGGTAGCATGACTTTAAAATGATCCTTTACTACTAAATTACTGGAAGGTAACTGAGGACATTCAGTTATCAAAGGAAATAGACTACAATATTTATATATCTTTGGTTTTTCAGCATTCTTTTTGCAGATGTTAAAGGATTCACCAACCTCTCCACAACTCTGTCAGCCCAGGAGCTGGTCCGAATGCTGAATGAACTCTTCGCCAGATTTGATCGACTAGCACATGTGAGTTAAACACAGTTTATTTGCAAAAGGATATGAAGTCAACTCTGTATTTGGAGCTTTGGAAAATACCTTCTAATGACTTTGAACAGAAATCACTCAGCTTTTCCCCACTGGGATTTTATACAGCCATTGAGGTTGGAAGACAATTACAAATTTATTGGAAGTGTTGAGTTCTGGTAGTGAGAGAAAGCTCAGACAGTCATCAGAATCTTGTGTTTCTGCAGTGCCAGACCAAGAATGGTACGAAAACAGATCACCTGCAACAGTTTCTGAGGAAGTTTTATATTTCTGGTCCTTGCTGGCAAATGAAATTTTTTAAGACCATAGCTATATTTTGACTTTTCTTCTAAGAACTGAGGAAGGTTAAAAGACCTATTCATTTAAAGGTCAGTCAGCCACTGCAGTCAGACAAATTAATAACATTAGGCAAATTAGTTGCTACTTAATTAGTACTAATTAGAAAAAACAAAACAAAACACAGAAATACAAGCAGAACAAGCTCAGTTTTGCTAGGCTTGCATTTTCTTTTTTATGTTTCTTTGGTCATAGTTTCATATCTTGTGGCTGTCTTTAGGTGTCAATATCTAAGCTGACTAATGAGGCTGTTAGAGTAGGGAATGAAGTACATTTAATGCAGTTTACCTTATAATTTATGCAACTAAATGTAGACACCTGCTATGGGTAAACAGGAATTACATTCTGAATATAATTGGTTATGCTCTTTATTTGATAAAGGGATCCTAAAGTTACTTGTTTTCATGCATACATCTACATCCCTCACTGATTTTTATACACTTTTGGTTCTGGGGTATGGGGTTTTTGTGCACGTATTACACAGGCATCACTAAGACCCTTGGTGTCATCTCTTAGCTTGCAAATTAAAGTCAAGAAAAGCAAGACTTCTGTAATTATTCAAAGCTCTTTCGAGTCAGCTATTTTTTATCTCAAATGACAATGTGTTTTCTCATGTACAGAGTGATGCCATAACCCATTGCCCAGACACTGGCAAACTGTAAATGCAATCTACAATATTTGTTTTGCAAACAAAAAATGCTCATCAGCTCTGGTATACAATAAAAACCAAGCTGGATGAAAGAACTTACCTCAGTCTTGTCTTTTAGAAAGCTTATAAGGTTTTATAAGGAGTAATGTCTGCTTCTGTATGAAATGGCAAAAATAACAGCCGTAACTGAAGAAACATATTTTAAACCAAATTAAATAGATGTATGTCACAGAAGTATTTTAGGAAGAATATGTACACAGTATGACTTATTGCCTTGCTTACGTTTCAGTTTTGCCTAGCATTCTCGGTAGAACAGATTCTTCTTTCATGATCATTAACCATATTTTCTAATCAATCCAGAAAATCCTCCCTTGCTTGCCACTTAGCCCTGAAGGCGCTTCCCTGCTTGGTTTTAATATTTTATAGGAACTGAAAATTTTGCTGCTTTAAGTGCCCAAAGTTTTCTCCCTTCTCTGTGGTTTGTCATACATCTCCTGCTTAAACCTTCTAGAAATCTTTCTATTGCAGTCTTATGAATCTATTATGAGCCCTAAACTCCTAAATGTTCATGGAGAACGCTGAATCTGCCCACACAGGAGCAGGGATCTCAAATATGTAGGTGACTATTTTAAAGAAAAAGTAATATATATGCCAGTTTGACTAACATACCCAAGAAGTTCTTACCCAGAAATTTGCAGAGTTTGACATGAAAGAACTTCTCTGTCTGAAAAACTTCATCACCAGGACAGTCACCTCTCAAGTGAATGTCCCAGTTACTAAATGCAAGACTTTGGGCTCCTTCAGGCATTTTCTTTCCTAGTCTGAATTTGCTTTGCTCTTCTACACATCATTAACTAGACTAATCCAGTTGTCAAGATCAGTCCTCCAAAAGGCAAAAGACACGGGGAAGAATCACTGCAGGAATTGAACAGTTTGGCTACAAAAATTAGGGAGATCTAACCATGACTAATTACAATTTATTTAAACAGAAGGCATTTTGATTGTGTTCCTTGTTTGTGGCTTCTGAGACCTGGATGTAATGATACTTGCCTAATGTCCTGACAATAACGATGCCCAACTGGGCTAGAGAGGAACTGAAGCTCTACATGGTTTGGATGCTTCTGTCCAACCCAGGGAGATTAATTTCCCCTCTTGCACTTTCTAGGAAATCAAGATTCCTCACTCAGAGTTCTGGACTCGTACAGAGGGGGCAGCTGCCCAAAATACAAGGGCCTAAATCTTGTACTGGACTTAACCTTTCCCTTTGGAAAATTTTGGAATTGGACACTGACTGGTCCTTGATGCAAATTTTGAGGGCTTGTGATTTACGTATGGACGTATCAACCTACACAACTGGCATTTTTCTAAGCTTTCACACCTGGCAAAGTTTTATCTTTTGGAAAAATGGCAAGTCTTCATCTGAAGGTCCTAGCAGATGGAGAAATACTTGTGTATCTTGAGAGTTTATTCCTGTCTTTTAATACTCTCACTGTTAATTTAATATAGCTTGTTTCTCGTTTGCTTTTTTTTTCTGACTTTGAATTACACCCATTTATTCTTCCTATGACCTATTTTTCCTAGAAATAAGAACCATTTTGTAGCCACTGATTTTCTCTGGGAATACATTCATGGGCTTTGATACAGCCACTTTTCAGGGGTTTTTTTAATTAAAAAAAAAAAAACCCAAAAACCCAAAACAGACCAAATTCATTGTGAGGCTTTTTCTCTGTAAGATTTATTCCTTCAAATAACTTTTTGACTAGTTTTCTGGGCCTCCTCCAATTTAAGGCATAGATACTAGCACTGAAAATTATGTAGTGGAGGCAGATCATCACCATTCCTCCTATTCTCTCCTACCTTGATCACTGTCCAAAGGTCGCGTTTCTGAACACACAGTGATGACACTATTATAATGAAACATATTATTTTGGGGTTTTATGGTCTTGCTGTCTTGTTATGACCACCATACCTGCATGGAATTTGATCATTCTACCAGTCCTATGTTTTCTGCAAATGTTATTAGAATGGTTTCATTCTTGTCTGTAAATCCTTGACAGGCTTTTTGGAAAGTGGTCCTTTCAAGACCTCCCTAGAAGGATCTTCTACTAAGGAGGATTACACATTTACATCTAGATTTCTGATCTATCACATAACTGGTCCCAATTCAGCTTAACCAGAGTTAGAATCACAGAATCATAGAACCAACCAGGCTGGAAAAGACCATGAAGTCTAACCGTTACCCCCGTTACTGCCAAGTCCACCGTGAAATCATGTCACTAAGGACCTCATCTACACAGTTTTTTAACACTTCCAGGGATGGTGATTCCACCACTGCCCTGGGCAGCTTGTTCTAATGACTGACCACTTTTTGGGGAAGAATTTTTCCTAATATCCAATCTAAACCTCCCCTGGTGCAGCTTGAGGCCATTTCCTGTTATCTTACTGTTCGTTACTTGAGAGAAAAGACCAGCCACCTCCTTGCTCCATCCATCTTTCAGGTAGTTGTAAGCGAGCAATAAGGTACCCTGAGCCTTCTAGACACTGTTACTCAAAAAAATTATCTCAGCAAAGAGGTCAGTTGCAGAAAGCTTGGGGCAGTTTCTTTAGATTTTAAGGAAAATCCTTATAAACCCTTTATCTACTTCTAAATAAAAATAGTATTTTATAATCCCATATAAAGGGTTATTTGATCTGCTCTATGATCTGTAAATCATATAATTATTAAGAAGACACTATTTCACAGCTTCCTAAAGAATGTAATTTATCTTAGTTGCTTGTTTCTTTTATTCAGCCTTCCTTTTTCTTGTGCAACGTAGAAGCAATGAGAGTTCTGAGATTTATTTTTAAGCTTCAGTCAGTTATGAAGTATTACAGCATATGTTGATGTACGTAATTAAGAACAAAAAAAATCCATACTATCTATCTATATCATTACTACAGGATACTTTGAATAAAAGTTAGAATTCAAATTTTTAATATTTCTTATCAGAAATGTAACATTATGTACAGCTACTTCCCTCTTCTAAACACACTATGATACTTGTAAAAGTTTTATAGTTATTAAAGAGAAAAGTGACAGTTAGAAAGGAAGAAAAACAAGTTGGCATAAAATAGAACTGAAGAAATTATTTCCCTGTATATATCCATCTACTGAAAGGCCTAAACAGAAACTTAATTAATATTAATATTTTCCGTAGGCAGAAATTTTGAGGAGAGAAGAGAAATAAGATGACATTCAGTGAGATATTTAAGCCTAAAAAAAGGTCCTGCTTTGATGAAAGAATAGTTATATTTGACGTTTGTTTTTCCTCTGCCTTCTCTGCAGTGCTAGATGTCAGCCAATATTTTGATTTCAATTGTCATATTTCTAAATATATCTACACTGTGTGTAGATTCAGTTTCATATATTAACAGGGAAGAGTAAAGCCGTAAATGAAGGAGCAGACATCTGTAAGCCTTGTTGCAACAGCAACTGAGGTGTTGTCTGATGTCACTGAGACCTAAAGACAAAATTAAGCCACAGCATTTTAAACACATATGTAAAGACAAATACACAGACAATTTTAGACTTAAGTTTGGACCCATCCTTAATTTGAAGCATTGATGTTGAAACAGGAATATTCCCCTGAAATATTAAAATCCATGGGTTTCATATAAGAATAAAATGACTGGCCTATAAGACGATTCATTTCTTTACAGTCTCATCAGCTCTCATACAATAAACCATGATAATTGCGCTTATTACTCAGAGGACCTGTAGATATTGAATGGAAATTTCACACTTTGATATAAGCCTTTTTTCTCTTTATGTCATTAGCCTGATGTGAGCAAGAGAGTTATTTATGTGATATGGATCACAGGTTCTTTTGCTTATTAAACAACTGATGATTTAATTATTTTTCTAATAGAGGTGATCTTTTTCTGTAACCTTGGTTAAATTCTCTCTTGGGAGTTTGTAGACAATCTGCCAGAAATTCCTCCAGCAGTGTATTATTTGTGACTAGAATTTCCAGGGTTGCATACCAGCCTAGCTAGCAAGCTCCACAAGAATGTATCATGCTACAGCTCTAGTACAATACCTGTACCAGCCGGTATCAAAGGGGGAAGAAGGGAGGACATTAAAGGCTCTTTGTTTCCTCAATAAAGACACTTCTGCTGCACTGTTTTACTGTTCCTGGCCACATTTAACCTCTGAGCTGGTAGTGCTTAGTTCTTTTGTGAAACTGTCTTCAAGAACATAACCCATAGGACTCTGGAGACTACTTAAAAACACTGTCTGTTTAAACATACATGCCAGTAAATAAAGCTGTGAATTTCTTCATTCGTATTTGTTTGGTGTACTGTATTAAGAAGCAGAATTAACTGGATTATGAGTGGCATTTAGCTGATTATATTGACATTGTATACATTTATGGTAATTGGAGGGAAAGAATGCTCTTTTTGCAGTGCTTAAATCTAGGGTGTTTTCCCTCCTCACCAGTGTCAATAATTAATTGTCTAGTACTAGTGAACAATCAACATTAGCAATGTTCTTATTAATGTTATAGTATTTCAGATGCTAAAGAACCCAGTAAATCACCAAAAGACCTGAACAGTCAAATAAAATCCCACTTTTAGAAGTGATATTCTACAGGCATTTCCTGAAAAATGTCAGATGAAAGTCACAAATTAAATAAAACTTCTGGTTTGAAATTTCTTGGTGATTTAGGAACTAAGAGTTACATAAATCCAAACTCAAAAAAAGCCCTCCCACTTTGTTAACTAAATTGGGATTTGAATGAAATTTAGACTTCACAAGTATATTCTTGAAAATGGTCACCTCACCCTTTTTATATCTGCAGTCCTAGAAATTCCTAAAGGGCAAAATGTCCATGCAGAATTGCTCCTTAGCAGGAAAAGTACACCTTGAACCATTCTATCAGGTATTTCTGTGCCTAAAACCACTTACAGCATAATCTACTAATTAACACTAGCTGGAGAGGATGGCTGCTTACCAGACAACAGCCACAGGTTTTTTTTTTCCACAGTATGGCAAGGGAGAGAAGTATTGATGTAATACATTAGAAAACTTACACAGTGCCTCAGTTCCTTCTGCCCATATTTTCTGTTAGCCTGGAGAAGTCCAAAACACACCTCTATAGGCTATTCTAAAAACAATAAAGCATTCCTTACATGACCTGTCAAACTATGTAAAAAGAATTTAATATAGGGCTATATTTAAGTATTCCCTGATCCAGGCAGAGGAGGAAAGATGATTGCCATATTTTCCCTTTACATGTTTAAAAACTAGAAACAGTCCTTGCAACCATGACCCAAACCAGGTCCTCCTTTCTGGCTGTATCACTGGGCTAGAGAACTTCCCTCCATCTGGCTCTGACAAGGTCCTAGTTCTGTTTTCCAAAGTGACAGAGCTGCAATAGGAGGAATTTAGATGGATGTCTCTCTCCATCCCACCCCAAAACTGCCTGCTGATTAAGAGCTTTGGCCTAGACCCCATTACTGCTGAGAAAGGCCTTTTATCTAGGTTTTTTATCTAGGTTTCCTATACCTTTGGCAAATGTTTCAGGAACTGAGCTATTGCACACAAAGGCCAAATCCCTGCCTCCTCCCACTCTGGCCACCTTTTAAAGGGTATTTAAATGTAGGATCTCTTTGTTCTGTGCAGTTAAGTCTCAGTAATTTCTCATTCACAATGTTCTAAATTTTTAGCTTGAAATTATAAAAATTGTGACTGCGGACTTTTCTGTAGGCTGTTTGCAAGCCCTTGGGATTCCCTTCAAAAGTAGGTGGAAGTGATTAATTCACCACAGGGAGAATTGGAAAAGTGGGTAACTTATAGAACACAATCAGTTTTCACTTTTTCCCCATCATCAGAAATTTAGCCCAAGGAAACAAGAAATATTAATGAAGTTTCTGACTGTGTCTTTCAATAACTTGATATTTCGGTGACTCATTTCTTCAGCTCCACGTTATTCCAGTTTGCTTTGCTTCCCTTCCAGTCACTAAGGGTGTATTTAATAAGCTTAGGCATAAATCATTCACACCTATGAGGTAATTATTTATGAAAAATCTGCATATTTTCTTTTGCTTTGTATTAAAGTGATTTGAAAAAGATTTCTTATCAATTGCCACTGAATTAATCTAGAATTATTATTATTGATAGTTGAGTGTTTGAGTCTGCTCAATATCCCTAAGCAAAATTTCTATTATTTTCAGTTGATCTTGGCAGAATTAGCCCCTTAATCTTTCACTTCTAGCAAACAAGAAGCTGCAAATAAGAGAGAAAAAAGCTCATATTTGTGACATGCTGAGAAATTAATTGATAACTTCAGTAAATGACATTAATGAGCGAGTATGGGGAGGGCTGTGAGGCTGATGGATACTGATGTGAATTCTGTATAATATCCGCTGTCATTTACATGCCCAAGGACAACTTCTGGAAATTACTTATGGGAAGGAGAAGAAGAATAGAATAAAATAAAGTGAAGATCATAATAGACTCACGGCAGTGTAAGGATTTGAAACTGCAGTGTAATATCTGCTGCACCAAAGTTCCTGTATGGCCATTTTCTTATTTAAATAACTTACTCATTTTACAGTTTTTTTATACATGTTTATGTTTTTCACTGATTTTCACTCCGTATCAACTTGCAACTCTCAGATACCGTTGCAGTAAAATGGTTTTAGGAAGTGAGCTTGTGTTCTAGAGTGTGAGGAAAACCTTGAATGCTGTTATTATCATTTTATACCACTGAAAAGCAGACAGGCCCTTGCAAAACACAATCTCCTATTTACAACTACAGCATGGCTACCCACATTAGCCGTGAATCTAACCTTAATGACTAATACAATAAGCCTGACCAAGCATCTAGTCTAAACTGTAGATGTGATTAAACTACAGAGCTATCAGAGGGAATCTCTGGAGACCACGCAGTCTTCTTCTGCCAAAGGCAGATACCATTAGCCCTCTGTCCTTCCTGGCAGTTGCTGAATTATCTTTTTCCAGCTGAAACATTTCCAGTGATAAAAAATCCACAGTTTACTTTTGAAATAGGTATGATGGGAATAGTAAATGGAGAACAAAAAGAGTAAGGGCAATATATTCAGACTGTAACACAGTTCATGTTCAACAGTCATTATGATTTGACTAACAGGAAAAATAAAGAAGACAAGGAGTCATTTAAGTGCTCCTTGTGACTTCTTGTGCCAGCAGACATCCTGCCTAGCCCTTGGTCCACTCCAGAGGGACATAAGTCTTATGTCATGTCTGTCAGTCCCGTGTGGGTTTCTCATATACCCAGGGGTCTCACCAATGCACTAAAAGCTTACATATAGACAAGTGAACTGAAGCCTGGCCAACTACTTTAGCTGTGAGCTGAATCAGTCCCTAGGCTTCACTGACTGCATTGCCTGGCTCTCCTTTAATTGTAATGGCAGTCTTGATTGCTGGCTGACGTATGAACACCTATATATATTCATCTCCGTTTGGATGTCTCACTCTGTAGATAACTTCCTGAGCTTTGGCAAATGAGTGTAGAGGTGACGTATCATGACAAGAAAAAGCACACACTCATGTGCAGCTGAATGGATTTCCTATGTCACACATATGCACTCACATTTGCATACATCTAACTCTCATTAGCAGGTTTGTTATGCATTATGATTCTTCTTTCTTATTCTTATAAAAACCACATCTTTTCAAAGTGGTCTGCCTTGTTTTGATTTTCAGCATATGACATGCAGCCAGGCAACAGAGGTCTCATTTGTCTTTAATGGAATCAGCACTTTAGCCAGTTTAAATGAGCCATTAAGAGCCAAACAGCTGAAGTTTTTTTCTGTTGCAGATTATGTGCTCTAACTGTGCTGAATTAGATGTTCATTTAATAGGGGATTCCCACATCGTCAGATAGGCAGGTACTACAGGTACAAGACTGCATGATAAATGTTCCATGTAAAAATGTAATTATAATATTAAAATATGATACTAATTGAGATATGTCTCGCTTGCTTTCCTGGAAATTGACTGGTTGCCCCTTTTGTTTTTTTTTTTTTTCTTTATTACACTGTGAGGTTATCAGTTGTAATGTATTTGTAGTGGGTCTGAATGGAGTTAAAGTGCTGCCTTTTGCTTTACCTCAGTCAAACTGATACGACATTATAAATGCTCCTTTTACTTTGTTGATGTAAAAGCAAATGTCAATTAGAATATAAATCAATCAAATGGCACTATTAGAAAAGCCAAAGAACTTTAGAATCTGTGTTTTATAATAGCCTCATCTTTTTACGTTTTGCCTAACCAGGGAACACAGAGAGAAGCTTAAGGAAGCCCACTAACAGTTCGACATACACTGATCTATGCCATTGAGTCCTCACTACTTGATTTACATTTCACAGTTTCACTCGAAAGAAAAAAAAAAAAGGTGGAAAATGTAGAAAAAAAATCTTTAATTCTTTCAATCAAGGAGGAAATTCGTAAAAAAAATTATGTTTTGGTGGATTTTAAGGTATATAATTTCAGTTGCAATCATATGAAAAATACCCAACTTTCACTTGTGTGGGGACGAGGAAAGATGAGAGTTAGTTACATATGAATTTTGATGTTTTAGAACCTTGACTTCAGACTTGATTTTCCTTGTGAATCTTGGGCAGCTAGGCGTTGCACTCTGAGAGACAGCAGTGGTATTAGCTGGAGACCTAGCCAAAGCTTCAAATGCAGTCAGCTCCTACTGGTGGTTTAAGGAGATTTCAGTGTAAATCAAGCTTACTTTGGCCCTATGCCCAGAGCAAATTTTACTTTCACTGGTATGCTTAAAGCTTCAGCTGACTTCTGCAAAAGGTTTGTGTACAAGTGTGTAGGTTCCCTGTGCCACTCTAGGATCTGGAAAGACTTGTCTGAGGTTGACTACAAAGCTTCATTCATCCTAGGCAAAATCTTGAATAATAACCTGGAGTCACAGTCATTTGGCCTGTATTCAATTCCTGAGGTACAGCCAGTGTTCACATTTGCTCCTATATCCTCCTTGAAGTTGTCTCTTCCCCAGTGACTTTAAGTGTATCCCTGCTGCTTTGGTTAGTGCAGCCTCCACCACTGTTGCCATAGAGAAAGACAAGAGAAAAACTGAAATAAATAGCATAGGCAAAATTTTGCTGTCATCTAATGAACCAGTTTTACAAATCATTATCCTACTCCTCAGCAATGACTAGTCTTCATTTTAACATTCCATCATTGGAGCCTTTACTAATTGGATCTAATACTTACACTTGCTATTTCCATGATTCTCCATTATAAAAACACTTCCCTGACTCAACTAGTAATGCTGTCTGCCCCTAGACACTTCCAGCTCTGTCCTCAAATTTTTACGGCGTCTGTTCCTGTGCATCGATTGTCTCCTGCGAGTGCCAAGCCAGCAGAATATATTGGACAAGTTTATAGCTAATCTTGGTCTCACTTGTTTTATTTGTCTGGGAGCTGAAAAACTTTAGCAACTAAGGAATTTCTTCTAATTAGAAAAGGCTCTTCTAAAATAATAATCCAATCACACAGTTGTATGTTGTTTTAGTATATAAGGGTACTGTTAATATGTGTTTAAGAAATGAATTTCGGTATTTGCCTTTAGGTTGGCTGGATGCCAAATAAACACAATTTGTCTACAAGTCTAATGCAAGCTGGCTTCTCTGTCATCCTTAGCATACAGATACTTGATGTGATCCTATAACTGTTAGGCACGCCTGAGCTTGACAGTGGAAACTTTAGGTGGGAAGGGGTTATCAGTAGGAGGAAAGAGATTTTTCATTTATTTCCAGTGTAAAAAACGGCGCAGAAAGGATACCCTGGAGGAGTATAGTCTAAAATGGGTTATTCATTATCTCAGCTGGTGTTTCTGAATCCTTGGCCTAGCTTCCAGCCTGACGCTGATGAAACCTTTCTCACCATCAGCAAGGACATCTCTGATTAGTGTAACACAAAAACCAGTATATCTTTTTTTACTGAAAATGTAAAGGTACTTTATTTTAAAAAGGAAATAACCCAAGATTGTGCCAACCACAGGCAGGAAACATCAAACAACAGGTTTTTATTTTCAATTTTTTTTTCCAGTACTTTTTTCAACCACTTTCACATTCACCTTAAAATTATCAAAAAAAAGGTAAAAAACAAAACCAAACCTGAAAATCTTTTCTTTCTTCTTAATACATTTATATGTAGGAACATCATTGTCTCAGAATAAAGATCCTGGGGGACTGTTACTACTGTGTGTCAGGGCTCCCAGAACCTCGCCAGGACCATGCACACTGCTGTGTTGAAATGGGGCTCAGCATGATCAAAACTATCAGGTAATGTTTTTTTGTTTCCCTTCTTATTGTTTCTGCCAGTGTCCTGAATTTCTTATCTGAGAATGCTATTACTAGACAAACAACTCCTACGGTGGTGTAGAGACCTCAGGATTATCACTGTGAAAATGGCAGGACTTTTTCAAGCCATGTAATGTGTGGGAGCAGATACTAAATGTAATTTATTAATCTGTACTACTTCAGAGCATGTAACAGAATAGCTGTGTGTACATTACGAGTGATGGTTTTCACAGTTCTTAACAGTTCTCACTTTGTACTATTGTCATTTTTAAAAGGAGATTAAGGAGGAGAAGACTGAATTGCTTCGTGTATTCTCTTTAATAAAATAAAACGACAATATAAACACTAAATAGACAGCTCTGGCAACACTTTATCATGGAAACTAGCTCTTAAAGAAACTCATAAGCACTGAGATTTGAAAGATGAGCAAATTCTACTTCTCAAATTAGGTTGGTGCTTAAATTCACAAGTTCTGGAAGTATTTTAATGAACTAATATAGTTACATTGAAGTTATATAGACGAGTTCAAAGCCTTCTTGCAAATCAGAGGTTGTTTACAGGAAACTGCCAAAAATCTCACTACTTTTAAAGCCTAAATCTTAGCTTTATTTTAGCTCACGCACTTAACATAGCTTAAGAATTAGACTTTAAAATTAAAAAAAATCAGAAAACAACCAAACCCCAAAACAGTATTTATGCTACAATATCCCACCTATAATTGGAATTTAGGCATCTAAATCATGGAGAGTAATCCAGGTACTTTTTTAAATTCTTGATTCTTGTACTGGTTTAAGTCCTTTATACAATTAATGTAGAAGGAAGTTTTAAACTAGGCAGACCATATTTTCTCCTGCAAGTCCTCCAAGATTACAGTTCCTTCACTGACAACAGGCAGTTGGTAACATTGCATGGGTCCATACCAACATTTCTGGTGAGGCTGTGCCCAAAAACCTACAATCTCAGGGTACCATTACTGAGTTTTCCTTCTAATCTTGTTGATGACTGCATGGACAGTGGGAATTGAACAAGAATGTCAAATCTCTTCATTACACAAAATGTAAAATAAATCTGCATAGACAGATTCACTCACAAGGGACTTCTGGATGTTTTCATACAGCTCATATCCATACAGCTAAAGTGTTAATTTGTTGTTAACTGAGACTCTACAACTAGATCTTATATACCAAGGATCTAGATTTCAGTTTTGCTGCTGCACTTCTTTGCAGATGTAGGGAATGGATCAGAACTCAACAAAACAATCCAAGATTGTTTTGATTTTTTGCATCACTGTATCCTGTTACAAATTTTATAAAAGAAAAGCTATTATTGTTATTCCGCTCTGTCTTCTTATACTTTACTCCCTTAACCACTGAATACAATTGAAATACAACTTCCAGCCATGGAAAGTTGCATGAAATCTGGTATTTACTCTAAAACAAGAAAGCTTTGTCCCATCACATTTGTGCATGAGCAAGAATGCTAACTCTGGTTATTTTGCAAAACCCATCTTCCTATAAACTTTATTTAGCTGCAATTGCAAATACAAATTAAAATAAAAAGACCACGCCTTTCATGAGGGGTTCATTTATTCAGCTGGTTCGCATATCTTTTCACATGCAGCATAACTCTACCTGTCTTTAATTTTATTGTATTAATGCCTGTCTGTACTGACCATTGTTAGAAATTAGATATAGTGGAATGTTTAATCATCAGATGATAACGTTTCATTTTAACAATTATGACCCAGGCTAAATGGGTGTCAGAGATAACATTACCTTTTCAAATGTCCTTATTCCTAAAATCTCTGTGACAGGGAAAAGAGGAGGGGAGGGAGACTGTGTGAGGTCCAGCTCCTCAAGGCAGTATGTTATAATGAGGGAGATCCCACAACAATCCACATAACAGTGGAAATTAAAACAAACCTTTGTACTGGTACATTTCTTCAGTAAATCAAGGAGTTCCGAGCGATTTCATCTCTTGGATTATTTCCCACTAAAATACTAGCTGAAAGAGTAGTTATTATGACAGACAAAATAGTCCCAGCACTCAACGTAAGATAAACTCCATAAATTAGATAGCATCTTGTCTTCATAAAAACTCTGTAATGATCTATTAATATTAACATCAATTCATGAGTGAGGGGAAAAAAAAAAAAAAAAGGAAAACTAAACAAAAAAACTCCAATCCAAACCAAAGGGGGAAAAAATAAAATAAAGAAATAAATTTAAAAAATCTAAAGCAACCAAAAAAACCCCCAGAACACTACGATTATTTCAGATAATTTCACTGACTGACCTAGCAGGTTTCCTGCCATTAGCACAAATCCCTGTTTTTAAATTCATCTGTTGGATATTAAAAAAATGAAAAGATGAAGTGATCCATGCTTCTTAAAGGAGTTACTTAGGCAATGAAACAGTCAGGAATTGCTTTCATATTCTATTATTAATGAATCATTATTTAATTATACAATAATATAACTGATGCAGTTCTGGATTCCTTGTACAGATTATTTCTTCTATAATGTACAAAGCTCAGCCCATGAGAGAATGATCCCTGATTCACAGAAGACAGAGTAATGCTTTAAAAAACCAAAACTATTGCTTGTCTTCATTTAAGCAACCTTGTCTAGTGCAAGGTGTCCCTGCCCATGGCAGGGGGGTTGGAACTAGATGATCTTTCAGGTCCCTTCCAACCCAAACCATTCTATGATTCTATGATTCATTTCTGTATAGAGGTGGAAAGGGGTGTTGCAAGATATCCACAAGTTCAGCCAGTGCTCGTCAGACAGGCCACAGAGTGAATACGTTTCACACTGGGACTTGATCACATTGACACCTCCACTTGTCTATTTCAGCTACTGACTGTGAATGAACAGACTGAGTCAGGACAGTATATCTGCCCCTGGTTTTGCTGCTGGGTGGCTAAATGAATTGAACTGGGTAGAGATTAAAAGGTTTGTGTACCTCTGAGACCTCTTTTCTTTGAATGTGCTATCAAATACAATCAAAACTATATTGGCAAGATGGCATAGGAGGCATATAGCTTTTTATAACATGGTCTTCAAATGGAAAAGCATGTTTCTGATAATATTGTTTGTAGTCCCTTGTGCTATATTAGTTTCCTGCCCTTCAGAGCAGATAGACATAAGAAACAGGAATACAGCAGTGGTTTAACTCTGTCCATGTTGTTATAGTGCCTGAACTCAGAGCAAGTCAGTTGTATTAATGATAAGTCTGATGATATGAAACTTCTCCAGATAATAGTTCATGCTGACATTGGAATACAGCTTAATTCCAAGGTAAACCCACCTTGGGGCTATTTAAACTGGCTTCTTGGGATAATATCTACCTTAAACTGTAAATTCAGTACTGTGTAAAGTCCATCTACAAAGTGTTACATCCTGTGAGTCATATTACCTGAGCTGTATTGTTTGAACTCCTCAGTAGTTTAGAGTGTACTCTTTTTTAGTTTTTTAAAAATAACGGATGTAATTCTTTGCAAGCATGACACAGTTTCCAAAATCACACCAAAAAGAACATTTACCTCAGTTCACTTACTACTCTCTCATGTCAGCACCAAAAAAGCATTTGAGTTCATTTAGGAAAATTCCACAATCTTGCCGAGTCTAACAAAAAGGTTCTCTATATAATTGAACCTTAGAATTATAGGATAGTTCAGTTTGGAGGGAGACATCAGGAGATCACTAATCCAATCTTCTGCTTCGCAGGGTCAGCTAAGACCCTTATTTACTTCAACCAGAATACATAGACTTTCCTACTACATCTGCATCAGAGTGTAGTAGCTAAGTCTTAACGGGTAAATCAAAAAGCCCTGGGGAATGTTTAGCTGTCACCAAGGAAGAGTGGCACAGAGTGGCCAACTCCCTGCTGCTCAACTCTTATTGCTTCCAAAACTGGGCAGTTGCATTCAAATTGCCAATGGGAAATGATATTTGTCATATGCAAACTGCTGAACCTGGGAACAGGTTGTGAGAGAGCTAGTTGACCAGGAAATGAAAACATTCTGGGGCAGGTTTAAGTATCTCAAAGCATAGACAGAACCTTGCACAGTTAAACTGGTCAGCACAGACGTAGCCAATGTGTCAATGCCTGAACCTGCAAGGTATGAATTCCAGGGCATTCAGATTTTTGGCAGCTACAGAAAAGGTTGAAAAACAGATTTGACTTCTGGCTCACCTTTTATATGCAAATAGGGAAGCCTCTGATTAACAGCACAAAAAGAAAATACCCATCAAAGAATGATGACCAGAAGGAAATGTCAAGATCCAATTAAGATCAATGAAATTTTTAACACTGACTTGACTGAAATGAGATGAATGGCATGAATATCACCAGTCACAATTGCTTCATCCTGGATAAGATACCAGACAGCTTGCGAGCTAAACAGGGCTGCTTTATGGATCATGAGTAATGCAGCTTCATGTATGAGCTTTGTCAAAGTATTTGCAGAGAGCCTGTAGAGCAGCTGGAGAAATTACATTGTTTTTAATTAGAAACTTCACTGACAGTTAAATAAATTGAAGAGATAGAAGAACTAAAATATGTGGAACACATGAGCTTATGCAGAATGAACACTTTTTCTTTTTTTCAGTATGTAGTACATGCTATTATTTATAAGAAGCTTTTTTCTGAATAAATGAGAATTACCCATATTTAGGAAGATGATCCAGGGTTTGTTGTTTCCACTTTTTAAATTGATTTTTTCCTATAGCAGCATATAAAGACCTCCTAACGTATGTGGTAGTCTGACTGTTAGAGAGCTGGATTTGACCATGATGAAGTTCCTTTCTATACATAAATCCAAAATCTATTTCACCTTACATTACTCCAAATTTTAAAGAAAAATAATACTTCCATGACTTTTTACATACCAATCAAACACATCACTTTTAAACTACAACCATTTATTCTTGATTTAATTTAAAACCTTACAACAAAAGCTTGGTGAAAACTAATGTCTCCACAAACAGGTTCTCAGCAGCTTTGGTCTCAGTCTTGCATTGCAGATAATGAAGCAATGGGAGTGAGACTACATCACTGTTATGATTTGATTCATGTTCTGGACAGGGCCTGTTTAAATATATCTCAGACAGCCTGTGGCTCGATTCAATCAGATCCCCTCATGCAATTAGTTTCCTACCTATCAACATAAAAGCACATTGCTGCGAAGGGCAGGTAAGAGGAGGATGTGAAGATAGGCCCCTGCAGGTGCACCAGCACCAGAGCACAGAAAAAGAGAACAGCCTTCAGTCAAACGATGTAGACAGGTAGCCAAATCCACACTGACTGCAGATAAAGAGCTGAAATAAATATCACCTGAGCAGCACACAGAAAGAAGTTGCTGGAAGGCTGTGAAAGACAACAGATAAGGCAAGGGGGATAAGACCTTGAGTAGAGTCTGCAGTGTCATGCAGGAAGCAGTGTGAACAACACAGCTACGTGAGGTTTTGGACCAATGCAGAAGTCCTACGTGACTGAGTGAGGATGCCAAAGCCTATTCAGGCCATCACCGCATTTTTATGACAGAGGAAAAGTTAAAATCCAACAACCCTTACTGAACACTCTGGAAACAGTAGGAGGCACTGTGCAGTTGCACGATCATTTGTACCGGGACTCTCAAAGTGTTAATTTCCATATAGAGTACAAATATAAGACTATATTTAAAGTATTTAAAATTAATAGATGAGACTATAAGAACAAGAATAAGAATGAGAATTAGAATAAGAATAGAATAAAAATAAGAATAGGAATAAGAATAGGAATAGGAATAAGAATAGGAATAGGAATAAGAATAGGAGTAAGAATAATGCCTCTTAATCACTGGCACGCTTGGGACGTTGAATGCTGCTCTGGGAAGCCTGTTCCAGTGTCTGACCACCCTCTCAGTAAAGAAATGCTTCCTAATGTCAAGTCTGAACCTCCTCTGATGCAGCTTTGAACTCTCCAGCCAGTCCTCTCCCAGTTTATACATGTGCCCAGTGTTACTCTATCTGGCATTTGGACTTGTTAAGTTCAAAGCCACTGATGTTTGCCTAGGACAAATATAGGACAAATGCTAGTATTTGTCCTATATTAAATCCTAGTATTTATTAACAATTAAATACTATAGTACTTAAAATTCTAAATTGGTCTATATATACGGAGAGAGATATTACATAAACACATACTGTGTGTGCATTTTTCAATGAAAAGCTTCTTGCTCAATTATTCCTCTATATCCAATTAGCTTTTTATTTCAAGATAAAGAAATCAGACATAAAATGAGAAATAATTATCTTAGTCTGAACAAAGGGAAAAAGCAGACTAGGGAAATGATCCTTTGGGGAGTTGTGTGATAATTCCTCTGACAGTTCTCACAGAATCACAGAATCAGCTAGGTTGAAAAAGAGCTTTAAGATCAAGTCCAACCATTACCCCAGGACTGCCAAGACCACCACTAAAACATATCACTGAGGGCCTTATCTACACGTTTTTTTAACACTTCCAAATACATCCCTGGGCAACCTCTTCCAATGTCTGACCAGCCCCTCTGTGAAGAAATTTTTCCTAAAATCCAATCTAAACCTCCCCTGGCACATCTTGAGGCCGTATCATCTTGTCGTATCGCTTGCTACTTGGGAGAAGACGCAGAGACCCACCTTACTACAACCTCTTTTCAGGCAGTTGTAAAGAGCGATAAGGTCCCCCCTGAGCCTTCTCTTCTCCAGATTAAACAATCCCAGTTCCCTCAGTTGTTCCTCATAAGACTCGTGCTCCATACCCTTCAACATTTCGTTGCCCTTTTCTGGACCGTCTCCAGCAACTCAATGTCTCTCTTGTAGTGAGGGCCCCAGAACTAAATAAGTGTTAGTTTAGATATTTTTGTAGCATATGTATAAAATCTTCAAAACACATTACAAATTACGGTGTTCTCACTTCTCTTAGCTGTTCTCACAACATTTAAGTCACTAATTCAGTGTGGAAGTGTTGTTTACATATCCCATCTTCCAGAGACAGGTGGCTGTTTGATGTTGTTATTTCAAGCCCTCTTGGTTGCAAAACCATATAGGTATTTGTAAATTAAAACTATAAAGTCAGTTTATAATAGAAGATAGTTTAGCAGATAAATCCCTTCTCAAAGCTTTGTTATTATTTTAAGATTAACTTTTTAAAGTCTCTTCTGTTTAGATATCTGAAATACGTTAGCTTACTGATATGATGAACAGATCTTCTTGTAGGCTAATGACTGCACTGGGACTAATCATGTGCATGCTTTTCTCCAAGGTTTCGAATATGCAGGAACGGGTAATAAAGATTAATTTCTTATTCCCATTTCCTCACGTTTTGTTTCTCTTCATTTGAAAACTCTTTTGTCTTTTTTTTTTTTCTCACAAACTGAATTGATGCCCCATTGCAGCAATGAAAGGCCAAGTATGCAATAAGCAGTTTACCCTTCTCTCTTCTAGATTCTGCCAAGGCCATGACTGAAGCATCCGAGGCAATGGTAGTTAGCTTCAGAACTGTGAAATAGAGCTGTTTACTCTTTATGTTCTCTGTTGTGCAATCTTACTGTGCTCCTATTAACTTCAGTGGCTGTAGAACTGGAACTCTTTACAGAGAAACAGCAGCCTTGTTTGTAGACCAACAGTAGCAACGCATTTTTCCTGTCTTGAGCATGCTATTCAAATACTAATGAACACTAGCTCTATTGTATTGCTGGTAAAAATAATTGTTGTCACACAGGCAAAACTGGAAAAGTGCTCTCTTTGTCTTCTCAATGAATACAGCTCAATTATTTTAGTTGTGAGCTTCCAACAGTGATGTGCTGGACTATGTCAATAGTGATGCGGAAGAAGCAGTCCGTGGTCTAAGACACTACTAAAGTGCCTATGGCTGTGAAAGTACCTGTGGCTCATATAAGAAAAGGAAGATACTGTTTTAACACAGTAAAATTCTCTTTATAATCAATAGCCATATTAATTGAAAACAGTGAAGTGACAAAGTCCCTTTTCTGAGAGTGTTCACAAATATGCCCACGTGTTTACTTTTGAGAGGTGAAATGGTTCTTTGCCATTACACAGAAAGGAAGAAACTGATTTTAGAGTGACACCATTATCATAACACAGCAAATGGTGTTCTGGCCAAATCTGCTGAAAATAATTCACCTTTGGACAAAGAGTAACTCTGGAAAATTTCAGTCAATAAAGTAAGCTTTTTAAATATTGCAAATTATTCCAGAAAGTACAATAAAATATAAAAGTATATGCAGGTTTGATGATAATAGTTTCAGTAATGTTTTTGAATGTTCCTTTGTAATTCTAAGCTAAAGGACTCAATGAGTTCAACTAAATCCTTTCGCTCAGACTTCCTTTTCTCTCCCTATCTCTCCCTTTCTGATAGGAATAATACGTGTGCCACTGAACCATGCATGCCATTAAGCATTCAATGGTAATCTGGCTTTTAGAACCATTTTATCACAACTGGTACTTTGTTACCTAGAAATTTATCACTTCATTTTACAGAATAAGTTGATCTTAATAACAAATTGACACTGTATTTTTCATCATACTTTTTCCTAAAAGATATAAAAAAACATGGCATCTACTTTCATGACTCTGGTCTTTTTTTCTTTCTTGTTTTGTTTAACAGATATGTTAGGTCAAGAACAAAGCATGATATCGACATGAGAATAGGGATACATTCGGGATCGGTTCTGTGTGGAGTGTTGGGCCTGCGAAAGTGGCAGTTTGATGTCTGGTCATGGGACGTGGATATCGCAAACAAACTCGAGTCAGGTGGAATTCCTGGGTAAGGCAACGTGTATTTCCAACAGTCAGAAAACACTGCCAACACAGTATACTGTTAACCTTGCCAACAGATTAACTGTCTTACATTATTTCAACAACTATATCTCAGAATTTCTAAGATGTTGACTATTCCTAAGTTTTTCCAGGCTTCATTCTCTCATCCTGTGCACTAAAAAGCTGTTGTGAGGCACAAGGCTGTAATTTATTTTATTTCATGATGTACAATGTGTGGGAAGAATTATATGTTCATAGGTTGTCACACTAATAACAAGATGTTATGGACAGCAGGCTGTCTAGGAAGTCTTTTTAATAGTTTGATGATTTAGTAGATGTTTTGAGACATTTATGTCAACCTGTCTGTATGTGAAAATATATGGTTTTCCATTGAGCTGCCTAGTCTTTCTTTGTCTGAGGTGGCTGATTCACCTGGAAGTTAGAATGTTATTTCTGGCTGACATGATCTTACAGTAGTTTTGAATCTGTAAATCCTAGATTTGAAGCAACAGTAGTGGTTGCAGGAATCCTCTGTTCATTTCCAGTTCCCTCATCCATTGAAGAAAGATGCAGCAAAAGATCCCCTACAACAATTCAATTTTTGGCCATGGAACATTGGAGCAATAGCAGTGGACATCATTATGCAGAAAAAACTAAATGATGTTGTCATCTTGAGTGAGCGAGGGTTTAAGTCATCAAATCTGAGTCATGTGCTGTACTTCCTACACAAACATCAGGATCTGTCATAGCTGTCATTTTCAGGAAGTTAGAAAGATATTTGTTTTATATTGTATTTGCAAATGCAGTACCCTTCCACCTTTCCCTACACTAGACCTTTGTATCAATAAATATTCTTAGAATCAGCAGAAAATGAAACACTGCATGCTCTGAAAACTTCTATACTCTCTATATGTCACCAGTGTATAAAATTGCAGAAAAAATTTCTTTCCAAGCTGCTTTATCCCACATCTTAGCCCCAGACTAGACAAGGTTTCACGCTGCTTTGTTAACATTATTGCTGTTAACACATGCAAGTAGTATGGCTATTAATGAATAACGCAGAGAATGTACCACCTTGCTGTGGATAAAATGCCGGGCTAGGTTGCAGTCTATTGAAGCAGAGTTGTTTCCACTCCTGTATATCAGTTTGCCAACAGAACAAAGCCTGTATGTGACAGCAATTCACTAAGTCAAGTCTCTCAAAACAATGATTTACATCAGGCTTTCCTAGTGTGCAGCAGAGATTTAATAGAGCAGTTAAGTTCACTTCAGCCCCTCCTTGCTTTTCTCCACTGCCAGCATTCAAATGTCTCTGCTTGCCACAATACTGAGATCATTCCCATTCCCAGAGCTGCACTGCTTTCCTGTGTCATCAAGTAAGCTGCTCTGGGGTTAGAAGTGGTCCTGCTCCCACAGCATGAAATACAGCCCTTTCCTGAGTGCACAGCAGAGGGAGGCAACTTGTCTGCCTAGGATGGGGAGGACCCTGCCACCAAGGATCTGCAGCCTGGGGTCAGGAAAGAAAGGGCTCAGCTCTTCCCCTTGATGGTTGCATATTGCCCTGGGACCTCCTAAGCATGTGTCATGCAGGGACAGATTGCACTGAGTGAATGAGCATAGGAAGGCAGTTCAACTGTCATTGAAGGAGGCGGTGGGGAGCACTGAGAAAAAGCAATTATTTCTGGTTCTCTGGGAGAAAAAAAGTGTCCTCAACAGTTGAGAGGGAAACCATGTAAGATCCTACAGTATTATGTCAGAGACAATCTTTGGCCAGGAATCCATCTTGTAATAGTCTTCATGTGGTATATCTAGGTATTAATCTATGGTATTGAATTGGCATAAAATATAACTAATTATTAATTTTCCACGATATATCAATCACAGGTATCATCTAAAGCTTTGGTCCTGATATATTTTCAACAGTCTGACAGGTTATACTTTTACTTCAATCTCAGGTTCCCAATTTACTGCATTTGCATAAAATTAGAAAGATGTCTCTCCACTATACACTTTAAGTCTCTTTAAGCAAGCTGTACAAAAGATGAAACTAGAAAACATTTTTAATCTACCAACTCTTTATTAATACTTGGTCCATTTAAGTTTATTACATCAGTAGCCAGATCTACGTTCTAGTTAAAACTGTTAACATTTCCATTATAAAATCCATATCTCAGGACTTTATAATGCAATATTCCATAATTATATTAGTTGAAACTCAGCATAGAGATAGTCACCCTGGCATCTAATGTGTTACTTTCTTTTTCTTTCTTCTCTTTTCTTTTCTTTTTTTGTTTAATTCGTACTTTGCTTAAATCAATTTCCCCTGTTTGGGTTTCGAAGAGCTAGGACATGCATTGTCTTTCTGAGAGGTCATATGCTTTGTATTTAAAGTCCAGGCCAAAAGTTGCTTATATTTGAGAAACATCTTTACTGTTTTTTTACTGTCAGTTTTACTGACATTTGACTACGAAAGAGAAGGTCAGGTTGGACAGAGCCTTGGACCACATGGTTTAGGGCAAGGTGTCCCTGCCCATGGCAGGGGGGTTGGAACTAGATGATCTTAAGGTCCTTTCCAACCCTTACTATTCTATGATTCTATGATTCTGTGGACATTGTAACAGCATGACTTCAGACAGAGACAGTTGTATAAAACCTGAGTTGACTTCAGAGGGAAGCTGAGACCATGATACGAAATGGCTGATACAAGATGATAGAAGTTTTTGATCTTTTAATTAAATACTAGTATTTAATACTCCAAATTGGCCTAGTTTGTGTGAAATTCTGATACTCTTGGACATTTCATACTGCCTAAAGACAACCAGCACATCATATTCTGGCAATAGATGCACATCATATGTGCATTTATGGCCTTTTACTCAATCACTGTTTTATGCAATTTAACTCTGTAGTGGCATCCTTTAAGTTCCAGAAGAAATTTCCCAAGGGGCATGCCACCACCATTTCCTTCAGCAGAGATAAACTAATTTGTGAGGGCAGAGAAAAATGCCTCAGCATGTGTCATTAAGAAATGACCAAGAATTTTAGCTGACACTGACTTTTAGGAATCTGTCTGCAAGTCTGACTTTCAGGAAATGCCATGCATCCAAAGTTTGAAAAAACAGCTGGTTTTAATGGAGTCACTACATTTATTTGCTTGAGTTAGATAAATGTCTAATGAATATCTCCTTTTACTGCATTTATGATGCTGCATTATAAAGTATAGAATGGCTAACTATGTGGATGTTTTTTAGAGGTGTCTCCAATTTACCCTTCATGTAGGAATTTGAATATTTCTTAAAAATTGAAAAAAGAAAGACCATGTAGGTTTGGTTGGAAAACATCCAAAGCCCTATTATGTTTTTTCAAACTTTGGTCTTTTTTTATGTCATCTCTTTAATTCAACTTCACTTTTGCAAAAGCTTTTTGAACTCATTCCTTAGTCTTACCAGAAATTATCACCTTACTTGCTTTTGTATAATTTCCCTATTTCCCTAATTCACTTCAGGTGCAATCAGACCATTAATTTCAACAGTCTAAGCTACTTCAGGTAACTGAAGGAAATTAAAGAGCTACACATACACTGCTCTAACGCATACCATATATTTTCCTCTCACCACAAGTAGCAATTTTAATTCACTATGAATAGTATTTTACTCAGGAAGGTCTGCCATTAAGCTACTACTGTAAGCAAAGGTATCAGGTGTGAATATCAAAGTGATTTTCCTGTGACAGGACTTTGTGCATTCATGAGATTCTATTGACATAAAGAAGTCTTGAGAGTATTTGCCCCCAAATGAAGCTCATATTTGTTGAATACACTATTTAATTTTCTTTATAGAAATCATCATATACAATAGAAAAGCCTATTTTTTTCATCATATTAAAAATGATACAGAGTTCATAAACTCCTTACCTATGTATATTAGAGCACAGTCAGTATTTGCTACTACTTATTTCACTCACACAGGAGAATTCACATCTCCAAAGCCACTCTGGACTGCCTGAATGGGGATTATAAAGTTGAAGAAGGGCATGGCAAAGAGCGTAATGAATTCTTGAGGAAACATAACATCGAGACTTATTTAATTAAACAACCTGAGGAGAGTCTGTTGACTTTGCCTGAAGATATTGTGAAAGAGGCTGTCAGCTCCTCTGACAGGAGAAACAGTGGAGCAACGTTTACTGAAGGATCCTGGAGCCCTGAACTTCCATTTGATAACATAGTGGGAAAACAGAACGTAAGTCAAACGTCTTTTAATGTAATCAAGTATGAATGCATGCTTGAGTGCTTTTCAATAATGGAAGCCTCAGAGGAGACATATTCATCTTTAACCTTTATTCTAACACATACTGTAACAGCAGAGGATTAAACATATTGTTTCAGGGCAGAAATAAATCGTATATTCAAACTGGAGAAATGCCAGTGGATCAGAGGTTTTTCCCAACTGAAATTAAATACTACATACGCAGCTTAGTTTTAGTTGAACCAGTCCATAAAGAAGTAAATTAAAAGTAAAGCAAAGCTAATGTTACTAAACTAGCTGGGACATTCTAGTCAGAGTGTATATCTCATTGCATAGCTTCACTGCATTGCCTTGAGCGAACAGGCATTTTGCCAGAGGAATAAAGCATAGCTTAGGTTATTGATACATAAGAGAAAGAAAAAGGTCTACCTTTAAATAGTACCTTGTGAAAACAGCTTATCCATTCTTCACTTTTATTTTTAGTAAAAATTATTAATAACTTAGATTCTAAGACAAAATTAAAGTTCACAAGCAGGTGAGTTACACTCTAAGGTTGAGTAGCTCAACAGAAATATGAGGTAATAACAATTGCTCCAGATCATATCCTTTCGGAAAACACTGCATGGCTAATTGCTAGCACCCTGGGAACTAGCAATTCTTGGGCAGTTGTAAAAATATCTTGGTGAAATCTGCTTGCTTAGAGAATTACAGACAGAAAGGTTAAAATGCCCTCAGACATCACTCCTCACTGCATTTGAAAGATTGATGAGTCTTTATGAAACAAAGTCAGCTGGAGTTTTCTTCGATTTTACTGAGGGATCTGTAATGACATGATATATCCTTTCTTCTGCTGCACATCCTTAGTCCTACTTGTCTGCAGTGTCTGTTGAACTTCAAGCATTGTTGTATGGAGGTCTTGCTTTGTCAACTGTCTTTTGCATCTTATAAATCTGCTCAGAAGTGTAAAGCCTTCACAATCAATCAACCAATCAATCAATCAATCAATGGTGGTGTCTTCATCTCTTCAAATGGAAATGGAGCATGGCATGGTTTGCTGTTATATAAAACACCTGTTCTATATATGTTCTGTACATCTGTGTATCTGCATGTACACTGCCTTTTAGTATTCTCCGTATTTTGTTGACCTGTTTCTACAGTCTCATTTCATTAGGAATAGAGGTATGGGTGCATGCTGCTGTGAATATCTTCTGATGTCTGTTTCTTCTTCTTTCCTTTTAAGACATTCTAATTTCTGCAGTCCAAAAAATCTATGCAGAGTAGGCTATCATTTCATTGATCATTTCCTCAGCTAAACCTGACCTTGATATTAACAAAAACATGGAATGAGATAAACGACTAGTTTTTTTATTAGATTATTGAACAGCTCCCACCCAATAAACTAGTGAAAAGCCCATGAAAATCATTGAAATAGGCATTTGTTGTAAAGCAGAGTTTTGTCTTATGGCAATAAACAGTTTTAGAATAGTTTCTCACTGTTTTTTTAAGAACTTGGTTTTGTGCTAGAAATAGCTATAATTTTATATTACCCAGATTTACAATAAGCTTTCTGGTGGAGACAAGATTTTAAAAATCTGCTCTTCCATGTGTGATTCAATTATTATGTAATTTTCAATTTTAAAGTTGAGACAATAAGCATTACTGTTCATAAATAATGTATTTCAGCTCAAAATTCAGATGATAGATTTAAATTGTACTAGGATATACTAGCTTTTTCCAGAGGTGTGTCATCTTGGACAAAACAAGCATTTAATAACATTAATTATGTAGCCAAAAGTTCACTAGCAGCAGCAGATGTTGAGAATCCAAGTAGCAGCAACCCAGTGAATCACTTCATATTTTTTAATATTTGCCAATAGCATTCAACTGATTTATTTACCTAACATATGTTACAACAAAATTTGAGCATCTCTGAACATGTGTCTTACTTTTAGCTGTAGTTAAGTTAGGAAGAATATGAAATGACAAAGTCTCTAGTGAATTCTCCTGCCAAACTCAAACTCATCACAAACCATATTCTTTACCTCAAACATATTTCCTATGGGCAGCCTAAGTCAGTGAACGAAGATATGTTGATATATGTTAGAAACAGAATAACCACTCTTTATGTACGCAATCACAGACATTAACAAAAGCTACACGTCTAAAGCACGTTAAACACCATGTGCCTTGCCTCTAATGGTGAGGTAAGCCAAGGATGCAAGTGCCTGCTCTGAAATTCAGACCATGCCAAATACGAGTGAAGCCTTCTGTTATTGAAACAAATGTCTGGGCTTCTTTCATAAAGCAAAGAAAGTTGGACAGAAGTTATTTTATGTAAAGAGACTGAAGGCCTCTGCCTATAGAAGAATGAAGTGTGATTGATGAATATGATGAAGTGTGATTTCTTCAGTAAGCCTTATCAAAGAAGTAGCTGAAGGCATAATGTAGTCACTGTGTGTGTGGTGCTGGAGGTACCTGATGGGCCTGTAATGATGTGAATTAAAAAAAAAGTATGTTAAAATGTCTGTCGTCTTCTACAAGTGTATTTTAGTGGTGGCTGCAATGAATCTTAACAGTTATCACAGGAATTATACCTAAAGGCTGGCAAGATGACAGACCAGTATAGACAGCAGGGTGGAATTCCGTTCAAAATCAAAGTGCCTGCAGTTGTGTACCTAATGACAGTGCCTACTGTCCCAGGTGTTGATCTCTCACACCTCTCTAAACATAAGGGTCTAGTCCTACGTGTGGTCCTCTAGCTGAAACATGCTGAGTAAAAGCTTGATTTAGCCTCACACCAGGTGGTCCTCACCACTGGCCAGCAGTGCGTGGCATTCCCATAGGTCTTGTGCCATATTTCCTAGCTCCAGACTGTTGTCCAGCATACCCTAGGGCATGTCAACTGACAACAGCTGTGTATGATAGGGCAATTGAAAGTACACAGAGTGTATATTACCAATAATAGACTCCAAGCACCTAGACACCTTCATTTAGGTGTCGTCTTCTTGAACTAAATCCTATCTCTATCCTGTCTCTTTAAACATGTGACTTTGTATTTCCCCATTTCCCTCCAAGACCTGGTGTTGCATTATGAAAAAAATATTTTAGCTGGCATTGTGTTTTGCATACAAAAGGAAAATAATTTCAAAACACAATGCCCAGCTAAAAAATTCCTATAGTTTGCTAAATGGCACTGATTAAAAATTTCCCTCTTGAGGTCAGGATGCTTTGACTTGTTGCATGAAAACTTTGCAGGAAGGATGTAAAAATGAATTCAAGCTACTTTTTAAAAATCTCTATATAATATCTCTAAAGTTGGAATTTTATTATGTGCTTGTTTTAATTCATCCTATTTTTTAGTCTTAGATATAAGTTTGGCTAGGGTTTTTCCTAAAAGAACCTTGTATGTGTTCCTATACAATGAATGGTTATTGTCAGCATCAGGAAAGTTCAGAGTCCTACTGTAGAATTCACAACTATATCTTCCTGTGAACTCCACTAAACTCGAATATGAATTTCCTTGTTATCCTCTGAAAATAAATGCAACTTCGGAGTCCATTTTTGCACCAATACTACTGGCACCGTTGCCATAGTGCAGATATTATGTCATGTTCATCTACCAACAGTTGTAAACCACTTCATACATTCATCAAGAAGACAATTCTTCATATTAATCAAATATTAAAATATAATTTGAAGCAAAATGTAGTCACCTACTGGGATGTATTGAAATTATTTTCCTTTTGTATACAAAACACAATGTCCAGCTAAAATATTAGGGAACTTCTCCATCCTCACTTCCAGTGGAGATACAGCAATACGAACTAATTCTGAGGAACTAATGCACACAACATCATCTAATGTGATCTCATTGTTTAACCGTGACTTCAGGCCCACTTGTGTGATTTCACCACCACAAATTCAGAACTTTTCTTCACAGCTCAGTTTAAAAGAGATAGGAATACCTGAACTTCGTGTGTAGTAATATAGTATCATTGTGTAGTGTCTCAGTGTGTAATAATTTATTATTTACCCAGTTGATTATGGGATTTGGCTCTAACCTTAGAGTTTCCACCTCAACACCAACAATAAGATATGGATCCAAGCATATCTGAAACTTTAGTATGAGAAATGTTTCCTTGATACTTATTTTCCCCAAATGTTGATAGTATTGATTTTCTACACAGAAATGGGGACATTTGAGTGGTTTGCCAAACCTTCTCTACTGAATTATTTTTTCTACTAAAGCAAACAAGAAGATTGCTGTTCACTTAAATAGATAGAAGATTTCAATCCTGATATTCTTTTCCACCTCCATTTTGGGCACTTAAGTTATTCATCAAAAGACGGAATACAAGAAAACAAGATACTATCTGTGACTACAGAGTCCATGGGCTTTATTTTAGGATTGTAAAGAAAGTTGCCACTTGGGGTTTGACAGTGGGTACCTGAGCCCCTTTCTCTGCTTTAATGTTCTTTCCAAGATGTATTAGAATGTAATTACTGACAATAATTTGGATGCGAGGGAAATCTGCATATATCATTTGCTGTACCTACCCCATGATCCAAAGGAATTGGCTTTCCAGAGAAATCTGGGGATAATCCATCCCAAACTCCTGTTTCCAACAATGCCTAGTAGGAGATATAGCCGAAGATCTTTCCAGTAAGAACCTATGGGGACAACTTTTCTCAAGCAGAAGTGTATTTCTTGTCCATACTAATTTTGAAATGTCTTATGCTATGATGTATGAAGGTTTATATCCTTTCCACCCATTAACATTTCTTAATCCTTGGGAATATCACAGGTAGTAGAGTTTATTTTCTCATTCAAGTGGAAAAGTGCTGCTTCACTGTGGTTTGTGTCATGAAATAATACCATAAAACTGGATTGAGTTATTCTTTTTATGAAAGCAAAGTCTAACTCTTTCCTGAAGGTGAAGCACCCTTCATACTATCTCTGCTAGCTCTCTCTGCGAAGCTATGCGATAGTATTTATTTTTTTTTCTTTTTATTAGCCAATGAAATACCAATTTGAGACAATATTTAAAATAATAATCAGAATTACAGTTAAATTAAATCATATAGCCTAACTGTAATCTAGACTGGCTAAAATATACCAGTAGTGAAGAAGAACACCCATGCTGAAGTAATCAGAAATGTCACCTTCTTCACTCCTGCCTTGACTATTCTGTTCCTTAACTACACACATCCAGTAACTTTGAGATCAAGAAAAACATCGTTACCCTGTTTTGTGACTTCTGTTTTGTGACTTCTGTTTTCTGTACCTTTTGTTCTTATTCATTAAAGCACACCACTGAGTTAGATACCCTGCTGTGATTTTGGTGTGTACTCCCCTCATGCATGCTCTAATAATTAATTAGCAGAATCAGGAAAGGGGAATATTGTCCTACTGTTCAGTGCAGCAACAAACCTGTAAAAAAGGGCATTAAAGTGTTCCCCTTAATGTACTGTATGTGTTTAGTGGAACAGACTTATTTTTTTACACTTTATAAATTTCATTGAATGAATTGCATGGAATGCTGTAATGGTTTGCAATGCAACATGATCTAAAACATTGCATTTTTAACCCAGGGGACCAGCAGGTTTATTCTGTTTGCATGTGCTTTCCCCTAGACTCTGGCTGCCCTAACAAGAAATTCAATAAATCTGCTTCCAAACCATCTTGCACAAGCTTTGCATGTCCAGTCTGGGCCTGAGGAAATTAACAAGCGAATAGAGCACACCATCGACTTACGGAGTGGCGATAAATTGAGAAGAGAGCATATCAAGCCTTTTTCACTGATGTTTAAAGACTCCAGCCTGGAGCATAAGGTAGCTGGGTCTTGGTAGCTGCATTATTTGCAACTCAAACTGTAATGAATGTCCACTGAAGTCGAGAAGCTGTAGGTTCTGGCTTGAGTTGTTTGTTTTCTGGTCTTTTCTTTTTCATTTTGTTTCAGTTTTCAGAAGTTGGGACTGAGCTACAGGTCATAATAGACAGTGTTATGATGCAGGTGTTACAATGCTGCAGTGATTACATTTCAGTGTTGGAAAATGCTTACACTGAGCAAAGTCTGCTTCTGAAAACAACAGCCGTTTGCCAGGTTTCACTTGCTGTCAAGTACAAGCAGTTTTCTGTCAGATGACAGGCTGCTTTGGCACAAATGGTGATTTAGCATATTAATAAACTGACACGACTATTCAAAATATATATCTATATTTATATAGATATGTTTATTTCATTTAGTCGTAGGACCCATTTGATGTCCTCTAGGAAATTGTTATGTTTATTTCAAGTAAAAACTCATTTGTTAGCTTTTTTTTTAAACATTCTTTTTTTAACATCTTCTTCTAAGAGGTAAATATAACAGCAATTTAAGGAGGGGGGAGGAAAAGAACCATGCTCTAATCCAGCACATTACATAGGTCAGATTTTAAATATTAATAAAGTTTTTAATTGCATCTGGGTGACAAAAAGCCTGTTTAAAAGTTGACATTTTTAACAGTTTTGATACATTTTCTTCTCGGTATGACATTTCCAATGGAAAACTGTGCTGCAATGTTCAGAAAGTGGTGCTTTCATTCAATTTTTCCTTAAGTGTTAGTCCCAACCTTCAAGCACACGCACTGAAACACAAAATCCTTTCAGTAAAGTGGACTGAATCATTTTTCTGTCCTCTAAATTGGACTGGTTTTTAGCATTACATAGAGGTAAAGCTTTGAAAAATATTAACACTGCTTTATTTGCTTTGGTTCATCCACCTTGAAGAGCTGGATAGTTGCTGGCCAGCAACCTCCTTGCTTGTGTTCGGGGTGGTGGGGCACCATGAATATGCTCAGAGAAGCATGGGGAATGCATAGGGGTGATAGGGATTAAGGAAAGATGAATCGATGTCCTCTGCATTATAGACAGGAGTAACGTCTTGTGGGACAATGTG
The DNA here is from genome assembly GCF_004027225.2 of Strigops habroptila. Lineage (NCBI taxonomy): Eukaryota > Metazoa > Chordata > Aves > Psittaciformes > Psittacidae > Strigops > Strigops habroptila. The sequence continues at coordinate 9,089,863 of NC_044277.2, forward strand.
GGAAATGTCCCTTCCCTCCTCATTTGCCTGTTGCTGTAATTACAGGTTTATCCCAATAGCCTTAGTGTTAAACCATAGTCTAAAGGCAGTCATGAAAAAATTAATGTGTGAACTGGTTTCCTACAGAAACTGGTTATTTCCTCCGTGTTATCTTGTATTATTATCACTTTCTTCCTTCTTCCTGGCCATTTAGGAAACAAAACAAAACAAACTCAGATTTAAACTGGGGTCTCGTAAAGCTTTTTCAGAAGCCTTTTCGCTCTGCTCTCCCCTCTAACCTCTCTATTTAAAATGATGTTTTCTTCTAGCCATTAACATTTTGCAGCTGCTTACATGACCTTCTACATCAGCATCTTTAGCTGCTCCCTGCAGCGTTGCTGAGCAAGTAAACAATCTATGTCTACAGGCCTCCCATTTCATACTGTTATTTTCATTTGCTGCCACCCATCTCTGTTCAGAGCAGTGGCAACTTCAAGTAAGAGGTAGCTCCAAAGTAAAGTAACTTCTTCTATGCAAAATCCTCTGCCCTCACATTTAGCCATCACACTTTCAGACAGCACTGGCATCTGCCTAATACTTCTTCTTTTTATCGGTAACTACTTCTCACCCCAGACTTTACAGTTAGTAGGCAGAACAATCAGAACCCATAGCTGAGATCCTGATCAGCAAGATAACCTTGTTCAATGAGAATGTATTAATTCTCTGTATCCCAAACCACGGAGAAGTGAGTAATCATGTGAACATTAAATTACATTTCTCCCTCCTGCATTCCAACAGAACTACCATATCATGGGATCATAAACCTTTTGGAGTGACTTGAATAGATGTGAAATGTTATGCTGGACGTCTGTTTAAACAGCCTGGGTTGTTCTGGGGCTTTTTCATTGCAAAACAATTGCAGACAGCAGATTTACACTAGAAATGAAAGTCCTGGTTTACTTCCTTTAAGGTTTCAGAAGATTAAAAAAAATTTCCAGAGTTAGCACACCTAAAACTACCATGGGAGCTAGCACAGCTCCTGGTTTACAATGGTCTAAATGAGTGGTATATCACAGTAGTTTAAGCCATTGGCATATCTATCTCACTGTTTTATGTCCTTCTTGGTAATAGAATAAATGTAGATCCCATAGCAAACAGTAGCAGTTGCATTAGTGAATGGTTTATCTCCTTGAGGCACTATATATTTCCATATGAATTTCATAATAATTCATTTTTTAGAATATTTGTGCAGGATCCCTGCCCGGTATGTTTTATAGATTCTTTACCTAAATGGACTAGTCACTACTAACTTGCATTTCACTCATTAGCACTTGATATCTCATTTAAAGACGAATTCACTCTCTATTTTACTAGAGGTTATTTTCGTAAATATGATGTAGGCAGATAGAGCAAAAGACTCATCACAGGACAGTACTTCTAATGGTAGCATGAAAACACACTAAGGGATTCCAAATACGTGATAGCTCATAAGGAAAATCTGATACTACTTTAGATGATTTCCAGTAATTAAAAGATATCATCATGATGCTCTGACTTAATAGCAGTGACTTCAAAATATCAGACATGATATTTCATACAGGATAAAACATAGTAACAGGGCAGAGAATTTTACATGCTGGCTAGGTTTTTTGTTAAGGAAAATTTCCAATGTAAAGATTTGAATAAAGATATTCTAAGTCTTCCTACATATTTGTATTGGGATTATAAATCAGGCTGGTCTTAGAGGTGAAGTGTCTACATATTTTATGTGATGTGAGCACACTGAAAATATCAAAAAGGCTTTGAATTTCACAGTAGACTTTTTCTTAGGTCAAAGATTAGACCTAAATATCCGAGTTTCTCCATTTCAGAATTTCTGATGGGCAAGATGAATAGAAATCATATGAGTAGGGGAAAAAATTGCCCTTCCTATATGTTGTACCCTCGCAGACATGAGCCTCACCTCTTTCCTTCAACCCAAAAACTTCCAGTGTCAATAAGGTCTGCAAGAAACACTGGGCAAATTCTGTACCTGTTCAGCATCTTCTTTTCTGTCACTGGTCAACAACTGAACCTGTGTCTACCCTTCGGTATTCTCAGGAGTTCATCCAGCTCTTCTTCTGTCTTGGGCTTCCTGATACATCTTCTGCCCCTTCCCTGTACTGCAGAAGCTTTTCCAGTGACACAAACAACATTGCTCTGAAAAAAATGAAAAAAAAATCATCACCTTTTCATCAATAGGATCCTGAGTCAAACATCAACAGTGAGGATAAGACCAAAAACCTTACTCCCCAGTGCACAAACATGTTTTCTGGGTGAACATGTAAAGCCTGTTATACTACTCCTGTTATACTCCCTTTTCAAACAGCCCTGGGTAAAGAGAGGAGAGGTGGGAAATAAGCAGCATTACTTGGCAGAGGAAACTTTGCCTTTTTTGTGCAAGCTCAGTTTCAGCTAGCTGGCTGGACTAGCCAGTAGATAAACAGTTCCCCCGCAGCAGCATAGGCAAATGGCTCAAGCCCCATGGGAAGAGTGGGTGAGCCTTCGCTACCTCATAGTCAAGTCACACCAGTGCAGGCAAGCCTGTGGGATGTTGCAGCGAAGGCTTTCGTCGCAGAGTAGTTCACATCATGATTCTTTCTACCACTCTACATAGCTATAGTTAGCTTCATGCCTCCCCATACTTACAGAAGTGCCTTGAGGCTTAGTCTACCCTTCAATAACTTCTCCAAGTCATTAAGGGGTAGACTGCTACAGAAGTGCTATGTTTATCATTAGTGTTTGTGGTTGCCTCAGAGATGCTAGCAATTTCTCATCACGACATTGTTACAGATTACACCAACAGCATTCATCCTTTTGACATAATGCTCAACACAGCAGGCAATTCCATGTTTGTGTTTCATTCAATTAGTTTGCTATAATTTCCCTAAGGAACAGTTAGGATTTCACTTTATATTTTAAGGAATGTACTTTTCTTTTTCCCTTTGTATTTTTTTATGCTGCAACCAAAAAAAGACCCAGTCCGTTATTTAAGTGGACTGATGCAGTTGTTTTTCTGCACACGAAATCAGGGTCAGTGCCTCTGAGCTTCCGGCAGTAAAATGGAGTTGCCTGTGAGCACTATCAAAAATCGTGTCAAACACGCCAACAGCAGACAGGGTATAATCACAGCAGAGGAGAGGTCAAAATGAGGGACACCATCAATAAACCCCTCTCTTACCCATAACAAATGGCAGCAGGGAAGAAAGAAGCCTTTTTCCCATTTCAGGAGCTTGAGACTGTTCGATCAGATATCTATAACTGAGCTGAAGTCCCTACCAAAGGTCTGTGTAGTGAACATAGACTAAGATAGATAGATAAAATCTTCCTTCAGAAGTAGATTAGCTATAAAATGCAGTTCTTTCTGAGCTGAACTCTCTCAATGTGTGTTCCTGATACATTTCTTAATTGGTTTTAATTTTTCACAATTATGATGCTCTCTAGGCCTTTATAACTGCAGTTTGCCTTGTTTCCAAATTACTGAAGAAAGATTCTGATATCTCTTTGACTGATCTCCTTTTGTTCTGCACATGTAACTCTTAGCTCCTTCAAAACTACAAGAGATTAAATAAAATGGAATTATTGTGCAGAGGAGGAAAAATGACTGGGCCGAGGCATCTGTGGGATTCTTTGTTAGGCGAAGAAAATTCAGTGGCGTCAGTATAAGATAAAGAGATTTACAAAAATATCTCTATGGACCAATCTTCATCTACTGTAAACAATTGGAGTTTAGCTGAGTAAATGTCAGCTGAGGACTTGGGTAACATTTCTACTTTAACTTGTCTACCATGATTCACCGATGTATCTGTTCCTCTTTTTCTTGGTAACTCCCATAGAAGGGGAACCTGTTAACATTTCCAGTGGTTTGATATGCTGGAGAAAAATACTTTTGCAATAAATCATAATAATAATGCACCTCCAATGGTCTTTTACATACCAATACCTTCATTATCTCCTTGGAGCATGCGCACATTGCCAAGTTTCTTCACAGCCTGTGGATAAGTCAGGATACAGAGATCATGACCCACATCCCACATAGTCACAGAATGTCCCATTCTGTGTTCTTCTCTTAAGTAAGAAAAGTAAAAGATAAAACAGAATAGTCTCCGTTTGGCAGCATGGAGACACCTCTGTGACATCATGCATGCAGAATTGCAGCTGATTTCAGTGTTTGTCTTCAGGTGAGGAAACCCATGGTACCTCTGGTTATTAAGTGTTTTAATAAGCTATTAAATATTCAGTATTCTACTCAGCATCACAAACCCTTAGTATCTACTTGGGATTTAAAATAAATAATTTTGAAAAGCAGGCAACCAAGTAAAACAACTTTGCATTGTAAATTACAGAATTTTGCTCTCTTGGATGAAGTACTTGACCAGCTTATTGATGATTTATTTGTTGCATTTCATTTTTTAAAACAAATTCAGGTTACTGATTTATTAGATCTTCCTGCTAATTTTCCCAAAGTCTCCTATATGCATCAGTCTCTATGAAAGTACTGCATGGGTTAACAGCTAATTTACTCTTCTGTTTGTTTTTGGTTTTTTTTTATTCTAGTATTCTCAAATGCGGGATGAAGTATTCAAATCAAACTTGGTGTGTGCATTTATTGTTCTCGTATTTATCACCGCTATCCAAAGCTTACTTCCTTCTTCCAGGTAAATACAGAAATATATCTCTATACACCTGAAAGCACTCTTGGGAAAGCGGTGGGATAACATTTCTAGGATCAATGTGGAATGAACTGTTAAAATCTGATTGTTCCCCAAAAGTGGAAATATTTTTTCACATTTTTACCAATATTAACTACTTCTGTATCACATTTTCTGCAGGTACATGCTTTTATGTGAGACAGCAGATAGAAGCATGTAGCTTTTATGTCTACTGACATTATGTTGTTATGTTTTTAAGCAGACGTCCACTAAGTGGGAACTTTGGGGTACAAAAGCTTGACACAATGTGGCCTGCTGCTTCCACTGTTGAAGTAAAACATTATCTAGACAGCGACTTTTTGCTAAGTAAAATTTCTGGTAACCATCTTGGGAACTAGTGACAGTTTTGGCTTTGTTTCTTGCATGCCATGTAAGAAAATTGTACTGTTGTGCTTTGTTGTTGATGGTACATATTATCCAGCTGGGAAAAGCAATCTTGTGCCATTAAGAAGAAGCAAGAAGGTGATCTGGTAGATCTTTTCTCAGTTCTGCTTTTATTTGGGGCTGACCAAGCAACAGCTTCCTCTCCAGGTGAAGAAAATGTGGCATAGCTGAGACCTCTGCATCCACACATTTCACACAATCAAACCCACCAGCTGGCATTTTTGTCTATTATTTAATAGTGACAACACAGGAGTGTGTGCAAGACTAAGGTCAGTTTTATAGCCGTTGTTAGCCAGTAGAACTTGACTGCCACTAAAACGTGCCCTGGTCTCATTTGCTCTTCAGCCAGAGTAAGTGCTAAAATGGAAATGCCCAGATGAACATTCTCAGGTGGTTTCAGAAGAACATTAACTTATGGCTGCCTGTAGAATCACCTTGAAAATGCAGTATATGTATAAGAAATAACATAGTGTATTACAGTAATGCAGCAATATTTCTTGGATCATGTCTGGAAGACCTGATACTCCATGTTTACATCTAAGAATACCAAAATGGTGGTTAGAGGTAGGCAGGCAACTGCACTCTGCAACAGTGGTGTCCCATGTATTTTATAGTTCTCAGCTGAGAAAGTACCCAGAGTAGTACCTGACCTTCTGCTGTTCCCTATGTGTCATATTGCTCTGATACTAGTAAGTTTGTTTGTTTTTTTAAAGTTCTCTCAATACACATTCAAAATTCTTCACTTCTGATAGCTGCTACTTATATTTTTTCTTTTTTTTTTCTCAGTATGTACAAGAAGATTTATGGATCTTACTAATGGAACCTGTTTTCCAAAAAGATTTCTGCTGCTATATCAATCACTGCTATACCAGCAAAAAAACACCACGACATCTTTTCTACCTGCACCGATTCATCTCTGTTAATTCTTGTAAAGGTGTCTGGAGCAATTAGAATTAGGGGAGAAGGAGTCACGTTGCCACACTGCATGCAGCTGTCCTTCTTCCTGGTTTCCCAGCTTGTGCAGTGGTCTTGTGTTTTTCCCTGCGCTTCACGAATGCTTTAGGGACCTTTTTGTCACTGAATGTTACAGAGGTCGTAACTATAAATAGGTTCGAATAAAGATTAGATAAATCCCTATGAGATAAGATCAGAAGAAGTTTTTAAAAAAAAGTATGGAACCTTGGCCTTATGAGTACCTTTAAAAGTTGATTTCCAGAATGGGGGAAGATATTTAGGGAAAGGATATTTACCATTACCCCTTTTGCGAGAGAAGATTTGAAGACACATGGGTGCATTATGGCAGTGCTTATGTTCTTTCAGGAGCTGAAGATCACTGTCAACATTTAAGAAAGAAAATTTCAGTCTTTGTTTTCAAGTTCTGATGCTCTGCTTCAAAAAGTGTGTTTCAGTCTTAAAAAAGCATGCCTGTTAAATGAGCGGAGGTCAACAGATGAGCCACCCTAAAATAAAAGGATGGGGGATTTTTAGTGAGACAGTTTCAATATGCTTGAACATATTGAATGAGGAAATAATCTGGAAGTCCAAATTTCCCAAGTTCCAGTTCTAAAATCAGTTCAATATATGAGCACACAAACAAGCTATCACCAAGTTAGGCTGGATTTGGATTCAGAGAGTCTTGGAGAAAATTTCATACTCATCTGTTATAGCTCTGGCAGATATCAGAGAAGTAAACTACCCCAGTGGAAAAGCAAGGACATCACATCATTTCCATGGAACAGCTAACAAACTATAATTTACATTCCTCATGGTAACCTACCCTTTTCTTAACAACATTTAAGAGTCTTTCAGTGAATGCTTCAGAGCTCGGTTGAAGAAGAAGGGAATTTTGTATTTGCCAAAGTGCATGCCTGAATATTTTTCTGAGCTGAGTCTTTTGGGGATTTCTGGAAATTTGGTGAAAGAAAACATTATTTAAATCATCATAAAACATATATTATTTAAATCATCATAAAACATATATTATTAAGGATCTTCAGGGAGTTTCTTAGATAGGTTGCCATAGTCCGTGTGTTTAAAAAGGGAATAATCTTCCTATTATAAAATTATCTAGAATCTTATATTTTAGATTATTATTAAAATCATCTACTGTGTATGGGTGTTTCAGAATTTTATCTCAGTTTATCTCTGTCTCCCGTAGGATAAATATTTGATCCATTCATACCTTTCCCTGACAGGGCAGACACACCACTGAATTTAAAAATCTTTGTAATAGTTTTCATTGTTTGAAATATTGAGTTGGAGAAATTAGTCTAAGTGACACAAATTAATGCCATATTTCTGCTGTAATTATCATCTATGAAGCCATTACATTACATTGTCAATCTTGCAGTGATTCATCTTCTCCATCTGAGAGGCCTGGGAGTTTGATTCATTTCCTGCAATACACTTTCTATATGCTCAGATGGGCAATCGATCATATTGGAGTAGACTGCAGAACTACTCTTCTATCTGTTTTTCACTGAGTTATTCTTGTGAGGGGATAAACTGTTGTTCATTTAAACACCTGCATCTTCTGTTTTGTGTATGCTTCCTTCTAGCTCAGGTCTTGATTTGTGACTGTACATGTGGAAGAGGGAAAGCAAAAGCTCCATTTCACGTTTCACTTGATCATGACAGTAAGGGAACACCTAGAAAGAAAAGCATATGGTCTTGAATCTCTACTTGAATGAAGACGTGATCCAACCCAGGTGTTGTAGCTCTGGGAGAAGTTCATAGATAGAAGAGTATTAAGGCTGTTTGTTCCTATTCTTCTAACCTTGACTATGTCTTCTGCTGTACTTGATCCTATCTGCATGCTGCCAATAAAATATTAACACAGATACTGGATTGATCCTCTAGGAGGTCATAGGTGTGCAGATTTCAGTTTTGTTTTTATCTCAGGGAGGCTTAGACAGGAGACAAACACATCAATGTTCAACTGAACAGCTACAGTGGAAAAATTTTTGTTGTCTATGTATTTATTATGAACAAATACAAGACCATGGTTTCTCAGGCAACCTTAGTAGGTTATGCTGCATTTTGGATTGATAACCCAGACTTAGGTCCCTAAATGCTCCCTTTATAGTACTTTCATTCAATAGCACTGAGTCTTACATGTAAAATTTGGCAGTCCAAAATAAGAACTCATGTTTTGTGTCCTCAGGTCTGACCTCCTGAGGCTTGACCCTAATCTTTTGAAAGCCTTAATATGGTTTCATTTAGAGATGGCTCAGGCTAGGTCTGCAGAATTGCTAGGTTACAACTGCATATAAAGACTGTCTATATGTATCTGAGATATAGCTAGAAACCGTGAGTTCCAAAGAGGTTCTCAGTCATTTGGCTTTGGAAAGCAAGAAGACTACTGCAGAATACTGCTGTGGTGTGGGGAAACTGAAGGAAATTATTTCATATAATTGTCCGTCATTGTCCATAACCCCAATTAAAAGTACGGCCACTGGAGAACAGGTCGGCCTGTGGATCTCAAGATGCTTTCTATCTGAATAAATCTAAGAGCCTGCTGTGCAGTAAGATGAATTGTACCCTAACTTACACAGCTCTCTTAATGAGCTCTCTTGACCCCCATGACTAGTTCTCCATGAACATATTGTCCAGCTTTTCTCTGGCCTTATTGTTTTTCTCTCTCAGTTTTCTGTGTATTTTCACAGAGAGAAGTGGCTCTGAAGACATGGTTGCATTTTGTCTCTACTTGGTAGCTTTGGGACTTTCAGAAAGTCCTGAGACTCTTCCCGCAAAACTTAGTCACACAGGATTAATTCTGTGGATCCTGTTCCAATCTTGTTTCTTCATTATTCACTCTTCCCATCACAATGCAGGTTTTTTTTATAACATTTCAGAAGTGGGGACAAAGAAACTTGACTTTCAAAGTTCCGAGTGCTTTCTTCTCAGCAATATAAAATAATATACCACATTTCCCAACCACACATAGCCTACTTGGTTGACTTCAGGTCCCATATTTAACAAAAAAATTCAATAAATTTAGAAAACTATAATGAAAATTGGAGTAGAAGAAATTATGGGCTGTAATGGTCTACTCAAAGGAATAGACCTGTATTCTGTATACACACTTACAATAGTGAAGGATTACATTTGCAAGAACAAAGTTTAAAGGGTATGCCAAATGACATGTTTTATTTAAACTTGTTTGGATCGTACATCTTTTTCTATGCTTTATAAGTTAAAGAACTTCAATGAAAACAGTACATGAGTTGTTTTTTTAGAAGCCAATAAGATTCTTAGCTGCAGTTTAAAATGAGAGTAATCTTGCATTTCTGTAATTATTATATCCTGACTTACTCCAGAAAACAGGCTGCTTTACTGTATTCACTTTAGATCTATGACCCTTGGTATAGTATGATTTTAAGACCTGTGTTGTGTTATATTTAAAATAATATACCCTACCAAACTAATATACTAGAGTGGGAATGAGCTCATACATAAGTGTCATCAGTATCCTACAGGCTAAATAGATTTGCTCTGAAGGAAACTTAAGGGACAACTGAGCACTAAATGAAAGGACATTCTTGCCACTCACACTCTATATAAACTGATAGAGGCACTAGCAATGATTTCCCTGGCCTGTTTCTTCAACAGCAGTTTCTCAGCAAGAAGCCATGTGAAGCAATGACAGGCCTGTGGAATATGGGCAAATCTTTGCTTTCTGTGGTTTTTTTCCTGGGTTTTTTGGTCTCAGATTTATAGCAAATGATTTTTCCTAGTCTGAACTGTATAAGGATTTATTTTTATTAGCAGTGGTATTGTGCTGTGGTTTAATGCTGAGTTCTCTTTTTTTTTTTCTTCCCAGGGTGATACCAATGGTCATTCAGTTTTCCATTCTGATTATGCTGCACTCCGCTCTTGTGCTAATCACCACGGCAGAGGATTACAAATGTTTACCTTTAATGCTCCGGAAAACTTGCTGCTGGATTAATGAGACGTACCTGGCCAGGAATGTCATTATATTTGCATCCATTCTGATTAATTTTCTTGGAGCCATCATCAATATTGTAAGCTTATAGGGAACCAGGCAATATTATACAGGAAAAGATGATTTATGAATTATTAAACTTGCTACAGGACTTGTTAACTAATGCATTTATAAGCCAGCTATAATTTAAATATATGAAAAAGAAAAGGTGATGTACCACAGCTTCAGGAAATTAAATCTGTTGCTTAAACTATGTATTTCTGAAATATCTAATTATTTCTCCCTCATGAGTATCATCTATTTTTAAAACCCTTTTGCTACTTTCTATTCAATGTATTTACCCATTGAGGACCATTTGTAATTTTCGGACATGTTGATATGCTTCCTTAAAGACTGTCAATCCAAAAAATGCTTATAGATATTAAATTCTTCATTTCACAGTTCTCCCATTAGTAAGATTACTAAAAAAATGAGTGTCAACGAACCCAGAAAATACCTTCAAAAAAATGGTGGAGTTGGGCAAGCTATGTCAGTAACCACAGCACGTAAAAAAAGAAGTTAAAAGGCGGAAATTCTTCACATGTCTTGTCTTGCTCATTTAGTGGTTTGAAGAAAAAACCCGTCAGCCTGAATTCACCTTAGCTGAAGTAGCACACCATGGGCATAGTCACTCTCAGCTTGCTTTATAGTCAGTGAAAAAAAACAGGAATCCCCAAAGATTTCTTTTGATTTTACTGGTCCCAATAAGGAGATTTTTCTCTCTCCAGTGCCCACAGAGGGATCCTAATTTCCACATCTCCACTAAGACAAGTGACAAATCTAGGGCAAAGTTTATCAGTGTATCTGTGAGGAAAGGCATGTACCAAGCTCTGCTTAGCAGCTGTGGTAATTGAACACTGTGGGCCTGCATACACAGGCTAAAAGGATAGGGTCTTATATGCAAATGTAATAGGTCCCTGATTATCCTGATGTCTTTAGAAATATGAGACGGATTTGCATGAATTAGGCAGATTATCATGTCAGACAACCTGGCAGGTGTTGAAGCCTGAGACAAGAAGGTAAATATCTCACTGATTGATTAAAAGTAACAATTTCATCACTTTTTGCTTTGCTCTTAAAAGGGCACCTTTTGGCTACAGATGTAGCAATGCTTTTTCATCTGAACTTATAGTTTATTTTCTTCTAGATAAGACCAGGAAAGTATTTATTGAGTGTAACAACAATAACTATATGGTACAGCAACTATAACAACACAGCAGCACCAACAATTATCCTGTAATAATTAATAATATTTATATCATTGGAGTAAATATGCTGAAGTCTGATACTTCAAGAGTTTGCCTTGTCTTCTACTAACAGCTACAAGACTTTATTACATTCTATTGCTGTTGTTCTTCCACGACTGAATTCAGGTTGCCAGTATGTGAAGACTCAGCTTTTGTCTGGTTTTTTTAGTGATACCACGCAATCACAGCTAGGAGAGTTAGTGGAAGAAAGAAGAGTGTATTCACTGATCACTATCCTTACAGAGAACATATAAATATGGTAAATGACAGGAAGTTCAGTAGGGTTGAAAACTTCCTGAAGATAACGGCAGTGGTCCGTTATAGTATAGATTACTAAACCGTGCTGTGGAATGTAGGGGTTTTTAAATCATGTTTGGCAAATATCTGTCAGGAAAGATTTTGGTAGAAATAAGCACGGTCTTGAAACAAGATGATCTCTAATGGCCTGTCCATACCCAATTTGCTATGGGTATGATGACAGTAAGATTTTCCTCTGACTTGTAGTGGATTATTTTTTAAGACTGTGTCCACTGCAGTGTGGTACGATGGCTTATTCTAAAACAGTCAAAAGAATCAGAATTCTTTTTACTGTCATTCCACTGGGTTTCTATAAAGCAGTAAACAATTATGTTTATTGTCATAAATTCAGAATGGCAATGACTTGAGTCACTGAGGCCTGACCTCTACAGGAAACCACAACATCCATAAAACCTCATTATTCCATATGTCAAAATTCTGCCATAATGATAGTTTGCTCAGGAGGGACCTGCATGCATTTAAGAACAGGTAATGCAGCTGAGTTTTGCAGCTATATGCATCCACTGAGTTTAAATACACCCAGCTGGAGAGGACAAAGATGTTTTCTAACAAGAGCTATTAGGCTTCAGTTTCACCAGGGGGGCAAATGAGTTTTGTGGTTCTTTATATCACGTGCATTCTTATTGTTATAAAATCAGAAAAGAAGTTTCTGATCATGAAAGTCTATTAAAAAGACATGCAGAGTGGTTTTCATGGCACTCTGCCCTGCAGAGAGGTGCTGTACAACTCATAAACTTTTGGAAGGTACTAATAACTACCTGTTCTCACAGAGGACTGCACAGACGACCTAGCTAATGTTGCTGCATTGCAGAGATGACTGAATTGCTGAAAGAACAAACAAGAGAGTTCCAAGTTCAGAATTCATTAGAATTTAATTGTAAGAAATTGGGCCTAATTAAACAAATTCTCTAAATCTGTTGGAAAGAAAGACAGGGGAACTAGCTTGTACATACCAGGCTGATGAAATGACCAGATTGGATTAATATATGTAACAGGAGATTCCATCTGCTTTAACTGCTAAAATAAGAAACTATTAATGATTTTTTTTTTCTGTATGCTAATACCATGATGTATTGCAACTCAACACTGCTGTTTTATTTATATTTAACACACTTGATTTTAAATACCATCAAAATGAATGCAGGTCATAACAGCAAAAGGCAGCAGTATTATATTCTCAAAACCATTGTTTCATGAACGAATTTTCATTCCCTTCCATTCTAGGCATCACAACCGCAGTTCTGGGACAACATTATGTTTTGGCACAAGCCATAATGAATGATACAATGCTATTCTGTCCCACATCTAGAAGGATAACTTTGTCCCTTGCAACGTAGCATAAAAAAATGCTCGCAAACAAGTGTGCACATGCAATCTGATTTTATGCTCCCAATTTAATAATTTTCTTAATAGTTTATAACAAAGTATAACATTTTGAGAGGGTAATTCTTAAAAGTCCAGCATCACTCCTCTGAAACTCACAGAGGAGCTCATCTTTCCCCTTTAGCAACAAGAGAACACACGAAAGCTACGCAGATGCTGAATGTCTGTAGCATGTATAGCTCCCCCTTTTCCATTTCACCTCCACATTGTGTCTTCTTACTGTCAACTTAACCCTCAGTGAAAGCTATGGAGCTGGCATGAAAAGCAGGTCAGCCAGTTCTATCCCTGAACCCAGCCAGTAGCCACACAAGCACTTTGTCACCAGTGCATAATGTAGCCCTGATTTATTTATTTTTTTCCTTTCTTCGCAGCTATGGTGTGATTTTGACAAACCAGTAGCCTTGAAGAACCAGACATTCAATTCATCGGCATCTTTCACAGACATCTGTTCCTATCCTGAGGTATTTCTGAGGGTACTTTTGAATCTGAGGCACAGATCCACAAAGGTTACAAGGCAACCACTACATGGAATCAGTGATCTGTGTACTGGTGGTGGAGTCAGGTGCCTCAACAGCACTGTGAAGCTGAATCTTTGCATTTATCCATATGCTGATCGAAAAAGCAGAGGCTGGTTACAGAAGGCATTAATCTTATGGTCTAATGAGGCATTCCAATCAAGTTTCAACCTTCGAACTTCATATAGAACCTTTAGGCTGGAAACACATTCAGCAATGATTCAATGAGCTTAGTGCACTTAATTCATATGAAGCTAATGGATACTAATACTTACATAGCAAAAACACCAGTCATTCTGCTTTAGTTATCTTAAATTTGCATTTGGAGCAAAGAAAATCCTTTCTATGATGAGTAAGCAGGCAATAAAATCAATGGGTTACTCATGTGTAGATAAATCATAGAATCATAGAATGGTTTGGGTTGAAGGGACCTTTAGATCATCTAGTTCCAACCCTCCCTGAGATGGGCAGGGAAATAAATGCAATATGTTGCTTAGAAAGTCATATGGCAGTGTCATAATACTGCCAGCAGTATGCTGCAAATTGCAGGGATGCAGACTTTCCTACAGAGGAACTGTACTAAAGTAAAACTGTACTCAGAAAAATGAATGCAATCTCTCCTAAAGCTGTGTGATAGGAGTTAATTTAAACCACATTTGGACTGTGGGTGTTGATGTTGCTATTTTAAATCTGAGCAGCTCATGGCCATGATTGTATCTCTATATCCAGTATCAGCTGCATGGATTGCATTTGACAGATGACTAATCATTGAGAAAAACAAAACAATGAAGAGATTAGAAAATGAGATGTGAATAAAACTTCCAGGCATCAAATTTTAAGAGAGTAATATAATAAGTAGGCATGCAATATTGAAAATAATAAAAAAAATCACAATAAACCCCCACCCAAATCTGTGGCTTTATCCTCTCTTCAAGTAACATGGGAAAAGGATTAAAGCCAGAATACGATTCTCCCATCCTGATTAATGTGGATCTCATGGAAGTTTAGACTTCAAATGAATATAAATTATTTTCTCTCAGCTGGCTTTTTGTTAACAAACTACTACATGCAGCATCTCTTCCTTTCTCTTTTAAGGACACAGGGCTCCCTTTCCCTTCTAATATAATGACTATGCAGCAAAAGCATAGAGAAGGATTTCCACTAACATGGAGGTGCCCTGCAAAATAAAGAATTTGTAATTTCACATTCTGTTTTAGCAAAACCCTGATTTTCAAAGTGCCCTGTAACCTAACAAGACTTAGCTGAGCACTGAAATTCAGAGCAATTTTTTTTATACTTCTGATTTTTTTTATCATTTGTGTAGACATTTGTGAAGTTAATATGTAGTCACTGATCACCAAAAGTAACCAGTGCTGTTTTCTATTCAGTATTTTGTCTTCACTGGTGTGCTAGCAATGGTGACTTGTGCAGTCTTTCTTCGTCTCAACTCTGTCCTGAAGCTGGCAGTACTTCTCATCATGATTGCGATCTATTCTCTGCTGACTGAGACCATTTATGCTTCCCTTTTTCTGCAATATGACAACTTTAACCACAATGGAGAGTAAGTGTTCACAGCCCCCTTTAGGAGCTGCTTTTTAATAAGGTAATGGGTCAAGTCTTGCCAGAGTATACATTTATTGGATAGCACCATAGTTAGGTATGGAGTGATGGTTGCAAAAGGCAGTGACTAATGACAGAAAGATTTACAATGTTATTCTTTCTCAGGCTTTTTAATTAAAATTTTCATTTCATGAGGACATTTAAATACTGAGCAGAGTTTGTCTTTTATGTCTCCCACAGTTTATCCATGCTGCTAAAAATATGTATTACAGTGCATATACATTGGTTGCCTCTGTTCTTGAAAATTTCAGAGATACTGACTGTAATTCTCACCTCAATTTAAGAAATTAGGAATGAATGATTGATTTTTTTGGGGTCAGGGTTTTAACTGAATAAAATCCAAACTATAACATGTAGTTGTAAAAGATATAAGGGATGCAGGGATGATCCCATTGTAGGAGCATATTTGAAGGACAGACTTCCCTTCCCAGGCTTCCTTCCTAGCAAGAGGACTTGAAGAGGAAGACAGAAGAACCACAGTAATTTGCAGAGTCAAGAGATTCACTAAGTGTTGCAATAACTGAATCTAGAGCAGCAATGATTTAGGTCACTCAGAAAAACACTTCAGTCTTTGATACTTGACCAATTTAGTATGGCAGTTGCTTGTGCTTGTCAGCATATGCCAGATGAAGATCCTCAGAATAACAGGAAAGCATGGATTTACAACACAATTAGTTCTCACAACAGCCACATCTTTATACATAGTGAGCTCTGCATATCTTTCCTTGCTAGCTTCTTATGGTAGCAAGGTACTAAGAATTTGGGGTGCAATTCTTTTTTCTAACGCTAGTTAGTCTCCTACGGACTAATGATATGACATACAGCATATTCAGAGCAGACTGCAGCAAACACAATAAATGGCAGTAAGCAATACCTTGGCTAAGTAACTAGAAGTAGAAATAATGTTCGTCGTCTTTAATTGTGGTCACTATTCAAGCAGGGTAAAGAAAGATTCTCCCTTGTATGAAAATCTTAGAGAATTCAGAGTAGTTTCTGTTCCCTGAGTCAGTGAAACTCTCCAGTGACTCTTATCACAGGAATATCCTGCAGAGTAGCCAACAACCCAGGGGATAGGGAACTTAGGTGAAATGCTCCACACTCAGAACTTCAGCTCTGACATTAGGGAGCATGAGGTTCAAAGCTATGTGTCCAGAAACTTACCTGTTTTTCTTAGCTATACCAATTAGTGGAATAAAAGGTTTTGCAACTCCCTCTGAAACTCATCTAGCTCACGTATATGTGGCTATAGCTACATTGCTACAGTATGCAAAACCAGATGAGTTCATAACTAAGACCTTTGAGGCTGTTGCCTTTAGCCAGTGCACAAGGGGTTCTTCTGGAATAAAATCTTTGGTAAGTTTCATTTCAGACAAAATGGGAGACATTTCAATTCCAAAGTATTTGTAGATGACAAAGATGTTTTCTGCCGTCTTTTGCGCTATACTGTTGATTCATCCCATTGTGGCACATTTCCTCACAGTAAATTCTTTGTTAGGCCCACAAAGTCAGTTGAGTTAGCTCCCTCACAATAAGGTTTCCTTTTGGTTTATCTCCATTAAGCTCTGCTCTTTTTCTGTCTAATATCTCTGTCATAGGACTCCTACTCTGACAAATGTCACCTGATCTTTTTCTCAAAATTACTATGGAAAATGGACATGGAAATTGATTTATTCTTAAATCTCAAGTTAGACAGAAGAGTGTTCGAAAGTATCATCTTCCATATTCTGCTCTTTGTTTATTGCTTTATTATCTTTTCTTTTTCACAGCTTTAAGCACTTCTTAACCATTTCATCATCTTTTCTTGTCTTTCAACAAAATAATTTCCAAGTATCCATGTTTGATTTGCCTCCAAATTTAGTTCTTTCTCCCTTTTGCTTTACTATAAGATTGGTCCTACCAGTTTCCCAACCTCTTCATTAATGTCTTTTCCTCTGGGAAACATGTCTTTCTAAAACCCCTTGATATTACAGACATACTCACTTCAGTTTTTTCATTTTTCCACATAACTGTAATTTTTCTTCATATTTGGAACCCCCTTTAACTGCTCTGGACACTTTTCACCTTATTCTGTCACATTTTCTTCATGCTCCACACACAGCATCTCAGCGATTTCATACAGAAGATTTTATACAGCTGGTACCTTCTTGGCTCATCTTTGCTTCCCTCCTGTGTGCAAGAGTTTCCTTTACTTCCCTTGTGATAGACAGACATTTCTTCTCTGTACTCCTCTTTGTGGCTCAGTAAAACCAGTCCTAATTACTATTTGCCATTTGTTTGGTTCCCCTTTGATCTACACCTCTTTCCTTAACTCACCTGTCCTCTCAATAATTCTCACAATATGGGGATGTTTAACTTTCAGCATCTGCCTTGGGGTTCATCTTTTATCTCCAGGCCCATCCACTGGGCTTTTACTTTCACAATCTGGAAGTTTCCCTTTCCTAGCTCCAGCTTCAACCTTTCCCCATCCAGATCCCACTCTGTGTATTCCACAGGAGCCGTAGTGTTCATGGTTGTTTACTAGGCTCCCAGAAGAGACTGATTGGCACTGCTTGAATATCACATTTGAAAGAGGAACATCATCACCATCTGTATACCTACAGTAGGCTACAGTTTAGTTATTTAACCCATTTGTCTCCAAACAGTGAGGACTCCAATTACACTCCTTTTCTCTTGAAATATAATTAATGCTAAATTAAATTTCCAAATGCAGGGGATTTTTTAAAGAGCAATGAAAAGTACCAGGATGCATTATGAAATGAAACTTCTGAACAATTGCAATACTGAAAAATCAATAACTGTCATTTACTTTGGATTTTTTTTCCAGCACAGACTTCCTAGGTACAAAGGAGGCATCTTTACTACTGATGGCAATGTTCCTTTTAGCCGTGTTTTATCATGGTCAACAGGTAATGCAAACATTTGCTTTAACCGTTCCTTATATCACTTGCAATTACAGGATGTGACAATAATTACTTTCAAAACACTAACTGCCTTTTTGTCCTCTTGAGCATATGACCTTTAACAATTTAATAAACCGTATGCAGAATCTGATTAAAGAAAGCCCACATCTAATGCTGCCTAGCATTCTTAAAGAACATGTGCAACATTCTTTTCAGCAGTATGCAAGTTATATTGAAATTTCTAATAGAAATTGGAGGAACAAACAGGACTTCGTTTATCAGTGGCATCTCACTGCTTCAGTGCACTCGATAAGGCATAAAACTGAAATGAAGAAAGGGAAGAACAAACAGAAAACAATAAAACTCCCATGAAATAGCTTAGTATGTTCATAGAGGAAAAACAACAGATTTGAGGTAATGAGAAAAATTTGCAGTTAAGCACCATCACTAACTTCTTCAGGTCATGGATCACTTGCAAGAATTCTTTTACATGGACCTAGATTATAACCAGGATTTAGCAGCCTCAGAGTTTTACGATTGGTATCCCAAATTTGTGATAAGCCATATAATATTCCCAATGATTCTTAACATACCAAAGATACAAATCTACAGGCTTGGGAATCATCTTAAGTGAGACCAAGTAGTAAGAAAGAAAACACTAAAGGTGTTTAGGTAGAGCAAGGATTAGACAGAATCCAGGCAATGCTCTTCAGGATCACAATTCTGAGCGCAAATGTCTATCTCTACAAAAGCCCAATCCAGGATGTTTAAATGTATTTTCCAGCCCAGGGGCCTGTTTTCTATCCTATTAATCTTTCTTCTTCCATAAAAAGGGTGGCTGCACTCAAACTACCCTTGGAAATGGTCCCTGAGATGTGCTAACTCCTGCATGTCCTCTCAAATAATTCATAGAGCCACTTGTTCAATTTAACGATATCCAGCGGCAGTGCCCAGGACCATTTCCTTGCATTGTTTAATTTCTTATTATAGAGTTAACCTAAAGGTCTCTGTATAAATGCCAACTAAAAACATATATAAAAATTCCATCCACAGCACATTAAAAAAAAATATCTCGTCAATAATCTGAATTGATGGGAAGCACAGTTAACTCCAATAAATCTGTCCTCTGGCATAGCTTTACTTCTCACAAACTGCAAAAGTGTTCTGAAATAGAATAGCTTAAAAGTTGCCTCATTCTAGGTGGATTTGCAAAAAAGATTAATTTTATAAGATTATATTCATGGGCGTTTCATTTCCGAACAACTAACTACTGTTCCTTATCCACTGTGATTTAAAGTTAATCCCCAGTTTTGTACCCAGAATTTTAAGCCAGATTCAAGAAAAAGTTGTCTAATCAGACTCAGCTCTTTCTTAAAATCTTACCCGTACTTCAGCCAATAAATCTTGAGGGTCTTTTGTGCTAAAGCCATAATTAAAAGTAGTTTTGTTACTGTTATATGACATCAGGCTAAATAGACTAATTCCCTAGTAGAAATTAAATTTCATCTAGAAGCACATCTTTTTTAACACAAATTATACACCCTTTGAACCTTCTTCATGCTTGAGAAAAAGGGGAGGAATGAGGAAATGAAAAAAGGAGGTTGTTCCAATTGAAAAAAAGAGGAAGAGACATACCTAATTCTGGTATTATGCTTCAGGTCTCTTCATTATCCTGAATATATAAAATACTCAGATTGTAGTGTAGTGAAGAAAGGATATTTGTTTGTTTTATCCAGAGTTAGACTGGTGTGGCTGAAGGTGTCCCTTTGGGATGTAAATCCTCTTTTCTCATTCTCTAAGGAAGAATATGCCATCCATCAAATGCTTATCCTTACCTTGTGTTTTCTTTGCCTCTGGTAATTGACTCCAGAGTGGGTGGGTTGTACAGCATTTAGAGAACATAGGTACTATTAGGCTTTCTGTGTAATACGTCTTCTCTATTTTCTTCAGTCGCTACTGGAATTAGGAGTGTTTCATAGAGCTATGTATCAGAGCAAGAAAACCTGGACATTTCAAGATTTATGTTGCAGACAGTCGTTTTTATTGGCACCACCATGCCCAGGAACATTTCTGTACAAAATAACAAAAATAAACCCAAAACTTAACCCTATAACTTTGTTAGTTTTAACAAATATCAGAACTCAGCAAACCATCTTCTTGAAATGTTCTATTTACAAACCCCATATGTAGAGTACGCTTTTATCTCTGAACTGACAGTGTTATCTCCTTTGTTCATTAATGATGCAAGAAAAATATTTCATGCTACAATGTGATTTTAAATAACCAAAATGATATTATATAAAATGTAAAGGTTAGCTGCTGCTATTCTGAGCTAGGCTTAGAGATGTGAAATTTTCCTGTACAGCAGCATAAAAAATCAGCTGTAAAAAACTGTACTGTATTTTTGCAAAGTTCTTGTTGTAGTAACATTGAATATCTGAAGCATCAAAGAACTCAGAATCCACCAGCAGCTCCCGCTCCAAGCCAATCTCTAAAGTACCTTTAGAAATCCTTGCAAAATTATAGTCAGTGTTGCCTTCTCAGTCGTCGGTTATGATCTCGTATAGGCTCTGCCTTCCAGCACAAAAAGAAAGGCAAAGAAAACTGAAAAAACCTTTAAAAAACATTTTAGAATACTTTTTCCTGTCAGTTTTTATGGTGCAGTTAATTTAGGGAGTTAGTAGTCACAAGATGGAAGACCAAAATATGAAAATTAAAAAGAGATTAACTGTTTATAAAGGGAGCAATAGCATCAAGAGGGCAAGTAAACCACTGCTAAATTGCATACAAGCTTTAGAAGTCTATATCAAGCCAGGACCACCTTTATATTTCAGAAAAGAAAGCTCCCTGGAATACAGTCAACCTATAGGCCCTCTTGCAAGATGCTTCACATTTTCTTCTAAACAGTTTGCTATTGGTCACCGCTGCTGGCAAAAACTGTGAAAAAGATGAGTCCCTTAACAATCCATTTTTAGCCACTCCCACCCTCTGCAGGCTTGCCCTTTATCTCAGCTTGGCATATGAATTACATCCAAACCACTTGCTTAATCCCAGCACCTTTTGGCAAACCATTTGATGTCTCTCCCAACTGTAAAATCCATCTATTTGCTGCTATAATATGTTGATCTGCTGGGTGTCTGATAATTGGAGCATCTAACTTCACAAATACATTTTCTTTCAGTTTACTGCACACAGATATATCTCCATAATTTTCAAGAAGGCTGCAGCTTAACAAGTCACCAGTTGAAATCTGTTTAAAACTCTCCTTCAGTTTAATGCACTCAAAAGTTCTGGCAGTGTTGGTCTTGTTCATGTATTGACATACATGTGCCTCTCAGGCAAGCAACATGATATTTCAACATGTTCCCTGCTTCAGCTAGCGGATAGTTGTCACTTATGTATATATGAATATGCATTTATATATGTATATAAATACACAATATATATATGCATATAGAAGTTGTGCAGGAATCTTCCTTTTGTTCTGCACATATACAGTACTGAAAACCATTTAACTGGTTTGTATCTGAGGGTGTCAGGCACTGCCACTGTTCACATACTAAATTGTGATTGCAGGCTGGATTCACAACACACCAGGGACAGAGTGTTCGAGGGGGTATCAAATAGCATGTCTTTCACTAGCTTTTAAAATACTTAAATTGCAAATATTTGTTTGCCCCAGCAGTAGAAATACCTTGTTTTGATGCCACAGATTTGAAAGTCCTCTTTGGGAGTGTGTTGGGCTGTTATATACAATTTTGCTGAAAGATGCTCATCCTTGACAAATTAGCTACCTATCTCTTCACTGTGTTTAGAATGACCCTTGTGCTATTTTCTCATTAAACACATTTCATTTGAAAACACATATGAAAATGGGAACACATTTATTTCATACCAATACCAGAATCTTTCAATACCTTATCTCCTGTCTGACTCCATTATCTAAATAATAAAGAGGTGTTTAAAATGAAAATAATTTTGTGACATTTTCTAGCCACTGACCATAGCAGTAATATGACAATTATTTTGCCCAGGATTTCTCTGAGACATTCACCATATACAAGGCAAAGAAATAACATCATTTTCTGGCAGCCTGCCAGGATGACAATACAATCTCTATTGTTATCTTGTCAGGTTTTATTTTTGTCTTTTTTTTTCTTTCTGGAACTACAGCTTGAATACACAGCAAGGCTGGATTTTCTGTGGCGTGTACAAGCAAAAGAAGAAATCAATGAAATGAAGGAGTTAAGGGAGCACAATGAAAATATGCTACGGAATATTTTACCCAGTCACGTTGCCCGTCACTTCCTGGAGAAGGATCGGGATAATGAAGTATGTATCAGCTTTATTTCTGATATTTTTGTCTGATTAGCAAAAGAAAAGTAGATCTGTTAGGAAATTTTTAGAACTTAGTTCTTGATAGGATTCATTACACAATTCATTACATTCAGTATCTGATCAATATTAAAAAGACATTCATGTTTTAAAGCAAAGGTTCTGCCTTTCTAGGATCACATATAAAGTGGTGTTCCCAGGTTCAGACTCACCAGTAGGAGACACATGGATCTACTAGACCAAGTCTAGTGGAAGGCCACTAAGATAACTGGGCATTGGGGCACATGACATGATGAGAGGCTGAGAGCGCTGTGTTCATTGAAACTTAAGAGGAAAAGTCTGAAGGAGGATTTCGTCACTGTCTTCAACTATGTAATAGAGATGACAGAGCAAAACTCTTGCGCAAATGGAAGGACAAGAGGCAATGACACAAGTTGCAGAAAGAAAAATCTCAGTTGGATACACGCGAAAAAATCCCCAGGAAAGTGATCATTGTAGAGGGACTCTGAGAGGTTGTGAAATCTCCAGTCTTGGAGATACTCAACTCTCAACTGAACAAGGCTATGAGACACTTGACCTACTTTGAGTGGGGACTGTATTAGATGACTTTCATGTCCCTTTCAACCTATGAGTCTGTGAAAATCTAGTATTTCTAAAAAAGATATGTGAATTTAACATAATGCCTGTGAAACCTTAAGATAGCCCAGTGCTGCAAAAGTATTATTACAGTTATTATGGAAAAAATCTGTGAAACAGTCTGCAACGGACCTGGGCCTCTCTCATCTTCAGACCCAAGAGAAGATTTTCGCCATTTTAAATTGTCTCTGAATTGCCTATTTGGGGCAGTTAACAAAATACCCATTTCAGAAACTCAGTTTGTGGTTATATTCTTCAAGAATATTTGTAGTACGCAAAGAAAAGCTTGATAATGGAATCTTTGGGTATTCCAAAGACAGAGTTCGAAGAAAGGTTGCTGAAGGGATAAAGGAAAGTTCATAATTTGTTTCTGAAACCAGCAGTAAGTCACTTACTCATTATTTGAAATGAGGCAAATACATATTACAGTATCATCTGTGAATAAAAGCTATTGTATGATGAAACTGGGATTTTCTCATGTAATTTTGGAATTATCTTTAATAATGAAGAGGTTACAGATGTTGCAAGATTCAGATTGCCAGACATATCTATTCATTGTGCAGCTAAAAGGAATCAAGACCACCCTTTTCTGATTATACCTTTTGGAAACAGATGTAGCCAGAAGAATTAGACTGCATAATGAGGGATCATTGTGTTCTGAAGATGTGATTTCAAATGTCACCTAGGGAAGGGCAACATAGTGAGAAGCTACAAGAAAAGGCACTTTAGAAATCCACCTCTTGAGGAATTTTACACTCTGTGGGTATTAAACTGCCATAAAAACACCACTCTGCACAAGAGAAAATATCTGTGTGAAAGCAACCAGGTTAAAAGGCTTCATTGCAAATGGAACAGACCCCGGTACCAACCACAAGTGTGTTCTGGTATAGCTGCATTATGGATTTTAACGGAATAAATGTCCTCTCTTATACATTCATTCACACACACTAACATGCATAATAATCTTCAGAAGCAAACAGATGCCCCATGGATCACTGCTGATGCTTCAATAATTTGCCACTGAATTCAATTCCACCACCCCTGCCTTTTGCAAGGCAATTTCCAGAGTGACTATACTTGGAGATGATTTATGCATGAGCTGGCTGGCTGTAACATCTACCAGATTTCAGTACAATCAATCCTGCAGTTCATGTCTGGCTATTAAGTTAATTTCTCTGCTCTCAAAAAATGAATTCCCAAATGTGTACTGCAAGCATTTTCTCATGGATGTATTATTTCTGTCTTGAGGCTTCTTACCAAAAATAGAAAAAAGGAGCAGCTGAAGGCTCAGTCAGTTGTTTTCTGTCTTCATGATCTGAGCAAAGGGTATGCCTGAGTATATATATGCTTCTCCTAGCACATATTATTGAGTATTCCATAAGTATCCATGAACTAACGTGTGTATAACTTTTTTTCTATACCTACAAAAGGGGATAAGTGTCCTTAGAGTATGGCTTCCATGACCCCACAGATACTTTTCAGTGAAAGAAAGTGTAAAGGCAGGAAGGGAATTGATCATGGGTTTTTCTGAAGCTTTGCAGTGTCTTTGGAAACTAGCAGAATTTTCCCGCTTTTGTTGTAGGATGAATTGTTAAAGAATCTAGAGAAATAGCAGCACTAGCAGCATAGCAAAGCGCAGGGCAGGGGTTCAGGATGCTTCTCTAAGGAGAATCAGAATGAAGGAAGGAGTCTGAGGTGTTCACATCAGGTGATGTATGGCATCCAGTAGTAAGCCCTTTTCTCATGATACCAAAGCACTAAAATTTCCGAAAGCACATTAAAAAGAATATTGAGAAACAGCTGTTCCAGGTCAGAATGTCATAAGAGAAGATCCAGAACAGAAATGAAAGTATCTGTCATCAGGTAAAACTACAGAAGTTAAAGATAGAAAAATGTCAAACAAAACAGAATGCATATGGTTGTGGTATATTAGCCACTAGAAAAGCCTACCAGAAGTTGTGGGGGAGCTCTGTCCTTGGCATTTTTAAAGTTGAAGTTGGTTTTGTTCCTAAAAATTTGCTTGGCTTCAGAGAAATGACCACATTCTCACATACATAATGACAAGAACCCATCAATAAATAAGTCATTCAGTACCAGTGATTTGAATAATGAAAGTGGAAACATATCCCAGCACATACTTCATCCTCCCGTGTCTGATCCTTATAATCTGCTCTCTGTCTCCAGGAACTGTATTGCTATCCTCACTTCTTTTTTCCCTCCTTTCAAACTCTAATAGCAGGAACCTCTCTCAGAGCCAGGCAACCAAATACCTCCATAGTCACCTTAGGAGAGCCACAGTTTACCAGAGAGTAAGGGCTCTCTGAAAACCTGTGAATAAACTAACTTGTAAAGATCTGCAGTAGTACGAAGTATAAGTTATATACCAGAAAATGTGACAACTGAGAGGTTTCTTTACAAAGAGGTCACATCAGACATTTTAAATGGTCTGATTCTTGACAATTACCAAATTTAGAAATATATTGTCAACTGCAAACATTTATGAGACAGACTTATACAATAATAAATAACAAACATTAGGTTCCTTTTACTTGCCTAACAGTGTTTGATTCTCTGGTATTCACACTTGCAATCGAATCCTTCATTTCTGCAAGTGATTTCCATAAAAATAAAACCTGAAAAATTCTATTTCATTTTTGCTGGTGTAGCTTCCTGACCTCAGAAGCAAGCTTTCAAAGAAAGGGCAAACCCTGCATATAATCTGTGATAAAAATGTGAAAGCTGCCAGCCTCATCCTGTTGAACTAGGCTAACACTTTATATACTAATGCTAACCTCGAGTATTAAGGTATTATGCATGGAAAAAATAAGAAACCTACTTTAATTGCAGCCAATTACATTCTCTTCCCTATATTACCACTTCAACTCGTTTTTCTTCATCATTCTTTTAGGAATTATACTCTCAGTCCTATGATGCAGTTGGTGTGATGTTTGCTTCTATTCCTGGATTTGCTGACTTCTACTCCCAGACTGAGATGAATAACCAAGGAGTGGAATGTCTGCGCTTGCTGAATGAAATCATTGCAGACTTTGATGAGGTAATACCAGCTACCAGAGAAAATCTGATATTGTTTAAACGATGAGTTCCCAAATTATAAATATGTCATCCTAAATTATCAAATTTAGTAACTATTCTGCTTCCAACAATTGTCCGATATTTTTATTTCAATTCTGTCTATTTAGCTTTCTTGCACTTAGTCTTGCCAAACTTTGATCTGAATGACCTAGTGAAATAGAGACTAAAATCAATAGTTACTTGAGTGTAAACATGTATAAATAAAAGCAAAATCTGCTCCAGTGTAACTAGAAATAGAATATGTATTAGTTCTGCAGAAGAAAGAAGGTTGAAGATATTTGCAACAGTTCTGGAAAGTAGTGGCCTAAATCTAAACAGATAAGAGTATTGTTTTGAAGATGTTGGTTGAATGGACTCAATGGATGTAAAAGGTAAAATAGTGTCAAGTTAAACATGAAGCACACAGCTCCGAAGCAAATGTTGGGTAGAGAATGAAACGTGGTGACATATTAACTGAGGACACTTGTCTAGTCAGGTATGTTATACAGAGGTAAATGACATAAAGCTGTTTGCTTTGCTGAGGAATTCAGAGGTGAAGTGAGATTTAGGAAAGGACATGCCTTTCAGAAAGGGAGCCGAGGAGGGGATAAGATAAACAGGAGAAAAAAAGTCAGATCCCCAATGTAGCTGTTGCCAGATGAAAGCAAGGAAAACCTGGAAAGCGAAGAGGAAGTCAGGAGCAAGTTACGTGTTTGGTACTGCACACTCTGCCAACTAGTTAGTAAGGAAGCTTAGACAGATGGTATCATGTCCTGCAATGAGCCTAAGAGGCATTAAGAAAGGGGACAAAGGATAGACCAAAGAACAAAAAAAAATTGGAAAAGAAATTAAAGCTAGGAAGGGTGCAAAAGTAAAGCCAAAATTGCCTAGCATGGGGAATTTTAAACTATATAGTGCAGAAGTTTTCAGGAGTGTGTAGCCCTGCTGAGCTCCCTGAGTGGTAGAAGCAGAATCTGAGCCATCCCTACTTAGCAGTGAGACTGGATCTGTTTGCCAGACTGGAATAGTCCAGAAAGAAAAGAGGAGGGGAAAGGGGGAGGTCATACTGGTATCATTGGTCTGTGATTCCAGTTTTGGAGGAGTTATTTAAAGAGAAAATGGGAAAAGGCATCCTTTTCAGAATTCTGCTGGCAAGATTAGTACTGAACTGGACAATGGGGGTGAGGGCACACGGACAGCATGAAATCATTGAGAAAGTAAAAAATCCTACCCAATAAACCATGTTCTGTTTAATCTCTATTTATCCCAAGGAATTTTTGAATTCAGTTCTGTGTTGTGATAGAGTATCAACTGGAGAATTGATCAGTGTATTCTCAGCTTAAAATTATGATGCAGTTCAGGAAAACAGAATTTGTTCCCTCAAAAGGAGCTGGATCTGGATCTCACATCCTACATGAGCTATGTAACCATGGAGCAATTGTCTAAAACAGAGAAGGGGAAAAACTCTACTTCAGCTCACAACTCAAAAAGCATTATTAGAATGCAAAAGCTTGAGTTTCTGAAAGAAGACAAGAAGGCATACTGAGTTTTTCATCTTCTCATTTAATCTGGATCAGGATTCTGTCTATAGATTAAGCATCCAGAAAACTCATTCCAGAAAACTAAAGCGTTGGCAGAGTTCAGACCTCTCCAGGGTTTAGAATACAGCTGAATTAAGGTTTGAGAATTAGTGTCTCTTTTATTCTGATTATTTATTTAGTTCTACCTCAGTCCTGCTTTAAACAGTCCTACTTTAAAAGATTTCTTTGGAAATCTAGCCTACAGGTTTTCTGGTTGGTTGGGTTTTTGTGCTTTAAAGAGCAATTATCTCCAAGGGCTTCAGAGAACTACATTGAAGGAAAAGATGAAAGTGGAAGGCATATGACTGAGAAAAAGAGATTAGGGAAAAAAAACTTTATTCTTTATTTTAATTATTATTCCATCCTAAGCAGCAAGTATCTAAGGCCTCTCACAGGTTTTGAAGTGTTTATTTTCAATTTTCTCCTCTGGTGGAAGTTTTGTTATATTCATTTCATAATTGTAAAACAAAGGCACAAAGGGGTTATCTAATTTCCTGTCTTTTTATTGAAAACAAAGAGACCTATTCCCATGCCAGAAGGTAGAACCTAATTACGAACCCAGAGCAGGGTCTTGACTGCACCTTCATCGTTCTTCATCCCGGTCAATCTGCATGGGGAATGTTCATAGACTGGTAGCTCGTAAAAACTGGACCAGGGTGAAGATCACATAAAATTGGTCTGACACTAAAATTACTAGTGGGAAACAGAAGAATTCACAGGGGATGCATCATGTGCATTTTAGTAGAAAACAAAACTACTCTTCTATGGAAAGAGCTCTGTCACCTGCTAAGCTCCTGCACTGCTTTCCCTATAGGTACAAATACCTGCTTCTTATCTCTGAGATCTTGCACAGCTGTCAGCATGCTTCTTGATTAATAGCTTTGTTTTTCCTTCCAGATCTGATTAAAATGATTAAGGCTCAAACTTAATGCAACGCTTATTGCTATGAATTAATTTAAGACATTTTGTCATGCATGTACATGTAATCTTCACAACAAAATTCCATTGCTGTTGTGGCCATTACTGAAGACAAGGTTTTCATCAAAAACCCTAACACAATATTACATTCAAGGCCCTAACACCTGCTCTGTAATTAATAAAGGACCTAATTTGGGACCGTATTGTGCCCCAGACATGTCTAGTTGAATAATAGATATGTTCTTGCTACAGGTAGGAAATGAAATTACATGATCCTCTATTGACTGCTAACCTACTTCCAGCATGGTCATGCCATTAGTTTATTCTGTCTAAGCAATCTTAAAGGTGAAATGTTAGAGAAACAAAGCCAGTCAAACAATAAGCAGTGAATGGTGAAACAGATCCTGCCACCAACAACTTCATGGGGTAGGAGCCCACAGAAGACTTAGGTTGTTATTGAGTCTTTCTTAAGGACCTGGGAGAACTTGTAGTAAAAGTTAGTCTTGGGGAGTAGGTGACTGACTCTTCTCAAAGCACAGCTTTACTCAGAGCTTCTGTTTGGGTTTGTTTTATTTTTTCTCTGATGGCTCACAAATCTGGTTTCTACACTGACAAAAGGATTTTTTTAATTTAATTTGACATATAGCATCATTATAGAATACAGTTAGAGATAACTTCTTATTTTGTACCCAAGCACAGAGATGCTGACAGGAACAGTCCATTCATCAAAATTAAATATTAACATTGCAAATCTACCTTTATAATTACCCATTTTTTATATGACTGTAGTCTTAAGACATATACATTCTTAGAGATGTTGCAGAGAAAAGTAATATTGGAACATTTTTCCTGAAGATTATGAGTCTCTAAGGATTTTTTTTTAATGTAATATTCTTTCTAGACTTTTTAATCTATCATTTATGTATCTTACTGATGTTACAGCTGGGATTTGTGCTTTAATAAGAGCTTTCTAGTTCATGGGCTCTTCTTTCCTCCATTTTCTTTATCCGGCAGTGATATACATGGTGTTTATGACAACAGATTTTAATATATTATGTTGCCACAAAGAGAGGTTTGGGCAGAATGCAGGATCCTGCTTTCAGACTTTGCTGATTACTTCTCAATTGTGTGCTGTGTCCTGGAACATTCTCTTTTGTACAACTTTGTGCATGTTTCATTGCATGTGTGTATCCCAGGGTCTGACCTCCCTATAACCTTGGCTGTGCATGCATTGCGACATCAAGCCATTAGTTGCTTTTCAGATACCAACCACATTGTAGTGTTTGAAAATATTCCTTGAACTAGCTTGGTAAATTAGCAAACCTATTCAAATGTTGTAACAAACAGCAGCTGATTTAGGACTGTCTTGGAATGTCTTTTCCCAATATCAAAATCCATCATCCTGTCATACTGTGATGAAAATAGTTGGTAAATAAACCATTACTTGAAGAAGGAAAGAAGCTATCTAACAGACAGCATAAAGCAGGAAAAAATAGAGATTTGGAAACAATATGAACGAGAAGAAAAAAGATAACTTGAGATTCTTTCTTCTAAATTTCCTCACAGCCAATAGGTTCATTCTTTCCTAAAAAGAGTAATTTTAGATATTTATCATACATTTTAAATTACTGTGCTGTTTGCTTCCAGCAACCATCTGGAAATTAAAAAATAGTCTGTTTTTAGCCAAGACCATTTCCTCCCTTTGCCCGCACACCTGGTGCTCTCAGGCTGCTCATAAAAGCAGAGCTACAAGAAACGATCTTTTTCTTTAAGAGAGCAGTTGGAAAAGCTGCCCTTGTAGGAGGGAAACGTAGATAATAGGCTTTTCTGGCAGTTTGAAGAAAAATGAGAAGCAGGTCAAGTTTTTGGACTTTCCTGACTTGGAAGGGAGCTATTAACCATATGGCTTTGTATTCCCTGCTCGCAATGCTGTGCAGCCTCCCATTAGAGACAGATGGTGCGATATCTGTACATGAACAGCAAAGGTTCCAAGACCCCAACACTCTGGCTGACGTACACTGTGGTTAGTCCAATGGCTTAGGATATTTCATGTTATGCCTTTGGTATGTTTCTCCCTTTGAATAAAACAATCCTGTTAGTTTTTAATTGACAGGAAATTCAAACCCACACAATGGAAAAAGAAAGGATGACAGTGTATAAAAAAGGCAGGAAATGCTTCATTAAATTTTTGCCTGACCACAGCAAGATTTTTTTTTCATTTAAATCCCAAGTAAGTTAAGCCTTTAGCACTGAGAGTTTGAAATTCTTTTCCTCTATGAACTTTTTTCTTCCAGACTGCCTAACAATATTGGTACCTAAATTTATGAGATATCATATTGTTTATCATTAAGTATTTTGGTATAAACATCAGCAAACACTTTTTTAAAGCCTGTGATGAGGTGATCTGTACCCATATCTCACATAAAGCTGCGTTATCATTCATTGATTCATAACCTAAACTCTGCTTAGGTTTAGGTCTCTCAAGGACTGTAAGGCTCTGGCTTCTATTTCATGGAAAGTCCTAAGATAAACTGAATACAGACTTGAAATAGGGACCAAACTGTCACTCCCAGTCCACTCAGTGCTTTAGTCACTAGACTAAATTTATTCTTACTCTTCCAAATTCTAAAGCTGACAAGTCCTTTGTGCCTATTTAGCACCTATAGCTATCTCAAATGGATACCAGGTTTTACCACTTCCCCTTGGCTCCCTGTATTTCTTGTAGAAGGTGACAATACATAACGAAAGTGGAGGCTGAATGACCCAGACACTCTTAGGTCTGACAATAAGTACAGGGAAGCATGGGATACAGGAGGGCTTGATCTCTCATAGAAGTTCTTTGTAGGCATCAACCTTCATTCATGGACTGTGCAAGATGATTAAAATGGCTGGTTTAAGTGGACTGAATTCCCTTTAACATTGGTCTCGTCACCTGAATTGTTGCTGCACTTAATTTGCAAACTGAGTTCCTTCAAAAGAGATATAAAAAGAACTTTTAAGCAATCAAGCCCTCCTATATTCATACATACTTACACAGAAAGCTTGTCTTCACTAATTTTCCATGATTATAGGACTCATCTGCATTTTGGTTAGGCTAGAATACGCATGTCTTATATTATCCATTATGTGATTTACCAAACAGCTTTACAGAGCACAGCAGAACTTAGTTTGAATGTTCTCTGTGGGTAAATGATTTGCAAAGAGCCCCAGCTCGGTGTGCCCCAGAACCCAGAACGAACTGTGCATTGTGACCAACTGGAAGATACCATGAGCACAATTATTCATTTCAGTATCTGTAGAAGCATTTTGAATCAAGAATTACAAAAGTAAAAGTGTTTTTTTACATATGTATTAGTTACTAGGTGAAGAAAGATTTCAAGATATTGAAAAAATTAAAACAATTGGCAGCACATACATGGCCGTGTCAGGATTATCACCTGAAAAACAGGTAAGAAAATAGTTTTCTTTAAGAAGCAGAGCTCTGGTGTATCTGACCATTCATATTAGAGAATATTAGTGTTATCTTTATGATGTTCATAGAGTTGTGTTTGTTAAAATAAAATAGACATTTGGGGCTTCTGGCAGACAACAGTTGCACTTCTTGATGAATTGAAATGCCATCTTGTGCTCAGGAACAAGAAACATATGGATTCTTTCCTCAAATTTAGGCTTATAAAAGAGAAAAAAAAAAATCTCCTTTCAATCACACTGATGTGAATCTAGAGCAGGTCTTTGGACATACTATAAAGTTACAACTGTAACTCTGACTGGAATGTGGCTGATAGCCTCCAAATATCTGTGAAGATAGAGGATCTATTAACTGACAGCATACGTGCACAAGTGTAAGATTGAATTTATACATTTTTGTGATTATGTAGCTGTATATCTGCAGACAGATGTATCTACTAGAAATCATAAAGAAAACAGAATCATCAATTCCACTGAAGAACATCAGGAAGCCACATGCCTGCATGCCGCCCTCACTTGCAGGGGTATGAACCAAGCTGAGGGTAAAATCCACCAGAGGACATATGCACATTCACAGCCATAAGCCTCAGATAAATCAGATGAGAGAAATCTATTCATAATTACACCCAAGAATATGCTTGGAAATGGAGTCTCCAAAGGAATAAGACGAAGCTCTAAAATACATCCATCGAGAAGTTGGCTGGTGCTGAAATCTGCCTTGCTTGGCAGCCAGTGCCTCTCCCCAAGGAAGAGCACTACAAAAAATGGTGTGCTGCCCCAGATCAATCACAGAGTGGGAATCAAATCTGCCCACGTTGATTGCAACTGCTAGAAAAACAGAAGCCAGATTATCATGAGCTTTATAAACTAGAAAATTTCCATTGTTTGTTTAGAATACATTATAAAACATGTGGAGTGTAACTAGCTGAGCATCTCCCACCTACAGAGTTACAAGAGATGCTGACAGCTATAAATCCACAAAACAAGACAAGCATGAGATTTTTGTTTGTTTCAACTCAAAATGCTTCTGTGCAGAGATGAGCAAAGAAGGACTGAACATCAGGGAGGTAGCTGGTTATAGCTACACAGCTCCTAACCACTTCTTTTGACTCAATGTGGGTAAAAATGCAAAGGGAGAAAATCTGTAATGCATTTCCAAGATTGATTAACTTATTCTTTTTCTTGAACTATAATAGCCTCATAGAATTTTTATGTATGCTTTAAATATAATAATCTTCATGCGTACATGTCTATCACCTTGTCAGCATTTAGGAGGTGAGGGCTGCTGAAGGAGGTTGGTATGTTGTGAACTGAATGAGGCTGAGGCCAAGGACTGAACACAGTGTGAACAGAACAGGGTGATATCATGGAGATGCCTATATTCAGTACTAAACACCGAGGGTGACAAAAATTGCAAAGGGCTGGACTGCACGACACAGGGTGGAACTTGCAACTCTCCATTCCTATGGACTGGAAATATGTTTGAAGAATTACCTCACTTCAGAATAGATGAGATGAAATCATGCTACTATTGGGCCAAAACCACAGCTGTTCCTTACTCCACTGCCTACTCAGAGAAACAATTAAGGAGAACTCTTTCTTCTCTTGAAAGTCCCTGCCCCGTCATTTCTTCTGTTGGTGTTCTCTGAAGACCAAAACCTACTCCTAGTCCCCATCTGTAAGTTGACTGCCTTTAGGAATGGAAATGGAGGGGAAGGAGCAGGAAGTGACTTGACTGCTCTAAGCAGAGGCAATTAATCATAGAATCATAGAATGGTTTGTGTTGGAAAGGACCTTAAGATCATTCCAAGCCCCTGCCATGGGCAGGGATGCCTCACCCTAGACCATGAGCTATAGAATAACTTTTTCTCTGCCTCTTAACCGGTCCCAAGTTGCCCTTTTGTTCCTGTCACTACTCCATCACTCTGAGCACTGGAATTAGGTGTTTTTCCTGGACAACAGTTTCAGCAAAGGGGAATTGCGTCTTTCACTTCTTTCACTCTATTTCTTGCTTACATGAGTGATCTCTGGTTCCCACTAGTTTTTGTCCCTTGCACCTGAGCTATCTCAATCCTCCCTATACTTCCGTTCTCAGCCTTAGATAGGTTTCACATGCCTTATTAATTCCCACGATTGCCTGTCAGATTATTGACAGGAAATTACTTTCTTTTGTACGTCACGCTAAGCTTCTTTGTATCCAGGTATACAAGTGTTGTAACATAGATGGGAAGCATTATCATTAATAATATTCTACCTCTCCTAGATCTAGTATGTTGAGACTGTTTTCACAGATTCCAAATTCAGATACTTGGTAAGGATGGGTGGGAGCTTGGAAAATGCAAAACTTCTAACATTTTGCTTTATAACTTACTCCTCAGCAATGTGAAGACAAATGGGGGCATTTGTGTGCTCTGGCCGACTTCTCCATAGCTCTGAATGAAAGCATACAGGAGATCAACAAGCACTCGTTTAACAACTTCGAACTCCGTATTGGTAAGCATAGCTCAAACATGAGAATTACAATGGAGTTTTGTCTGCAAGGATCCAAGTCAGCAAGTGCGCCCCAGGAGCACTGCAAGGACATGTACAATTTAAAAGACTCCAAATATGGTATTCTCTGTTTTCAAACTGACTTAATCCCAGGCAAAATCAGAAACCAGAAATACTCTGTAGAATATGGTGCTGATTTGGGGACTGCAGGAGTTCTAAGTTTTAGTGAATTGTGAATGAGCAGCATAATTAAGCTACTGTCTTTAACAAGGCTGGCAAAGAGCCCATAGATACAACACGAAAAGTGAACTGGGCAGCCCAGACCTAACCCCAGCTTGATGTTGGATTGCACAGTCTTTAATGAATCTCTTTGTCTTAGATTCTTTTTCAGTAAAGGGGTAATAGTAGCTTATACTAAACCTTCTGCATAGTACTTTGGTTTTGCACAAAAACTGAATTACAATTCTGACCTGTCCAGTGTCGGCAGCTCTGAATTGCTGTGGTGGGGAAGCTATTACCTGGGATGGGATATCCTGGATGGCTAGTAGGGTGGGACATGAAAAGATGGCCTGAATATATGGCATGTGGCAGGAGTAAATCTGATGGCTTCTCATGTTGACTGGATCAGTGGCCAAAACAAAAAAAAACCCCTGCTTGACGGTATAGCACTAGCAAGGTTGCTTTCAACAAGAGCAGACCTAGAAAGATCCTTCCAGAGAGATCTTTCCTACTACATAAGAATCAGTTTGAAGGAGCTTTGGCAGTAATGTGCAGAATACAGATGATACATAAGTACTGTGGTTGCTGTGGATATCCCTTTTCATGTTTTCTAGCTTTTATGGCTTTTTTCCTTACTTCCTTTATATATACACCTCTTCCTTAAGCTTAGAGACAAGTGTATCTGAACCAGGATTCATCTGCTTCTTAAGCGCAAATATGGTTTTCAGCCATTCTTCTCTAACTGGCTATCTCTTCTAATTTTTATTTATTTATTTTATTTTTAATAGGGATTAGCCATGGCTCTGTCGTAGCTGGAGTTATCGGTGCTAAGAAACCTCAATATGATATCTGGGGCAAAACGGTTAATTTAGCAAGTCGAATGGACAGCACAGGTGTTAGTGACAGAATACAAGTGCCTGAAGAAACGTATCTGATCCTGAAGGACCGGGGATTTGCCTTCGACTACCGAGGAGAGATTTATGTCAAAGGTATCAGTGAACAGGAAGGAAAAATCAAAACATATTTTCTTCTAGGAAGAGTTCAACCAAATCCTTTAATCTTACAACCAAGAAAACTGACTGGACAGTATTCATTAGCAGCCGTTGTATTAGGACTTGTACAGTCTCTTAACAGGCAAAAACAGAAGCAAATCCTTAATGAGAACAATAACTCTGGAATTATAAAAGGACATTACAACCGGAGGACTTTGCTTACTCCAGGTGGATCTGAGGCAGCAGCCCAGGCAGAGGGGGCTGACAAAACTGAATTGCCATAATCAGCATTTTGTTTGTGTTCTTTTTTTTTGTATTTCTTTTATATATAAAAATAAATATACAAATAAAAAGGGTTTAATTTTTTTTAGAAGAAGTGTGATTATTTTCTGGTGTGATATTTCAATGAGATTCAAATTCCTACATTTCAATAAATGGTGCCTGCATCTCCCCCCCCCAGCTGTGATTCTAACATCTAAGCTAGTTGCCTGGTCTCCATAACAGCCAGGGAAAAGCTAGTCAGTACAATCAAAGGATTTTAAGGTCTGCTGTTCGCCCAGATGTGAGGATCTGTGAGATAGGAGAGATGAATCTCACCCTAAACCCACCGATTTCATTGCGTCCACTGGCTGTAGGCTCTTAAAATAGCCTAAGGCTTCCTCCTCACAAGTGTGTGACTGCTCTGTAGGCAGATAAAATGCATGTTGCTACCTAGCTGACCTCTTGCACCCAAGCCAGGAGGACTAGGGTCTCCTCTAAGAACTATGTCATAACAGTCAGTCCCATTTGGAGGGCTCAAATGCAGTAAGTATCTTGACCAGCACAAGACACCTATGAACAGATGACAGAATCACACCTTGAATGACAAGTCTGGAACCTCCAGCTGAGTCTAACCAAGGTACTAATCAAATTCTCTGGAGTCATTATCCAGAGTTTAGCTTTTTACCCCTTCACCAGTCTGAGCTCTCATTAAAGCAAGAGTTGTCTAAAGCTGTAAAATGGGTACATGCTGAAGTCCAAAAGCTCATCACTAAACTCCTGCTCAGTAGTCTCAAGAGGAGAAGCCAAGACGGACGACACTCCAAAGTATTAATGTGTCGGCACAGAGACAGTCCTGATGGGATGCTACAATAGCACACCTAGGTGCTACAAATCATATGTCAAAAGAAGGATAACTTTTTTAAGGGAAGGCTAATCAACTTCACTTTGAAACAGTAAATATATAGCACAGTGTCATGATTCATCCTGAGCTGCAAAGTGCACAAATGAACCTCTCATGAAGTCTGTATGTTCAAATGAGCTGGGTTTATCTCAGTAAATATTATCTTTAAAGTAAATCACAGATGGAAGCAACAGAACCTGCAATCACACAGCAATCCCCAGATGAAACCCCATACAACTAATACAGTGCAACATATGGATTCTTCCTAAATACAGGCCTTGCTTTTTGCAGGCTGTTGCTAGTCCTTAATGAAAATTGGGGGTTCATGGGAGCATCACCACTGGATCAGATCCATTTTTAAAAGATGGACAATATGGTTAGGAAATCTTGATTTCTACATTTTATAAGACACTATTGTTTACTAACAAAAAAGGCACCAAAACATGACAGCTTTTAATAGTAGTAAGATAAAAATAATGCTTTTAATTGTAAAACAACCCAATGAATTGGTTTGTGAGGCAAAATATAATCAGCTGAGTGCTGCCTTAAGAAACAGAAAATAATAAAAATGACCAAATAAATTCAACAGAAAATTTTATCATAGAATGATGGATCTGAGCACAGAGAGCAAAGAGATTCTGAAATCACGGAATCATAGAATGGTTTGGGCTGGAAGGGACCTTAAAGCTCATGCAGTTCCAACGCCCTGCCACAGGCAGGAACCCTTCCACTAGACCAGGTTGCTCCAAGCCCCTTCCAACTTGGCCTTGAACACTGCCAGGGATGGGGCAGCCACAGCTTCTTGGGGCAAACCTGTTCCAGTGCCTCGCCACCCAGTGATGATTGTGTCAGTAAGTGAGCTCTCATTCCAAACTGATTACTCCTTTGAATCCCCTCAAATATAACTTTTTATGCCACACAGAGAAAACTGAGCCCCTCAGCTCACCCAGAAGTGTGCTGATTCTGTAGGAGACAAGGAATGGCTAGCATCTGAAGAAATTAAATTAATTTCATATTTATAGTGGTATTTGAGGCACTAAAAAAGTAAGTTTGGGTTGGTTTAAAGAGCTTATTAACAGCTGTCCTCTTCTTCGCAGCTTATTTCTGTGCTGGATGGCTTCACTTCTCCTGGTTCTCTAAACATTTAATTCTTGCTGACATCCCAGCCAAACTGGTTTTCTAATTCTCACCACTGCTGCCAACCTCTATAATGACAATTAGCAGTGAGTGGAAGGTGTTAACTAGATAACAGAATTGGACTGGAGCTGTGAGGGCAACTTCACTGCTTCTTAGCATGGGCCCAAATTGCCTGCTTTTATCATAGCATGGGTGGCTTTGTGTGTTATCCTTCTCAAAATCCCCGTTAGCATAACTATGTTCCCAAGCAAAATTGCCTGCTAATGAATTCTGAGTCTGTGTTGACCAGATAAAGAGTTTGCTAAATCAGCTCATTGCCATGACTAATTCTTTAGTGAGGAATTCCACCTGTGACTGTCACAGGTAAATCCCTGCTTGGGGCTATTTGTCTATGCTAGATGCCTATTTGTCTCCCCAGCAATTACACTGCTTGTTTCTTTTCCAAGTTTGATGACCTTAAAGGTTCAGCAATGTTATTTCTCATTGTAGCATCTGTTTTCAGTGGAGCAGAAGCTATTATCTATATGCTCTCAGTCTTCCAGTTTTATCCCATGACTTTATGGCACCATTAGAGTATTCAGATTTCCCTCACAACTTTATCTTCAGGGTTTCTTGTTCATACAGGATAGAATTGCTCATACACCAAGGACCTATAAAGCCAGAACACCTGGTTAATATCCTTTGAAACATGCATGCCTGGGTTTATGAAGGCAAACTGCTTTGATATTATAACTCTTTGGCCAAATCAGCTAGCCAATACTGAGAGCTTTCCTAGATTTTTCCCATTAAGAGGAGAAAGCCTTGGTAGAAACTGACTGCACTCTTTGATGTCACCTTATTTATTTCTACAAATGTGTACTACAGAAACAAAGAGCAGCCAGCTGCTTGCTCAGAATTTGTACCTCGGCCCCTCCAACAAGCTCTGTGCCATAAGCTCTGCTGACTTACATGTTTTCTAAACAAACAGGCTGAAATCCACAACTTTCTTCCCTGAAAAGCAACATACATTCAACTACATCCAGGGTAGTTTATGCCAGCTTTGAAGTACTCGTTCTTAATCATTAAAACAGATGGAATATTGACTATGTGGACAATAGATCTGTACCAAAATTATTTCTCCAGGTGCTTATTTGCAACGATCACTGTTATATTCTAGCAAAGACCATATCCGTGGCAAGAGTGTTTGTTTGCAGGAGAGTGAAAAGATTTTAGTGTTGTTTAATTTATGCCATTCACCAGTTTTAGTAATATCTATCCAGAAAGTCACAGTAAGGTATTGATACCTGTTAAGGTATCTACTGTTAGTTCATATTAAACATGATAGAATAGAGTTTACCTCTACCGAGAGCAGTGTGATATCATTTAGAAGATTGTGTTGAGAAAAATCTAATTCAGAAAGTAGCCCTTGCACACAGGGGAAAAATGTCAGTCACTGTTTTAATTCATTCCTGATTATTTCACAGTTGTTTGTACATTTTGAAAAGTGCAAGGGAAAAAAAATAAAGAAACCTCATCTAATCCTTTTCTCCTTAGCAGAACTTCAGCCGCCTTTCCTAAGTGCAGTGGGAGTCAAGAAGTTTATACAAATACACAGCACAGCAAAGGTGCCTAATAGCCAAACATCCTGTTGCTGCACACTGTCAAGCTGTAAGGCAGGGAGCAGAGAGACTAGCTCCAGAGCTGACTTCACAAACACGCATAACCACATTAACTGTCGCTAGTGGTACATGGTAAGTGTTATAATTGCACAGGCAACTTATTAACCTCCCCATCAATCTTT
This sequence comes from Strigops habroptila, assembly GCF_004027225.2. NCBI lineage: Eukaryota > Metazoa > Chordata > Aves > Psittaciformes > Psittacidae > Strigops > Strigops habroptila. Next base: position 9,129,733 of record NC_044277.2, read on the forward strand.
TTCTGTTGCTCAGTGACATGATTAAGCCTTTGCAGTTTCCCCAGCTCTGTGCTTTGCTGGAGGAGGGGAAAAAATATCGCACCAGGGCAGTCAGCAGATGGGAGGGAAGGGGTAAAAATTCAATATGGATATCTCTAGGCACTTAAAACTTACTGCAGTTCAGTCAGTACTTAAGGAATGTTCTCATTAGTAATCCTGATAGGAAAAAATATTTGCTTGGGTATGTAGCTTTAGCAGATAAGGCCCAATTAAAAAAACAAAATAAAATTCTTTCTGACTATTTTCCACTCAGATCTTTTTTGGGTGAGGAGTGTCAGTGTTACAGAGCCATCCGGGGACTGATTCATTCACCTCTTTCATGTGACAATGACTGCAATGTGCAGGGCTGGTTAGGCAGCATCTCCTGTAAATGCCATTCATGCTGCTTCTGCTGACCCAGGTCTCTCTCATCCCAAGGTGTTTCTTTTCTGGCTGATAAATATGTTAACATTGGTACGCTGAAAATCTGTTTCATAGTCCATGTACCTTCTGAGGGTCTTAAAATCAGTGCCTCCTTCATCTTCACAGTATTTTATGTTGTTTTGGTTTTTTTATAAAGGCACCACTGTTGCCACATGGAGAAAAACAAGAAGAAATCTCAGCTGGTTTGCTGAAAACCTAAGGTTCTGAAACAAATGACGTGTGAAATGACTTCTGATTGCAAAACCCACTCTCAGCAGCAGTGACATGGAGCATGTCAAGGGATATTTTCACAGCAACAGGATATTAAGTATCATTTTAATTAACTCACCAGTTACTTAAAATAATGAACGTACAACAGCATCTTCTTGCTCATCTTTCCTCACAGAGACTACTGTGACAGGCTGTCAGTTTTCTAAGTTTCCATCAATCAACAAGTAATTTTGCTTCAGATGAGTGATTACCTCTTTTGGATGTGCCCAGATCGATGATCTAAAGCTGTGTCCAGGAGTCAGATCGCCATCAGAACACTGTGTATGGGAATGAGTCACAGTGGCACCAACTCTTTCCCTGCAGCCCTATTCCTGAGAAAGGCAAGACCAGGGGGTTGGAGACACTGGGAGCTGTAGCCTGATGCTTTTCCCATCTGAATGAGGGTGGTAAGAGGACCTACCCCACTAGGTGAACCAAGATGCTGCCTTTACAGCTCATCCTTCGTTAACAGCCTACTTATCTGCGAGTGGCCACTCAGCAGCTTGGCCATCCCAGACCTGCTCACAGGGTAATGAGGACACAGGGAATACCTCCCCCATGTACAGCTGACACTGCAGTATGCAGTCACCTGTTGCACCATTGAATTCCCCCTTTCCTGACAATTAACTTGACAGGACCCATTACCTCTCAGAAACCACTATATGGATATTAGCAGGTAAGTTTTCATGGCACCATCTCCAACAAATCTTTTTCTGTTGTTGGTTTTGGTTTTGGGTTTGTTTGCCAAAGTTTTGTTTTATTTCTTCCTGCAGAACAAACAGAAATTTCTGTTTTCACAGTTTCCATTTTATTTATCCATTCCGAATGTATTCAGACACAAAAATCACGCCTGTGCCCAATACTTAAAAATTAACTTAAGCAATAACATACCTGCCTTTTACCCTCTCAGACAGGGTTGATCATGTGTCTGCTGCAGTTTAAGGACCTGGACCTCCACCATACTTTCCTCCCTTGAGGCATTGGAACACACTGCCCAGGATGAGACACCATCCCTGGAGTTATTTAAAAGATGTGTGGATGTGTCACTAAGGAACATGGTTTAGTGGTGGACTTGGCAGTGTTGGGTTAACAGTCGAACTTGATGATCTTAAAGGTCTTTTCCAACCTAAAAATTCTATGATTCTGTGATCTTGTGATCCCTAAGACTGTGAGACATGACAAAAATGTGTTCATAAAAATTCTGCTCATTGGCAGAACTGAGTCAAGCAGTGTGGCTTATTGAAATAAAGGCTTTGCTGGAGTTAGTTGATTTAATTCCCATATAGGAATACTTTCATATACGTGAACATATGGGAATACTTTCATGGACCAAAAATAGTGGTTTCTTGATACCTTTTTATGCTAATGTGGAAAAGCAGAACAAAAATGATGATGGGAAGTTAAGCAAGATCAAATCGGAAACAAAGCGCATACTTTTGACAACAAACATGATTAACCACTGGAACAAACCACCATGAAAAACAACGACTCTATTATCTCCTGAAGAGTTCAAAACAAGATTATAGAGACCTTTGTGGAAATTATGGTTTATTCAAATACAAGTGCCTGAGTCCACTGATAGGGGAAGAATAAGGCTTTCTACAATCTGTGAAGTCTCAACAGGTAGACTGGATGTTTTAAGAATTTTTTTCCTAAATCAATAAATTTGCCATTATCTCTTTACCACTGAGATAAACAACCAAAACAAGAAGGCAAAATCTTCAGTCCTGAAAATGTTTCACAGCTCTTGCTAGTATTGACTGAGGATGAGGAAGGCAAACCTTTTCCATTTCATGCATCGATTCAGAGCCTGGAAAAAACACGATTTGTTACATGTCTCCATTTGTGGAAGGCACCAGAAGCATTGCAAGCCAGTGGCTCAGCTCGCTGGCAGACACTCTACCAAGCTATTTAGCTTCCCTATCACTTATAGAACTGCTTCATTGATTTTAGCAAAAAACTCTGTAGTCAAGCATCAGGAAAGAAATTGAATTACTCCCCCAGTTGCGTTCCACCATTGCAATCCCATCACCTCTCACTGTGCCGTTTCTCTTTACTTACCTCAGAGCTCAGAGCAATAACTCCCCATTGCATTTGTTCTAAGTAAGGGCTGTAAGACACACTGGGGAAGAGCATTTGTTCCTTATCAGAAGTCTGTTCACAGAGGATTTAGTGAGATTTCAGGAAACCTTTGTGGTAGTTGACTTGTTTGACCTTAGCTACAATGGGGATGTTCGTACTTTCCTGTATAACTAAAAATGTGGCCTTAAGTTAAATGGATGAAGAGTTCGCTACAAGAGTAGTTTTTTACCATGATGTCTCCCTGCCATTTTTATATAAGCGTATGATATTCCTTACGTAAGATACCCAGCCTGACAAGGCTTCTGGAGGCTTTTGTTCCACAGCCAGAAAAGCCTCTGCTGAATAGAAAACATGGGATGCAGAAAAAGAAGAATGGAAATAAAAGCTTCCTCTAAAGCTGTGGAGGGAAGAAAGAGAGGCATGTTAAATGCTCAGGAAGTTTCTTCCAAATAACCCAATTACCTATTTGCAACCTGTAATTCATGATGCATTTCTCAAACTTCTCACAAAGGCTGACAAGAAGAATTTTTCCCCTTTCCTCTCCAAAATGAACCATTATCTAATTCTGTCACCAAGTGGAGAACAAATCCTAATATTTCACTTGGATTAGCAGTTCCCACCAAATGACAGAGGTGAGAGATTTGTGCTGGAAAGTAACAATGGCGAGGCAGAATAAAAGCCTCTGCTGCTTTGAATTATTAATAGTGCATCACTGCAGTGCACATACCAGTCACACTGTTCTCTTTTCTGGTTCCTCAGGAGAAGGGAGCATAGTTTCCAGTGTACTTCAAGCCTTTTAAAACTGCTTTGAGTCCACCCAGCTATTTCATACTAGGGGTAGTTTTGGGGCAGGACAGACTTCTTAAAGACATATCATCCTGCTCGTGGTCATGAAATGAGGTTTTCATATGGGTTGTTTTGGTAAGACATTTTCAGCATCATCTAAAAGGAGGGAGAAGAGTTTAGTTCTCCTAAACCCTTCAGGCTCTGTTGAAAAGAAAAATTAGAAAATTCTAATTCTATAAGCACATAATTGCATCTGAATTGCCGTGCACTGTGATTTCTTTCTGCTGGTTGTCTTTATACAGCTTATCCTACAGGTTCTGATGTTTAGTCTTTTTCTAACACATCTAGCAGGCTTGAATGGTATTTTTGAGACAAAGGGGCAGCTTCTTCAAGACAACCAGAAAGTGCGTTGCTGGATACCTATTACATGTGTTCTGGAATCATTGTGACTCACGGGAAACACCAACAAGCACAGCTCAGGGGGGTTTCCGTAGTGTATTTGCTGTGTCTAAATAAATGTTCTGAAATATGATGACCTTACTTTTTAACCAGTTTAAGGTTTAAGCTGCAGCAGGCTAGAGTAAGTTGTGTCCGTATTGCCCTTCAAAGGTTGCTCCTGAACTACTGAACTATGTAAAAAGCTCTTTCTGAAGAGATATCTTTATTTACAGCCTCTTCTGTCTCCTCTGTCTTAGATGGTTAAAAAGACTCAAGGTGTGACAGCTTGCAGGGGAATCATAAATCTGTCTTATTAGATTCATTTACCTAGAAAATGTAAGATTGCATTTCTATAGCAGAAGCTCACTTTTTACTGTTTGAAAGAAGAAGAGAGCATTTAAAATGTGAAACAGGTGTAAATGACACAGCACTATCTTTTTGCACCTGCAGGCAGGATGAAACTATTAGCCTGGGAGATGAAAAAGATGTAGCACACACAGCTGGCCAAGTTACTAATTTTGACTCCTGCAGCAGGCTGCAGCCTTGTTCAGGATAAATCCGGCCTGTTCATCATGAGCCAGCCAGAAGCTGCTTTTGTGTAGGTACCTTCTTCACAATGCCACTACAGGGAGACACAATAACTGTTGTGGACGTTGCCCATGGGCACAGTCATTCTGCAAGTTATGTCCATGGACCAAGGCTTTTATTATCTTGCACTGGAAGCACCTAGGGCTGGATAATCTAAATAAATGAGGTTTGCAACCCAACACAAAATTAGAATTTATTTCTGATCTCAGTTGCTTTTAATCTATGACCTGTAACCTGTCAGTCAAACAAGTCCTCCAATTTCTATCCCAACCATGAGGACAGCAAATACTTTCCTCATACACTGCATACACTGCATTTCACTCATACACAGTACATACACTGCATTTCTTCAAGCATTCATGGAAATCTAACTCCTCCCAGCTGTGTATGAAGACTCCTTAACCAGTTTAGGCCCTACTCTGCTGACGCACATCTCAGTCACAAAGAGATGGATTGGAAAGCCATAGGAATGAAACATACAATCATAGAATGGCTTGGTTGGAAAGGAGCTTAAGATCATTCAGTTCCAACCCCCTGCCATGGGCAAGACACCTTCCACTAGACCAGGTTCCTCAAAGCCCTGTCCAACCTGGCCTTGAACACTGCCAAGGATGGGGCAGCCACAACTTCTCTGGGCAACCTGTTCCAGTGTCTCATCACTCTCACTTCTCCCTAATATTTAATATAAATCTACCTGCTTTCAGTTTAAAGCCGTTTCCCCTTGTCCTATTCCTATGCACTTGTAATGAGCCCAAAGTTCTATAGGAACACCAACCACCTCAACTGAGACCCTTCTTTCCCAGCCAAAAAGCATAAAATGTTTACTGGCATCTCAGACACCCTTGCGAATTTTCCTCCTGATCCAATCTTTACTGTTGACTTTCCCTCATAATCATGTGTTGAAAGGCCACTCTAGGGACTAGTCTTGTTACTCTTTATGCGGAATCTTCTACTCTGGCTGGACTCAGGTCCTCAAGAGTGTGATGTTCATTACTGTGGTTGCCAAAGCACATTAGGGACTGTTAAAGAGCTTTTTTTCCAGAGCAATAAGATCATAATAGGCACATTTCCTGACCTTTGCTAAAGCACTTGGCTTCATCCTATCAAGTTTGTCACTGAACCACTAATATGCACATTCTTATAAAAAAATTTTAGCAGATGAAACTTCCCATACTTGGTATTACCTGAACCCTTGTTAGAGTTCAGTGCACATTCTTCTACTGCTTTTGGTAAAACAAATGATCTCATGATCAAAATGATTAAATCTATAAAAAGCCACAAGTACAGAAATAGGAAGGCTGCAAAATTACATGCAGACATGCACATGGACAAACACAGGCTCACACCTGCATATCTGAAACAAGCTGCCTTGAAACCAAGACACTTCTAAGTGTCACCTCAATTTTAAGTCAATAAAGACCAAAAGACCTAAGATTGGAAGGATTGGGTGGGGGAAGGAGCAGAATTGAAACCAGACAATGGAATCTCTCTTTGGAGGCAGAGAGCTTGGAAGAAAAAAGAAATAATCCGAGAATTTCTGTAGGATTGCCTTAAAAATGGCTCTGGAAAACAATCACATCTGCTGACTATTGCAGTCTAATTCATTTGCAAAACTGTCGTGCTGCTTGCAGAGGAAAACCACCACCATTAGAAACCCTTTCAGCTTTTTCTGAGAGATCCATTTACTGTGTAATCATTGTTTAGTTAGCTATGAACAACTTTCTCTCTTTCTTGCTTTCCTGTGCCACCCTTAAATAGCACTCACCCTTTTACCAGCAGAGAATGTTAATGTGCAGAAAGGTCAGCTGCTTTCAGTCCTCTACAGTGCATCGTTTTTTAAAAGGAGCTCTTAACTCACGTGGGCCTTTAACAAACAAGCATCAGATGCTCTTCTCACACTCAACACCCACTGCCTGGAACAAGGAAGGCAGATAAGTCTAAAAATAAAATGCTATAGTATTTATAGCTGAGCAAAAAGTTTAGAGTGCAAATTAATGTGCATGGAAATCATCTGACTTTGGTAACAATCACATCGGTTTCCCAGAAGGTCACATAACATTTCTGAGGTTTTTCAGGTCAGCTGTAGGGCTCAAACTAACCTACAGAAGTTTGGCATATCAATTGGAAAATGTGTGGTTTTGATGTGAAATCATCGTGCTTTGAATGGGACAGGAATTGAAATGAGAAGGAGGGGGACAGGGAGAACAGATGGATTTTACTAACCTGATTTTTTCCTGGCAATCCCCAGCATTTCCTGTGTTTCCCTTCAGCCTGTAACATGTTTTGGTTTAGTATATTTGTCCTATAGAGCAGTTAGATGTGCCATGAAGACTGAAATGAAAGTAACAGTGAGCAGTAACACCCAGGACATCACCATTCTGCCTGCTGGACCTTGGTAAACTCTAAATTTCATAAAACTGAAGCTATCCAGTGTACATATCTCTGTACGCCTAACACAAGATGCTGCAGTAGCCAACACAGCCGTGCTCCAGCTGCACGGACTAATTGTTGCTCTCCACAATGGTACCCGTTGCCACTGACTGGGTGCCTGCTGAGAGCTTTTAGCAATTGCAAAGTAAAGCCTGTTTGTTTAAAACAACCTTCACGACATGTTGTGACCCAGGAAGTGCTGGGACCTCTGTTGTCTCTGGTTAGGAGAGCATAGCCTGACACCCAGCCCAAGTCTGTAAGTGGCATCAGTCATTGGGAAGTGATTTCGATCACCTGGGATAAACAAAACTTGCTTAGTAGTTTCACCTTGTGTAATACATAACCCAGCGCTTTCTAACATTGAAGAGGGAGGTTAATATTAAAAACCTCTTTCTACTGGAATTATTGTACTAGAAAATTCTGAAAACTCTACACATTATATTTTCCAAAACATTATCTGACATGAACAGAATGCAATGTCCAAGCCATCTGGCTAATTCACTCTGTTTTACACCAGACACTTGTCGATTTGTAATGCAATCTCTAGCTAAGATCGAAATCCCACTTTGATCCACTCTATATGGTGTAAAATGAGTTAGCTATCTCTTCAGTGCCCCTGGAAATGTTATCAGACACAGGTCCGGGTGCAGTCATACTATGGATGAGCGGAAGTGTTCTTGCACTACTACAATCTCAAATGGAGTGCCAGCACCCCAGAAGGCACTGCTAAAGGAGGGGAGGCTTCCTTGATACCCCTCATCTCCATGACCGCACACAGACCCAGCATGGAGGGACTACACAAGACTCCCTGAGTGGACCTCAGGTTGTATCAATCACTTCACTAGCAACTGCTGAAAGTGTGTCTATAGTAACAGCCTTGAAAGGTTTCTACCAAAGTAGACAAATGGGATGAATAGGGAAGGAAATGAGAAGCCCTAAGCACCAGAGGGATTTGTTTGATGGTTCTTGGTTTGTTTGTGTCAGAGTCAAAATTGCATTTCAGGTCCTTGATCTTAACCTAGACCTAAAGAACCGGGTTGTGTCACTTCAGATAGCATACAAGGTTTTTACAGGCTGCTTTGTTGAACTGACTGCACACATCTGTCAAACTTTTATTTCTTCCCATAAACAAACCCTTATAGAAGAGTTCCTGCCTGAGGAGTTTAATCCTCTTAGAGTCTCAAAAAAGACTCACATGGATTTTTGTCTGTTTTCTGTCACTGTTAGAGGATTTGATTGATTCTTTCATTATTCTTCCAGCTCAGAATAATGGAGAATGGCATTTTGCTTGGAGAGATTCACAGTGGCTTAAAAAAACACTCCCAGTCCATCCATCTGCTAGAGCTCGGGAGAGCTGAGCGGTGCTTACTATTTTAGACATTCAGTCTAACATGGAAAAGATTTTGTTTTCCCTCTTTTTAAAGTGTTACACTAAGCGCACAGTTATATTCCATGTGTGTTTCTCTTTTGGCCTTATCAAAGGTTTCCAGGGCTTTTCCTGCCCTGGAATGGATTTAGGGTTGATCGTTGCAACCCTGAAGGGACAGGACCATGCACCCTATGCAAACCATAGCAGAAGCATGACACAAAGACAACATAAAGACATGGTGCCCTGGTACCAGCAGATGTAATGAGAAAAGTTTAGTACAGCTGCAAGCAGGTCCCCGACAAGACCCAGCGGGCTGCTTGCAGCCATGCATAAAGATTTGTAAAAGTGACAAAAAAGTGGTTGCATAAAGTGATGCTCTGATGTTCTGCAGTGAATGCTGGATCATGTCAGCCTGTGAGCAGCAACAGAGGAGGCACAATGGTTATCACTTCCAATTTGAGTCTGAGGAGGAGGGCTTCACTAGGAAATCAGAAATAGGCTGGTTTGCAGCAAAAAGCAGGGGGGACAGAGGCAAACAGAGGTAACAACCTGTTTTAGGGCAACCTTCCAGGCAGCCGAAGTTGCCCTAGTCCCTCTTAAGACGTCAGCTCCATATGGCCTCCTCTATTACAGATGGCAGTGTGGCAGATGCTCCACTTCTCCATCCGAGCAGCAGGTTGGCGCATGTTGGTACTTCACCTGGGGCAGATGCTCAGGTTTCTTTCCTGGCAATCAGGCACATGGTGAAGGGATGCCCAGGTCTTGCACCCAGACCAAATAACTCTTGGGCATCCTTTAAAGCAATAGTTTACCTGTGTCCTCAGCCTCAGCTGAATTGTAATGCTTTGGGTTATGCTTGTGGATTGCTGCATTTCACAGCTCATTCAACCGCATTCATTGGAAGTAACCAACATGGAGTGGGATACTGATCTGAACAAATAAACCTGTCCCTGTGTGGTTCCTCTCACCTGTGTTCAAGTGTCACCCTGAGCACACTTTTTGTTAGGTACAATATGGCAGCAGCGGTAGCAGAAAACACTCCCATCCTGAGGCTACAGAATGGCTGAGATTTGGGTCCACATCCAAGCTCTGATACAGCCCTTGGAAAGATGCCTGCGCTTTCCTATGCTAGATTTTTTTTCCTCTGCCTTCTGTTTGTCATTTATTTAGAAGCTGAAGCATTTGAAACGGAGAGAAGTCTCCTGTATATTTTAAAGGTAATTAACATGCTGGTGCCCTGGTTGCCTGCAGAATCGCAGAACACATGAATGAAAATGCAGGATGCTGCAGAGAACCACTTCTTTGACTAAATTTCTATTTGCATTCAGCAGAGTCACTGTGGCACACAGATACTCCCCCAGCAACTCGAACCAGCTATAACACCCTAGCTTCTGCCTAAATAGCTCTAGGTAAGGCCACCAAACAACTAAAAACCAAACCAAACCAAACCAAATCAGGATTCTTTTTTTATTTAGGTGGCATCTTGGGATAAAACTGTCAAAAGTGAGACAGCTTTGTTGTCACCAGGCTGTTCCTTAACTTCAAACCTCTCCATTTGTGTCAGTGCTTCCTCAGGCAAACTGGTTTAGAACGGGAGGGAGGAATTGCGGGGGGGAAAGCACTTAAATTCTGTGAGAATAGAGCAATTAGCACTAGAGATTACGATGCCGAAGCCCAGGAGACCTTGCTTAGCTGCTGTGCTGTTATCACATGACCGGGGAGCACAGTTGAAGGTAGTAGCAAGTAACTTCATTAAGCTCTCGATAGATTGGGAAGCTTGAAGAGCATTTGAATGCTCCTTCTCTCAGCAGGTGGCTTTCTACAAGCTCTCCTAGTTCCCACACAATGGTATTTGCAGGATCTTATTAAGCACAGCAGGAAACTTAAATGCTTAAATGCCCTTGAATGTTTTTGTCTTGCATTTCGGCAACCGTTTTCCTTTGCTGCCCTCTTGTGGGATAATGGACAAAACGCCCATTCAGAAGAAAAATAAAAGGCTTCATTCACCAGAATATATCCTGCCCTACATTCACCTAGAGTGCAGATAGGTCTGTGTAAAAGACCCTTGTTTTATTTCATGTACTTTCTTCATGAGATGAGGCTTTCTCTTAGTGCCAGTCTCTGTATGGTAAAACAGCTCAAATGTAAAATATTTGCGTTGTAAAACATCATCATTCAGGTGAAACCAGTGTGGAACAATTTTCTTTGAATGGGCTGAAGGGGAATATACATATACACATGTATACAGCGTATACCAATATATATTGTATACACAGGTGTTGCATAAATGTATAGATATATATGTCTGCATACATATGCATATATAGAGAAAGCGCAATATATATAGGTGTTTACTTAATGCAGCTCATGCAGAATTCTTATTCTTACTGCCATGAGTTCTAGGACAGAAAAATCAATATTCTAGCATTATCTATGAAGCCAGTCCTGTTCTTGAGAGACTAGTCCCATACGAGATTTTGAAGACAAAGAATCAGACAAGATTAACAGGCAAATTTTTCATTCAGTTGCAAAAAGACTGACATGAAAAGCAGATGATAAAGACCTTAAATGCTCACAGATTCCCAGCGAGGTTGAAGGTTGAAGAGTGCCCTCATAATCCTTCATTGTGTTTGAGAGCCACATGTTTTTCTGGAAACTCAGGTCACAGGACAACTTTGAAGCCCATCAGTTCTGTGGATATCAGTGGCACTGTGCATGCTCCTCGCATTACAGATGACTTACACCTCTGCAAGTACATTCCTATCCAACATTTTCCAAGAAGAGTTATATTCCTTTGGGTAATGCAGCTTTAACCCTAAAAAAGAGCTGAAGAAAGATCATTTTTAGGTTTATCTGTTTATGGAACTGCTGAAGATCATGCAAATCCTTGTTAAATATGATGGGAATACTTTTGTATGTGCACAGATATGATTATGATTATAAAAAGTACACAGTATGCTTCTCCATTCAGACAGTCTTCTCATCCAAAATAGGGAAAAAACAGAAAATCCTCAAAAAAACAGAATAGTCATAAACTAGATCCTATAAGGACTGCTCAGGTTGGTAGGGATGACAAAGGTCACAGGCAGTTTAAGAATGCCTCCTCCAAGTGGCATCATGAGCATATACTATGACTTTATGGGGGTAAATCATCAGGATTGACCTGAATGTTTTATAGTCATAGTAGGTTCCCTTTCACAGTACTAGTTTATTTACATCTTTAAGTTCTAAATAATGGTGCCACATGACCTTTTTTATGAGTAACCAAATATAATTATCCAATACAGGGTGGCCTAAAGCAGATAACACAATCAGCTCTGGATGAGCTGCAGCCAAGGCTGCTTCCAGCTTGCTCCACTGTCAAGGTAAATATCCACAGACTATGTGACATAAACCTGTGAGGCCTGAAGGTCCTAATGTCATCCCAGTACAACAGTGCTATAAAAGCCCATGGGAGTGCACAGCTCTGAAGGCACAGCTTCGAAGTGAGACACGGTCTGTCATTAAGGTGCTGAAAACTGCATCAGCCAAGACACCTTAAATATGTTACCTTGGAATTATTTCTGCCTCTTTTTTCCTCTCCAGTTACAATTTATCTCTTTAGGAAGATATAAGTTGAATCCCATAAAAAAGCAGAGTATTCACAGCTTTCAGAAGTGCTGACATTTCCAGAACTCAGGAAGTTTATGATATCCAAAGCTCTTCCCATGAGTTTTCAGCAAGATGAGCCAAGTCTCTTTCCCTGGACATGGCCTGACATTAGTCTGACAACAAAACCAGATAAAGGCTTTAGAGTGGTCATTAATCCAAGCAGAGGAAGGAGCACTTTCCTGTAAATCCACCACAGACCCCTTTCAGATATTTGAGTGATGGTGGCACATAGAAGCAGGCCAGGTTAGTTGTTTGGGGGTACCTTGGGTACACTAAATGTCAGCCCTGAAGGAGATGGATTTGGGGGGTTACTCTACCTCCCCCTGCCCTGAGCAGATTTATTCATTAAATCAGAGCATTCTTTGGGGTACTTCAAAGTCACTGCTGAGGTAATCCCAAACATTAGATTTTTATATAAATGCAGGCATTTGAAAACATAGTGAGTTCACCTGAGGGGACATTTTCAAAGATCCCCATCAGCACCATGTTATTTGCAGAGGAGAATATCACTATAGGTATTCCTACATTTCAGTTTTTAATATATATGAACTCCAAAATCCAGGACAACTACGAATGTTTTGTGTTCATGACTTTTTGATCAGAGAAACAAAGAGCATTCTTTGTGTAAATTCACTGTAATACTGAGAAAAAGTTTAAAGGGAGAGACCACATATTTTGGAAGAGGGCATGTGGCAGATGGAGTGGGAAAGTTAGTTATCAAGCAATTCATTCATGGTGCTGGAGCAATGATGAACAGCTACTTTCCTGTTAGTTTTGTAGAAAATATCTTGTCAAAGTGGTAAGTGTTATGAGCCAGGACCCCAGTTCAAGAGGGTGAATCACAGCAATCGAATGGATTCATCTACTATGACCTCAGCACTTAAATTTAAAGTGCTCTAGCTAGGATTTGTTAGAGATAATGAAGTAGGCATCACTAGGATGTCCTTTTCAGCAGTTTATCCCAAAATATTTTCCAGTAGAGGTCAGCAACACAGCCACAAATATACGGATGAGAAAACTAAGACACAGAGAGGCAAACCATTTTATTCAAGGTCACACAGTGGGCAAGAAAACTCCATTCTTTGAATTGGAGAACAGTATTCTGCCCACTTGACCACACTGCATAATGTTTGCATTCTCTGAGGCCAGAAAATGCTCCATGTGTTCATGTAATGCTTAGCATAACCAGCTTTGAGTGCCTTTCCAAGGGTGATGAATGCTATTCAGTGTGCAAAATAGTCTGGCAATTTGCTGATGCTCTCCACCCATGTGAACTTCAAGCTGTCTTTACCTCCTTTGACCGGGTACCAGTACACAGTAAAAGACAGCACTACCTTATGGTGGAGTCAGGCAAATATTGTCATTGGTAATTTGCTACAGTAATTACTGTTTTGTTTAAATCAGTGTCACTTCAATAAACTCATGTATCACCTGTCACATATCTCATTAACAAACAGTCCAAACATGAAGAGCAGAAATACCTGTTGCACTGGCATGTTGGGAAGGTGTGCAAAGAGAATCCTGATGCTGTTCTAGACCAACGCAAATTTCTGTAAATCACAGACTGGTGCAAATTGGAATAGCTCTGTTGCATCGACTGATGCTACATTAATTAACACCCATAGAAATTCCAGCCCGTAAGTCATCATTTTCCTCGTGTTTAATGTGAGAAACAACCTGACCAATCTCATGCTCTGAGTATTAAATACAATCCAGGTATTTAATTGTACCTGATTACAATTAAATCAGGTACCAATTTTCTACAGGTCCTGATTTTCTACAATCATTTTTCTTATGTCCTCATACAGAATCTGTCAAAATGAGTGAGGTTAATGTCAAATCACAGTTTTCACTCATTGGCCCCACAGTAAAATTTAACACCCACAACACACAGCATAAATGATGAGAAAAAGAAGTGATGCCAATTAGCATCCAACCTGTTGATTTTCAGTAATGAGCAACACATTCAGTTCTGCCGCAACTCAGGGACACATGGAAGAGTCCTAGTTGCCAAACTGTACTGACAGCCCTCGCTTATTCATACTTTGTGAATTCACCGCATTAGTTTGTCTGGGAACACTAACACTGACAATATACTTATTCACTGGGGAAAATAATGTGTCTCACTTCCAGGCTTTTACTTTGTGTTGCTTCTTTATTTCTTTATTTTCTCTTCTTCTTCTTCTTTTTTTTTTTTTTGGTTTTTTACAGCAGAATCTGTCAACATCTAAGGAATTGCAGAATCACACTGTACTATGTTATGTATGTTATGGCTGGAAGAGTCACTGTGATTTTCCCCTAGTTACTTTCATGTTTCAAAAACTTCTCAATTGTCTTCATCATGGGAATAGGGAAGCATATATTCTTCTCTCATTAAATACATCTATATGAGCACCAAAAAAGAGTAAGTCCCTTTTACCTTTATATGTTTATAAGCTATATACTTTATATGCTGTCAATGGAGCACAACACAGAGTATAGGATAATCCGAGGCTCAAAATTCTCAAATTAAAAGGAAAGGACTGGCACAAGCTTGGGCTGGGTATACAATCATAGAAACATAGAATTCTTTAGGATGAAAAAGACTTTTAAGATCATCAAGTCCAACCAAGACTAAAATCTCGGTAGACAACATCCACAGCTTTTCCCCCATCCACTAAGCAAGTCACCTTGCCACAGAAGGACATCAAGTTAGTCAAGCAGGACGTGCCTTTCATAAACCCATGCTGTCTGGGCCTAATCACCTGGTTGTCCTGTGTGTGCCATATGATGGTGTTCAAGATGACCAGCTACATAACCTTCCCCAGCACCAAGGCCAGAGTGACAGGCCTGTAGTTCCCTGGATCTTCCTTCCAGACCTTGTAGGTAGGCATCACATTTGCTAACCTCCAGTCAACTGGGACCACCCCAGTTAGCCAGGATTGCTGATAAATTATGAGAAGTGGCTTGGTGAGCGCTTCCACCAGCTCCTTCAGTACCCTCGGGTGGATCCCACCCAGACCCATAGACTTGTGTGTGTCTAAGTGGTGTAGCAGGTCACTGATGATTTCCCCTTGTACTATGGGGCTTCATTCTGCTCCCTCGTCCTTGTCATGTAGCTCAGGAGGCTGTGTACCCCAAGAACAACTGGTTTTACCATTAAAAACTGAGGCAATGAAGACATTAAGTACCTCAGCCTTTTCCTCAGCCTTTGTCACCCTGTTTTCCCCCCCATATCGAATGGAAGAGCAGATCTTGTCTGTCTGCTCTGCAAGTCCACCGAGCCTTGGTTACAAGACCTTATTTTGCTAGATTAATTTGGCATCTAATCTTTTCCTTTTTATTTAATTCCTCCAGTTTCCCAAATGCCTTCTTTTTCTGTTCTTTGAATCTTCACCATTTTGAATGCACAATGTACAATGCCCTGTGTACAGTGATGCTCTGGATACGTAGATAAGACTGACACCTCTCGGTTAAATGATCACTTTGCTTCTCTCAGTTTGTTTATGCAGACTAAAAGTTTCAGTAGTAGCTTGTTGAAAACTTGTAGATTTCTAATGAATAGGACAGAAAGGAAGAAAGCATCTCCTGATCCAAACACTGTCAGCTCTACCTACAACTTCCCACAGATATATTTCTCTCTCTACATTTCATTCAGCATCATTAATTTTTAATTTTCCTCTAACCACTGCCTAAAACAAAAATCATTTTCATTGGATCATTTTGCTTCTATTCCTCTAAACCAGACCCCATTTTGTTATTTGCTAGCAGCTTTGTGTCCTTTTATCATTATTACTTTCTCCTGCCCGATGTTCACATTACCCTTTAATTTAATAGTCTATTAACAAGCAGCCTACTCAGCCTTCTTAGGCCATTAACATGGGTGTTAACCAAGATTGAGTGTAACAGTAACCCATTAGCCATGTCTTCAAAAATGCTGCCATTTCAGTGATTTTTTTAACCAACTTGCCTGCAAAGACATTTTGAGTTAATGTTTTGGGTAAGAAGTATTCACACACCATTCACAATATCTCCTTGAAATCCAAAGCTGATTCTCACATTCCATTGTACATCTGGATCCTGATGTTGAAGAGAGATGCAGAGGGCAAATCTTTGCAGTGTAATTCTGTCACAAGACAAGTCTTCAAAACATGTCCTATGCTTTTTTTTTTGCACAGTGTCAGTATTTTCTTCATTTCAGGACACTTGCATCACTCTGTTTGCAGGTAAAGGAACAGCAATTGCCAGGATCATTTTCCCTTCATCTGAGCATTCTTCTCTAGATTTTCAGAGCTATCCCAATTGCCTGATGCTTTTCAAGTTCTGGTGGGTTTCACCCGGATGAATGTATTTCTTTGTCATTCAGACCATGCCTCAGCTCAAGGGAGGTGAGAAGAAGAAAGAGCCTCTTTAATACCTGATGTGGCTGCTGAACCCTGTATCTGGGCACTGAGCACATGGGAATTGAAGGCAGTTGTGGCTCTGAGAGGCACTATTCAGCAAAATAGCACAATGACTCTTTTTCTACTGCTGAGATGCTGTAGAAGATCCCATGACCTTTAGGTGGGTGACTGATGGCTCTCACATGTGTGGCACACCTGAGGACCTGAGTGCCTCTGGGATTTGATTCTCCCCAGACCTTCACCATTGCATGAGTTCAGGACACCTCAATGTCACCCCTTTATGAAAAACTGAGTGCAGATTCAGGACCATTCCTTTCTAGCTGATGTCTGCATTACCTGAGCCACAAAGCTGTGCATTAATGGCTACAGAGACCTGGCAGATGTCTCAGCCTTGAGGTGACCCTTGAGCTTTAAACCATATGGTTTAAAAGCTTGGCTAAGAAAGGCTAATTAGTTTTGGGAGATATTCTTCTATGCTTTTAATTGATTTTATGCTAAGAGATTAAGGCTGTGAGAGGTTTAGATTTTCAGATAGCAGAGAAACTATTTATTCACAGGAATAGGAGGCTGAACAGATTTCTACCTAGCTCTGTGAGTGGGAAAATACATTCTAAACCTGTGGTTAGGTGGCTTGAAGAACAGCAGCACTATTATACATGTAGTAGTTTTAGAACAGGAAATGATCTGTGTAATAGACCCCTAATTCAACCACCTGCTTTAATTAGGAAAGAATGTAATTAACATTGAAATCACTGCCTTGAGACAAGTTTTACAGGAAGAATAAGCCACTGGTCAAATTCAAAAGTTAAGGATATTTAAATGGCCATTTCACATCCAGGAAGCACTTCTGAACTACCAAACAGTGACTTTTCATACTCTCGACTAGTTATATTTTATTCTTTTCTTGTTGCATAGGAAACATTAGCAAAAAAACCATATCTTGTCATCTGCTCAGAACTAGCCCTTCACAGATATTCACAGAAAACTCATCCAGCCTTGCACAGAGACTGTAAGTCTCTGCTCCTTAAAGTGAGAGAAGTTTCTGCAAAAACTTGCGTATACTTCTTAAACATCTTTCTCAGATGTCTCAGCATACAAGCTCCCATTTGTGCACCTCAAGTCTAGGAATACTTTCTGACAAGATCTGAACTAGCACACTAAGGATGTGTATTTTACAGAACTGGTAAAATAGGCATTCTCTAGAGAGATACATCAGTATTTGGCAGCCCCTGAAGAGGACTCATTTTATTCCAGCAGAAGTCTTCCCATGACAGGGATGTAAACCATGACTCTCCTATCAGTTTATAACAAAAAGAATCTCACACTTAATGCCTAACTAAGGCTTCTCTCCTATCTCATTAAACCAGCTGGTGCCTTCCTGTGGTTTGACTAGACCCCAACCAGCTACACAGAGGTTATGATTAATGTTGAACATTGGTAAATTCAATACAAATGGCAGCATTGGTAGTAACTGACTATGAGAGTTTTTAGTCCCACAAGCAACTGGTTGAAATTAATTCTACTTGAAGACTTCTGGACCTGGTTTATTTCTACATCAACCCATGGGTAGGATGATGTAGGTCTACACTGTCAAAATACCTAAGCTCTAGAACTGTAATCCATGTCATGTGGTAATTGGGCACAAAAAGCTATGGGAGAGCACAGTGAAGTACTAAGAACAGAGTTTAACTGACAATGTATCTGTCTGCTCACTCATGGACTGTCACCTTGCAAGCCAGACCCCAAGAAGGAATTCATCCCGACTGTTGGCATCTATCTTGACCAGCTGCCTAAGTGATCTTGTAATCAACTGCAAGTCAGTGGAGCTTGGCTGGTGATCCAGCTGGTCAAATGTGTGCGCCTCCTTTCAGGGAGACAAATCACACCCCACACCCCATTCATTCTACTGAATAGATCTCCACTAAAACTAAGCAAGGTAAATCCCTCCACAGAGATCTCCATCCTGGCATTTACGGGCAGTGGGTACCATACAGTGCTGCTGGTAATGTAATGCAAAGCTGAACTGGAGGATTCCTGGAGGAGGTCAACTCTTCTGTGCAAGGAGAACTGCAAGGTCAGAGGTCTGGTTCCATCTTTTCTATTCATCCTCTCTAGTTAATGTTGAAGCTGATATTAATGTACTACTCTTCAGAAACTCCCTTTTTGTCGTTGCTATTAATATGATGGCTATCATTCAAGCAGAATTCTATTTTCATAAGGATATCATACAGAAAATTAAAGATGATCTCTTATGGCTGCTGGAAAAAAGTTCCTCTCTATTATCCTTCATTATCATAATGAATCGTCACCACTAACAAGAAGCTGTGTAAAATGAGGTTTAAAAATATCCTGCTTGTCAAACTAAAGTTAATCAGGTCATCCCTAGGGATGGAAAGATTTTAGTTTGTGGTGTCTATCAAACCCTCAGCAAGGGAAATAACCTGTACAGGTATGTTAAAAGTGAGACTTCAGCCTGCAAAGCCAGGACAGCTTCTTCATTAACAGAAAGAGTGTATCCCCAGATAAGATTTGTCTCCTTTAAATTCTGTCTTTTTGAGGTCACGCAGCAGTTTTACTGTAAACGGAAGACTGCTGAGGTGTTACATCTGTATTACTTTAAAAAGTAATTAAATGTACATCCAGCAGCTACTGTATGAAAAACCTATTTATTTTAAGAAAGATCATAGAGAATGTCATAAAGTCATAACTGACCTGAGGCCTGAGATGTTGCTTTACTTACAGGATCAGCCTCTAATACATATTCTACAGCTCTGGCCCATGGAAAGCTCCCTTTGACCTTTTACAGTGTTAGTTTTGACCTACACAAAGATAGAAGATCCAAGGTCCAATCCTTCCAAATCAATTAACGTGGTTGCTTCCTCAGCCCACACAGAGTGGGATTTACAAATTTATCTTTTGATAACACTGTATAAGCTCCTAGAAGTGCAGCATGACAAAAAAATTAATACCTTGCTGCAATACTATTATTTACCAACCATATACCTACACCTTCTTTAAAATCCTGGAAAAACTGCATAGCATTAACATTCATGTTGCCAGGGTGTTTTATGAACCTCTCACTATTACATAGTCAGCAATCAGTGAAGATATTTCACTCAACTAGCAATTAAATTTCTTGCCATCTAATCAAGATAACTGTGATTGACATTGCTGCATCTTCAGATGAAACAGATTAAGTTTTCCTCTCATTAATTTATGAAGGCAATGCCTTATGCAACACCACATTAGAACTTCTCCTCACACATCACATACAGATGTATCTGCTCATAGTACACAAATACCTTTTCTTACAAAGAAATGATAGTTTTATCCAGAAGATTCACACCCTGAAAACCTAATGTAAATTCATAGAATCATAGAATCACATGGTTCCATGATTGATTGGGTTGGAAGGGACCTTAAAGATCACCTAGTTCCAACCTCCCTGTCATGGGCAGGGACACCTTCCAACTTGACCAGGTTGCTCCAAGCCCCATCCAACCTGGCCTTGAACACTGCCAGGGATGGGGCAGCCACAGCTTCTCTGGGCAACCTGCGCCAATGCCTCACCACCCTCATAGTAAAGAATTTTTTCCTAATATCTAATCTAAATCTAACCTCTTTCAGTTTAAAACCATTCCTCTTTGTCCTATCCCTATGTAGCCCTGTAAAAAGTCCCTCTCCAGCTTTCTTGCAAGCCCCCTTTAGGAACTGGAAGCTGCTCTAAAGTCTCCCTAGAGCCTTTTGTTCTCCAGGCTGAAGAACCTCAGTTCTCTCAGCCCATCTTCACAGGAGAGGTGCTCCAGCCCTCTGGTCATCTTCGTGGCCCTCCTCCGGGCTTGTCCACATCAGTCTTATGCTGGGAGCCCCAGAGCTGAATGCAGTACTGCAGGTGGGGGCTTATGAGAGTGGAGTATTTTATGCAAAGCGAAATTAACAAGAATGAATTTTGGAATCACTTCACTAGTTCTACTTGGTTAATGATGCCTCAAAAGCAATAAAAGTGCATACAAAATGAATATAGTTGCTTAGCTAAATCATTTTACACAAGCTGAGGAACAATGGGAATTAAGAAAAAGGGGAGAAGTTTTAGCCATGGGAATTGAAACTGCCAGATGTTTATTGCAAACAACTGGAGCAGGCTAAATGCTGGAGTTAGCAAGACTTACTCTTTCACCAGCTATGTAGATGGTCAGCTGAATCAGCACCTCAGCAGGGCACATGTAGGTGTGATATGTGAAAACTGGGAAATTATTTTAAAATTTCTCACATGACAGTCTCATAAACAAATGCAGTATGGTCTCTATTAATCCACCTTTAAGTCTCTGACCAATCTGTTGGCAACTGCCTTGTAAAGTGAAACTTTAGAGATAGTTATAGAGCCCAAGGAACAAGCTTTCACCATGACTGTGACTAAATTAGCTTTAAAATTTGTTTTCTTATTCCCTTAAGGGTTGAATCATTCACTGCCTCCCTAATATAATTTTCCACATCTCCAGTCAGTAATCTTAACAGAAGATATCTCAATTAGAGGTTTTCCTAATCTTTGCTGCCAGGTCTGACCGATGTTCTACTTTTGTTCAATAGCTCTTCATCATGTGTCAAGGCTACTTCCTCCCTTGTGTTTGATGGCTTACCTGTCTTACATGGATACCACATCCGGTTTGCAGGGCTCACTACCTAAAAAATTAAAATGTGGCTTAAGAGTAACCATGAGTTTGACTTTCTGTTACCCTTCCAATTTCTGGTGGCTTTGTTTCCAAGCATGTCCTCATCTAGGTAACACCATTTCACCTTGTGGAGGAAATTATGACATTACTCTCAAGGGTAACTGATTGGTTATGTTTCTGATTTTAGATGAAAGTAATATATTATAATTAATGGAGAAAAAGAACATTTTAGCTTCATCTCACTATGTCAGATCTTTTAAAATTCCTTTCAAATCCAACTTCATGAGACCAGAAGGAACCTCACTTTGTATAGTCATTTTCATGACCTGTGGAATCAAAAAGAATACATTTGTCCACTTGATAGTGATTTTCCACCCCTGTGAAGTGCCACATGCCGGAAAGGAACATGACAACTTATTTCCTGCGCAGAGCAAGACAGGAGCAAAGGAGGAATTGCAATGTAATGTGACAACTTTCCCAGAGCCCTAATGAAGGGGTTCAGTGAACCACCTCCAGTGCATATGGCTGAGCCAAAAGACTCGATCCAACCACAGCGATTAAAGTTCAGATAAATAATTTAGTAATGGGTTTAGCAGGGGATTTTACTCACCAGTGTCACACATGCATTTTTTCAGAGGCAGTCTGTGTGTGGTTTGTTTTTACTTTCACTGCCATCGTAATTCCTCAGCCTTTTGGCATTGCAGGGAGGCAACTGCACCCATAAAAGTGTTACAGCTTCAGCCAGCCTCTCCTCCTCATCAGCACACCCTTTGCTGACTTCATGCAAGTTCCTGAAAGGTTTCACAGGAGAACTGTTCATTGTCCTGTCCCAAAACAAAGCAATGGTCTCACAGATCACAAGTGTATCTACAAATGATTGGAAAAGCTCTAACACAACAGGATATATAGGGCCCTATCCTATTCATACTGCTAGTTGCTAAGAGGAGCGTATAAAGAAGGCCATATGCCAAATGAAATAAAGTACTTTGCACAGTTAAGAGCAGTGATTAAAATACTGCAGCTGCAGTATAATCTGATTCCCACTGCCTTTTATTCATTATTTGATAGATCCCATATCAAGTCTCTACCACAGCTCATACGCCTCTTGATTCACTACTGCAAGCATTGCCATTGAAGATAACGATATTATTATTTTATTAGATTCTATACATAACAGAGTCAGGCTGGTGGTATATCTTAGTGGTCTCTTGGCTCCACCTAAAGATGAAGAAGAGGCTGACCTGGCTCAGAGGCATAACCAACCTGTGGAGAGAAAAAGTCAAGAGGAAGGAAAGAAGTCCTCCTTTGGAACCTGCATGTGGGATCAGCCCTTCTCTTCCTACCTTAGGCTCATGTAGCCACTTTGCACTGGGGAACAAGCCCACAGACTCTCCTCCTTGGGAAAAACACCCAGTGTTTAGCATTACATATGTTATATATTAGCTTAAATAAAGGATAACATAAATAGAAACATGTTTTGCAGCCAAGATCTAAGAATATAGGGTTCTAAATATGTGGGCTCTGTTCTTTTATTTTTTATCTAGTGCTGTTGGATTGATATATCAAATTATTTAGGCTGGATTGATTAACTAGAATCTCTGATTTTCCTCTAAATCTTACAAACTTCTTTCTCTGCCTGAAGCATGGCACAACTGTTTTGCTTTCCCCCACACACCCCATATGCACTGCAAGGCATAAAGTTAATATGCTCTTTGCAAACGGCATCGTCAGCTAGGTGATATTGGAATGACTCCAAAAACCTTAGCAAGTGCAATGTGCTCAAATCTCTTTAACAGCAGAAGAAGCCTTTAGGGATAAATATTAAACGCGGTGTGGTGGGATTTAGCTCCCCGCCTCCTATTACCTTTCATGGGAGGCACACAGCTGAAGCTTTCTGCACCATGTTAAAAATTTAGGCGTTGATGTTTAAATATTGAACAAAATGTTTAATGTGAGAACATCAGTTGCTCTTTCTTTGTTGTTCAGCCACAATCAAAAGGGGACGGAAACAGTTTATGGGCTTTCATATTGCCTCCTTTCACAGATGCTGTTATAAATGAGGACACCATTCGGGCAGCTTGTGGCCCCCAGCCAATGGCACAGAAATGCCAATTTTAATTTCTTTCGTAGTTCATAAATGCGCATACAGGGAACGTTAAAATTCCCGCCCCAGCTTTCAACATTACATTGTGCTACAGGATGACAGATTGCAGGAGAAGACAAAGACATCAAATTAGCATCTCAGGAGGGAAGGTTCTGCCTCCCACCCAGTTTAGAAATCACTGGTTGATGGGAGTATGGGTCACTTTGGAAAGCACAGCTGCTATATAAACAACAGGAGTAAGAATCATCCCTGCATGTGGACCAGAGAAATTTAGGTGTTCTCAGGATAACTGTCTACGTGCACCACGGGCCAGCAAACAGATTTAGATATATCCTTTACAGTGCATGCAGATCATGTCCAGTCATACCCAAACATTAAGAGTAGAGGAAGTCCTGAACCCTTTCTGAGGCAGTCACATGGAGGCACACCACTCCCTGATTGCACCTGCACTGGGACCAAATCATCTGGAGAATGAACTTAGCCACCCATGTCATGCATTTCCTTGCATGGCTAGGTTATGGCAGTATGCATAAGAACCCACTGAATCAGAGCACTATGGTGGCTACTGTATGAACTGGAAGTGTCAATTGGATTTGACAGTATGGATCTCACTCTGAAACCCACTTTTTTTTTCTAACAATGACTGCTTCAGTTCAAATTTGCAAACTGTCAGCTTTGCTGGAGGAGTCCTTTTCTTGCATGTTCTTTAGCTTATCATTTTCCATGACATGTATGCACTGTAATAGTAAAAGTGTTATCCTGAGAACAGTGTTCTGTGGGTGCTCTCCTGAAAAGTGAATCTTCCTTATCCTCAGTTCTGCTGTCACTTGGCAACCAAGAGGATAACCAGGGATATTCTAAATATTATCCTGTCAAGGAGATCAAAACACAAAATGCACAATGAAATTGTTAGGGAAACTACCTCATCTTTTTATTTTTTTTTTTTTTTCTCTTGCTTCATCACCTCTCAGTGGCAGATGCAAAAAACATTGTTACTTATAACGGATTTATACTTCAGCCTAAAGATCTAGAAAATAGCCCCAGGGACAGATGTCTTTTAATACTTTTAAATTCAAAAATCATCCAAAGAGATATGGAGATGTATGCTGAAGACAGGGCTATGGCTTAGTATAATATCACTAGTAATATCCTTTACCTCCTGATGTTGTGACGTGAGCAAAGGTTGTGTTCACAGAGATCAGCAAAACTTCACCTGCTGGAAGGATTACTTAGAAAACACAGCAAGATTAGGTCTATGGAAGAGTTTTAAAGAAACAGGGTATCATAGTAGATAAGGACTATGGACAAGGAGCTGGAAGAATTTCGTCTCACTGACTTAAGCCATCATTATTGCCTTGTGATTTGACTTCCTGAATCTCTCAAGCCCCCAAGTATCACTCAGTGATTCTGTTGCACATTCATGACTGAGTTGTTAGAAAATACGTTTTCAGAGAGGCAGAGTGGCCCAGAGTATGCATTTAAAGGGTGATGGTTATTTAATTGCACTGTAAAGGTTTTCAGTGTTTAATTATCCACCAATACATGCTATTTTATTTTGAGTCTGAATGTGACTAGCTTTAAAAAAGACTGTTTTCTCTCCTTTTCTATTACATTAAACAATCTTTATAGTGGTCATCTTTTCCTCATGGAAGCATTTACACTCTGTCATCAAATCATCTTCTCACCTTCTTTTTTGCTAATCTTCTCTATTGACCTTCTTTAGTTTCCCTCCCTAGCGCTGTCTCCAAACTTTCCTCAGGCCGTTCTGGAACCTTTGTTTCTTAGAAACTAAAGAAAGTTAACAAAAAATCTACAAACTTTATGTTTTGTGGAATCCAACATTCTCCAAGTGCAAACCTTAGCACTGGGCTCAGTATCCTCGCACTGAGCTCCTCATGCAAAGTTAATATTGTCTTCCTTTTCCTGACTAACATTTCCTTTCCACAGTTAGGTATGAGGCTTAGTATTTTTAGCTATTTGTTACAAAAAGAGCCTGTGTTCATCTGGTGACCCTTAGGGAAGTCTGAGCTGCCTTTTTTAAAAAACAGTTTTTCATTATGAAAGTGCATCTCATTCACTATGATGAACCTTAATGGAGCCTGTGTTAAATGACATGTTGTACTAGTCCATCATGCATATGTTCTAGGTCACACTATACAATTCATCTTCCCTTAGATAAACTTATCAGACTTTTGGTCATTCTACATCTTTACTGCTTTCTGCTTTGTCGTTTCTTCTGGGTAATAACTAGCACCCATAGACTATAAGGTTAGAATGGACTTCAGTAGGTCATCTAATCCATCCTGCTGAACCCAGGCAATTAATATCTAAGAAAAGTACCAATCAGGTGATTGATCAGTGACTGTCTGTCTGACTGAAGACTCCAGTTTCACAGCTAGCAGTGCACAAAGGCAAGGGAAGGCATGACCAGCATTTCCATCTGCCCATCTTGAATTCTTGGCACAAGCAATCAGTTACCTGCTATCCAAGGCTGAGTCAATCAGTCTTGGGATGGAAGGGACCTACACTGGAGCAGTTCGTGAAGAACTGCAGCCCATGGGAAGAACTCACATTAGAGAAGCTGGTGGAGGACTGTCCATCTGGGAAGGGACCCTACACTGGAGCAGGGGGCGAGTGTGAGGAGAAGGGAGTGGCAAAGACAGTGTGTGATGAACTGACCACAATTGCCATTCCCCTTCCCCCTGCACCACTGGGGAGGAGAAGGTGAAAAATTCAAGTGATGTTGAGCCCAGGAAGAGGGTTTTATTTGTCATTATCCTGCTCTGATTTGATTGGCAATAAATTAAACTGATTTCCCCAAGTCTGTTTTGCCCATGACGGAAAGTGGTGAGTGATCTCTCCCTGCCCGTGTCCTGACCCATCGAGCCTTTTGTTATATTTTCTCTCCCCTGTTGAGTTGAGCAGGGGAGTGAGAGAGTGGATTTGGTGGACACCTGGCAGGCATCCAGCCAGGGTCAACGCACCACAATCAAAAATGTTAGTCGCACTTTTTTTCCCCCTTAAACTATCTTTGTAAATACTCTAAAAAAATATTGGGAATGTACATTGTGCTACATTAAAAATATGTTTTTGACATAACCATTAATCTTAATATGGATTAAGATTACCCATTTGTAAATCTTCACTTCAAAAAAAAAAAAAAAAGAAAGAAAAAAAGGTATATTATAGGAAATTGTAGGTTTTGTAAGGAGTTTTTGGAGCTTTATGTTTTGTAACCCAGCTGAATGAGATTCATTTAGAGCTTCAAAAACCAGCTTGGTACAGTTTCTTAGTTTGCTTTTTCCTTGAATCTTCTATATCCCATCTGTTTCATTTTGCACTACTTCTTTTCATGTAGCACTTATATATTTTTCTATGTTGCCTTGCCCACTAATGTGACTGACCAGCTGGCCATGGATCCAATTTATCCAGCTGTTAAATGCTCCAGAGAGAGAGTATTTGTGTAAGAAAGGGGTACTAAACTGATTTGCAACCTTCACATAACGTTGTGAATATCTACTTTTAAAATAATCATTTTCCTGCTTGTTCCATCAGTGGATTAATGCAGTGCTTCTCACATCTCAAAGTGGTTCACAGCTTGTTGAGTATTAGTGATTAATTTATAGAGATGACTTCAGAAGACCAGCTTGGTTCATTCTATTTATTGACTGAAGCAATAAAAGACTGTAACTAATCAGCTTTAAAAAGATATGTGTTATGAAGTTCCTTTGCTCTTGTTCCTGCTATAAGCAGCAAATCAAAATGAAAACAGATTTTAAAAATGCACATTTATATTTCCAGTCACTGTTTGTTGGTTAATCGCATGTTTTCTGTAGCCTAATATAATCTCTATTTGACCATCGAATAAGCAGCTGTACCAATCTACTAAAATATTAATCATAAAGACCACCTACGGGCCTTCCTGTTTTCTAGCAGCCATCTGGCTGTTAGAGAAAACCTGGCTCCGAAGGGAAAGTAAGAAAAATGTAGAACTCCAAAATAGCTCATATTTGTGGGTGAAAAAAATTCAAGCTTTGGAGTTAACAATCTAACAACCTCCCTAAAATGCTCTGGGAAATATGAGATCTTGAAAACTTTATCCAGGCCTAATGCTGCATAGCAAAGCACCTTGGAAGTTCCTGACACAGCTTATCATAAGCACTTAAAACCTTATGCCAATGAATAGCCAAAATAATGGATGATAACAGGAGTAGCTGAGACAATATTTCATGTTTTGAAATAGGCAATAGGATTTTTTAATAACAGACTGTGACTTCATATATAAAAGTGCCTGTGTCAGACTTTAATTTAGTAGAAGTATGAATCCCGCAAGACGAACAGAGCCAAAAACCATTTAAAAACTACAGGCTGGTGTTATGAGCAGATCTTCATACTACCTGTTAATGGCCATTTTATTGTTATTTCACAGCAGTTTCTAGGTTTGGCTTGCAGCAAGGAAGAGAGGACACGGAGTTGTACCTCCCTCTTTAAAATGAGCCACCAGGCAGGTAGCACTGCCTTATACATCTCCGTAGGAGATTTACGAGTTGATAAAAGTTGTTCCTCCTTTCTCTGTATATGCATGTAACTGCACATTTGCACTTGGGGTTTTTTGCAGAGGGTTTTTATTTATGGTATAATTGCACTTTTTGCAACAGCACCTTGAGTAGTTAATGTTCTTTTGCAAAAGCCGAAAGTTATCTTTCAGCCTTGAATCTGGCCTCTTTAACAGATTCTCTTTAGGAGTTTTTTCACCTGTAAAACACTTTGTTGGCAGTTATGAGGATTAATGAGCCAATGTTATGAAAGTACATGGAAAGCAAAAAGTGCCATATTAAATGCACTATATGATTTGTATTACTACTTGTATGTTAAAGGCTATCAGGTGGGTATTTTCAGTCCTGTTATGTACCATTTGATGGAAATACTTTAACCAGACCAAGATAAAAGTAGTTTCTTGATAATAAATTTCATTGCTCTCATTTTCTTACCTCAAAATAAACTCAAACCTAAGAAATCTAAAACCCAAGACTGTGTTTTGAAAAGGGCCCTCAAATCTTTTTTCTCCATGGTCACCCAGAGTAGGCCATCTGGTGAGCAGCTACTCCCTAAGTGCTGACCAGAGGCCTGATTCAGCCCTGCAAGTTGTCACATGCCCTGTGAACCCTGTGGGATGAGGCAGGACTAAGATGTCCCCCATCCAGCACCACCTGGACTGCTTTGCCTTGCTTTTAATTGCTGACTGTGGGGGATATGTTTGAGAACCTGAAGAGAAGTTTAGCTGGGATATTGGGTCAAAGACAATTTATATGAGTTGAAGGAGGCTTTCCTTCTCTAAGGAGAAGATGATTGTTTGGAAGGAGTATCTGGAAACCAAGATCTGGGAACCAGGCATTCCCCCCTCTAATTGAAGGGATGAAAAGGAAAATATCTTTAAGAACTTAGTTTCTTTGTCCTCATTTTCCCTATCTGTTATTTTGCGCTCCCCACATATAGGTTTTGGGAGATAAAATGGATAATTTTAATGAATAATTTATAAATTATTTTGAGCATCCCAGATAAGGGATTACCTCACTTATCTGGGATGCTGGATTATCACTGGGTACCGTATAGTCATGGTGATAAAGAGGATCATCTTGACATTGACAAAGTTGACATTTTTGCCTCTTCGGTTTCCTATTCACATTCAGTTTGGAGGAAACTGGGTGATTTTTCCTGGAATGATGAGTTGTCTGCTTGGACACTTGTGTGTAAGCCTAGATGAACTATATCCAAAGCTCTACCTTGATCCATCTTTCCTTCTTTTCGAATCAGTAGGAAACCTCTTGCTGCCTGTATTAAAAGAAAGATGAGGTCTGTGTTCAACTGTTTTATCTCCAAACTACCTAGATTTCACTCTTGAAGATAAATCCGGTACATTTGCCAGACAGCTTTTTAGAAGACTGTGGCAATTAGAAATCCAGGAAGAACAGATTTGTTGCTCTATTCCTACAGCTGTCCCAGACACTGTCAGTAAAAAAAGAAACTGGCTGAGAACAAGATGGAAACTCTGAACTTTCAGACTTATCAGTTCTGGAAGTTCCTCATGAAAAAAACCCTGCATTTTCAGACCCAGCACTAGCCAGATGGAAAATGTCTATTTATTTAAAGACTAAGAGGTTTGTTTTATCATATTCAGAGTACTTTTTTTTTTTTTTTTTTGCCAAATGCTGATCTTACTTACTATGGTATAAATATAAAGATAGAATTTTTGTTTCATTTTGTTGTAGTATAAATATAAATACAGTGGTGGATACTACACAAGACCAGAACTTGGCCCAGCAAATGCAAATTTTCTTTTTTAAATTTACTCGTTTCTTGGGTAATTTTTCTTTTAATAAAAATTAAAAGATAAAAGAGTAAAAAGGTTAAAAAGTAATTCTGCTCTAATCCAGGGATGGTATATTAGACATTCCCTGAATTAAGAAACACATTACATGTTCTGCTTTCCTCCTTACCGTTTGCCTGGGGATATGAACTTGGATATGAATCACTGAGTGTTTGATTTTTCCATTGAACCAGACTCACCTGTAAAGCAAAACTGCAGTCATCAAAACATTACTTGAGAAAGAAGCCACCCAGGCTACCTGCGTGTGTATATCGATACTTGGCATCACAATTTCTAGGGCCTAGAGTGAACATGTGATGAAAAGCAGGATAAAAGGCCTCTGGAACAAATAAAACCCTTTACAGCATTGTGTTGATTCCTCTCTGAGGTCTGGTAGAAAGTCAGGTTTTTGGCTGGGAACTGAAGCCGTATTCAGGACATACAACCATTCACCATGGAATGAAAGCATGTGTTTCACTGCTTAGTGAAAGGGAGTCTAAATGGCTCTGGTACCAGGTCCACATCCTCCTGAATGCAAACGTCTTGGGATTTTGGATGTCGTAGAAAGAAATATTTATTTTTATTTCAACTAGCTCTGCCTTCCCTTTTTCATTTCTGTCTTGGTCCCTTTCTTATCTCTGCCTTGGGGACAAATGCAACACAAGTCTTCCTGTTCTGCTGACTACTGTGGAGGCCAGTGATGTTCACTGGTGTTTTGATTTTCCCAAAGAGAATCACAGAATCATGGAATGGTTTGGGTTGAAGGGACCTTAAAGATCATCCAGTTCCAACCCCCTGCCATGGGCAGGGACACCTTCCACTAGAGCAGGTTGCTCCAAGCCCCGTCCAACCTGGTCTTGAACACTGCCAGGGATGGGGCAGCCACAGTTTCTCTGGGCACCCTGTGCCAGTGCCTCACCAGCCTCACAGGGAAGAATTTCTTTCTAATATCTAATCTAAAGCTACCCTCTTTCAGTTTAAAGTCATTCCTCTTTGTCCTATCCCTATGTGCCCTTGTAAAAAGTCTCTCTCCTGCCTTCTTTTAGGCCTCCTTTAGGTACTGGAAGCTGCTCTAAGGTTCCCCTGGAGCCTTTTCTTCTCCAGGCTGAACAACCACAGTTCTCTAGCCTATCTCCATAGGAGAGGTACTCCAGCCCTCTGATCATCTTCATGGCATCCTCTGGTCTTGACCCAACAGGTCCACGTCCCTCTTGTATTGTGTGCCCTAGAGCAGCATTCAGTTCAGGTAGGGTCTCATGAGAGCAGAGTAGAGGGGGAGAATCACCTCTCTCGACCTGCTGATGGTCCTTTTGGTGCAGCCCAGCATGAAGGAGAAGAGGAGGATGGGAAAAGAAGCCTGTCTAGCATAGGAATGAAATCTTTTTTTCCCTCGCAAGTGCTCTCTGTGAGAAGAGGCTTGTGTTTCAGAGGCCTCGTCTGTCTGCAGGCAGGTCCTGCCATCACTAGGGCTCGCAAGAGAGCTGCTGGAGCCAGCCTTGGCTCGACGCAGGAATTGCTGCTCCCCTGCTAAGCCCAGGCTCTGCGTCTGACTGCGCCTGCCTGCTGCGAGGGAGAGACGGAAATCCTGGCACAGCAGGGAGGCTCACAGCCCTGGCTACAGGGAACCGGGGGGTGATCGGGTACCCAAAGGAACCAGGCTCAGAGGATGCTGACAGCTGTGGGTCATCGGGGCTCGGTCCTGCTCTGGTCTCCGCTGATTGCTGTCCTCCATCTGGGGGTGCTGTCACCGTTCCTGTGATGTTTGTGAGCTCCTACCAGGCCAACGATGGTATGACGTCTTTTCTTTAAGTTTCGTTCCCATACTAACCCCGACAGTGTGAAGAAAGGATTTTTCCAAAACAACGGCGCTGTTCCACCCAAATAAACACCTCTGAGCAGTGAAATGCCCTGTGATCATTTCATATTTAATCATATGGCTTCTCCTGGCACTGCGGATAGCACCACTGCTGGCATCAACTAAGTGTGCATTGCACCTTGACATCAGCACTGGCATTTCACTGTCATCCCCCTCCTGTTCCAGCATCCCTGGAGAGCACTGCTGGGAAGGGAAACATGACCAGCTGCATTCCTAAAACATATTCGAGGCCATTTCTGTATGCCATGTGTCTAGAGAGCTGGGACAACTTGACATAATTATTGTGCCAAACCCTTCCCTAAACAACACGGCTGCTGTCAGAAAGCTCTTCGGTAGGCTCTCACTGCCGGCTCTTACAGTTAGTTGGTTCATGTTTTCACATGTGCTGAGCTTGTGTAATCCCAGCCTAATGGTTGGACTTTATGATCTTAAAGGTCCTTTCCAATCTATTTGATTCTATGATTCTATGATTCATTTCATCGCAGCGTAGGTACGGTGAATTAAGAAGGTGCCAAAGCATCACAAAGGTAAATGGGATCACCCCCAGCTGGACTTACAAGAAGAGAGAAAAGTTCTCTTACCTACTCCTATTTAATTAACATCTCATTTGCATTTGGCTATGCATCTGCTCAGCTGCACTCCCAAAATGTGCAGCTCAGAGATATGGGGGGCCTGAAAACAGCGTTTGGGCAAACATTTATTTCACATTGCCCATTGTGTGCCTCGGGCCCTGCTAAGACAAAGAACTGATCAGAATGAGAGCCATGTGCTGGGATGATTAGTAGTTTACTGGCCACAGCAGTGGCTTGCGAGGGGCAAAGACATGGTTTGTCCCCCAGCCCTGAACCCTAAAGTGCCTTCCCATGTGTGAGGTGAGTGTCTGAGCACTATTTGGTGGAAGAGAGATGTAAAAGCATCTTGTTCCTGTTTTAAGACTTGGTTCCCTTGTGACTCTGTCATTCAGATGAGGACATTGCCCCTAGGAAATACACAGTTTTTGTCAATCCTAAAAATTGTTCATCACATTTAATTTAGTTGAAATTTCCCTTTGGGGGGACACAGATGATTCACTAGTAGAAAGTCAACCCAAGCTCAAGACTGCCTTAAAGAGGACAAAGCAACAGCCTCACATCCCTGCCAAAAGCAAGCTGACGTCAAAAGCCTTTACACCAAGCCTTCTCAGTGCCAGGACCTTCTCGGGCTACGTTTTAGTTGTCTTGGACCAGTCTTCTGAGTTAATGACTAAAGTAAGAGCACTTTCAGTTTTCTGAACCTGGTGGGTAGCATCTGTAATGCCTCTTGACCTCATCTCCAGCAGAGAGCACAAGAAGGTCCTGCAAGAGCTGTATATGGTGGCTCTTGTAAAAAAGAGTGTTCTGGGAGGAATGTGGAAAAGCAGAAAACATCCAGCAGCATCCAGGAGTTGCTGCAGCTGTGTGGCTGCAATGTGAAGCACAGAAAGCTGGAGAGCTGAGGAAGAAGAAGGGTCTTGCCCTGCTTTCTGTCCAAGCCACTCAAAAAGTTTGCAGGTAATCTGTGCACTTGTAAACCAGTTGACCCAGATAATAAATATAGGGACTTTATTGTCTTTCCATTTGTAGGCTACTGATAGGAACAGCTAAGTTGCTTATGGAAATAAGTAGATGAACCAGTAATAGTTCCATCCCTAATATATCACTGTATGAAACAAAAGATAGGTGCACTGGAGTGGTATGACTGACTCTCACACCAGGACTGTTTGAGCAAGAGGCAGAGTACAGCAAGGGGTCAAGGGAAGAAATCTAGGGGTTGTCCTGGTTTTGGATGAGGTAAAGTTAATTTTCTTCCTAGTAGCTGGTGTAGTGTTATTTGGATTTAGTATTAGAATGATGTTGATAGCACACCAATGGTTTTAATTGTTAAGTAGTGTTTATACTATGTCAAGGACTTTTCAGCTTCTCCTGCTCTGCTACTGAATAGGCTGGGGGTGCTCAAGAAGGTGCAAGGGGACAGCCTGACCCACGGGATATTCCTTAACATATGACATCATGTTCAGTATATAAATGGGGAGGAGTTTGCCAGGAGGGGCCAATCACTGCTCAGGGACAGGCTGAGAATTGGTCAGCGGTTGGTGAGCAACTGTATTGTGCATCAGTTGTTTGTTGAGTTTTCTCTCTTTTTGTTATCTTCCTTTTCGTTACTATTATTATTGCTATTATTATTGCTTATTGTTTCTATTATTATATTTAATTTAATTTCCATTATTAAACTGTTCTTATCTAAAACCATGGGGTTTATCTTTTTCTGTTTCTCATTCCCATCCCACTGGGGGGTGTGAGGGAGTGGCTGCATGGTGCTTGGTTGCTGGATAGGGTTAAAACATGACAGGACATAAAAACCCAAAGGATCATGTCGAATGGTTCCAAAAGCTCATCTTGCAGAGAAAATTAAAAACTTTTCTGTTAAGAACTGGGATGGTTCTTGGTTAAAAAAATAGGGATTTTATTACTAATTTCATTTCACCTGTGTTCAGGAAACCAGGATTTTGTACACTAAAAAAAAAATTAAATATTTGAGTCTATCATTTCACTTTCATCTTTAAAGAGACAAACAGCACTTTGAATTTTCCTGTCCATGTGGACTATGAAAGGCTGACACTTCTGATTCACAATGATTCTGCGAGCTATTGATCAAAACACTTGTAGAGCACTTGGAACTTCGTATTAATGACATCGTACCTGTGCATTTTATCACTTGTTTTACTGCAATCCTGGAAGCTAGACAGTTACATTTCTCTTCTCTGCACATTTTTGTCCTTTTACATTTCTGAAGCACTGCTCTCTGTTTGCTTTCTCTGCTGGTATTTAACCATGATGAAGTTTAACTTGCCATCTTTTTGTTTACATCCCTGTTCAGCAGCATCCTCATTCCTCACCTGTCAGCACACGACCAGGAACAGCAGAGTTTCAGAAACCACTGGTGCAAACGCCTCCCAGACCTTTATCAGAAGCAATTATTCACTCTGGGTCAGAACCATCTGTCTAGGTGCCCTCTTTCTAAATGTTATTCCCTTCAACAAACTTCTTGTTTGCCAAGCTGATGCACACTGACTAGATAGACATGAGAAAGTAACCTTCACAAAGCAAAGCAATCCTGAGTTCATGGTACAGAATGTTCAGTTATACATGATCTCCAAATTTTGCTTATGCAGACGGTTGAGAGCAGGTGCAGCTGCCTGTGGGAGAGGCAAGGTTCAGCACATTGATGAAGCATGTGTCAACACTAGAGCCCTGGGGACTTGCCTTCCCAGGCAGAAGGGAACAGAAACAAAAGTTCTTACAACCTTAACAACAAAGGTGAGGTTCAGCCTCCATGTCTTCATCCATCTCAAACTCCAAGTTTCCACAAGTCATTGGGAAAGCAGGACCAGGCACCACATCACTGAAAACTTTCTTCCATGATTCCTTCCCAGACATGCTCTTCTCCACTGAGTCCAGAGGGAACCTCACATTTGCCAGTTCACCAAGGGCTATCAGCTGGATCCTATGGTTGTCACCTTTTCAGCTTGGTAAGCAGATGCAACTGTGTCACCACCTCAGAACTCCCAGGGAATTCCTCCATCAGGGCTGAATTTGTATTCCCAAATACAAACCTTGCTGCCTACCAGTTCATCACTGGGAGACCACATTGGAGTGCAGCATCCTCCTCTTGATTCTGCTGTGGCAGTTTGTTCATGTGGGACATGTTCAGAGAAAAAACTCCACTTGCCACTTCTCAGCATGCTTAAATGAGGACCTTCTCCATCACTCATTTATGAAAGAAAAAAGAGCAGAAGACAGTTGCTGGACACACATACAGAAGCTAAAGGTCCTTCCTCTCTTCTTCATCCATCTCTCCCCAGGTTTTATGATAATTTTCAAGTGTTTTTCTGCATGCATAAATCTACCTGTGTTAAAAAGTAGAACTGACAATACTGGAAGTAAAATAAAAAACTCTTCTTCCAGTAGAGATAATAATACAGGAAAATGTTGTCTTTACAAACAGGCTTCATGTGTAATATCCAAATACAGTAATTAGAAAAGTAAATTGATTTACCAGCTGTTATGAATCAATACAAAGATGTAGAGGCCAAGAACTACAGGTACAAGCTGACATTTGGGTTTGTTTAAGGACTAATCTGCTCTTTTGATTTGTGCAAGGAAAAGAAGAGTGACAAGGACAGGGCAAAGGGAAAAAATCGCAGGACAAAGCCACAATGACCACAAGTCACTGTTCATTTAGGCAATCTTTTTGATAGACACAAGATCGAAGTCTGTCTAAATGAAAGCAATGAGCTGAGAAATTTGTTTATTCCTTATATCTCCTCCCACCTAGCTGAAGGACAACTTACTGCTCTGAAGTTTTGATT
This sequence comes from Strigops habroptila, assembly GCF_004027225.2. NCBI lineage: Eukaryota > Metazoa > Chordata > Aves > Psittaciformes > Psittacidae > Strigops > Strigops habroptila. The sequence continues at coordinate 9,165,574 of NC_044277.2, forward strand.
AGCACCTCTAAACTGCTAGTACTCTGCAAGCAATGAGGGAGGCAGTGCTTGGCATCCCTGACCTAGGATCTGCTGTGATCTGAGCCTGGTTTATCGTTTCCTGCAGGCAGCTCACTGCCTCCCTGGAGCAGTCCGGAGATCTGTGGGGATATTTTTAGAGCATTTCTGGTGACAGTCATTCAGTTTTCCTACGGACTGAAAAAAAAGACAAACAGACTGCCTTTGTAGTTAGAACAGGCTGGGGCCAACTGAGGCTCCTCGGAAACAAATGCTTTTCCCCTCCTCCTGTGATGAAAGGCAACCTTGAATTCTCTTATTTCTTCCCTTGTTGGCAAGGGTCATTTCAACCCTCAGCTGCTCCCTCAGGGCTGCCACAAGGCCACCGCACACTGACCCAGTGCAGACCAACCAGGGACAATAGCAGAGTGTGGGCTGTCACTAGAAGCAGATATACCTTTTCATCAACTTGCTCAAATCAGGCCATTACTTGCCGCAATCTTTCCTGCTGCCTTGCGTCAAAGCAAGGATTTGGGAAAATGACCATCTCTTAGTAGTCTCTCCTTTTGTCAATCTGAAGAGATGCTGAAGAGACAGGGACTGTTAACCTGAAGGGCTCCCAGGCTGGACAGTGTGGTGTCTGTACGACATTGAGAGTCATATCAGCAGACTCTGGCCAAGGTGCAGCAGCAGTTGCCATTGCCAAAAGGATGTGGGTGCTCTTTACCCCTATCAGTCCCTGATCAAGTCATTCCTGGCAAGAAGTAGAAATAATGTGCCATCCAAAAAAGCTAGAGGGTGTTTGTTCTGCCAGTTCTCACTGAAAAACAAGGAGGCATTCACCAAAACTGAAAAATGGAAGTTCAAAACCAGGTTTTCATACATCACATGCAATTAAGCTGTTTTCCCAGTAATACAGCAAGTTGTCAAGGTCTGGGACTCAGCAAGACGGTAAAGTGTACGAGCAACTGCCTGGCACAGTCTTGATATCCAAATTGCCCTAAACTGACTAAAGAGAGAGGATTTGAAAGAGCTGATTAACCTCTGTTTAAGGATTTGAAACAATTTGGCTATTAGAAACCAGGGTGACAGCTGGTTGAGGACAGGAACTTTCAGGTGACCACTTCAGAGCTAAACGGTCCTCTGAAATATCAAAAGTGGCCTTTTTACGAAATAGCTTGCATTTTATGCAACCTGTTTTATGAGAGGTGGACTGGAAGGACCAAATCATATTTGCTAACTTCTGGTGGAGTTTGTCAAACACTGATTAAACCTGGAATTGGGTGGCCAAGTGCCACATGTCTGTGATATCATACTAGCCTCATGGGATGTAGTGTCGGCTAAGACAGTGGCTGGATGTCACAGTTTTATCATTTATCAGTAGGCTAAACTGCCCTGATACCGATCCCTTAAAAAAAGGCCACCACCTTAGTTTTGCAGGTGAAAGCTGATACTTTAGCTCCTTTCCCAACAATGCAGTATGTGCACATGCATTCGGGTGTTATTGCATAATACCCATACATTTACAGAAGACTTTCTTGGACTAAAGCTGTTATATTAACAGCATTGCCTTCATGCATAAACAACACAGAGGACGTCTTGCAATAACATTTGTTGTTTATGGCAGCAGCCAAGAGCCTCCTGACTGCCTGTTCTGCCTGAGGGCAGCTCATGCCTACCAAATCACAGCCAAGCTACTCCAGAACATCTATTTATTAGTTTGCTGAGATTCAGGAACATGTAAGCTTTAACAACTCTGCTATGACTCAACATAAACAAGCACCAAAGATCTCATGTTAAATGAGATCTGTTCTCTAGTGCAAAGTGCAAGGTAATGCTTCTGCAGAAGTGCCTTGCTCTTCAGCTGTTGTAAACCTCACAGCTCTACTGAAATCAACTTTAATACCCCTTTCAGGAGTTTTATAGTCTAATGCTGGTTAAGATGCCTCAAATTAAAATAGGTTAAAATAAGTTATAAGAAGTGCTAACAAGTTTTATTCCTGGCTCTGCCACTGCCTTGCTTACTAAAGAAACTTATTTCACTTTCACTTCATTGTTCCCATCTGAAAAAAGATTTTAAGAACTTTTATTTTTCAAAGTGCTTTTAAACTTGCAGATAATTCACCATACAAGATTTAATCATTGTTATTATAACCTTGGCCTACCTTGAAAGCAAGGATTGTATTAAGCCAAAGATCTGTTTTGAAGACATTATTGTTGCTGAGATGGGTCAAAATAGCAATGTTTTTGCAAGAAGGCTACCAGGTAGCCTCACGTCTCATCATTTCTGTCTTGTAAGACTAGAGGGAAGTTAAATAAACACACAAGAGAGGCTGCATACAGTGAAACAGGGAACGTGTTTTACTGGGCCTGATCGCATTTGTTCTTTTTGAACTCGGTGGTGCTGCATGCCAGAAAACTTCCATTCATCATTGCCAATTCAGAGGTTCTTTGGCATTTGAAGTAAGTAGCAAAACAAAAGTATGATAGTGTTTAATAAATGGCACCCTGACAAGCCTGGGCCCATTTTTCTTTATATAAAGAAATACTGAGTTATTCTATTATTTTTTCTAATAGTTTCCTTCCTTTTTCCCCTTGTTCCCCATTGTTGGTTTACAGCAATATAGTGATCACTGGGCCAGTTTAAAGCTGATATTTTAAGACCTTTTTAAAGTCTATATCTTGAAGATAAATAGTAACAGTAGAATGATCTTTCTTTGTGTTCCATATTGCACATGAAAGAGCTTCCTGGAGAAAATACATGAGGGTGATCACACTTAGATCCAAGGAAAATATAAGCCAGAATTGCCTATGAAGCTCTTTAGCAGTGTAGCACTTAGGATTATAAGTAGGAAAGTAGTTGTTCATATAAGTACAAAGGGGGGAACAAAGTTTGGGGAAGAGGACATGTCTTCTGTCAGACCAGCTGACAAGGTCAGAGAAGATGATCTTCACTAGCTCACTTAGACCAGATGGCAATTATTGCAGATACCATAACACTCCTACTGCCAAACCATAAACATTTCAAACCAACCTGCAGAGCCTCACGTACTGAATACATAACACTCACAACTGGCTTCTGCCTCCTGTTACCCTACAGGTAGAACATACAGAGCATCACAGCCAGGACTTCCCACTCTCTTCATCAGACCTCCCAGGTTCTTTTCTTCCTGTGAAGGGGACTGTGCAGGATGCACTGCTTCACCATGGTGTGGAAAAGGAGCACAGGCTTGTGTCACAGCTGCTGATGTGCCATGAAAATGGAAACTGGTGTTTAAAGAAGCCCTGGCTGTGAACCTGACAATAAGCATGAGTCCTGGCAATGAGCAAACCTATCCATCAGGGTAATTCCTCAAACAGGGAAGTTGGTTATACAGATGTGTGTGATGCTAAACTTTGACAATTCTTACATGGACAGGACTTAACCCTCCATTTAGGGCCCAGCAGAAACAGAATGACTAGAATATAACTAACCTTTTTATGTTCTTTCTGAAACAACAGTCAGAACCATTGTATAGGTGGGCATATACCAGCCATGTGATTCTCATTAAGTGTAGGAACAAGCTATAAAGCCAGTTAGCTAGTCTGCAACACAGCGCAATGAAATGTCCAATGAGTATAAGAAGTCAGAACTGATAGTCTTTGTGCTCTGGCATGTTGTCTTGTGGCTGCTCCGTGGGTGGTTTCTGACCAGCTATATGCAAGTACTGTATTGCTTGTCAGACAGTATAAATACAAAACAGACAACATAACACAGATATTTTAGTGAGAAGGGTCAAAGCTCCTGGCTGAAGAAGACATGGGGGCTGGCTGAACATATACTACTAAAAGACAGCCCAGGCCAAGCATCATGTAACCCAACACATTGTCCAAGTCCCATGACCCAGTGTATAAGGTCTGGTGCACTTAAAGACAAGATATTTGTGAGGTCTAACAAATGAGCTATGTCTGTGTACAAACTATTAATGGTTTTCTTCAGCTATCTTGTTCAATGAAGCTTTTGGGATTTTATTTTATCAGAGCTGCTTGAATCAGCCCTGCATTACTGAGAGGTGAAGGAGATGCTCTTTTCCTCCACTGCTCCACAGCCTGGGTGGTCTTTGAAGCTGACCATTGCAAGAGTTGGACATTACAGCACTAAGTAGACTTAGAATATATTACCCATGAAAATTGGCTATGGCTTGCAGAAAGGAACAAGGGTCTTCCTAAAGTAAAAATGGACACTAGAAACATCCCAGCTTCTCCACCATTCTGTCCCATTAAGGGTCCTTAATGAAGTCATCATGATGGAATGTCATTTCAAGCATAACCTAGAAATTCTCTTAAATTCCTGGCCCCTGGGACTAGTGGAAATATAGTCTTGCCCTTTGCACAGTGTTGTGGGTAGGAAAATATGAATGTCATAAGGAAACTCTAAATTACTCCACCTCAAAATGGTAGGTGAAGTTCAACAGCTCTACCCCAAACACTACCTGTGTGAGGCATTGGCATACACAAGCCACTTAGGTATTCTGCTCCCTCTCATACCTTTGTTGTAGCTGTCACTCATATGTCAATAAAGATTGAAAGGGTTCAGCAAAACTTCATCTGTCTTTCTCCAGCAATAATCATCTGTCTCGGAATACTAGCAAGCTAGCCATCAATTCCATTGTGTTTCCCTTCTGACACTGATGTCTATTGAAACAGACGAGGAAAAAAATTCTTCACAATATTAACATTAGCACTTATATAAGCACCCCTAGCCAAAATTTTCAGAGCTCTTTGTGAACGCGAATTAATTAATCTGCATAGTGGAAATAGAAGTGAAGTGACAATGACTATTGTCCCCTTAGTTTTAAAGCAGGAGTGTACAAGCTGGTTTTGCATAAAATTATTTCTGGGTCAAGCCTTGTGTTCTTTGCCAGCATTAGTATTCATTAGAGACAAAAAAAATATGAAAGAGTGGATTAAAATTTGCTTTCAAAAATCACCTTGAAAAATAAGTCTTACAAAGAAAGAGCCAGTAAAAACGCAATAATACCTTCAGAGTTAATGAAATAGAAATAGCATTTTAACAAGTTTGGGTCAATAGAGCTCAGTCATGAAGGATTTTCATTGATGTTGCGCTACAATGGAAAGTCATTATAAAAATTTAGATGTATTCTATTTTACAAGAGATGAATATTTAAAATGAGAGCTAAATCTCAGAATAAGGAAATCCAAATTCTGTTCTAGACTGACATCTGACAAATTACTTAAAACCTTCATATCTCTACATACCTTCTTATGACCCTTCTATTGCAAGACCTTAGATGCTATCAGTGAAGCTGAATGATGGTATTTAAAGGGGTCCTTTTCCCTCAGAGAAGCCTGAGCACTGCACCCATTTTGCCTAGAATACTGAACTCAAGAAATTATTACAATATTTGTGTTTTGCTTTTAGCATAAATACATATCTGAATTTTTTTTTTTAAGCTTATTATTTTGGCCGTTTTTTAAAATTAGGTCCAGATACTCAAGACAGGCACAGGATCAGGAACTCAAACATTAGGTGTGGGTGCTGAGCAAAGCTGGGTACCAGGGAGAACACTCTAGCTCTAAGAAAAGGTTGGGTACACTTTATTTCATTATCCAAAGTTTACTAACTTCTAAAACACCATCATGGAGAACCATTGACGTTACATGTGGCTCCTTTAGGACCCTTCCTGATTGCCAGTTCCTGGCCATAAGGCCACTGTTTTCCTCCTCTCTTCTGTACTGCACCCACCCATTTCTTTCACTCTTTCAAAGCTTATTACAAATTATCACTTGGATTTGTATGTATTCACTGTTCTCTTAAACTTTCAGTTTACCTTCCTCCAGCACCACTATTCAGTCCCAACCCAACAGCTTCGACAACATGTTTACAGAGGCAACACTAGCTGCACTGTGCAAGCCATATCTAAAAAGTCTCAAGAAATGAGTCTCTGCAGTTCTTATCCCTACAAGCCAGGACAGTTCCTTCCTGATGTGGCACCACAGCCACTCCATCCGCTTTCCTGCTTCAGCACATCCTGACAATGTTTTACATGCATGCAGTCAGCATGGATGGATGAATTCATTTCATAACTTGATCAGGCATGCATGGAATTATAGGACCAGAAGGAATGACAAGAGACCATTTTACCCTAAGGACAGGTCGTCTGTCCTTTTTAGATTGTCTGTGAAAATTTTTTGTCCTATTACTCTTAGAAATGGTCAGTGAAGAAGATCCCACAAAATCTGCACACTGTGCTTTGCATCTTTCATATCTTGAAATATTTTCCTGATACATAATTTACCTTTTCCTAGCTGATTAAATTGCAAATGATGACATTCTCTTTGGACACATCACACTGTTTTGCAAACTGACTGACCATGACTTAACCTGCTTTTTTCTAAATTAACAGACTTTTTCCAGCCTTTTCAAAATTCACTTGTTTCTGTAGATTTCTTTTGGATTCTTTTGATGTTGACTATATAATTTCTCAAAGTTATTCTGGAAGTCATGCTTTTTTAGTCTTACATCCAAAACCTCGCTCAATACCTCTCAGAGGAAAATTTTTCAACCTTGCAACACCATCCCCTTTTAAAATAATTTCAGTTTGTGGTCTGCTGTGTTCACCATGCTCTTTTTGGAAGTTGTTGTACTAATGCAAGCATTAGCCGCTTTGTATTTGTCCATTTTTCTTCCCAAAGTACAGCAATTGGCTCCTGACTTCACTGAATTTCCCCTGATTGAATTCAGACACTCTCTCCAATTCATCAAGACTATTTTCAAGGCTAATTTCCAACCAAAAACTTAAAGGCCACTTCCACCTAGTGGTCTCTTCAGCTGTCCTAAGCATGTTTCCTCTTCATCATCAAAGTCCATCACAAAAATAATGACCAGCACAGGAGCCCATACTCGGCCCCACTGAACCCTTCTTTCACTGTGAAAATCCATTCTTTCTCTGCAGCTCTTCAATCCATGTCTACATCCACTGACATCATTTAGACCCCGGTCTCTAACCTAGGACCCTCTTAATGGAAAATGAGGAGGTGGAAATGAAGAACAGACTAACACAATCCATTAGCTGTCCTGCCCCACTCCTATGCTGGTGAAGGCTGTCTATCAGGGATCTAAACTGTATTCTCCTAGTTTGCATGCTACTGTCGACTAGGAGATCACTAAAACTGGATTTATAATGTACTAAACAGATCTCATCTTCTGTGTCCACACAATTTTCCAGTTCTCTTTCAAAAAAGGAAATTAAATTAGTTTGGTCAAATTTGTCAATGACACACCTACATGCTTTGCTTTTTAAGCATTTTTTTATTACTCTACGAACTTGCAGAAATAGGTTATTTAATAATGTTTTCTCGTACCTACCTGGGTAACAAAGTTAAACTAGCTGATCTTGATATCCCTGATACGATGTACATTTTCCTCCAGTCCTCTGGGACCAGAATGTCCTTACTGAGTCCTCAAAGATAACACCAACAGTTCTGAGCTGCCTTGGCTAGTTCCTTAAATCTACTCAATTTTATTAGGGCCTGCTGAGCTGAACACATCTATTTTATATAAATAACCGTTGACTTTTCTTCACTCCCTGATCTCATTTGCATTTCAATCTCTTTGTTAAAATTAATTTTGTCATGTATCTAGGCATAAGTAATCTGTTTGGGGGAAGAAAAGTGAAGAAAGGATGGCAATTATTTTCAGCCTTTTCTGCAATAACCCTTTTTTTTGTTCTTCACATTTAATGGTGGGCCGCTCTGCACTCTTTTTTCCTTCTTTATATTTCTAATATATTTGCAGAACATTTTGTTGTCAGCTTGGTGATTTTAAATGTTGGATTAGAACTTGGACCTTTTGTGTTCAATCTTTACTTTGGAGAGAATTTAAAGAGGAACAGGGAAGGAATCAGAGGAGACATCCAGTGAGAAACTGAAGTAAAAAGAAAGGACAGGGCAGGAAAGGAACAGAGGAGTTGGAACAGAACATCAAATAAAATAATACCTCAATAACTGACAGTCATATTTTATCACATTCAGTTTAAAGATTTCTTCTGTGTAGAAGGATAAAAAAATGTTAAGCCAGGAAAACCATACTGATGTTTTAAAATTATTTCAATTTTGGGGTACACATAAAGGGGGAGAAGTGATCTGTGAATCTGAGTCCCTCTGACATGTTAAAACTTACTTGCTGTGCTTTCCCAAAGCACGACGTGAGTGACCCAGGCCATATTCAGCTCTCCCAGCTGATGCAGTGGTAAAGGTCACTTTTCAAACACACTTGATGTTGGCAGTGACCCTTTGACACCTGGTACACTTGTTCAAGCCAATATCTTTCAGAAAAGCACCTACAAAGGTGCAGGTACTAGAATTGGGTCACCGTTTCGCCCAGTCCCAAAGCCTTGCAGGGTATCCTGGCAACATCCCCACCGGCTTCATAGGATTTCACCATGTCCCCTTCCAAAGGGTAAAAGGAGACTGGTTCTTTGCTGATGCCTTCAAAGAAGGAACAGGAGTAGGTCCATTGAGCACACACAGTGCAGAACAGCCAGCTCAGGTGTAACATTAATACAAGGACTCTTTGTTGTTTCTCCTCTATGAGAATTGTTGCTATTCACTGCCTTGGACTGGAGGGCAGGCGTCATTTTAAAGACACTGAACAACAGTGACATGCTGGTTTTTTGACCGCTGTCAGTATGCTCAACTTTGGATCCTGCAGAAGAAGAGACCTGATCTGCTGATACTATCTGCAAATTTAGCATCCCTGGAGAATGAATGAATGATTTGGTAATTATCCCTCTGCCTGCCTCTATAATTACTCCCTGCCTTTTTTGAGTGTGTGCACAGGTAAAACATATCTGGCTGGCAGGTTGTGAAAACCTGTGGGCACTTAGCATGCAGTGTTTGCAGCTCATTCCTTGAATGGCTTTAGATGCTTTGATCTGACTTGACATTTCAAATTTATAGAATAATGTTGAATTTTAACTACCTGGGAGAAGATGCAAACCATGCTTTCCACACAGTGGGACAAGTAGAATGCAGATCACATTGGGAGTAAAGCTGTCAAATATTCAGTAGCTGTTACTGGGAGCTCAGACTTTAGCTACTCCATTCATTAATGTTCTTTGATATCATTCCTCTCCTAGGGTGCTTTTTCTGATTTAGAGCTATGACACTGAGCCTTGGACTTTGCTATCAACTGTGACTAATATAACAGCCTGAGTACGTTAGATGATTTTGACCCAAAGCAGGAGGAACAGACCCAGGTCTTACGAGATAATGATTTTAAAAGGTGCTACCAGAGAGGAAGGGGAAGGGAGGGATGGGTGTGTTAATGGGCTCTGTTAAGCAATTCCTCTTAACCTACATATTTGTCCCTAAAAGGCATTGGGATTTTGCAACAGTTTCTTTTTTCAATAATCAGAGTGACAAACAACTGCTGAAACAAGGCGCTTTTTAATGCTCTGTCAGCATAACTAATCACTGGCATAACTAACTCAAAGCCAGAGGTCTGTCACGGCAGATCTTTAAATCAAAAAGAAAATTATGTTCCAGCTCTCCACAGAGGAATATCATATATGATATACTCCACAGAGGAATATCATATATGATATACTATATATGCAGGCTCCAATTGGGGGACATCTTATGGCATCTGGTAGAGAGAAGATTGGATTATTTTATCACAGTGTTCCTTTTCATTCTTAGTATTTTCTCTTTCTGATTTCAATCATGTTCCAGGAAAGCATCCCTATTTCACAGAGAGCTTAGCCATATGCTTACTCTGCAAAATGACTCTCGCTTAAATCTTATGAACTCCACAGTGACACGGGTCCATGCAAAAGAGTTAATCTGAATTTGATTTATAAATGTGGTGTGATCATTAAGAGCAGCCTAAGTTTGCACTTGTAAATCTGGCTCAGGTCTGCCCAGTCCAGATCCTGTGGGTTCTGGAAAGCCAAGGGTATGTTAGAATCCTTACATAACCTCCGCAGCTTTGATGTGGTTTAGTTTATTTATAACAGCTAGCTCTTGTGAATAATCATTCCTGCTTCAAAGAGTTCGTAGTCAGCTTTGAGTTCTTGGCCCTGTGCTACTCACCCTCCAGAAAAATAGTCTGTTTATCAGCGCTCTTTTCTACTACCCATGGGGGAAGTGTGCACAATGGCAGTACCTAATCCTCCAGTTTGCTTCACTGCAGGTTGGTCAATGCTCGGGACTATACCATCAACTGGGAAATTAATTCACTGGATTTTTGGCATTTTCAGACAGAAGTTTGATATTCAGTCCAAGCCTTTTGTCCTCTGCTGCGTATTTTTAGAGGCTCCTGCCACTGGCGTTGGTGAAATATTTACAGATGAATTCTTTGACTTCTGTTGGCATCCAAATGCTCTAGGTGGCAATTAAACCTCAAAATAGAGCAGTGACAAATCAGAGTTGTGAAAAAAGTTTCTTTGCTAGGGACAATATTTTTGCTTCAATCTATTCACTGAATTCCTATTGACATATACAGGAAGATTGCCTAAGGGCCCTTGAAGAGAGATGAACCATTTGTGCCAGTATTGCATAAAGATTCTAAAAGCATTGTGTTTCACTAACATGATCTGAGTTTCTGTCTTAAAAGAATGGCACTGAGTTCCTGGAAAAGAAGAGGCTGAAGGAAGAAATTCAAAGGGATTTTCCAGCCCTTGGGTTTGTGGTTATAAAAACAACATTTCTGGGTCAGAAGGCATCAGAAATGGATAAAGCTTGTGTTTCTGGATTAAGCTGGATACTTTACATTACTAACTAACATATCAGAACTGGCATTCACCTACACTGTGGTCCTTTGAAACTCTGGGTGGTGTGAAAAACAACATGTGAAGCCCTTTGTGGAGCAATTAGCTCATCATCTTTTCAAGGACGTGCTTTAATCTACTTCATCTCTTCTTCCTAGGTCAGTAATTTCAGGCCCCTAATCACTTTTATTGCTTTCCTGAATGCCTTCTTATTTCCAGTAGTTAGAACTTAACGCAATATGCCCAGTGCAGTTACAGCAACTAAGAGCTACAAAGAGATTCAATTACTTCTTTAGTCTTTAACTACAATTCTGCTTTTCTTCATTTGCTGATAATATCAAAGTGACAAATTTTATGTCCCCCACCATCATGATGCCTGTGCTCAAACTATTTTCCACACACTGTATGAAAACAACCAGCATTTTCCTGACACTTACTGTATTACTTTTCGTTCTTATTTCTAGCCTGTTTCTCTATGTCTCATTTTTCTGCTTTCATTAGCATGCACAGAAGCTCTAGTCTGTTTAAGAGCTGTATTCATCTGCTCCAGGTCATGTGAGTGATCACCTTGTTACAAAAATCTGTCAATTCTAAGGAATTAAGGCAAAACGTATCTGCCATCAAGGAACAAACCAAATCTAGATACAGCCCTGCCAGAACACACAGTTCACCTGCAGAAAAGGAGGCCACCCCCATGCAGGCATCAACATCTGGATTCCCTTTACAGTGAACAGAAAGAAATGGGCACTTTCAGAGAGAGTTTTGTCTGGTTTGCTTTAGGCATCTGTTTTAGCATGACGTCCTAAAAATGCTCTATCTCTGCACTGACTGAAAAGAGCAGAGGTTGCCTGGCTAGTGGGCGGTGCTCTACTGTGTAGATGTCTAAAGCAGGATGAGATGAATCCCATGTTAATCTCTCTCCAATTACAGCCTTGTTCAGAGTCATGTAAAGGTACGACAGATGCCTAATTTCAGCCATAGCATCTACTCTGACATCTGAAACAGAGGAGGGTGATAAATGAGTCAGATCAGGACTCATTTCCTAGGATCTGCAGAGGCAGTAGGGAATTCTTACACCACCTAAGCAAGGCTCACAGAATAGACTAATTACCAGCACCTCTGGCCCACTTTCACATTTTTATTGCTTTGATCATGAGACCCTTTGAGCCAGACTCCTGAGTCCTACAGTACATATGTACAGAATCTAGCACAGTGAGACCACTTTGCCAAAGGATCCTCTGGGTGTGACTGAAGAAATAATACTAGAATAAAATGAAGAAATAATACTAGAATAAAATGGGATTTTTTTTTTTCTAAATATAGTTCAATATATTTCTAAATATAATTCAAGTGGCCAGGCACATTGCCCCTATTGGATGCTTGTCTGATCATATGGTCAACCTTGAACACCTTCTGTAACTATCTTTCCTGCAAACAATACTAAAGAATTTAGTTGGCTGTTATTCCTAAAAGCAAATTTCAGCCTCTAGAAGATGAACAGGATGATAAGAAGGACTGAATGGAGTGGGTAGATGTTTCCAACAAACCAAGCACCACAATACTTTCACACAGGTACTTTCTTTTTAATTAAAGAGGGCTCTTGCAAGCTACCACTCTCCTTCAGTCTCCCTCTTCTTAACTAAGCAATCATAGCAGAGCTGTGCCCTGCAAGGTGAAACATATTGAAATGGAAAATGTTGTTCATTCGGTGCTGTTCTAGTATTGTCCATTTCTCAAGGTCATAAGCAAATCTGCCTAAAGCCTCATTTGACAGGCATCTAAGTTGCATAAGTCTAAGCACTGTAAGGCTTAGTGGTATTTCATATTCAGCTTGGTAAGATATAAGCAGCCTCCCCTTGGGCACTCACAGGTCTCTCAAGCTGAGCAAGCTAGCCCACGAGTCAGGATTGACTTGACCACTCTGTGACATGTTCCCAAAATGACAAAACAAAAACCAGTAGGTCAGAATGGTAACCATGAGGCTGTTTCAATGCACACAAAGTTTTATATCACCTTGGGCTCCAGATTCAGTATCTCTTATTTCAGGAACAAGCAGTAATAAACAGTGAGAGAAAACACCAGGGTTTTACAAGATATATAGTCCCAAAGGGATGTGCAGGACAGAACTCTCATCTTTTGCGAAAGAACTGACTTCATCCTCATTCTTTGTTCATTTGTGCTACTTCTTGCAGCAGCATCTTTGTTGAGACTTAAAAAAACGGCACTGACCTCTACTTACATTCCTGAGCTTTCCATAGTTATCCTCAGGGATGATTTTATACCCCAGAAAATACGGGAGAGCTCCCTGGACTGGGTGCACTGGAGATGGTGGCAGGCTTTGTTGTGACCCAGGCTTTTCTTGTCACATACAAAATGTTGGCAGGAATTACCCCCCACTGGACATCCCTGCTTGCTTGAGACATAGATGACAATCCTGTGTTTAAATAATCCGGAACAACCCCTAAGAATAAGAGACTTTTCCTATTCTTGGCTCTCTTGGGCCAAGTCTCATCCCCAGCTGCCACATGTCATTGACTTCAGTTTATAAACGGAATATGTTTCACATTAAAAAAAATAACAAACAAAAACAAGGGAGGAGGGATTTTTGTCCTCATTACCACTACTGGCGTGTCTTCCAGAATCTCACTGCTGCAACAATTAGGACTCTTCTAACTTCCAGAGAGATTTATCCATAAGCAATTGGTACTTAATTGTTCTTCTAGTTGTATGTCCCAAATTAATTCGTTCTGATCTTTCTCTGGTGCTCACCTGTTGTGTATTTATAGCTGACAGCCACATCCCTTCTCACTTTATCTTCTGCAAGACCAGAGAAGCTCACAGCTCAGTTAAGTAAACTCTCCCTTCCCTCGTCACCACCATGACCTCTCTCTGGGACTGCTGCAGTATAAACCCATCTTTCTATTCAAACGGATGATAACTGTGCAGTGTGCAGCACAACTTAACACTTCGCTGCTGCAAATACTTTCCTTGAGAGGCTCCAGGATTGCCTTTGCCATCTTCACACCTGCATCATTTCTGTGGCTCATGCTCAGCTTTTATCTGACTGTTGCACACAAATCTTACTTCTCTTTAGTTACTCTCTGCTGATGAGCTCCTAGCTTATAACAGAAATCCATCTTATTAGTCCCTAAGCCCCTATTATAACAAAGTATTTAGGTTTCTAATTCCTATTTAAATGGCTCCTAACATCCTGCTGAAATCAGTAGAAATCAACTGATGCTACCCTGGTCCCACTGAGATCAGTGGGAATAAGATTTTGTAGTATACAATGGACTTATCACCTCTTCTTTAAGAGATTTACAACAGAAACATTATCATCAGCACACCAGACACCATGAGCCTTAATAGTTCTAATAATTATTCATGGAGTAATAAATCAGAAGTTGCTTTTAGACACCTGGTAATGAATTCACAAAACAAAATGAGCGTGCACATTGATTTGACAGCATCCATTCTTTGAAAAAAAGCTTTACTGACTGAGCAGCCCTGAGCTGTATCTTCTGTTTGCTAAAGAAAATGTTGATTCAAGGACAAAAAAAAAAGGCAAAAGACTAATACAACAGTTCTAGCTGTTCTCAGTGAGTCAGAAGGGTCAAGTTGAACTCCACTGAAAAGAAAGTGGTCCCTCCCTAGGAATCCTGCTGGTCCCCTAAATCAGTACTGGTGCCCACAGTAACATTTCAGTCTCAGGAGTTGCTATGAGGAAATCCTGCAAGACAGTCTTTGCAGAGAGGGTGAATTTTGTTTATTGCATTCTCCACATCACAATTTGTGACTTTATCCAAACCTGCCACGTGTTTTTCTTAGTGCTACAATTTAGTATTGTCATACTGCTAAATTATTACAGGATGACATGCTCAGGATATCATTTGAAATAATAAAGCCCAAGAAGAACATAAAATTCTTTGATGCAAAAATAACAATAATTTAGAATTATTTCCAAACAAACCAAAGCTAGAGAATTATTTCTTGGAACTAGACTGTAAGAATATTTCTAATCATTGGGTTCTGCAAAGTAATAAAAGAGTGTACTTTACTTCCTACCTGATTTATAAACATTAAATAATGTAGTAAACTATAACTATGAAGATTGTATTATAATAATTACATGATTGCTCAGAACCAAAAGCATATTAATTTTCTTCCAAGACACTTCATTTCTTGGAATTTTACCAGAGATGACTGGCATTTCTTCATATGGCAGAGATAAATCCTTGTTGTAAAAACAGTTATAAGAAATGGGAAAACAGAACCGCTGGGAGCGCTTCTCTGTGGCAGCCCATTGCAGGGACAGGGAGAAGCTGTAACCTGCAGAGTTACAGCTGTAATCTCCCTCTCAGCACACAGTGCCAAGCCCTAGGTCTGCACCCAAAACACCAGTCTATTCAGCCTTCAGTTAAATAAGAAGGATTCAAGTCTAAGATTATGTTCTTTATTTTACCAAGTAAAAGGTCCAAAATACTTTAAATCATCTAGCTGTAGCTAGATTTCCCTGACCCAAGCATTTTGGAAGAAAACTACAATACTGCCTTATGAGAAGCTGCAAGCCACACACAAAGGGTGTTTTTTAAAATACCTCAGCACCTATGAAAGTCCAGATTTATAGTTTCAAAGGTAACTTTGTGAAGTTAGTGCTGTATTCTGAAGAAGTGCCGTGAAGAGACCTAACATCTTCTAAATGAAGACCTAACTGTCTTCTAAATTAATAGAAGACAGTGCTCAGACACTACCTAAAAAGTCAGTCGGGGAAGAAGATGCACAGAGGTGTAAGTAGGAAAGGTATGTGGACAGAAGTATTCTCATTCTGTAGATTAACAGTCAGGGTGCAAGGCCAGGAGGCAGAGGCCATTGCATTCTTCCCCAAAAACTGGACTAAGCATGTGTTTAATAGCGATAGCTAATCTCCTTGTAAAGACTTCAAATGAGAGTGAGTTCAGCATCTTTGCTGGTAGTTGCTCCAATGTTCAATTAAGCTCACAACTAGGACATTGCCATTTTTTTCTAACTAATAACCCATCATGTCACAGTATAATAGAAGATAAGGCTGGGAGGGACTATGAAAGGTTTCGTGGTTCGTCTTTTTACAGGAAGGGATCAGCTTCACCTAAACTGCTGATGTATTTGGTGTCTGTTCTTAACAATCTCCAGGGACACAGATAGGACCAAATCCCTTATTGTCACTTTCTTTTGAATAATCTGAACAGATTGTGCTCTTTAAACCTTCTAAAGGAAGGCTGGACCAGGCATCCCTGGAAGTGTTCAAGGCCAGGTTGGATGGGGTTTTGAGGAACCTGGTCTAGTGGAAGGTGTCCCTGCCCACGGCAAGGGGGTTGGAACTAGATGATCTTTAAGGTCCCTTCCAACCCAAACCATTCCATGATAATTTACTAGCTCCCAGGTAACATTTTGGTCTCTTCTGAACTTTTTCTGTTATTTCCATATCTGCCTGGAAGGATGGTCAGCTGAGTTGAATGAAACATTTTGTTAATGAACCACCCAATGTTGTGTCTAAAGAAAGTATAACTCTGCTAAAACATACTCTTTTTTCATATATCCCCTGTGGAGACATTTGTTTTCTTTCCTTCCTGTCCTTCTACCTTGATTAGGCCATACAAGACTTAATTTTCCTGATGAAAGCTAAAAAATCAGACATTTCCAATCATCCCTTTCACATGATATGTTAACCAGCAAATATCTATTGTCACCTGCTACATCAGTGATGAAAACATCAGATGGTATCAGACCAAGAGCTGGTGTCCAGACAAGTCCTCTGCTAATGGCATCACTCAGGAACAGCTACATTAACAACTGCATTTCAAGGTCTGTCAGTGAGCCAGTTTTTCATCCATTTCATGCCCTGTTGATTCCCTTTAATGCAAGATTTTAATCAGTGTATCAGGCAGTATTAAGTGAATCTCCTTGGAGAAATCCAAAGATATCACCTCAGTACAACTGGCTTAATCACCCAGACCTATAATCTTATCAAAGAGAGATAATGGACTTGTTTAACATTGCTAATGTATTTCTAAATGTATTTTTTCTAATCTTTTATGGCAGTGACCAGATTTAGTTCCATCTGTGCCTTTGTCTTTCTAACTTTCTCTCTACATAACCTAACAACATCCTTGTACTTTTCATGGGGAGATAGTCTCTTCTTCCACAGGTGATAAATTCTTTTCCTGAGTTCCAGCACTATCTCCCTGTTCAGCCAGGCTGGTCTCTTCCCCACTGATTTGATTTTCGGCATATAGGGATTGCCTGCTCCTGCACCTTAAGGATTTCATTCCTGAAGGGTGTCCAGACTTCCTGTACCCCTTTGCCCTTCAGTAATGTTTCCCAAGGAACTCTGCCAACCAGAGTCCTAAACAGGTCAAAGTCAGCCCTCCGGAAGTCTAAGGTGAAGGTTCTGCTGGCCTTATTCCTGACTTCTCCAAGGATTGAAAATTCAATCATTTCCTGTCACTTTGCCCAAGACGGCCTCCAACCATCACATCATCCATCCCTCCTTCTCTGTTTGCAAACAGCAAATCTAGCCAGGTATCTCCCCTAGTTGGCTCACTAACCAGCTGGATTAGGCAGTTATCTTCCACACCCTCCAAGAATGTCCTGGATTATTTCTTCTCTCTTGTGTTGTACTTCCAGCAGACATCTGGTAGGTTGAAGTCCCCCATGAGAACAAAGACAAGTGATCATGAAACTTCTCCCAGTTGTTTGAAGAACACCCCATCTGTAGCTTCATTCTGGCTGCATGGTCTATAACAGACTCCTACCGGGATATCTCTTGGTTGGCCTTCCCCCTGATTTTCATCCACAAACGTTCAGCCTTGTCACTCACAACATTGAGTTCAAGGCAGTTGATGCACACGCTGACATACAATGCTACCCCACTACTTCTTTTTTCTTGCCTATCCCTTCTGAAGAGCCTGTAGCCATCCATTGCAGAGCTCCAATCATGAGAATTATTCCACCACGTTTCCGTGGTGGGGATTATGTCATGATTTCCCCGCTGCACAATGGCTTCCAGTTCTTCCTGTTTGTTGGCCATGCTGCGGGCTTTGGCATAAATGTATTTAAGTTGCCTGATGGATCTGGACTCCAACAGTGGCATGCTACCCCGTGACTTATTTCTAGTGAGCCTGGTGTTATCCCCTTCTCCATTCAAACCTTTTTAAATCATTTTGCCTGGTGCCAATTAATGTCTTAAGCTCTAATTCTTCGTTGTCAGAGTCCTGAAATCACTGCCCCACTGTCTGGCCCGTAAGGAACATTAGGCTGACTGATCTTCTCTGGTTTGTCTCTTTTCTATGTAACTATGACTGTAACAATAGGAATCACAAAAGGATTCTGTAATGATATGGCATTGCCTCATGTACCAGGATTAATTACCAACTAACCACAGAGGGTTAGGGTAATTCTCACCTCAGCCTTTCTTGACTCTTAAGTGTAAATTATTTTCTGGATTTTTTTATTTGAAGAAGTCTTGTATTAAATGACACTTCATAGCTTTTTTTTCATCTACAACATCACCTGGTCGGGTGTTTTCTTCTCTCTTTTGTGTCCTTCAAATAACAAACAGAAATATCCACTGAACATTTCTGCATTACTGTTTATGATTTTACGTTTACTTATC
Organism: Strigops habroptila; assembly: GCF_004027225.2. NCBI lineage: Eukaryota > Metazoa > Chordata > Aves > Psittaciformes > Psittacidae > Strigops > Strigops habroptila. Next base: position 9,183,994 of record NC_044277.2, read on the forward strand.
ATATTATTTTACATCTGTATCCAGTAAATTACTTATGCCTGACCTTAGCTTTTTTTTCTCCTCTAAAATGTTTGTTCTTACTGTCTGTAATCCTGGCAATTGTTGCTATTCCACTTTTAGCTTTTTCTATCAACTACTTACGTTTTAAAACTTACAACTTCCATTCATGGTTACTAAATCCTATTTCTTTCCTGTTCTTAACATTTGGGAAATGTTTATGTTTCACAGGTGTTTTTTCCTGCTGGATGCCTCTTTTACTCCAAAAAAACAACTTTATTGAGTTCGGAGGATCATGATTTTATGGACCTCCAGGAGTATTCAGATAACCAATTTATAGCATGCATTAAGATTTGCATTAAGATTAACATTGCAAACAGATGTTTAAGGAAAAGACAGTTGTGTTGTCCAATGAAAGGCAGAAGTGGTAAGTGCTAAACATCTTACACTTTAGTATTTCAAATCTGTAAGTATTCAAGCATTCTCTCTGACCTGGAATCACATATGGCCCCATAAAGTTAACATGAGCTGTGATGAAAAGTGTCTCCTCTTTTTCCTTTCCCTTCCAGTATTACAGAACCGAAAGGACCCTCCTATCTTCCCCAGTGTCTTGCTTCTCTGACACTGAGAGAGATGTCACTTCACATTTGCAATGTCTCCCATGATCTGTGCAATGAGGCTTCCTACGATATCACCAGTTCCAGTGCAAGTCACTGCCAGGGAACTGTCCCTCCATACCTCAGGATCTCATCTATAGTTCATAAAAGCTTCCTCTTCTTCTCCTATAATAGCTACACTATTCTACTCTTCTTCTTGCAGGAGACCTGCTCAATTTTCCTAAGTCTTTTCTCCTCTTTTGTCCAATCCTAGCTACTTTCTGAGTTGCCCAGTTTGAGTTGGACAGAGTTATTTTCTTGCCCATGTTTTCAAATCTCCACTCCAATTAGTTTTTCCGTATTGTTCTACACTATCTAACCACATAGAGATATAATTTCCTTTTGTCTCCTTTTCCAAGCTGTTTCTTATTTCCTGCCATTGTTGTACAACCTCCATTTCTGTGATAAGATGTGCTGTGCTATTGCTTGGATCTAGTTTTCAAGGAAGGTATCTCTACTTTTAACACATATGATGATGATCAGCTATTCCTCAAGAACATAATTCTTTGATATGTTGTAGGCAAAAACTTTCTTTTCAGGCAGGAATATCCAAGGCATGCTATTACCATTGATTACCAACCCCTCATACTGAATTAAACTTGTACCTAGAAAACAAGACCATGAATCTTTCTCCCATTAATTCCCATGTAAAATTCATTAACTAAAGAGGTCTTGTTTCTTTCTATAGCCCCTTACATTTTTCAGCAGGGAGAGACTGGACAAAATGTTAAATAGACTCTTTCTCTCAAAGAGAACTGAAGCAAACTACTGATGTTTCAGACCTAAAGGAAAATGCAGCTTTTTGAGAAGGTTAGCTGAGTTTGTTTCACTATAAAATTAATCATTTCCAGAAATCTAGACAGGCAAATTACCCACTTTCTCTCAGTTCAGCTGAGATGTATTTTGTAGATGTTATCAAGTAGAAGACTATATCTGAGTATACTGTGGCATCTATATAAACAAGATACACTGGGGGAGAAGAAATGGAAAAGCACTGATTTCCATTGAAGATTCAATCCTGACAACCTTGCATACATAAAACTTCATATATTTTCAGCATAAGGAAACAGGATCAAAAGAGGGAGTCCATAGCAAAACTCCTTACCAGAAAATGTAATATCGAAAGCTGTCTGTTTAGTCTTCAATTCTTTTGTGCAAATTGCAGATCATTAAAATGTCACAAACGGAGATCTGCTTCTCAAATCTGGACTTCTGCAATGAGAAAAGGGAGATGCAAAATCTAGGTCATGTAATTTCAGAGCCTCCAAATGTCAACAAAACTTCATAGTCTGGGGTGATTAACATTCAACTACAGCAACTGCTAACAAGTAAAATCTTTTCCTTTGTTCCAAAGCCTTGGGGCTGTAGCCATAAAACTGTCTGTTCAGCAATCATTGACACTGGATTGGTTTTCTCCTGATTGTTCAGTGAGTTCTCCACACAATTTTCAAAATGGTGCAATTCATACATTGATTTTTCAATACCCAGTTTATAAAAGATTGGAGGAGAATGAAGTGAGCAGTAATGAGCCTAGTTATGTGCATCACTGAGTCCGAGTCTTACGTGAAAGCATCAAGCTACTGCACTCTTAGGTCTTTCTGTCTGCACCATCAGGTTTCTGTGCTCCTCTTTGTCAGGATGAAGGCAAACAGGAAGGCAGAGTGAGTTCTACTGTACCTCAAAACCTTGATCCCTTGAGTTACACTCCATGATAAGGGAGGGAAAGGGATGAAATCCCCTCCTGCCTGGATTAGCTGGAGAGGCCAGGCTACTGCAGTTCTCCAAGAGGCATTTTCTAGTAATAGGAAGTCAGGTGCACAGCCATGTGCCACTAAATAGGCTAGGTGGCACTGTAATTATTTCAATATATGGAAGGAGAGATGGATGCAAAACTCCTCCAAGGGCACCTTGTATTTTCAATGCCAAGGTGAGCCACCTCAGTCACTGGTAGACCAATGCACCATGCTGGAAAGGCGCCAGCATAGGAAAGGGGCTGCAGTGCAAGAACCAGTCTGGCCCTGCTTGTTCAGTTTTCTGTAGATGTTTTGACCATGGAGCACCTCCAAGAATGGGCCCTAAATCAGCAGGTTATTGCTTGGCAGGCTCTGCCATGTACAATCTACTTTTCTTTGGAATTTCTCTGTGTCTCTTTTGACCTGCCTTGAAGAAGTACATACAGGTAATTTATTACCACACCTGCTGTCCCCAAGGTGTGTTTCCAAATGACCTTTCCTTGACTCTGTGCTATTACCATTCCCTCCCATCATCATTTGAATCACATCCCCTTCCTACATTCTTCCTGTTTGAATTTCAAGGGCCTGAGGAAGCAGAGTTTAATTACAGTTTCACTGGCTTTATTATGAACCCCAAGGCTTGGCTATAAGGGGAGCTTTATAATAAGCTATAATGATCCATCCTTTCTTACGTACTGTGGATTTTAAGCCCCTTCATTGGTTATTTATTATTTCAACTTGGAGTATGAATTAATTAATTCTCCCAAGCTCTAGCATGTATGAAAAAATGCTATGAAGCAATAAAGATCTAGACTTGATTCCACTGAAGACAAAAAGCCATCCCCTGGCAATTTCAGTGGAAGCTGCGTTAACCTATAGGATTGTTTAAATGGAAATTGCTTCTTTACCATGGTAAGTTACATATATCTACAAAATTGGCTTTGAAGACCCATGTAGACATGCCAATAACATCCTGGTGCTACTCCTAAAATCAATTCCTGTCACTGCAGGGTCTTGTAGCATTGCTGGAACCTCACCTTCTCCAGTCCTCTCTGATTTGGTCCCCCAAACTCTAGCTTAGCTATAGTCTGGGATCTGAGACAGAGTATGATATTTGTGATCTAAGTATAGAAACAACATGCTGTGAAGGTCTGTGTTGGCTTTAAGCCTGGAGTAGGTATGGAAGATCGTTCCTCATGACAGTACTCTTCCAGGAAGCAGTCACTGCTTGGGAAGGGTCCAAATTCTGCCAAAGAAAAGTAGTGAGTGCCAGAAGGGACATTTATGCATCTCCTGGAAGGCATCTGCATGTAAAGGAACAGATTCCAACCTTCTAGGCAAAGGATCAAAAGAAAAAAACCTCTGCAAAGCTCATCTCAGAAGCTCACTTCCCTTCAGCAGCTGCTGTTCTTGAGGGGGATGGAGATGCTGCCCATGCCATGCTCCTGTCTTCTGTTGCTATGGCAATCCTGAAGGTTTTTAGGACAGTGCTTTACAGGTTTCATTATTTACATTAGGTTGCTCTCTGTGTTTCTTTCCACTCATCTTGCTTATTTCCCACTCTCCCCATTCCCTTGGACTGCCTGTACAAATCATTAAATAATTAACACTCCTTTGTATTGTGCACCTGGGAAAGCGTTGGAAACATTGGAAACATCAGCTGTAAAATGCAATTTAAAAGTACAGAAATTCTTCTCTGATTTGGAATTAAGCAGAGGAAATATTCAACCCTGAGATCATACTTTTCAGTGCATTTACATTTCTATGTCGTTCACAGCAAATAATTTTAAAAACTTAATTTGCATTTCAATTTTTGTCATTCCATACTTGCTTTCTGCATTTCACTCCGCATAAAGAGTGAAAATAGACTGTGAAACTTACTGGAAGCTAATGAATCTGGCTCTTCTTGTCTAGAAAAACGATGCAGTGTTTGGCTTAGAAACCCAGCAAGGGAATAATTCCAATTAAAATTGTTTTCATTGGAATGCTTAAATACAGAAACATTTCTATTGGTTTGAATCTTCATTTCACAGGACTTAAATTCAGCTGTAACCTGACTTGTTGGTGTACTTTTCCTTCTGCATACATTTTCTTCCCAGTCTTCAGACCCTGCAGTTGACTAACCCTTAAACAGAAGTTTTTAAGAAGTTATTGAGGCTTCAGGATCCTATACTACTTTTGAAATTAGTGATAGGCTTTAACACTTCTACAAAGAAGTAAACTCAAGCAAGAAAAATACCCCTAAAGAGAAGAAAAAACAAGAATGTAGGAAATGTATCGGGAACAAACTTGAAACAAGGCAGCCCTATTTTCTGCTAGATAGTTGGAAGTGGAATAACAATTTTCCAGGTTTTTCATCTCTAGGCTGGAGTTAATCTACCTTTCGAAGTTCTTTAAATCTAAAAAAATGTAGGAGAAAATCCCAAATTGGCTCTGTAGACTGGTTTCCTTCCATTAGACTTTATTTTTTTGTAAGACAGAAAGCTTAACTTTATTATTTTCATGTCCAAAACCAACAGAGAATGCTTCCAAATGTAGACATACGGATTTAGTGTACTTCCACAGAAAACATGTGTAAATCTCCAGCTACCTTTCTTTGCCTGGAGGAAAATTCCTTACTCTTCTTAGCTCTTTAAATCAACTGCAAGAATAGAAAAAGCTTGATTTCTGGCAATTAGGGATTGCTTGTGGTGGAAGAAGGTAACGAGGAGGTCACCTCAAAGGAATATCTTCAAATATTTTTGTGATGCTCTCTCAACTCCAGAATGACTTTTAGTTAGAACCCCACAGAAATAATACTTGTCCCTTGTGACATTGAACGTATCTTTGCAACACATTGCTTCTAACGCTTGGTTTTGCTTGGGGTGGTTTTTAATTCTCCCAGGAGACCTTCCAGCGACAGTCCTTGTGTTAGAGAAATGGGTCAAGGCTGAGTGTTGGATCTCTGGAATTCGCTGTTGCTACTAATTAGTATATATCCTTGGAGGATTTGAAACAATAACCCCAGTTCTGCCATTAGCATGAAAACAGGGTCTAGCTGTTGTTCAGCTGAGATCTCTTTTTTTTTCTTTTTTTTTTTTTTTTCCAGTAATTACTCACAGGGCCTTTAAGATGAATAGAAGGTGCCAAGTGGAACACTTTCCCCTGTAACCCTGTTTTGAATGAGCAGGCGATTCTGACTCATCATTTCTTGATGTCTCCTACATCAAGATGTAGCCACAGTCTGAGATTTTTATCTCAGAATTTCTGTGCACCATATTAATCATTATTATGCATATATAAACCCAGTGGCAGAGCGGTTCATCTGCTGGACCTGAACCCTAGGAGCATTGATGAGATGCACAACAGGATCTGGTCTCTCATGAGACACAAGTGAGATCACTTCCATATTGCTGGCCACCTAAAAGTAAGGTGGGAAAACCAATCCTCTCTCCCTGCTTTCAAGGTGCAGGAAGGTGCCATGAGGCTGGGGTTGACTGGCATCCACTAGGCTGCTGAGGGGCTTTGAACCCCACTTGCTTGGCAGTCATCTCCATAACCAAATGCAAGGTCAGTGCTCTGTAATGCAGCCCAGAGCAAAGCTCCAAGCCTGAGCTCTGCTGTGAAAACAGTGATTGAGAAACAGAAGCAAAAGATGAGATCCCCATAGGCTTGAAGGAGGTAGCTGTAGAGATGAAGAGGTCATCCAGTGGTGAGGCCGCTTGCTTCCAAGAGGGGAGTTGGAGCTAAGCTCTTGACCTCCCACAGACTTCCACTGTGGAATCAAAGACAAATTACATGGTCTACTTACGTTTTAGGTCCCCGTGTGCAACATGGATGTAATTCTATTTTTTCTGCTTCACAGAAGTGTTGGGAGAATGAAATGGGGATGTGCTCCCATAGTCCAGCAGTGACAGTCACAAAAGTAGGATCTTAAGCCCTGGATGGAACACAAGTCTGGATCTTCTGTGAAACTGCAGGGAGCTAGCACGAGCCAGTGGTCTGTCAGGCCAATGCTTACCACAAGACAGGATCTGGGATGCAGAATGATGACTTTTTACATTCTTATAGCTACTGCAGAAAATGACAATAATATTAATAATAACCATTCGCTGCACTGTTACACCCAAATAACCAATGCAAAGCTCAGCTAAATGTCAGATCTCCTCCACTATCATAAAAGAGATTGTGCAATGCTGACAGTCAGAAACAAACTGTTTAAGGGAATGAGGAAGATTGTAATGAGAAATGTCAGGGAGACAGAAATAGCTGGTCCCTCACAATTTCACCCTCGAGAAACACTTTCTTACAGGATGAGACTGGGGATAGAAAGGGCTGAAGAAAGGTTATAAATTGTTCCATAGAAAGTCCTTGTTAGAAAGAGATCTATATGAATATAAATCTTGTAAAGAGGACTTTTTGCTCAGCATCAGCAAAAAGGCAACACTCTTCTGTGAAGAATGTCACAAGGAATGATGCTGTAACCGAGGAGAAATTCAAAGTTTAATTGTTTGCTTATTTGTACTAGAATGAACAGTATACACATTTTCCATCATGTTCACACTTGCATCTGAAGCCTTGTCAAGTGTTAGTGTGTTTAACCTCTTGACGTCCTTCAGTAGGCATAAGGTACAGTTGGAGGACACTGTTTCTAGGACAGCCCACTGCCAAAACCAACAAACATCCCCAGTTAAAAGCAACCACGGCCTAGCTGCCTTCCATGCTTATACCAAGGTGCAGCATAGCCAGAAAAGAATGGGATAGATAAATGGATGGATGGACAGATAGATAGATAGATAGATAGATAGATAGATAGATAGACAGACAGAGAACATGGTGGCTGCAAGGAGCCTTTGGTAATACTTTGCCCTTCTTGAGACACCAGCTTCAAAGCACCCAAAGAAGGAGGAGCAGAAAAGGAGGATGGTGCATGTTCTTCAACCATACCTGGGGACACCTCATCCAACTCAGTTTAGACCTTAGACAGACCCATGCATCTTCAACCTGAATGTCTTCACAACACATATCCATGTTGCTCATCCTACCTGAGGCTGCTGGGCAGTTTAAAGCAACCTCTACCACGGCAAGTTAGACAATGAGCAGCCACAGATGGTTGCATTCAACATTCCAGCCTCGTTAGAGCCTCGTTTGATGAGAGTTTAAGGTGGGGTTGTTGAAAACTCGGAGTTTGGAGGCATAAAAGAAGCCAGGAATGTGCACTAACTCAATGTGGAGCAGTCAGGGTGGTCACACTGAGGGTGTAGAAGGACATGGTTGAAGCATGGTTGAGCAGCCAGGCCCCCATGCCCTGTTGTCTCAGGGGCTTCCTGGCACCACGTGCAACCCCAGTAAGGGTTTTCCCAAGGGATTAGCAGCTTTCCTATTTTTAAATAATTTACACAAAAGCATCTTCCTTCACTAAGACTGGTTATTTTTAGGCAGAGAAAAATACACATGCTTATCTTTATAAATAATCAGAACCATATGGCCTGAGCATTCCAAACAGATCAGTTAAGCCAGCTTTCTGAGAAAGGGACTTTATGCGTGAGTGTCCATAAGTACGCTTAGCACATGTGAACTGTGTACTATCCTGGCAGCTTCACAGACCTGAGAAGAGGACTGATCTACTACGGACTTACAGCAGGCTTTACAGCCAAAGAACCTTTCTACAGCACCATTGCAAAGATGCCTCAGGCTCTATAAAGGAGGAGACAGGTCTTTTTTTCTTGAGGCATAGTCACTCATGATTGCATTTTGTGCCTGACCTGACATGGCCAATAAGTGCCAAGATGAGTACAGAAATAAAGACAAATGCAGTTTGTCTTGGAGCTGCTAAAAAAATCTGAGACAGTCGAGCCCACCAAAGTGATCAGAGGGTTGCAGAAACTGACATATGAATAAAGGCTGAAGGAACTGGGTTTGTTCAGCCTTGAGAAGGGAAGGCTAGGGGAAATCTAATCACAATCTTCCAATTACATAAAGGAAAAGATGAAGGTACTTTCTGCACAAGGATGCACAGTGAGAAGACAACAGGCAATGGGCACAATTGTCTTCAAGAGAAATTCCACCTGGATATAAAAAATATGTTTCACTGTAAGAACAACTAAACATTTGAACAGGTTGCCCAAAGAAGCAGTGGAGTCTCCCTCACTGAAAATATTCAAGGCTTGGCTTGACAAGGCCTGAATAACCTAAAGCCTGTTTTCAACAGAAGGTGGGACTAGATGACCCCCAGAAGACTCTTTCAGAGAAGACTTTTTTGTGTTTCTGTGATTCAGAGTTCTTCATGTAGGCCAACTCTTCAAGTGCAGCGAATTACAAGATTAAATCCCCTAAAACCATCAGCTGGGCTCAGATAACGAAGTAGGGCTCATAGCCTATTTCTTAATGCTCTGAGTCCTGCAGGCCCAAAAGATTTGACAGTCTGAGGGACCCTAACGTGCATGCAAAAAGGAACGAGTTTCCATCTTTGAGACCTGTGCACGCCAAATGGCTCAAATCAGTTGATTTTTTACCATGGTTTGCAATAGAACTGGTCCTGAGGCCCCGGCTACCAGGAAAGTCCCAGGTAAAAAGCCCTATACCCCACAACAGTATCTCATGCAAAAGGATAAGCAAGATCAGCCCCCATGTTTCTATTGAAGACAGTGTTCCTTTTGCTGCCAATACCCAGCAAGTTCCATCATTCAGCTGCTGGCATTCACTCCCATTTTGTCACAAGACAGGTCTGTACAGAGCTCTAGAATATAAATCTCCATGCAGCCAGCAGGAATCATGCAGCAACATGGGAGCTGAGGAGATAAACACATGCCCCAGGAGAGCTTGTTTATTTTTAGGGCTGAAGAGCCCACTAAAAATCTGTTGAAGAAAATAAAGGCAGGGTCCTGTGGTGACAGCTAATGCTGTAAGTAAGAAGACAGATGCATGTATGTGCGGAGTAGATTAGTCGAGACATCACTGCCAAAATCAGTTGGCGTACATTTTTCAGGTCATAAAACTGTTTTTAATAGTAGGGCAGAAGCAAGCTAACATTGTTTCTCTGTTTACTTGTTTGTTTTAATTCCTAATCCTAGGAAGTAGTCACTTTGAGTATTTCGCACTGTATATATGCAGTTAGAGAGCTTAAAAATTAAGAGATTCAGCTGGGGAGTGAATGAAGGTCTTTGTGCTGCCCTGCCTCCAGCTCTCCTTGGCCAGCTGAGATTTTCCCTCATGTGGGGAGCTCTTTGATGGATGGTATAATGGGGCTTAGAGGGGTACTAATCCCCCAGGGTTTAGGAGGGTCGTACAGAGGGTATGAAAGGCCATGCTGAAGCAGACTCCAGCAACTCTCAGCCAAGAGCCACTTTGGCATCATTCCCAGCCAGCGTAGGTTATTGCAGTCTCTGGAGTATTTCTAGCTGCTGATGGGGGTAGGAGTATAAGAGGAGAAGAGAGTGAGTAGGCTGCGGCATCTGTAACTCCCTTAGTAAAAAGTACAGTCCCAGCCTTCCCTATATAAAGACGCACACATGCGCACACACTCTCATCCTTGGCCTCATAAGGCCAGGAGCAAGTGATGGATGAAAGAGACTGCCAGCAAACAGCCACAATGAGCTTGAAAAGGAGATTAACAAAGGCTGTCTGGTCCCCAAACTCAGTAGATAATTGATTTGTGCTTACATTGGGGGCTATACAGCCAATCAAGGTGCGGTGACCAGCAGATGTAGGATGATGCTGGAGTTGTCCTCTTAAGGATCAGGAGGATTTCAGAGGCTTGATCATTGCTGCCGGCAAGGGGCAGTGGTATATTTATAGACACCAAAAGTTAACGGATGGCCAGACATCAGTATTGCCAGTGCAGTTGTACAGAGCAGCAAAACAGTGAAACAAGACTAGATGGCTCATCACTGTTTTCCCTCACTTCACAGTAAATTAGGCACAGAACAATTCTCCTTTTCTCTAGCTCTGCTCTGGTGTTTTCATTTCCATCAACATGATTTTAAATTCCAGTCCTTCTGACCTGTACTGGAGGAGAGAGTAAATCAAACACACACATCCCTCAAATTCATGCTTTTAAAGTTGTTTACCTCTGTTATCTCTATCCAGCCAGAGTACTGTAAGGGCCTTCTGTCATAGCAATATTTGTCACTGCTCTGCCTTGTGCCTCTTGCTTTTTGTTGGTACTTTAAAATGATTGTTTTTCCTTATGAACAGGTGCTTAGTTTTAAATCAGTGTTTAACCTCATTACTCATCTAAGTATTCATTAATTCTCAGTTCACTTATATTTATTCATCCACATTTGATCAAACTAGTTCTTCTTCATCTGCTCTTCACAGCTTCCACGCTTTGACTCTGGTCCCTGGTGTACGCAGCTGCTTTTCTGCCTATAAAATTTCTCTATAGGCATTTTATTTTTTGCTTCATGCGTAGTTAGGAGTAGGAGATGAATCCTTCCTTTGAGTGATTGCTTTAATATCCATCCCTTTTTTTGCCTTTTTGTGCCTTTTTGTGTGCATTACTTGCTTTTTGTACATGTGGGATATGTGTCAGGAGGTACTAATTTCTTCCTCTGATGTGGGTGTTGTAAGTGACAGGCATTAATAAGGTTTGATCTGTGACTTTTACTTTATTCAGCTTAAGGATTTTTCTTCTCACTTTAGCTGTCTCTGTAACACCTTTGATAGATGGCATGCAACTGCATATCAAGGCATATTACAGAGGTCTCATTGATATTTATATGTTTAGGATGTACTCCACTCTGACTGTGAACCAATCTTTTGACTGAAGAGCTTTTCATTTTATGCTCATACTTTCATATTTCTTCCTTGACTTCCAAGGAAAATGCATCCAGTCCTTCCCAAGAGAGCCAGTCCCAAAAAAAGCAGGGACAAAGAAATATCCACATGTGTATTTAACCCTTGCTCTCCCCACAGAAATTAGATTTTAATTTTGCAGAGATTGAGGTTTTTCAGTAGTTACTAAGGAGGATTTCCTTCGCAAAATACTTTCCCTCAGGTTGAGACTTAGCCCTGGCAGCACTGAGTCACTGCTACAAATTCCTAACTGGAAATAAGCCAACCATTAACCTGTTTTGGAGTCTTTGCAGAAAACCATGGTCACAAAGCAACTTTGTACTTACCTTTGGGAGCCCCACAGACTCCAGCCTTTCCCTCATTTGATGTATTATCCACACACCATTGCGAGGAGCTACTCTGAGATTCAGCTGCAAGAATGGTGCATTTTTCTGCATCAAGTTCTTGCAATGAAAAGTGATGTTTCCTTTGGAAGGGGAAGTATAGTCTTTTTGAGGGGTTGGTGCTAAATAGGGTTAACTTAGATCTTATCCCCATCTCCATAATCTGCTCTATCTTCTACCTTACTTGTTACATTAAATGCTACCTTGACTAGCACGATGGCTTCAGTGTAGATGTCTGCAGTTGGACTGCTTAGCCTCTCTGTGTAGTTGGTGGAGAGAAATGGGAATTTCCATGTGGCAGTTCTTTGCATCTGGGAATAGATGTCAAAGCTGGAAGGTAAACCTGCCAAGACACAAGGACTAACCCAGTTGTTGGCCTCTGTGCGGTGTAAGATAAGTGCCACATTCAAATTCAGGCAATATGAACCCCAACCTTACATAGTCTTCAATGACCTTTTGCAATGCTTTTTACCTTCCCACAGTGTTTTCTTGGTAAAGAAGAGCACATGGATCTTCTCAGCCTTACAGCTCTCTGCAGATTTGCTACTCTGGGCTCACTTTATTGGCCTACTGCTGAATATTGACCCAAATTTAAACATACTGACACGTTCTGGAAAAAAAAATCTTTTAAAATCTCCATCCTACCAACACCCCTAAATCCTGTCGGTTTCTGTTGTAAAGTTCCTAAATAGGAGTTGAGCTGTTCAGTGTTTATCCTATCTGAGCAGAAAAGGCCTATATTATCTACAAGACCTTCACTTCTTCATTTTGGGATACCCTTGAAAACTTCAGAGAGAATGAGAAACTTGCCCACCATGAAAGTCCACCAACATGAGGGTTTTCTCAATGGCCAAATCGTGTCTCTGCAGCCTCCAGCATCTGAGGTGGACTGTACAGTTGATTTTTGCCATACCAATATAAATCTCCTCACAGTACTCTCCTTATCGAGCAAAAGGTCGTTAAGGTAATTTAAAACTATAATTATCCCAGAAACAGTGAGAGAGAGCACAAACTATGGAAGAGACATTCACCTATTTCTTGCTTGGTGGGGTGTCCTAACACTACAGAATATGCCACCCTGATGAGAAGAGCCCCATTTCCAGTGAATAGGAACCCACATCAGAAGAAGTCACATTAACAGCCATTGCAGAGAGGTCAATGAATTTACATTGGTCCAGAGTACCAGCTGGAAATAGCAGGGGGTCTTTCCACAGCACCATGTCCTACAGTGCCATTGCTTATCTTCCATATGTGGTAGGAATAAATAGAAAGTGTTAGCCTACAATTGCCCTACAGCCAATAAATGTCACACAGAAATTTTATTTTTTCTTAATAACCATTTACATTTAATTTGTAGCTGTTGAAATGGGTGAGAGGAGGAAGAAAATTCACATGTATTTATGTATCTCATGATTTCTTGATGATTTTGTCAGACATGCCCTGAGTTAGTCACACATTTTGCTGTCAGAGAAAATGTTTGTCTCTTTAGTTTCATTGGGGTAAATACACGTTTTGATTGACTGTTGGAAATTTCTTGCTGTAGCTGTGTACTAAGGGGAGAAAAAATCTTCAGTCAAAGAGAATAAATCTCCTAAGGACTCAGTTCTCTGACACCCTGTACTAAATTTGGCCACTCACAGCTGTGCGAAGCAGATGTAAAACTCACAACAGGAGTAAGCATTTACTTTGCAGTCACTTAAGTGACCCTACAGGGTGCCAGGCATCAAGAGGTCAACTCTTTGCAGTGGAGAGTCTACTGATGATGAAAAAAAATGGGCTTCCTGCATGCATGTATTATAAGTAGCTCTGTGCGTGTATATGTGGGCATAAACAGAAAGAAAATAAGCATTTCAAACTAGCCATACGTCACCCCTTTGAAGCTATGCCATCTGAGTCATCAAGAAACTTGCTAAAAGGTCCATGGCACAAATGTTGACATGACTGTGTAGAGATGTTGTTTTCTACTTCCAGCGCTTGGAAGAGGATTCATCTGTAATGGTCAGACAGGAGGTAATCAACAGAATCAATGTTGCCTGGGGTTCTTTTCATCTCATGCCAAAGCAGACATCTCAGGTAGCTGAGATGAATCATGTCCAATCATTGGTTATGTAAAGACATTAGATACATGAGGATGAATCTCACCATTGAGATTTACATCTGAGTAAGAAATCTTCATAATCTCTGAAGAAAACAAGCAAACATCCTCAGGGATTTGCTATTTCTGTCCTACCAAAAGCAAACATAATTTGGTTTGGCTCTTTACTAATAGGCTAGAAAACACAGTAACTTTAGAGATCAGAACTCCCAAAGTCAGTAAAAGAGACTTCTGCGGACATTGGTGGGTTTTGAATCAAGCCTGCAAGAAGAGGCTGAAACTGATCTTTACATCAAATGCCTACTTGAGGTAGGAGCAATGTCACACTTTCTATCTTTGGCCTTCAGCCTCACAGACTTGCTGGTTGCCTTCACCTACAAGGCCCCCATAAGTCTACTTTGCCCCTTTTCACACTTACACTTGTTCCTGACCGGTTGCTGGACTGTCTCAGCTGTGTGGGCAGAACTGTCTGTGAGGCTGTGGTGGACCAAGCCCACTTTCACAGACACATTTTGGACATATTTCTAAAACCAGTTTAAATTCCCTAGTACAGTTCATCACAAGGGGGTGTGCAAAAACACATCAAGGCTTATGTGAGAGTGAGAGCATAAAAGGACAGATATACCTTGGGGGGGCATTGCTGCCAATACTTCATCTTAGACAACCAAACCTGATGGGTTTGATCATGCAGTGGCAGTCTCACATGTTTAATGATCTGATCACCTCCAATCTGATCACCCCTGATCTGATCACCCTGCTCAGAGTGCTCTTCAATACTACAAAAGAGAGACTCCCTGCAAAAGTTCCCCTCTGATATAGCTGTCTTTTCTCCAAGTATCATATAATGAAAAACGCTATGGTGTTCCATGGTAATGTGAACTTTTTGATTCAATATTTATCAACTTAAACAGGTGCCAAGCACTAGAGTTATTTGGGTATTTTCCAGAAACGTAGTTTATCACTGGAAAATGCCAGTTTGTTGAAATAGAGACTTTTCTTGGGAATATGCCAATTTTGGTGAAATTTTCATAAGAAGGGTTTCCATGGTAGGGTAGGATTTCTAGTCAAAATGCCAAAGAGAAAGAGAGATACTTCTCCCTCCTCTAGGAAAGTAAATATGTCATTATTAGGGCACCTGCTGAGGCCAGGACATCCAGCCCCAAACCCACACCCAGACCACAGCTTCGGACCTGGCTGCCTAGTTACCTGGTTGACTACCTTAGAAACCCATTTACTGTTCTGTGTTGACTGTGTTTCAGTATCTTTTATAAAAGCTATTCTGCATTCTTTGAATAATTATTGGTGTAGGAATCTGGACCCTAATCCAAACAACAAGGCTTGATACTCAGCCAAGCTCTTTCTGCTTTTCTGGCCAAATATTATTTATTCACTAGAAAAGTAGTCATTGGAATGAGTAGCTAATACGCACTTAGACTTCATGTGTGTCCCCGAGTCTCGTTAGTTGTGTCTACTCAACACTAAAATGTAGTGTCCATATTTGTATCCATGTCTCGTTTGCCTTCTGCTCACACCAGCAACCTTGTCGATAACCTGCAGCTTGTACGTTAGTGAACATGTATTGATTAGCAACACGTGAGCCAAAAGGTTTCCTGTGTAGTCCCACATGCTCTGATGGGCTACAAGTAAATCCAGTGGAGGACCTTTGTGAAGGTCTGGTAGGTAAGGCTGGGCAGGGCTGCAGACTAAAGCCAATCTCAATAAAGACAGTAACTGCAGACACTGACCTCAACAGGAGTTAAGGATATAAAGCACAGTGGAAGATGCCTGTCAGGGTTGTTTGGATCCATGTTCTTAAATGGATTAGTTGAAATTAGAAGTCTTATTTATTTGAATTCAGTGAGAGGTGCTAGATATCAGCTTTTGATATTGGCATGTCTCTAATGTCTCCAACCGAGTGAACCTCTGACCTCTTTTCCTGGTAAATTTCCACGGTTTTACAACCTTAATGTTATCTGAGCAGACAAACGCAGCAGATTTTTTTTTTTAACCAAGAAACATTTCGTTATACCCAGAGCCAATGAAGTAACTCACTGTGAATAATAATCAGTGAGAATTTTTTCAGGTTTTCTCATTGGAGTAAACATTATTTGCAAGTACATGATCCATCAGGGTTCTCCGAGCTACGCTGGTGAACAGCAACATAAACAGGATTTTTTTTTCCATGATCCCAGCAGGCTCTTATCTACAGATTCAGTGCTTCGGATTATGTAGGAAAGGGTACATAGGAAGCTTACAGTATCTGAAACTCTTTCATTCTATGTCCCACTGCTCTGTGTGTTGAATCAAGGCAGGAAAAGTATATTTATATACTCGGTTATGGGGAGGGGCAGATTCTCACTGTTGCTGAGACGGAAAGAGTAGGTTTACTGGGAGAGGAAGGAGAAGTGTAAAGCTTGCAACAGTCATTTCCCCAGTCTAATTTCCAGTTACACCACTTGACATCCCCCCCGGTCACGAGGTGATGGTGTGAAAAAGAAGCCACGTGACAGCTTCCGGAGAGCTGAAATGTGGGCAGAGCTTTGGGGTTCACTTAGTCAAAGTGGAAGTTGTGGGAGCAAAGGGTACTGATAAGGGTGAAGAAACGGACAGAAAACAGCCGAGTCTTTGTGGAGAAACTTCTACATTTCCTTTACTAACAGCTGCCACAGACACCCACCATGGCCCTGCAGGTAAAGACAAACTAAGACAGTGGTTACTGCCACTGCCATTTCTCACTTTCACAGTGCCACTGGTATGTTGTTCTTTCCTAAAAGGGTGAATTATAGGTTGCATACATGGTGCAAGTGACACTCAGCTGGCACTTGACAGTTTTGAAACCTCAAACGCGCACACCCCTCACCCTTCACGTACCCAGGCAAACATGCATTTCCTTCTAATGTAACAAAGGGGTCATCAGGAGAGTAATAGATTATTGATTTTTTCCCACTGGTAAATTTAATAGAGGACAGACAGATGGAGCTTTGAAGATGAAAAGAGTAACATTGTCAAAACAAACAGATGATAAAGAAGATTTATCTAGCAAACAGCTCACTTTAAGGCATTAGTTTAGGGCAATGTATGGAGTATAAAAGGTGAACATCTATCCTCAACATGCCATCTGTTTCTAGACTGTTTCAGTCTGTACTGAAATAAAATCAACTTCAATTCTACCACCATGACAGATATCTTCTACAGTATGAGCATCTTAAATATTTATGTTTTCAATCATATGATATAGTCTCATGCTTTATTACATTTACATAGACTTGAATACATACAATAAACAGAAAAGAAAGATTAAGATCCCAGTCCTAGAGAAACGTGGACATTTGTTACTTCCTTTAGTCATTTGTCATGACAAGAGCCTCAAAGGCCTGAGCTTCTGTTGCTTAGCTTAAAGACAACATCTTATCAACAACAACCAAAAGATCTTAGGTACTAGTTTAGCAAAGCATGCAGTGAAATCCAATCCTGATTAACAAAAGTGCAATGCTAAGTTGCATTTTTAACAGCAAAGAGTTCAATGTATCCTCAAGTCCCTCACTGGCCAAGAAGCTGAGGTAGGTAAGTGTCTGCAAGACACTGTTTAGCTACCTCATCGTGCCTGACCCATGTGTCACTCTGCCATCTGGCTTGGATCAAAAATGCAAGCGAAAGCATTTTCGTCTCTTCCCAGCAGACTCCAGCCACATCTGGAGCCCCAGGATCTCACCTGGGAATGTGACAGCTCAGTGGAAGGGCAACAGCCACAGATTATTGTCACAGGAGGTACTAATCTCCATGAGCTGCTTTTCTTCAGAAAACTGGATCTTTCTTTTTCTGTCTGTCTCTGAGAAATCATAACACAATGGAAAAAGTGTTTGTTTGTTTAGATTAGCTAACTTATATGTAGCCAAGTGTTTGGAATTAAGTCAATATAGCATTTAAAATGTGGTTAATCACTTCACACATTGGAGTAGAGCTGTAAGATCACTGCAAACGTTTCAAAGGTGGTCATTACTTGGGTCTAAATCAATTGCTTCTTTCAAGTCATAAAAGAGTCTGAAATATGTATAGATGAGAGGCCATCAGTAAATTTTTATTTATTAATGAGCCTCTCTCTACTAATTGCTGCATTTGCAAGTATAACAGAAAATGCAACACAGTCCTTCCTTCCCTGACTTCCTTCTTGATTATAGCAAAATCTGATGAAATAATTAATTGTTACAAAGATTGTGCAATTAAATGCCTGGATATTATTTCACAGGTATGAAAATAAATCAGGACTAATTTCACTGTATTCAAACATGGCTGTAAAATGTACATGGGTGGCATCAGCAACAGAACTTACTTACAGTTCATTCAATTCCTGTGTTGCTGAAATTTGAGAAAATTAGAGCTTCAAAGCACTTTATCTGGCAGAATGTACAAATTCTACCAGCAACTATTGCAATTTCCACAATACTGAGCTATAAAAAATATAAATACTACTGAGTTTTTAAGAAGTGTTCAGAGTTCAAAGTATTTGCTGCAGATTGCATCAAAATGGATGTATCAGCTTCCTGGGCAAATAGTCAAAGATTTTAGCCAGGAATGAAGTAAACTTCACATATATACACATATATATGTGTATATAAGCACATATATATGTGTGTGTGTCTGGTTTTGAATACATATATACATATATATATATAAAAATATTTAGGCTAGGTTTTGGCAGTTCTGAGACCCAGAATTTTAATTTCTTACTTCTTCTCCTCCCTCCCCCAAAATCAAAAAGAGAATAAAATCCTTTCATTTTTCATAGTCCTGCCTCAAAAATGCCTACTCTGATTTAGCTAAAACTTCCTGGAGAACAAACATGCTTCTCACAGGAGGCCAGGCACCAGAAAGCAGAACAGAAACAGAGGAGTTCCAGGAAAAGTCAAGCTGGTAGCATGGAGTGAACTTTAGCCAGAGGTGACTGTAAAGTTCTTCTGGTTTGTTTTTTGGGGGGTTTTCCTCATTGTTATTAAAAAAAAAAAAAAAAAAGAAAAGAGAAAAGAAAGAAGTTATTTCATCAAAATATGAACTTAACAAAGAAACCTATAATTTTTTTTTCCTGGGCAAAACTGGAACAAAATCAACTACTTTGATGCTCTGAGCGCCTATAGCTGCGGTTAAAGTTTGGAATAAAGGTGATAACCAGGAGGTTCAGTCTTTCCAACCAATGAGATAAAACCATACCTTGGTTTCCCACCACTTGCCTGCCATGTTTAGTTTGGCAGTAAACTTTCTAAAATAAAAAGATTACCAATCCCTGTATGTGCAGTAAAACAGGAGCAAGATTTGGACTGGGGCTTCTGATCTGTGTTATTCTAGAAACAATCATATCCTTGTGAATTTATTTCTAACTGTTGCCAACCAGCTTTCTGGGCACTGACCATGTTGAGTATAATGTGTTCAACAGTGAGACTCTGAGTGTCTCTGCTGCTGTGGGAGCCACACTGGCAAACAATGGAGCAGAAACTGGTAACATCCCCCAACCAGACAAGGCTGCAGGTGCTATTTCATCACAAGGATTCACTGCAAGGAAAGACTAAGGATGCTACTGCTCTGTTTCAAGGATAGAGATGAGGACTTCTTGAATCTGCTCTTCTTTAGTATTTAATATTAAGCTGGATGCTGGCTGTGCTGGGATTACTGTAGTAGTTCCTAAGTATTTAAATCCTAAATGCCAGCCTGTTCCTGATTTCCTCCCTTTAGGTACACACTCTAGGACCTTCTATCTTTGCAGTAAAATCTTATGCAGTGTTTCTTTATCAACCAACAAACACAGTCCATGTCAGGCTGAAAAGCATTCATTAAGAACACTTTGGCAGATAACTACTGACTTTGGTCTCGCATGTAGCAGGGCAAGTGGTGGTGAGAGTGGATGTGAGGAGGGGCACTGTTATCGTTGGGTTCATAACTCACTTCTGCTGCATCTTTTAAAACCTGCCTTGCTTCAGTTCTCCAGGCCCCAGCCTTCAGCTACTTTACACAGTGTAGTGTCAGCTCAAAGTCACACAGTGATTTAGCTCCCAGATCCAAATTTAAGCTAGTTTCTGTAATCTGATTACAGGGAATCTGAGGGTTTTGGCTCAATGTGAAATTGCAGAATGTGACACAGAGAGTTAAACCAAGCCAAGGAGGATTTGGGTTTGTTTTCTCTCCTAAAAAGAATCCGTAATCCATTCAAAGAATTACCAAGGTATTTTGGAATCAAGCTAGCTCATTTCTGAAGTTCACACGGAGGTAATGTGTTATTAACCTCAATTGTTTTGTTTTAATCTTCTCTGTCCATGTGAACAAAGTTGGAGCTTGGCTCTGGCTTAATTAAGAAAATATTCATCTACCATCCTGACAAAACTCAGAAGTGAAGGGAGCTGTGTGAAGGAGAGGACAGCAAAGGGCATGGCAGTGCTGTATTCTGCTGAGGCAAAAAAGAGGAGGATAGACACTATTTTCCAGACCATTTAATGCCATGGTCTCATATATCACAGGCTTACTGAAGTAAGCAGAGGTTGCATTTCTCTCCAAGAGTGTCTGATCACTCCACCGTTTGGTGCTGTGTGGTTAACCCACCCTGGTCTGCTCCCAGTTTAGGAAGCAGGTAGGCAGCCCAGAAAGATAGAATGTTGCTCAACCCCACACTCTTTCAGAGTTTAACATAACAGGGAGCCTCAAGTTCTTCACAGATGCCACCTGCTAATCCCCTGCTTTATTCAAAAGCACTAAGGAGCATGACAAACAGTGACTGTGGCTGAAGAAGTTGTCCAAAAGCCACCAGTTGGCACTTTACAGCTGTAGTTATAATCCAGGTTTACTAGCCAATTTCTTCTGAGCTGATTTCTTGCCATGTGGAATGGGTCTGCCTGCTCTGCTGTACTGGTAGGCAGAAGTAAACAGGAGCCAGAAAGCCTGGGAGTGGAGCTAATTGGAAATGTCAGTTAGCACTGAAAGATGGGATGTGTGCTTAGTGCAGAAATGGTGGTGGTTTATGGCTTGTAGTATGTCCCAGGTCAGGCCAGAGGATCTTAAAAACCTTTTCATCTAGGAAATATGGATGACTACTTTCTTATTTCATAAAAAAATAAAAAAATAAAACTCACAGTTTTTCACTTGTCCTAAAAAGTCCTAAAAATATCAGAGCAAGTGTCACAATCTGGAAATACTTTCACCAGTTCACCAGCCCTCCTTGCAGCAGGAAGGAAAGGGTGGTTAGGGCAAATCCCAACAGGAAAACATCTGGCACAACACCTGGATGGGCTACAAGGTGGGAAAGTGGGTGGCTACATGTTCCTGAAGGGGTCCCCAGTTCTCAGAAGACTGGAAATGTTTCTCAGGACTGTGCAAGAGCAGTTTGACAGTAACAGCACAATATAGGCTACATAGAGTCTCCAAGTAGCTGCTCACATCCCTTCTCTTTGTCCGTTCAACAAGGAGATCCAGATGCTGATTTCACAAAAGTCAGCAGATTTCACTCCCTTCTCTGTTTCCTCTGAAGCGCACTTTCCACCTTTGTCTTTCTCTATCCTTAATAAATTCTTCATCATCCAACTGCCCTTTTGGCACTCCTGGTTTTTAGTGCTCTTCGATGTATATGGTTTTCAACGATAATCCCTAAAATTAAAGTGTATAGCTATCTATTTAATCTGCCTTCCGTCCTTTTCATCTGTGTAATATGAATCACTTCCTCCATTCTTTTTCTGCAGCCTGCCAATGCTAAAACAAAGCTAGTTTTATTACTCTGGTCATACATTTTTAATGATTTTTTGTTTCATGCTTGCTATTCCATTTTTGTGAATAGATTCCTATCTTTCTTCCATGAATTATTATTTATAAAGCTTTCTCACAGGTCTCCCTGCTGAGGCTCTTTGACAGTATGTCTCAGAGAAGAAGAAAGATGCACATTAGTTGGCCAGAGACAAGCTGGTTCCAGTGCACAAATTGGCTGGTTTCACCGGGGTTGTTAGGAGCCCAAGAACTCAACACTGCATCTTCACTCAGGCTCAGCACAGCATGAAACAGTGCTCCACACCTTCTTGCTGGAGGTAGCTCAGGTACTGCCACCTCAGCAGATCATCAGAGTGAGTGTGTCTGTGCACCCATCACATAACTACATCTCCATAGTGTTTGTCTCAGAGGTGGGTCCTTTAGGAAATGGCTGTCCTTGCAGCCACCTCCTGCAGGATTCTTGATCCTAATCCCAAGGCTCTGTGGTGTCAGCAAAAATGGAAATCCCCACTGTCCTCTCAACCTGCACAACGCTGTAGCATCTGGAGTTGCTTTCAGGACTAGATGCTGTTTTCAAGTGGACTATTACTCTGTCGGCTTTTCTGCCTGTTAGGTGTGGTTATTCCAAGAATATTTTTTGCATGCTGCCTCTATACCTTCCATTCAGGCCTAATTTATATTCATTTAGCATTTTGTTTCTGAGCATTCTTTGGTTTGGTCTTTTCCAAGAAGCCTGCAAGGGCCTTTGTCTTCAAAGTCCTTGGAAGGAATAATTTTCCTGTTATGATTCTGCACCTTTTCATTTCCATACTTGACTGCAATCAAGAAGGCGCAAAGTCTTTGGATTCTGGCTATTCTTGCATTTCAGACGAAATAAGTAGCTTTTTTTTGGGTGGACAGAAGGTTTCACCTTTCAAGACCAGAGAAGGATCTGATAAAAAGGTCTTTTTTTTAATTCTCCCACCACCACTTTTTCTCTCAAATGTTCTATTCCTCAGAGACCAGATAAATTGGTCAGAAAACTTCAAATATATCACCTTCATAAGGATATTCTGTAGCAGCTAGGGCCAAAACCACTGGTATGTCGGTCTTTTCCATGACTCCAGCACAGTACTATCTAATCTAATTCAAAACCCAAAATCTTATTTTGAGAGCCCTCCATGGACCGTGGTTAGCTTATATCACATATCACATCCCTGTCTCTAAAGCAATTCTGTCTTTAAAGTCTACTCAGACAGAAGGACTTATGCAAAAATTCACACTGAAGAGGCTGGGAAAACACTCCATGGCTTCATGTTTCACCTCCATTAAACATGTGGTTCAAAATATCATCATTGTGAGCAACAAATCCCTCTGCTTTGCCTCTGAAGCCATTTGAAATAACTAGGCTTAGATGCTACGTAACAAGAGAGGTGAGAAGAGAAAAGGTCTCGGTGTTTCTGCAATAATATACAAGAAAAACAAGATTCTTCAAATATACAAATGTAGATTTTTCCATGTACTTTATTCCACAGCAAGTATTTAACCTATAATTTCTTAACTTCAGCTGTAAGTTATCAAGGCTGTCTTCTTGAAGTGCAGTTTTACAAAATCAGATATTAGTAAATACATTTTATGTGGGCAACTTGTTTCCTGGAAGCCAGGAAAAAATATTATAGGAAGAGAACATTCTCATAACATATTTAATTTTTTTAAAGAAAACTAGAGTTTCTGGAAAATTCTGCAAGTATGCTGTAAATCTGGCTGCTCCGTTGGCTTCCTCTTCCAAATTCCACAGTGATACGGAGGACTTTGTACACAATAGTGGCTGACTTTGAAGAGCTTGCAAGAGGCTTTGCTGTTAACATCCCAGCCTCAAACACCCAGCAGTATTTCCATTTCCCAAAAAAATGTTTAGAAGGAAAATAATTCAGAATTGAGTTGTCTGGAATTATTTTTGGCCTGAACTTGAATCACCTTTGGCATTAGACATGCCTTTCATTCTGGCATGTGAACTTTGCTTAAGGAGATGGGGAAGAGCACAGGCATATTGCCATGTTTCAGAACAAAATACCCATTTCACATTACATTCCCACTGTCTGTATCTAATTGCATGTGAATATCTGACAGGAAATGGAACAGGATACTCAGCATTCAATGCTTTTAGGAAACAGATAATCGGTAAATTGCTCTTTGCTATAGTTAAAGGAATGATTGTTTTACTGGACAAACCAAATTGCACCAAGGATGCCAAAGGAGATTGACAATCTGTACCCTATTGGGTGAAAATGGGATAACTCTTTCTTTTCCTTTTACTTTTTTTCCAGAGTTTGCTGCATTTCTTTCCCTAAACTGATGGTCTCTCCTTGTATGTATGTGATTGGTAAGGAAAAAACTTTAACTTCAAATGGTGTTAAGATAATTAGCTGCCGTATACAGTTTTTTCTTATTCCCCAGCTAGGATAATGTCATTTATAACAAATTATCAGGGTTGCCCCTACATTACAGAAATGAGCTGTGTTCCTAATGATCATATTCCAGCCTTTGAGATAGAAAGAGGCTTTGCACTCTTTGAGCATCTTGAGACAGTCATCTATTTGAATAATGGTAATCAAGTGGTTCAAAGATATATGAAAACTTTTTTCTTCTTTTCTTCTCTCTCTTTTTTTTTTTTTTTTAATATAATTCCCTATTAAAGAAATGAGGAGGAAGAATCCTTCTGAAAAAGAAGGTTTCCAAGGAGACTCAATGCTCTTAACTTCCACCTAATGGTAAATGTTAATGATCTTCCTATGAAACTTTCCCTTAAGCAAATGTTTTCTAGCCCATTCTAGTGTGGTTGGTAACCCTACATTTGAGTAGAAGACTTCTTTTTATGTGAGCATTTTCAACCACTGCTCAACATGATGGGATCTAAAAGGCTGTGGTTGGATCCTGACAGGTCCGTGACTGACCTACTTGGTCTTTCTCATTTCACTAGAGATCGGATTCCCACCTAATTCAGTAAATTACAGAAACAATTGAAGTTTGGTTTTTTTGCTCTTTGCAGGGTTTCAGGAAAACAAAGCACATCAGCTGGATGGCAACTTTTCTTGACTTTTTTATACAACATGATCTACAAACAGCATAGATGTCATTGGACCAGATATGATTTGTGTATACTGTGCTCCCAGCCTAGGAAATGTATCTCTGTTTTCTTGGAGAGTCAACAGAACGTGTCATTTTGCCTAGTGGTTTTGCTAGCGTTCAGCACATTAAAATAGAAAACATCTATTAAGGAGCAAAATTCTAATTGAATGATACAGCTAGGTAGGAAAATCCAGAGATGAGCCCAGGGGACAATTTAAGTACTGTTTGCCATTCTAAATCATTTCCCTTATAATGATAAACAGAAACAGTGAGGAAAAGAGTATGAATATGGAGCAAATACATTATATATTATAAATGACTTTAAATAAAGCTTGTGAGCAGTAAGATTATATTTTACTTTGTACATTCCTGCATGAGAGAAATTAAATATATATTCTAGAAAGCAGAGGTGCAATTTAGGTTAAACCATTTGAAGACTGTTGTGCCAGGTGAAGATGAATTTAATGATACTTTACAGTCTTTGGCACCTCTATAAGTAGGATAGTGAAGCATTTCATTAAATTTTACAATTCTTCTGTCAGGTATTGCTATTAGAGACCACTAAAAGGAAGCTGACTTGCCCAAGGTAGCAGTACATTGCCATAAATATCAGAAATCTAAGGTTTATTCCCTGGTCCAACTGCAAAATCTGAACTATGTCAGCCCAGTCCCTCACCCTGTGGTCTGCCAGCACTGTGGGACCTGCACACCATGTTATGTATGGTGGCTGACTCCTGCAATCACACTTTGTTGCTGTCTCTGTCTTCAGACAACTCGATGTGCCTGTTTGCTTCCAAAACACCATCTCAGCTGGAGTTGAGCTAATCTTTGTGGATGTTGTATGAATAAGTTCAGCAATCCATCTCTTATGTATGATTGTATGCCAGCTAAGAGACAGTGTTGCTGTACAGGGTGAGAACATTGGCTTTTTCTAGCAGGAGTAGCAAACACAAGCAGCTCTGAAAAATCATACAGATGCCCATTTGTTTTTTAAAGATCCATTAATCTTTCAGAAAAGTGTTTCTGAAGTTGCATTTGGACTTGGCTTTCATTAACATCCCATATTTCTGATTGATTTTTCTGACCTTCCCAGCCCATATGAAAACAGGGCGGCTGGGATTGCTGAGGGAAAGTACTGTTTGCTACTACAAGAGCCACATGGCTGGCAGCCAGCAGCACAATTACACCACGTGCCTGGAATGATAATTGAGTTATTGCTCCCTTCTTTACTTTTAACCTTAATATTAGCACTGATGCAGCCTTTGCTTGACTGAGTGACAGATAAGACAGGCCACAAAGACTTGTTATAAAGGCACAATATAGAAGGTCCTCAGAAGGCACCACAGTGACAGTCCACTGTAGTTCACCTGATGATGGATTGCTTCTGGAGAAAAGAAGATAAATTACTGTTATTATGACTGCTGCTACTACTACTACTGCTATTGCTATTATTACTTGCTACATCCAAGAAGGATATGGGAGGTGCTAAGGTAATAGTTTCTACTAAGCAGAGAGCAGGATAGAGAGGAACATTTGTCCCAGGAGGAAGATCTACCGTTTTTCACTCTTCCCATCCCCTTTGTACAGCTTTTCCAGCCTCCCCCACAGCTCTGTGCCAGTTTTTTGCCTTCTCTCATCCCCCATTTGCCCATAGCCTGACCTCCACCCCCATCACTGGGGCTGCAAAACTCTTGGGAAGCCTGAGGATAGTTCCAGAAGTTGGCTTCGTAACAAGGAATGAAGTCCTGAGCTGAAAACTGAAATCAGAAGTGGGCCACCAGCAAAGAATTTGGCAGGAAGTTTCACTGGGAATTAGACCCTTTGGAGATCTGTAGTGCTCAACTCTGTTCTGCATATAATGAGAGGGAGTCCCTCTCCTCAAAAAAATTTACAGTCTAAGCGTTAGAGGAGAGGCCAAAGAATGGGAAATACATGCTGAGCAATAATAATCAAGGACACAAAATGAGATTAATTGAGAGAGAAAAAAAATTTGCTTTAAAATCAGAAATGAGGCAGGGTGTAAACATTGGTAAGATTGCGAAGCTTTTAATGTAGATCTAGAGTGAAATAGAAACATAACATCACAGGATGGTTTGGGTTGGAAAGGACCTTAAGACCATCTAGTTCCAACCCCCCTGTCATGGGCAGGGGCGCCTCACACTAGATCATGTCACCCAAGGTTCTGTCCAACCTGGCCTTGAACACTGCCAAAGATGGACCATTTATCACTTGCTTGGGCAACCTGTTCCAGTGCCTCACCACCCTCACAGTAAAATAGGACTACCATATCTTCCATATCTCAGTATTCCTAATTTTCAGAGGGCTTTTCTTCTTGTGTTTTGCGGTTTGGTTTTGTTTGTTGGGTTTGTCTGTTTGTGGGGGGTTTTTTTGGTGTAGAAGCCCCAGATCTGTTCCTTTTTAATTTTTACTTTTCTTCAGGCAGGATATTTTGCCTTTTAGGTAATGAGACCCATTTTTCCCAGTAAACCCCCAAGGCTTTTTCTATCTTTAGGTTTAATGTGGAAAAATTACTTCTACATTAGCTTAACCCTTCTACTCCCCTTAGTGGATCTTTTTATCAATATTTTACACCTTTTACACACATCTCATGGGTACCACTCTGGTAATTTTTAAGCCCAAATTTAGCATAAGAAGTCAGTCCAAATTTAATAATAAAATAACTTAATAACCATACACACAGCACCCGCCGAAAAAAAAGCCTCTGAGGCAACATGAGTCATAATGATCCATTACTTGCTGTCCTTTGCTTTTTTCCTCTTCTGCCTTCCACAATTAAATCCTAATGGTCACAAAGAGATTCTCTGGGGCTTTTTCACAATATAATGTTTCTCAAAAGCATCTACAATTGCTCGTGCTGCATTGTTCAAAACATACAAATAGGCTGCCCCATCCAATATTTGAGGAGGATTTTACTGCCAGTTGGAACAGATTTAAAGTGCTCTTTACCAATTACTGTTTGAGAGAGGCCAGGGAAGAGAGGTTTATAGAGATGTACTGCACTGTAGGATGCAGCTGCAAACTTGATGGGAGCTGTGCAGCATTACTGCCTCTCCTGTCAGGCTGAGCACTGCACTGAGCACTGCTGAGGGAAAGAATAAATCCCATTAAGCTACTGCCTTTTCTTCCTTTTTTTCTCTCTCTCCCAGGAAATTTGTCCTGCAACAGGCTAGAGATCAAGGCATGCAGATCACATCTGGGGACATCTCTGGTTTTCCACTGGAAATCAGAGCAGTTCCTATGAAGACATGATCTCCCAGCTACATCCCGACTCCTTCTCTTGCTGTCTCATGTCTGCTCAGCTTCAGAAGCTGTAAATTTCCATCCACAAATGACACAGGAGCTGAGTGAGGATGGCTGATTTGGCCACTCTTATTGGAAAAAAAGAAAGGGGGAAGGAATATTAAAAACACATCCAATAAATACGATGCCAATTAGGGAGAGGGAACAGTTTTGAGCTGTCCACATAGAGCAGCACTGGTTTAGTGCCACTTTTTTCTCCTTTAAATAATAAAAGAAAAAGTGTTGAGATTTCTGGATGTGATGTGAAGGAAAATTCAGGGCTTTAAATGCATAGAAAAAGAGGAAATTCAACATTCCTATGGACCCAGTCTGGCATAACACACACAGCTCAGCTCAGTATATGCACAAGAGTTCAAGTTCAGACCAATACTTTATGCTTCACTCATCATTGCTGTTCTCATTGAGCCACAGCTTACCATCTTTTCTGCAATGTTGCCAACCTCAATGGGTTTTATTACAGCTCACATTAACTCTCTTTTTTTTTTTTTCCTTAAAGACCCTGCTCCTGGAAACATGCATTGCACAAGAATCTCAGCTTTCTCTTGAAGAAAATCGAGTTTCCAGACCTCACTGTTGTAGGACAAGGCTTGGAAAACATGAATCTTAGTCAAATTTAAAAGCCTCAGAAACCAGAAGGAAACTCAGAAGAATTCAACCATATCTATCTCTCTTTTCTTCTCTTTTCTTTTTTTGTCTTAAACACCTCCTTTTTTTTAAACCTGTCACATAATTGTTCTGATACCTGGGTCATGATTTCTGAGTGCCTGAGGCTGGTGGTCCAGCTTCCCAAGATGGGGAGATTTGCCAGCGAGAAGCCTAACAGTTCTGAGCAGAGGCAAAACGAACGCAACAGCATTTCTGAGCTATGCAAGACTTCAGTCCATAGGGATGACTCCCTACACGCTTTGAAAACAAATGTCAGGCTGTGTCTCCTGCTGGCTTCTGTCCAGGCTGCCTTCCCCTTCAGTGTACAATTGCATGAGCTGCGCGGGAAGACTCTGAATATTTAGCAAATGAACCTGAGTCTGGAACCACAGCTATGTAATCATTAAAGAGGGAGGCAGAGGTCTTGGGTCTCAGGATGTAAAGCCAACGACTTTCTGGAGATGCTTTCATTGTCTATAGAAGAAGCTTTCTAATGACTCTGACCCTAATCCAGGCATATTAATTAATCATAGAATACCAAGTTGGAAGGGACCTCAAGGATCATCTGGTCCAACCTTCCTAGGCAAAGCATGACTTAGATTGGGTGTCCCAACACCCTGTCCAGATGAACCTTAAAAGTGTCCAGTGTTGGGGATTCCACCACTTCCATTGGGAGATTTTTCTAATGGCTGATTGCTCTCATTGTGAAAAGTTTTCCTCCAGTGTCCAACAGGAATCCCCCCAGGAGTAACTTGTACCCATCACCCCTCATCTTTTGCATGTGCCTAAACAGTTTGGATGAATCTAGGCTGAATCCTCATGTTTTTAACAGTCGCCCCTTGGAAAAATGAGGACTGTGGATATCTTTACCGCAATCATGAAGTGATTCTGAATCTAAGAGTGAGCTCTAAGAAGTGGCCACCTGAGCTTAGTCATAGAAGATATTTGACAGCCCAACATACATATTCTTTCAAAGTGCATCACATGGATTAAAATATTATACTAAAATACATCCTTTTAATTGGGTATTTCAAACCACAAACTATGGTGGTGGTTTCAGGGGTATGCAGTATCCCTCATAGCAAGAAGCAGGAAATTTGACTCAGGGGTCACTAGGATAGCAAGAACGTGCTTTCTGCTACTCCCCATGAAAATATCTAAAACACCTCCTTTTACACACACTCCTCTCAGCTGACTCAGCAAGAGTCAGCTGAAATCAGCAGCAGTTCCTTCCACACAGGCCATGCTCTGGGCAGCAGATGCAGGGGTTGACCAATCTATTCTCTCCGGTTCCACCCCAAGTATTTGTGGTTCCACATACTGGAAACAAGAACCTAAATGTCTCCATGTCCAAGTGTCGGGGAAGGGAAGGTGTGGGATATGGGTAGGTGGGAGTTAAAAGGAGAGGAGAAGAAGTTCAGAAGCCACAGGGCTGCTGAGGAGGAAGAGCATGGTGTGATCAGAAGCAGAGGGCAACACACAGATATAAACAACAAAAACCAAGAGGCTGAACAGAAGCAAAAGACTTCCCAAAGCCTGAAGTTTGGAAATACCAGAACTAAAGTTGCCAGGGCAACCATAATTGGCCCCACTGTGTATAAGCTTTAATTAGATGACCACATACTATTTTTTCCACAGGGACTAAAGATCATTTTCAGTGCAGGGACTGGGTGTGGTGCTGGGCACAAAGGCTGATGCCCCCAGCAGTCACAGAATCATGGAATGGTTTGGAAGGGACCTTAAAGCTCATCCAGTTCCAAGCCCCTGCCATGGGCAGGAACACCTTCCACTAGACCAGGTTGCTCCAAGCCCCATCCAACTTGGCCTTGAACACTGCCAGGGATGGGGCAGCCACAGCTTCTCCAGGCAACTTGTTCCAGCGTCTCAGCACCTTCATAGTGAAGAATTTTTTCCTAATGTCTAATCTAAATCTACCCTCTTTCAGCTTAAAACCATTCCTCCTTGCCCTATCACTACGCTCACACAACAGGGACAGACGCAGGGACAACCGGCAAAGCTGTGCAAACAGCAGCAAAGATGGTCCCACGGCTGAGTAAAGCCTCAGATCCAGCAAGCCAGGGCTCTTCCCCTGCCCTCTGATGCCACGTGGGGAAACCACTGATTCCTGTCATTTTGCAGCTGCTTGCTAAGTAATGTTGTTTGTTGGGTATGTGGCTTAATGCTCCCAGGTCTAGAGAGGAATGTATGCCATTGAATACATTGAAGCCAGTGGGTGCTATGCAACCTTGATGAATGAGGCTGACCATGCTCAAGTACATTTCTTGTGTTACAGCAGGCTTTGGACAATTATGTCCTTCTAGGAAACCCTCATAGAAACAGTAGAGAAAAGTAGCATTTTCAAGGCACTTGAAGGCTGGATGGTGCACCTTCAGTGCTGGGGTCACAAACTGCCCAGAGCAGATAAACTCTCTACTGGAGCTTGGCAGAGAATCAGCACAGGAAGCTCATCCACACACATACAGGTGTTTGAGAAGAGGTTGCACAGCCATTTCTAGCATCAGCATGACCTCCTCTTTTGTGAGCATCACCCAGCAGCAGACACATTCCTTTAATCATTCAGGCATGGATAGAACATTAACACAAAACACCTAGCAGCAGTCACCCCCTGGCTACATTATGGTGCTCTCCTCGTTGCTGCTGCTGGGCTCAAACGTGCCAAGAGCCACTGGGAGACCTTATGGAGGTCATTACCCTGAGCCCCTGCATTGCCTCTCCTTATATTTTCCCTCTTTTTTAGGCTGGTGGCTTTTAAATCAGGACTTATCCTCACTGCCTTTTCACGCAATGATTTTATTCTGGGTTTTTAAACTCTCTCACAATCCAAGGAAAACCATCTAAAGTACTCCCAGGTCTGTACTGTCACCACTGTTACAACAGTATCAGTACTGTCATTTCAATTTTTCTGTTCATCTCCGGCACACGGGAGCACTCTGGATGCACACACAAACATTTGTGAAGCTGTTTTTTTGCCAGACCAAAGAGGACCACATTATTTTGGACCTTCCTTTTAAACATTCACACAAAGAAAAATGAAGAAGAAGCAGAAAGCAAGCAAGCGGCTTACACTGCAGAATTGCTTTTGAGCAGAAATGACTCAGCCATTTTCTGCTTAAACACAAACACACACACACAAAAATACCCCTGCCACATTATGCAGAAATCACCCTTATTTCAGCTGGAAAAATAAAGAGCCGCTGAAGCATTATGAAAGCAGCCAGAGCCGGCCAGCTCCTGAGCCGAATCCACTGTGCTGCCCTCCCCCTCCACTCTGCTATTCTGCAGCTTAAATCTGACCAAAAGAAAAGGGTTCTGAAAATCAGGAGGGGAGGGGGGATCATTCCTGGCCTGAAATAGAGCTTTCGCTGCCAAGTTTCAGCCAGAAGCAATTTCTTACAGCTGAGTTATAAAACTCTGGGAAGAAAAAGAGGCAGAGAGAGAGAGAAGGGAGAGAGACAGGGGGATTTATAATGGAAAGGCAGGCATGACCTTAGCTTCAACAACGCTAGTGGGTGATGCTGGAGTCTTCCAGGGGCATCCATTAAAGTCCATTAAAGGACTTGCATTAAACCAAAAAGATGAGACGCCTTCTGACAGCAACAAGAAATTTTTTTTTCTTTCTTTCCTTCCTTCCTTTCTTTCTTTCTTTCTTCCTTCCTTCCTTCCTTCCTTTCTTTTTCTTTCTTTCTTTCTTTCTTTCTTTCTTTCTTTCTTTCTTTCTTTCTTTCTTTCTTTCTTTCTTTCTTTCTTTCTTTCTTTCTTTCTTTTCTTTCTCTCTTTCTTTCTTTCTCTCTTTCTTTCTTTCTTTCTTTCTCTCTTTCTTTCTTTCTTTCTTTCTCTCTTTTTCTCTCTTTCTTTATTTCTCTCTCTCTTTCTCTCTCTGTCTCTCTTTCTCTTTCTCTCTCTTTCTTTCCCTCTTTCTCTCTTTCTTTGTCTCTCCCTTTCTCTCTTTCTCTCTTTCTTTCTCTCTTTCTTTCTTTCTTTCTTTCTCTCTTTCTCTCTTTTTCTCTCTTTCTTTATTTCTCTCTCTCTTTCTCTCTCTGTCTCTCTTTCTCTTTCTCTCTCTTTCTTTCCCTCTTTCTCTCTTTCTTTGTCTCTCCCTTTCTCTCTTTCTCTCTTTCTTTCTCTCTTTCTTTTCTTTTTCTTTCACTTTTTCTCTCCTTTTCTCTTCCTTTTCCCTTCTTTAATAATTATTTTTATTTTCAAGCTATTTTTGGTCATTTATCTGAGTTGGGTTTTTTTGATCCCCTCCTAAAGTTCAGCAAGCACAAGGCCAGTAGGTATCAATTATAGTTCATCTGGATAAAAATTGCTTCTTAAAAATCATTTTCCATGTTCACTGAGGTTCTCTATTAAATGCTAAAAGCTGGACCTGTCTAACTGCAGACCAGTGACTCAAATACCAGCCATTAATCTTTTTGTGGCTATTTCAATACAAGGCTGTGCTTGTAATTCATTAGCTCTCTGATGCCCCAATTATATGTATATTTTCACTGAGGAAGAAAAATGTGCTGTAGATACAGGGGAGTTGTGAAGCGACTTGGCTAATAGCACACATAGGTTTTTGGCAGATGAAGGACCTGTGTCTTATTCCAGAGTCCAGAGCTGTGCACTTTTTATCACTGCTCTGACCTCAGAACAGTGTTTCCCACCCTTGTTAATTAAAGGGTGCACTGTTCATTTGGAAACAAATTACACAAAGGAAAATATTCACAGAAAGTTTGTTGCAATGTTGTAGCAATGGCTTTTATTTTCAACTGAATTAAAAAAAAAACGAAAAAAAAGATTAAATGTTAAATATTCATTTTTTAATTTTATTTTGTCCCTGTTTCCTTTTTTGAATGTTTGAGGGTTTCTGTGTAGGATGATTTTGGATGGGTAGGAACAGGGTTTACAACACTTGTGAAAATGCCTCTTGATACTCTGCACGAGTCAGTCTTGTGCAAGGATTTTGCTCTAGCATAAACTGCTTTGTAGAGAGCTTGAGATTGACCCTTTGCTGTCCATGCTGATACACCCTTGCTTTGACCTACAAAAAACACCACAGTGCAAGAAAATAGCGATTCTGACTTCAAACTACTTATGTCTTTGGTCTTGTGGCTTATACCACTAAACACAACAGCATCGTTGATTTAGGTAGAGGTTTACCAGAGATCAGCTACCGGAGGTCACTGAACGGTCACATCTACGATATCATCTATGAGACAAGATCTGATTTAGTTAAGAATGGAGATTTCTAGTCAGTGGTGATCTTGAAATGTTTGTTAGTTGCATTGTATAAGCATAGGGTATGACCTTTTACTTTACTACTTCTTTACACTTGCACTTGGGCTCGAAGCACCAGGAACACCAATATTAATGTTAAATGATGTCTGGGTTTGTTGAAGAGTTCATTTCTTTTCTGTTTTGACAATGCTGTGAAGGGCTTCATGTGTCTCTGGGCTAGTCTGGAGAAGTGGCTGCAAAAGGGAGCTACTCGTTGGACTTTAAGAAAGCAGTGACTATGCCATAGCCTACAGACACAGATCAGTTCATCTGTTGGTGGTTGTTCGTATGCATGGTCACATGAGATCCACTGATGTAGGACTTGAATAAGAAATGTGGACAAAATCCTCACCTTGTAGAAACTGGGATTACAAATCATGAAACTATGTCTCCCTCCTCCAGACTTGACATATTCTTTGTAAAAGACTCTTCAGTCCAGCCTGCTGTGCAGCCGTTTGTGTAGCTAATTTCTTTTATATTCCCTAAAAATAGTTCATGGTTTTG
The DNA here is from genome assembly GCF_004027225.2 of Strigops habroptila. NCBI lineage: Eukaryota > Metazoa > Chordata > Aves > Psittaciformes > Psittacidae > Strigops > Strigops habroptila. The sequence continues at coordinate 9,218,231 of NC_044277.2, forward strand.
TATCAAGTACCCTCTGCTCTGTGTCAGAATTAGGAATGGGGCCAAACCGTCCCCAATTACAAAATTACCATTGATGTTGGAAAGTATAAGAAAAAATCCAAATTTATCCTTGGATTTCAAGTTATGACAAAGTTTTGCCAAACCACATTTACATGCTACAGAATTTGAAAAAGAAATTGATTAATTTTTTGAAGATCTTTCACAACTGAAGTCCCATTTATTATATATCACTAAAGTCAGATCTTCAAAAAGAGGTAAGTATCTAACTCCCACTGAAGTAATTTGAAGGTGATTGGGTTCTGGGTGTCTTAGATATTTAAAAACTCTGGACTTCAAAGGTGCTGGATCTTACATCTTACATCTTAATCAAAGTCAAAAAATTGCGCTTGCAAGGGACTTTTTGTGACTGAAAACATTTAACTAGCATCATCCTGCTGTCAGCAAGACTTTGGGAATGAGCTAAATGATGTCACTCACACTTTTTCCATTGCAAAACTGAAAATAAAGCCCCTCTGACTTCAATAATTCATAGTGAAGATGCTTACCCTGTCTTATCTTCTATGCAGTTTCATGTTCCTCTATCACAGCCTGCACTGGCCTCAGCTCCGACTAGATGTTCGAGGCTGAACCTCTCAGTGAGTTCTAGGGACTTGTGTTGTTACTGTTTACCACTCAGAATCCCTGTGTTTGCTTCTTTTTGAAGTTTGGAGCCAGTTTCACACATGAAATGTTCAATCTAGGGTGCTGGTTTCACTTTGCATCTCTGTCAGCTCTGCAGAAAGTCAGCAATTACAACCTAAACCAAAACCAAAATGTAGTTAAAAGTAAAATGCAATGCAGAAGGCTAACGGAAATGCTTCTGTCTGCTCTTAGATTATTCAGTCAATAATCATTTTTAGGTATCTGGCCACTTCCCAGACTTTCCTAAATGGAAAACTCAGTCGGCTCTAACTGCACTCCTTTTAGATGTTTGTTGCCGAGTTGAAAGCGACTGGAAAGATGCAGGACAAGAGGCTGTCTGCCAGGAGGCAGGGTTTTCATCCCACTCCTACGCATAAAACTATAAATCATATTCTGCCATCAGATCATTATTTTTCTTCTGTTTCTTATAAACACAGCAGCAGCATCAAATGAAATATGAGCTTTCCAAGGCTGTTGGATTTCCTTGTACGTACTGTAGAAGGCAACATTTGCAGACATATGGCATGCAGGCTACTCTTAGAGAAGCATTTTGAAAGCTGAACTTGGAAATTTTTCAGTCCAATAATGTGTAGGTGGTCTGGGTTACTAACCCTAAATCACTTCAGTGGTAACTATTTTTCCTAGTTCTACACATCAGTCTACACGACATTAGGTTTGAGGGTTTTTTATTAAATAGAAACCTCAGATACAATCCCCTGAAATGAACTGTAAAAGATTATCTTCTGGATGCCTGGGTCTTTGTTATTGTTGCTCATTCGGTTACAGCACCCAGGAGTATGTGGGTCAAGCAGACACCACTTGCGGTGCTCTGGTGAACGGGCTTCGGGCAAGCTGAATCCACGCCCTGTTCCTCCATCAATCTGTATTTCTTTCTGCCTGTTTCCTCTCCTTTTGTCAAGGAAGCATTGTTGGGATAATAACACTAAAATTGTCAGGGCTTCAGTTGTTATGGGAGAGGAGGGTCAAGGAAGCACCTCAGATATTGTATCAGTTTTGCCCTTTTGGCTTACATTTACCTCCCTATTTATATATGTGGAGAGAGAGATAGATAGATAGATAGATACATACATACATACATACATACATACATACACATAGAGAGAGATATGTGGAGGTACATACACACATATATTCATATCCATAGATAAATATGCAGTCCACATATTTTATAATGAATTCTCTTTATGTGAGTGACTATTAAGTTACATTCTTCTGTATGGAAACTGGGCTTCATAGGCCTTCTTGGAAAGGGTGCATTTCAGGGGTGGCCATGGAAGAGAGCAAAGGAACAGTGATTTTTTTTTGGCAAGGGAGGCTGTAGGGGTGCAAGCCTGGAGACTACAAAGGGTGATGCAGATTGTTGCAGCAAGCATACAAGCGTGAAAAGCTCTGTGAAAAGACAACGAGGCAGGAACCAACCACAGAGGACCTGGAGTGCGAGAGTGACAACACTGTTCTGACAGCACAACATCCCAAATCCCCCTGTGAACTCTCATACCTTTGCTTCTTGCACACTCTCTGGATGCTTCAAGCCTGCTGTGGGCAGTGCAAGGGCTGAACCCAAGCTCAGAGGTCTCCTCTTGCAGGAGTGGGGATGGGGCACCCTAACCCACCCTAAACTTGTATCGGTGTGTCACATGTGCCCAGGGTTGTTTCTCAGTTTTTGGAGAACAACCTGTGTCCACCCTGTGGAGCAGGGTGGCCACATTGAAACCATCCACGAAGAAGGACTCTTGTCCAGTGTTGTGTCCCAGGCCATGCCCAGGGGAGGTTTGAGACAGCCAGTTTGAGCCAAGCCGGGCACTGGGCTTGTATTTGTATAGCACAGATTATCAAGTTCTAGCTCCTAGAAATGTTCCCTGACAACATTTAAATTCCGGGTACGAATACAGCCCTTCACCCTGCTCTAGCATGAGAGAAGCATTCAGACACAAGGCCAGGAGGGGGTCACCCACAGCCAGTGTCCCTCTCTATAATTCCCTCTGTTAGTGTACAGCAGATGTGGCCCATCTACTGCAAGATTGGTGTGAGCGCATCTTTTGTGCTGAGCATGCAGCTGATTTAATCACACTGTGCACCCTTTAACATGATTGCATTCATATTTATTGCTGTACTGACACAGGCAGTTTAGCTACACTGCTGATGGATAGCCTAGAAAACATCATACATTAGCTCAGTTGGAAAACCTGATTTCCTGTCTCTAAGTGAACTGAGAGATGCTTTAGACGCTGATACAAATGTCTTATAATCCAACTATAGGATACCATTAAGGAAATTGTCTTGAGACCAGCTACTGCCAGATTGATAGTCCCTGTTTCATATGCCAATAGCGCAGGTGAAGATGCTATTAACAAATGCATCGAGGCCTTTTTAAAGAACTACTAAGCAATTTGCTCCAAGGCTAACCTTCAGCAAGGAGTCCTTTGAGTTAATTATTCACTGTGTCAGTGCAGACAAAATCCTCCAATTAGAATTAAAAAAACACTAGAAAGTTAACCCTGAAGGGAATACCTCAAAAAAGGATCCTACATTGACAAAGAGATTGAGTAGATGACCTAATAAGTAAAAGTCCCTTTTCTAATTTCTAAGACTTTACCATATGTATTCAAATCCCAAGTACATTACATGCTTTAGAGAACTTATCCAGCCCTGAGTGCCTCTCAAACTAATTTTTTCTTCGGATACAATATTCCTCACAGTTGTCTCTTTGGCCTTACTACTGCTCACAAGCCTGAGGTGCGCATTCACACTCAATTCAACTCAATTAACACGTACTGTTTGTGCTCAAGTGTTCCTAGTGAAACAGCTTTAAAGAACACTTTGGACAAAGCATGAAATCTTACTATTTTTTTTGCATTTCTTTGTTCTCAGCTCACTTCAGCTTTTAGTTGTGTCTGCAGAATTAGAAGTATTTAATACTAACGAAGTAAACAGCACAGCAGAATCAAATGATTGAATAGGTGTTCTTCACAGATGAACTCTCAGATTTTGAGTGATGTTTAAAATTCAGCCGTAGCATTTCTTGTGCTCACCAATCCTTCATCTTGAACTGGAAGCATTCAGTATTTATCCACATCTGCCATTCATAAATCTGTTTATTATGAAAGGGATTAGACACTTCCCCCAAACAAATCCCATTATTCCATAGCATTTATAGTGGTACCAACCGTCTCTTTTAAAACTGCTGCTGTTTGTCCTTTAGCAATGTTGAGCAGTTGCTGCCATTTACACAGGATAAATTCTAAATTGCAGTAGCCCTTATCAAAATAGCTTCACTTAGCCACACTGTCTGCATCTCACCAGCCACTTGCACTGAGTAAAGCAGTAGTGAGACCATACACAGCACAGGAGAAACAACTGTGCATCTTTCCTTCCTGCCCCACATGTGGTGGGGGAAAATCAGACCTTCAGACCAGGAACGTGGACAATCTACCACACTGGCACAATTGATTTTACCCCTGATATTCTGGGCCAAGTGGTACAAGAACAAGATCCATAGACTGCACTGGAATTAAATACCTGTAGAAGAGTGGTATCTGTAGTAGGAGTGAACAGATGACAAAGGAACAGCTCTGGGTGATCAAAACCATGGCAGACTTAGAAGCTGTCCTTAGAAACTGAGCTAACAGACAGTTCTTACAGGCAGTGAGAGCAGGCAGACAACCTGTGCCAGGTTTTTTTTCACCTGATAGGAGATTTATGGTACATACCACTCCAAAGGCAGATCTTTGAAAGGTAAACATTAGAGCAAATATCCTTTTGAAATGCAAATTGTCTTTGCAACCAGCAGCATAGATCTGAATATGTTTTTTTGGTCACGTTAGTCCTGGACTGAAAGGAGTGGCAGTACACTGGGTAACAGGGAAAGATCATTTACTAGAAGCACAAGGGAAAGTGACCATTCTGACAACAACCTTGATTTCCTGTGTCCCATTGCCCCAGGATACTGCAGAAAACTACTGGTATATAGTCTGGGTTCAATTACTTATAGGCATTACCACAGGTACTCAAAAGCAGATCTGGTGGTGCTACTCCTTGCATTTCCGAGCACGCTGTTTGCTATGTGTCTGAGCTGGGCACTGAGCTCTGTTCCTCATCAGCCAACTCCAACACAGCTTTCCCCAGCAAGGCAGCAGATGGCTCCTGGGACCAGAGTCAGCTCTGGCATAAGCCACTGGTTTTCACTGAGGTAGTACTGCAGCTACACTCATCCCAGGGGTCCAGACCTTGACTGCTCATCTGCACTGCCATATGCTCTGCTATCATCGTAAGCTGTAAAGTCAAACACAAATATGCAGCTTAAAGAAGGCTGCTCTGTGTGGTGTTATTTCACTTCAGGATTAGGTGAATCAGCCCCACTGAAGAAGACAATCTCTTGCCATATGACCATGCAGACCCACGGCTCCCCCACTGTGGTGCTGCAGGGCAGAAGGGAGGTGCATGCTGTAAGCTATGTGCCAGTTTTGTTTCTCTCTGTTGTTAATGCCTGGCTATAACAAATGGTATTTAGCAAAACAGATCTATCTTTAAAGAAGACTTCATTGGGTAAATACCTGAAATCCAGCAAGGAGTATCCTGAGTTCTCAGAGGAGGAATCTTGCACCTTATTAACACCAATGTAAAATTTCCCACTGTCATGAGTAAGCCCAGAGCATCACCTTTAGATTTCTCTATTTGAATGCACAAATTCAGAGCTATGAAATTTTAAATATAGAATAATAACCTTAGCTCTTAATGTTTCCATCTCTAAGGCAGCACTTAGATACCTAAAGCTCTCTTTTCATGCAGAGGAGAGGCAATTAGCAAAATGAGTGCCACACACAGAGTCAGTCACATATATATCACTGAACATCAAGCTGTGACAACTGAAGTAATGGGGCACCAGAAGACAAATAGGCAAACCCTGTATTTGCTCCTGAAAGAGTGTCATAGCAAAAAAGAACAGCCCAAAAACCCCAACCTCGAACTAAAATAAATCAAATCCGATTATCAATGAGGAACAGCAGAAAATACCAAGAAAAGGTTAAAAATAAGTCAGCCTTTAAAATTGTGGTACATCTTCTGGAAGAAAAGTTTAACCTGTGTATCTAACATGAAGACAAGTGATACTGAGAGTTTCATAGGCCAGAGTCATATCCTTTATCAAACCAATTAGAATAATGGGTAAAAACGAAGCAGACTGGTGGGTTCACAGCCTTTCTTCAGGTCTGTGGACTTCTGCAATTGCTTTTCATGGACACTACAAGCTTACCTCAGACTTTCAGATATGTGCCAGTTCCTACCCATTTCCCTTCAAGAGGACAGCCTGCCTTTAACCTGTGCAAAGCTTCAAATCACTGTCTAAAAGACAACTACAACTACACCACTTTTATGGCTATGCATAGTGAAGCCTTGATGAAAAACTAGTCAGATATTCCCTCCATGAGGCAAAAGGAAGGGCAGAATCCTGCTTCCCTCTCCCTAAAGTGCTGTTCTGCACGGCTAGCAGAAATAAAACACTGTTTATGTCACTAAAAGTGGCATATTTTATTCTGAATCCTTGCAGGAAACAGATCTCTAGAGTAATGAAGGGACAATAACTACAATAATTTCTTTAGAGGAGAGAGAAGCTTTAAAATCACAAAAAATACACTGGGCATGGTGCTCTTATAGGAACCATTTATCTTGCCTCTGCTCTCTCAACCTTCTTTTGAGCTCTGATTATGTACAAACACACTCGTGTGCATGGAGGGTCATGTTTTTCTTCCCTTCAGTTTTGTGTTTCACCTCCTAAAGCAGCCCTGCTTACCCTATGGGCTGATGAAGTGAGAGAAAATCTTTTTGCAACTGCACAATAAATCCTATTGTCTCAAAATATATCCCAAACACATCCAAAAGCTTTCAGACAGAGAAGAGTGCTATTTAAGGCATTTGGTTCATTACAGCTAGAAAACAGACTCTTTTTTTCCCATCAGATTCTACTTAGTTGGCTGTTCAGATACTCATTGAATTATTTCACATAACACTATCAGAAAACCACAGTAGGTCTGAAAACAATTAACAAATGGCAATGATTCACTTCTCATTTAATTTAATTTGATACCACTTTAGCTTCACTTAACCAGTTTTTCAACTAATATCAGTGAGCAGGTTTTCTTTTGTAACCAGTAACTCCAGAGTGATTTATTGAATTGAGGTTTAGGTCAGTTGAGCTCTGTGAATCTACTGCTATTTATGCTAAAGTAAATAAGTAAACAAATGGGTTCCATATTTTATATTTTATTACAATTTTCCTTATGAAAAATGTTACTAAGTATATATGAAGGAAAGTATTAGTGAGGTAGGAATGGATGAATGCAGCACATCCACAGGATTTCCTAAGCAGGAAGATAAATATGTTTTATTATGTACAATAATTAGCACTAAAAACATTCTCAGCACTTCCATGGTACTGCTCACACAGCAGCTTAGTTACAACTATCTTTTGGGGCTCGCTTTTTCCAATGCCCCAGACAGTTTAGATCTTAGTTTGCTGCATAAAGATGAAAAAATTAATTTAGATTAAATGTGTCAACAGAGAGTAGTTCCATCACTGAAGCACAGTTGTCTGCATCTTAGACTCTACAAGACTTCCAGTAGAGACATGCCCCTTTACTCACTTCCCTACTCACTCTGTAGATCTCTGTAGAGTAGAGATAATTTACTCTATTTTCTCTTGGTATGGCTCCCTTTCTGAAAGGGAGAGGCATGGATTAAGGAAACACCCAAGCTGAGCAGCAATTATTTGTGAATCTATCCCTCAGGCTAATCATGTAGCTCAATATCTAATAAAGCAATAAAACAGGAATCTCAGTGCTGGCAGGGCATTTTTTGGCATGAATTGCAACTCATCCTAACTAAAAAGGTAAAACAATAAAAAACATAAGAGGGTTATATTTAAAGCTGTAAGGCACTTTTTCTTAATAAACCAGACTATGAACCTCTTTCTTACTCCCACTTTGATCAAAAAATATAGGCAGGACAACCCCCAACAGCCTGAAATATCAGGTACTTTGGTGTACAGCCAGGAGAGATATTTTTTCTGCTAAGGATTGATGTAAATCCAACAAGACATTTCTAAAACAGCAGCAATACCCTGAAAAGCATGTGTTCAGAAATCGTCCTTATTTGAAAGGTCTGCTCCCCATGTTCACAGACCAAACAACTTTCACGTAGAATTTCTGTACCTAACGGTAAAGGAGTGAGGGCTGGGGGGGGTGGGAAAATATATATTTAATTTGTAAATGGACTATATTTGATCTTATGTCATCAGGAGAAAATCAGAAGGCAACTCCAGGATTGCTAACATTTTATTTCCAAACAGTGATTTTTTGATCTTCACATGAGACAGCTGAAAATTTATCTCACCTTCACCTGATATTTTTCTACCAATATAATTCAGGAGGTATACAAATTAACACATTCTCGAGTTTGGGAACAAAACCTGGTGAGGCCAAATGAACTAATATGAAACATTTACAGGTTTTCTTGATTAAATGAAAAAATCTAGTCTTTTTCATAGAGGAAAAAAAAAATAATGGAAATTGTATTTCTTAAATACGTCTCAAATAGGCGCTGCCACATATTTACTCAGTGTTTGCAGAGTCCAGCCTGGAGGTAGAGGACTGGGGTTCAGTTCCCGCTTTTCACAGAGGGACTGAACCTAGAGAAGGAAGTTACAGCTATTCACAGGGGAATATTCTGCCAGGAAACACTTTCTGCTTTGCTTTTTTTTCCCCTGTTGATGTTGTTCCACTGTATACAGAATATTGAAATATTCATTAAGCCAGAGAGAACAACTCTATATCATGGTGTTTCGGCTCTGCAGTGGAGAGGCAGGACATCACTCTCATGAATATTTCAATATTGTAAACAAAGTAGAACATACTCTATTGGAGGTATTGAGAAAATAACCTTTCTTCTCTCTCCCTCCCCGATGAGAGTTACTGAATGGTCTGGTGATTAGGGGCCATTCCTGGGAAATTAAGGTGGGCTCAGATCTCCTCAGGCAGATGAAAGCCTTATTTTCTGCATTTTGAATGATTCTTTTGCTAAATAAACTATTGAAAGAAAAGAGACAGGTGGCTTTTAAATCAAGCAATCTATCATTACGTATCTCCTTCTCTTTTCTTCCTCTCACCTTCAGAACCGACAAATTTATCCTGACTTTTGGAACAGTTCTGAGCCCACTGAAATACCACTTTTAGGCACAACACTTAACAATTAAAGCTTACTTAAACCTGAGTGTATTTTATGATATTTATATGGTTTTTTCACAGCTTTAGTTTCAATTCTAACATTACACAAATCATGTTTCAGCTTCTTTCTACGCCTCCTCATACTTGGACAGTTTCTTACCCATATCTGGCTGTGCATAGCAGATTGGGTTAGCAAACTGATGGGAAAAATGGTCCAGAAGGGGCTTCTGGTAGGTGATCATTTCTATTGGAGGTGGAAGCCTCTCATTTGGTGGAGAAGTAGATGGCTGGGTTGCAGGGGAGTGGAGCATGGGAACTCAAATGGGTCTTACTGTAAGTAAACAGACCTATTAGAATTGACACTTATGAAAAATATTCATCTGATTTCTGTGTTACAGGATTACAGACTTAAAGTTGAAAGTTATTACTAACTGCCAGAGGCTGGAATCTGTCCATGATGTATTAAAGTCACGGGATTGGTAGCTGAAGAGGTAAAATTCTTGTGAAGTGCCTCAAAAAAGTCCCACCTGTTATTACATTTCTGTCTTTAAAAAAATGAGAAAAAAAATCAACATGCTCTGGCTTCCTGAATTGAGTCCACATAAAATGTATGGTATTTCTTCACAAGCTATATGGAATACAGTGCCCCTTTCCTACCTGAAAGTAGCTAGCCTGAGAGAGTAGAATTTAGACCAACCATTAGATTTGATTGTGAAGTTTGCTTTTATATCTATACGGTATAACTTGGGGGCATGAATAAAGTCACGTAAGAACCAGGACAACAAAGGACTTTTAGCAGAGCCTTTGGATGTTCAAAGCTTTAGGTTCCCTGGATCTGAATGATAAGAGAGTTTAGACATGACAAAATTTCTGCTATTGTCTTCAGAGCTGAGCATATGTCTTTAGCTGGCCAAGAAAAATAATGTTTGTAAAATTATTGTGTGGTATTGTATTAGTGAGTTATTTTGCCTGAATTTGTTCTGTAGCCAGCATTCTGGAAGTAATGCAAATAAAATTACTCTTCAAAGAGTTATATAAATGCAGTGAAGTGTCGTTGCATATAGCTCTAAGAAACACTTCACACATACATTCACCTAGTTTTCCTCAGTGCAGCTGTCACAGGAGGGTTACTGAGAATCCTAGATGACAGAAATTTCACACACATCTTCCTACTGCAATTTATTCACCAAAGAAGAATTCCCAGGCTCCTAAGTACCAAGGGAATCATTGAAGTTCTGGGAGACAGGCTTTGGCATACAATAAATGAGCTCCTTACAGACATACAAGGGTCCAGGCTATGTCTGCATTGGCATGTGAAGTGGTGCAACAGGAGCACCAGATTATCCTGTTGCAGATTGCAACAGCAGCAAAATAATTTGTGCTAAGGACCTAGCAGCTACTCTGCACATGCCTTGTGGTTTTACTACAGGACAGGTCTAATGCCGTCAATTGCTGGAGCACATTAGGTGTTTGGTTACCTGGAGCACATCATTTGGCTTACCTTCATGTGGAGGCATCTGGCTCATGCACTTTGAGGCAAATGATGAAAACCAAAATATGAAGAGTGGGGGCAATCAGGAGAGTCAAAAGCACAAAGCTCAAAGCTAAAAGCTTGCTTATACCTGACTTCAAACTTCCCGCTGTTAACTCAGAAAACCGTGTGCTTCATAGAAACCTCCAAGCTCCTTTCTCACAATGGTGGATAAACCCAAAGCGCACTCCAAGCTACTAAAGCCAGGACCACAGTGTGTATTACAGCCCCAGGTGCAGCTCCCATGGTAACTGTGAGCCATTGTGGATGCCTTTGTGATGGCAGCTGGAGTGTTGTGGGTTCCAGGCTGGGAGGGGTAGCCATGGGATGTCTGCCCAAGGTCCCTCCCTGGGGAAAGGCAGATGAATTAATTAGTGCAAAGTTTTCTACCAAAATGGCACTAATGCTGGAGTCTCTTCATCACACTGAAGAAGCAATTTAGATAATCTGCTACAAATATACGGTTACATGGAGTTGGGGGCTCAACCATCCCAACTGGCCAGAGACTAACTTTCCTGATCAGTTAATATCAGGATGAACCTCTAATCAAGCCTGTCTATGTTGAAAAGAAAGATATTAAAATGTATGCTAAGGGTATTATAATGACCTGAGAGACGCCTGATGGAAAATTGGTAGTGATAGTAGTAGTAGAAGTAGTAATACTATGATCTTTCTTACGTGGTAGTTGTGCTGAGGACCCATTTCTTATACTGGCGAATAGCTCTTGTCTCGTAGTGCCTAAATTGAGGGAGATGGAGCATTCACAGGGTTAGGACAAGACCCAGGGAGACTCCTTTCATGTGGTTATTCAATCCTTTGGAAAATTCACATGGCTTTGCTAAACCAAAACATCTCACCAGCTTCACTGAAGGTTCAAACCAATATCTTTTTATACCCATACACAAAGATAAAACTCCATGATGCTCAAGTTTTCCATATCAAAACAAAAATACATCCACCTTCCCTTCTGCAGCTCTATCCCAGCCATGATAAATGCCTTCTTCCACTACTCAGTAACATCCTGAAAAGGCATTAACAGAACCAGATCCCATAATTGTCTGATTCAGTATGTAAACTCAGCTTTTAATGCTATTTCAAAAAGCTACAGAGAAGGAACTTCACTTGAAACTCTCACAGTCGTAAAGCAAATTGTCCTGAAAATGCGCCTAAACCTTTTGGAGCTGGGGCCCACATCCTGGCAGGCACAATGGAGTTGCAGCACATTACAATGGTTCCTCAATATAAATACAATAATCTAAATCATAGTTGGTGTCTGCACATCTCACACAGCAGGGATCAGACCCAGCCGGCCTCCTGATGACAGTGTCATATAAATAATAAATATTAATGGTTAATTTGGCAAAACATGATACTGTGTAAATGGAAGTTTGTCTCTTTTGGCTGTGCTGCAACAAGGAAAACACATGTTCTCGACATTTCTAGCTGGAAAGCTTTCTTTTACAAATGTTTGCTTTTCTTAAATTAACATACATGAGTGGGTTGGGGAGGTGGGGGGCTGTTGCCTTTACCTGAAATCTTTCAGCCCCCTTTTTTGTGAGTCACATTTACACCTACTGGGGATCTGGGCTTGGTGACACTTGTCTCTAATTCAGAGATGCTCTCTTATTAATCAGATAAAACCAGAGAAAAGCTATCTAAAACCTTCCTATCTTTTACTTTTGTAAACTTAATGAAGTTCTTGACATCAATGTAGGTCACAGACCAAAGCTAGTGGCAGGAGCAATTAAATGCTCTATTTGACACAATTGAAAATCAAATAAAATACTTGAGTGTTCAATGCACATGTATTCTTATGTTTTCTATGTGTAATAATTAGGAAATATTTATTTTCATGCAATCTGGAGCCAATATCAACAGTAAGAAACAATCCTTATGAATATGGCTACCGGGATATTTGCCAGCATTCTCTCTTCTTTAGCATTATGAAACTGTTTCTACTTTACTGCTTTATAAATGTACTTGAATCTTGGAAGATGAAGTCAGAACTGGAAGAAGAAAAAGTCTGGAGGAGGTATACCTAACCCCCTCTAAGTGCATATGGTAGAATACGAATTGCACTTTTAAATATCTCTGCTACTAAGAGCTTGAAAATAGCTCTTGGTAGCAGAGCTATGGAAGCCTAAATGTTATTCCTTCCGACACAGCACAAAAAGAAAGTGAGGTTTTGTTGACCATTTCATTTTGAATGGGGAGAAAATGAGAAATAAACAGGAAAATACAGGAACAGCTGTGACCTCTAGAAAGAAAATACAAATGCACAATGAAGAAGCACAAGCATGAAAATACATAAATACAATCCTTTAACAGTTGGACTCAATTATCTTAAAGGTCTTTTCTAAACCCCAATTATTCTATGAGAAGAGGGAAATCTGGTAACGAGACGATGTGACTGTGTTCAGAGCTGACTGTGAATACTGGTGAGAAACTCATGGAAAACTCCCTCATTATCTCACTGGGGAAAAGGGAAGAAACAACACACAAACAAATAACTGTTTGTTAAGACGTGACAGATATATCGGCTGAGATGATGCACTGGCACTTTGTAAACATGATGAGGTAGATGCAACTGCTCAAACTGAATGCCCTATGAAACACCCAAAAACAGCAACTGGAGGCTAAGCAGGGCATCCAAGGGCATTTCAAGAAGTCCCAGACACTTTCCTGACACTGGGATAGCCAAACTTGGGTGTCTACATGTGTGATACATGTCTAAAGTCCTGTTTGCAGAGGCTTACTTTTCCAGTGGAATTTTAGTTTCTGTGGAGTATCTGCTCTGGTCTTCATCTGCTGCACTCTGTCATATTGGCCAATCCACTGCAGGTGTCTCAGGTATCCTCAGGTATCCTAGGGGATCTCAAACAGCACTAGGCTTGTTTTAAACAACAGTGTATCCCTCTTTGTCTCCACAGGCAATGGAGGTTGCAATGGAGAGCTATTCAGCCATTCTGCCTCAAAGCAGGCACCCAAAGTTGGCCAATTGAGTTCTTTCAGCTGTATGGACTGGACCTTCATTGGCTATAATGTAAGCTTAGACACTTCATGCATGTGTAGACCCCTACAGGTAAAGTACATATAGGTGTTTTACTCTTGAGGAAAAGAAGCTTGGAGAAATAAATCTAAATCGGGGGCAATTCTTGGAAAACTGTGAGGGCTGCTGGTCTATTGAAGAGAAAGGATCAGTCAGTAGCAGCCATGAGGTCAGCAAAGATAGGTTAAAGTTAAAGCTAATTAAGAAACAATACAGACCTGGGTCAATTCAACTGCCTGATGTGGCCTTATGTTGCCTGGAATAGAAGGCTGCCAGCTATGCAACCAGAACACCCACTGCAAGCCTGCAGGATCAACAACTGATTCATTTACGTGCAAATAATGGAGTCAGCTGCAATGCTCATCCCATCAACATAAGCATTAGTATAAAGCTGAAAAAATGTGACTATGTGTTGGTGATATACAAAAAAACACACTAAACCCATCAGATGGATACAACTGCCAATAAGAAACTCCGACAAAGTGCATTGCCTGGGGTTTATAGGACCCAGCATGAGGCAGGACAATGTAAACCCTGATCTTGTAAAGCAGGGCCAGAGAATGTCCACAGGGTGAGACAGCAGCTACTGAAGGTCAAGTACTTTAATGGACAAGGGTGCAAGACAAAGAAGGGACACTATAAATAAGCTTCTATGAAGCCAATGAGACATGAGAAATGTGCTGTGTAGTCACTAAGGAAGGAAGTTGCAAGGCTGCAAAGAAAATGGGTTGTTACGTCTCTGAAAACTAGCACAGACGAACTCACCGGTCTAATAGCACTGAAAGCCTATTGGGTATCTGCATTAACTCAAAAACATTGACCAGAATCACAACAAAAAGTGTCGTCGCTGATTACCAATGACTGAAGACAGAGCACTTTGTTCAAGGCAAGACTATCTGCTGAGCATTGTATCAAGACAAGTCTTTTGGGGAAGTGCTGTGGATAATGAATTTCTCTGGGCTTGGCCTTAGCCTCAGCGAGCCACAGGGAGGGTCTGGTGAACACTGAATCACTAGTGGAAGCCCAACCAGCAACATTTATCCATGTTTTCAGAGTGCAATCAAGTGTCTGCTTCATTAAGGTAACCTCTCTGAGCACACAGTAACGTGGCTATAATCTGATGGGGTAAGAATACAAACACTTGGCATTTGGGAATTACCTGGCTGGCCAAATCACAAGGAGTAAATCCTCCTGAATGCCCAGCAATATGCAGAAAAAGCAAAGCATGCAAAAAAGTATCCCAGCTATCGAATCCCAACCAGGTTCTTGGAAAAGAACAAAACAGACCTTTAAGAGAAGAATTACATTATGAGAGAGAAATTTCCCAGCTTCTAGTAGGTGGATAATTTGGAAGCCATTCAGGCAAAACTCCAATGGGGAAACAGAAAACACATTTTGCAAGATATGACATAACCAGGTCCCGCACTCAAACAATTGAGCACATGACACAGTAGCAGAGTTCAAGTGACTCAGCAATCCAGGAGAATTTTAATACAAAACCTCTTCCCCTGGGTACACACAAAGCAATAGGAAAACCAGATCAGCACTAAATAGCCTGAGCTAAACATCCATCTGGACAAAAGAACAATCATACAGGCAAATCTGGCAGGCTTATATGAAATAGCAACAGACTCAGGACAGCAGATGAAATGAAATGCTACTGGAGAGTAATGACAGGGAGCTGGAGCCTTTGTAGAACTGAAGCCAAAACCAGGAAAGGGCTGCAAGATGCTCAGCAATCAGCTGAGTCAGAGAAAATGGGAGAAAACCCAAATGAGGACCGCATCGAGCTGCCTGGGGCAGCAGGGAGGCAAATCCTGCACTCACAGCAAGCACATGCTTGTCATGGCAGCTTTCTTCAAAGACCTGCATATGAGAAGGACTACACAACTTAGCAGGCCACAGCAAAATGACCGTGAAAGGAATAACCATATGCCTGGAACTTTAAGTTAGCAAATGCCTTAAAAAAAACAAAACAAAAAATTCCCCCAAAAAACAGCAGTTAGTGTAAAAACTGTCATAAAGCTGAAAGGGAGAAGTACCAGTTGCAAACCCATGCATTTTGAAAGAAGCATTAAAGGAGGCAGTCTGGGTGCACGTGACTGGGTTGCTGAGCCAGAGAGAGGAAGACAAAACCCTTTTGGGACCTCTAAGTAGGCCAAAAGGAAACATAAACCTGAATTTCAGATCCCTATCTTTTTTTCCTTTCCATATTCTATCCTAGCTCTTCCTATATGTGTCGCCCCACTGTGTGCACCCATGAGCTCTGCGGGTCAGTACACCAAGGAGATACCACATATTGAGCTGGAAATGCTGCAGTCTCTCTTCTGCTACTAAAGGCCTCAGTCACACATTCCTTTTTGGAGTTCTTCTGCTTCAGTCTGTGCAGACATGCAACAGTACAGTTCCTCCTAATCCTCTCTTGCTCAAACATCCCCTCTTGCTCAGGCCACTGCTACCTGAAGGTCAATCACAATTACGCCATTCAAAATTTACGAGTGTTTCTCTCCTATTGACTAACCACATCACACAACAGACTAATTAACCTACCAGACTCTCATTAAGCAGTATTCTTTCACTCTCCTCCAGGACCACCAGAGGTGCTGCAGATTTCCTCTGAGTTTAGGAAAATAACAAGATTCGTTATCAGAAATTGATTTTCTTTTCTTTCAGCATGTCACAAGCCCCATGATTAAGTTTAAAATAGCAGCCCCCAGATTCTGGGACTTGGGGTAGGATTTAGACAGGCTCCTGAAGGAGACGAGGATGATGTTTCAGCAGCACTGTGGAGAGTGAAGGAAGGATCCTATCACGAAGAGACCTCGATTCCTCCCCACATACCCAGGTTGAAGGAGAAAGCATGTAATAAAATGTCTATTGTAAATAAATTTTTCTATTAGCCTGTAAGTAAAAGAAAGAAACTTTAAACTAATTTGGGCATAGAAGTGAAGCCCTCATTTCGTGGGAATCAGCAGCATATTCCCATCTTGAATTGCAAGAAAAAAGAAAAAAGACTTCAAAAATTTTCACTAAAATACAGTAAAAAAATATTTTGATCTGATGTGTTCCTTTATCTCAGTCACTTCAAAATATTTCATTTAAAATTTAGAATTTAATACTGCTTAGCTGTTTATGAAAATATATTATTTAAACAAGAAGTTGTTTTGACTAAAATCACTCATTCCCAGCATGTTTTCTTCCAGTTTTTTTGAGTCTGGTGGTTTTTTTGAACGTGACACATGTAAATGAACTATTTATTTTTTTTTTTACTAAAACAGTGGTGGGTTTTATTTCCAGTTGGGCTCTCAGAAATTAAAGGCATACTGGAAGATTCCAAGCCCAATTTATTTCCTATAAAAGATTTTCCTTCCATAGAAAATTTAAATTTGTAAAGTTTCTAATTTTTGTTAAACTGTGTAAAAGGGGAATACAAGGGATAAAACATTCCTAAGAAAGAAAATCTATATATTGCTAAAAGGCTGTATATTACATGAACTACATTAGAGTGTATCGATTTTATGAAGTTATCTTTCAACTACTAATTACAGGTTTGTTACAGGATCATAAATCTTAATGAAGTGATTGAGTCAATGTATTAGAAGGAAGAAGCCCTTCTGAGTACAAGATTTGCAAGAACAGATTGTGGGTTTCCAGCAACACACCCAGGCAGGTGCCATGAGAACAGGTTCTTGCGTGAAGCCAGGAGCAGCCTGATGGGGCTTCTCCCTGCCTGTTCTTCATGGGTGGGATTTCCACTCTCTTCCAGCCCTCTCTGAAGAGATGAAGCTGGGACTATTTGAAGGAGAGCCAAGCTGCAGAGTGATACAACAGCTCACAAGAAACCTAAAGATTTCAAGTAACATGTAAGAGGAAGCAGCTTCCTGAACACTGAACCGATAACCAAAAAAAAGCTTTTTTAACAGACACTTCAGATTGCTTGGGAATATTTCCTGTTGTTCCAAAACCCTTAGACAGAGCTCAGTCTTCCATATTGTGCAGTGTAAACTGTTGATTTTGAAAGACAAACACACACACCCTTATTCAAATACTGGTTTTAATTTGGCTTTCTCAAAATCACAGCATCATGCACTACTTGATTCTAAACAGTCAAAATGAGACCATTTGATCCTGCAAAAAATACCACTGGGAAGCCATGGAAGCACTAACCACAAAGGAAACGACAGGCAGGTTCAAGCAGTTGCTGAGAAACTTCTTGCTCAGATGACCTCGAACTGAGATCCCTAGACTCAGGTAATCCGTGAAATTGTGGATTACATAAAAATATAGCACTGAAAGAGAAAGGACTACTTCAGTGAAACATGTGCTATTCCACTTGGATCCCAACATTGTCATTCAGGGAAAGCTTAAAGCAGTAGTCTCCTTATTTGTAAATGACAGTGGTTCACTGGTGCACCCTAAAAGCCATGTTTATCCCAACTGGTGAACTCTGCCCAGCTCTGATTTACAGCATGTTCTGTTTTACAAAACCTACTTAGTCAACATATGGGAACAAGTATGGAGGAGGAGCCGGGAACATCTGCTTTCCTTGTCTCGGGCTTACATTGTTGCAGCATACAGCTTTTTGCTCTGGAAGACTGTCAAGCCTGTAATAGTCACCAACCACTCGGATGCAACAGTGTGCTCTGATGTTACTGCCTGCCTTCCTGCTGTGACTAACCCGGGATTTTTCTGGTTCTGACAGGGTGCCGATGTGCCCAATGGTTTGCTTGCAGCCCTTGCTATCAGGGCTTGTGGCCAGGGTCTCCACATCACACATCCACCAGCCACCTCATGCTCATGCTGAAGGTCATCAATGTGACCAGTGAAACAGCTACTTCTCATAAAGATTTCCAATCAGGTGATTCAGAAAACAACTCAGTTTGTCACCGTCTGTACCACTGCTGTCACTTCCTATGTGCATTTCAGGGGTGAGACCATTATTTTCAAGAAAGACCAGCATTTTCATTTCAGAGGCAGCAGAGAGGGAGGGGAGGCAGCCAGATGTGGCATTTGTGTTTGAGCACGATAGGGCTCAGCTCCAGCAGACAGAACAGAGGAATGGCTCTGGTTGGGCTGTGCAGATTGACTGGCTTCTATCAAAAATAAGATGTCTCCTCAAGAAGAAATTGGCACAAATTTGTTGAAGGGCAGTCCCTCAAGCTTCTACTGCCCTGGGATAAAAAGGCTTTAAATGCTCTTTTTAGTGCTCTTGGTTACATCTATGAGCTCTTATCCTCAACACCGTAATTTGTTTGGAACGTGACCCTTCCCTTGACAAAACTCTTGCCCCAGCACATGCAAGTGGAGACAGTTCTGCTCATCTGAAACGCCTGGCTGGTCTCGGTTAGAATAACATGTGATCAGCAATTGGACGGAAGCAATCCCTTGTGTCTGCATTTCAGGCAGAGGGCATTCCTCAGCCTCTCTGTACACATTGCAGTTCTCCCACAAATATTCTTGTTTCCTTCTGCACTCCCAGCAACACATAAAGCTTGAGAGCAGGGAGCGAGGGGGCTGCTCTGTTTTGCTTTATTACCATGATGAGCAATTATGAAATCAGTGTCTCCCCAGGCACAACAGTAAGCACTCCATGATATGTTAAATCATTATAACGATGGCCATGAGAGATGGGTTTGAAAAGGCCAAGAGCACAGCTGACTTAAGGGAAAGAAAATGGAGCAGCTCCTATTGTTCCCACAGGGCCAGATCCTGCCACTCTCACGTCTGATCGTTTGCAATCACTGCGGCATTAAAGAGACCACAGCCCATTTGGCCAGTTCGTAGGTGGTGAAGCAAGTCAGAGCTGAGGAGTAACCTTGAATAGGGAAGGAAATGCATCCCACAACCAGAGGCTCACTCAGACATTTGCAGACTGCATGACCAGGATGCTCAGAGAGACACCCAGCAAGAAGCACTAGTCTATGGACTGGAACGGATTAGTCAGATGCTAGTTGTCCTACACAAACAAATCCCTTTCCAGTCCCATGTCCTCCAGGCAGCAGACCTGCTCCCCAGAGCAATGATCTGGTCCTCTAAGCACTGCAGGGAAACAGGAGAACTGCGAACTGGAAAATGGGTCTGAGAGCAGCTGTGTGCGCTTCCCAAAACAGCCTCAGCTCACAGCCATGTAAGCGCAGGCTTGTCTGCAGCTCCAAACTATTGGAAGTCACCACTAATGAGTATCTTCAAAAACACTGCTATTTTTTGTCTCCATTACATTGCTCTCTGTCTTTATTTTCAATCTTTCTGGGTCACACAATGCCAAAGGATGTTATTTGGGTTGTCTTGCATGTTTTCTCTTCGTGCAACAGATGAAAGGTTGCCCCAGACACTATGTTGTCCACAGCTTTGACAATTTTCTGGCAGGTTATTTCCCATATTGCAAGGTCATCCTGTACTCTTCAAACCATTAAGCCAAAGGAGTACTTGGTCACCGTTTTTCCAGTGAGCAGCAACTATGATTGCAGCTGTAGAGAAATGAATATCCTCACTCTTCCCCATCCTTCTCCCAAGCTAAAATGGAAGTGTTTTTCAGAGTGCAAAGTGCAGGTCAGGACATTATCCCAGGTGGTGTAATTTTGGTGTCATTCACATTTTTCTCACAACAACAGTGAAGTAAACAAGGCAGTTTGATGCAGGAGCACTCACCAGGTCACACAGCTCTGTCTTCCTGCCTCCCTGCACTAAAGCTCCCTCCCTCCTGGCACATCCTCTTTCTCACTCCCCTGTGTGGGCTCATACACTTCTTTCACACTGTTGATATGCTGCCACTTTCTCACCTCCCCAGTTGTTGGCTTTTGAAGCCCACTGGACCCAGAGGAGGGAGCACAATGTGCCATGGACACAGCAATTTAAAGCCAACGTAGTACATACCATTAGTGAGAAAATGGGCCACAGCCCAAGATCTCAGCCTGCTTCCTCGACCTGCCCTGCCCTGCTCCTGCATCCTCCATCCATATGTTCAGGCTGGTTTTATCCATTAGTTTCCCCATTAACACCCAGCTCTGTTGCATTTTCTGGAGGAACCTGGTTGAGGCAGCGGGCTTTCGCATTGCTACAACAACCAGTTTGATTTAACAGCTATCACTGGATTTTCTAAAGACACAATTTTGCTTGGACTCACCATCTGCATGTGTTTCTGTGTGTTTCCTCTGAGCCCACAGGCCAATCTCAACCAAACCTGGGAGGGGGCAAGACATCCCAAAGTGACTGCATCCTTCGCCACAGTAGAAGTGAGAGACTCAGCTGACGACAAGGCTGCAAAGCAAGCTCAGCCCTTGCTGGTTGTGTGAGAGAGATCTCATTAATGCTTGAACCAACATCAATAAATAAATGTCAATAAGCCTCAAGGCAGAAGAGGAATTTAGGTGCACCATTTCTGACCATGAGGTAACTCCTGGTCATGAACTCATGGTTCAAATGACTTTCAAAAAGTCATTTGAAGTCAGAGGTGCCAGGCCGCACCTATTACAAATGACTGTGTTTGGTTTCCTGATCTTCTGTGCAGAGGAAATCTGTTCTTCAGAAACATTCCTAGGGAGCGTGACAATGATGCTTCTGTTCAGTTAACATTTTGGGTTTATTCTCGTTTAACACTCCTGAAATTCCCAGAACCATTCCAGATTATAGCCTTCCAAGTCTCGTAACTTCCTTCAACCATTTGCACCCCATTTTCTGGAGCTGCTGGGGTAATTGGAAGGAAGTGGAAAAGAGGGTTGCAGACGGTTGCACCAGAGACCAGCACTTCTTATTCTCCCACCTCCAGGGCTAGCCCTTCCTTTTAAGATAGTGTTGCATAGTTTTACCCAAGCATTGCTAAAGTGGTAAAAGAGAGGGTCTGGATCTGAACATCCAAATTGCACACCCAAAAAATTATTGCAGACTGGTTTGGAAAAGTCAGTTACTATCCAGCCTACTTGCCTTCCTGTCTGGACACTGAGCCTGAGCAGTGTTGTGAACATTGGCTCTTCTCAAAATATTCTCAAATATTTGGGCAAACAGCATGAAAGTTCAAAAAAAAAAGCAAGCACTGACTCAATCTGCGCTACCCTCGAGTGAGTGACAGAGGAAACTTGGTATCCTCAAGGATTTGTCAGATAAAGAACAAAACATGAAGATGTGTCCTGAGGAATGTCTGCCAGTCTCCAAAAATGTATGTACATCTCATCTTGGTTGTTTTCTGGCCACCTTCACTAAGATCTCTGTGTGTTTCCATGGGTACTTCAATTTTGATCTTCTGTGTTATCCTTGCTTCGGTGCTGCTGTTGTCTGTGCAGTCAGTAAGGAGACATCACAGTGGGCTTATGGAGGTACAGTGTAGATATACAAGTTGGCTTGCACATCGACCTAAGAAAAACACCCTTGGTATGGACCATTGTCTGTGCTTGTACACCACTGTGGGCCCACCCCTGGCCTTTGTAACTCAATGGCCATTCCTTGTGATGCTTCTTGGAACCAAGAAGCCCCAAAGCCTGATCCAGGTTGAGAACAACATGGTCTCTCTCAGCCTGCCTAGATCCTAACATCATCATTGATGTTACCATGCTATCATCTGTTGAAATACTGTGGTATTTTAAGCCCTCCGGAGAAACGCAGGAGGCAGTTGGGTTTCTGTTCACCTTCTCCTAGGAAGTTTTCCTGTGAAGTGGAAAGGAAATGCTGGGTTGAGGAGAAAGGTTAAAAAAATATTAAAAAAAAAATCATTGCATCTGGTTTATATTGTTGCACAGAGTGTCTAATAAAAAACATTAATATCTTCATTCTTTGATTCAACACCACACACATTAGGTAGAAATGGCACCAATGACTGGAGCGTACAACATAGACTTTGTTGTATGATACAAATACATGAAGCTATTCTTGATGGAATGATGAGCTGGAGTTTTTTGTGACAGCACTAGTCAAAGGACAGCCACAGGAATGTAGAAACCCACGCAACCAAGAAAGACATGGAACGAAACCAAACAAGAGGAAAAGGCAAAATGTTGTGATAAATGCACCAACTGTATTTAAGAAAAATTAGAAGCAATATTTTGCTTGTCTTTTCAAGTGACTTAATGATAGAGAAACATAGCAGAGGCAGCCTTGCAACTGAAAGCCTGCAAGCTTGCCACAGAAACAATTATCACAGGCATTGATCCTCTTAACTCAGCTTCTACCAAACATACTCCTGAACCAATTTGCCATGTCATTTCCCAAACCAGAGTCACTACTCTAAGAGCTAACAAGCTGAAATGGATTGTCATTTACTCAGACCAGAGGTTTAATTGAGCAAAACCTCTGTGAACTACAAAGAAAAACTACAAATGACAGAAAAATCACTGAAAGCAAAGCTTGATCATACAATAAATCCAGATTTAGAACACCTGGTATTAAATAAAGACCACTGCAGCTTGATAATACACAGCATTTATGGATAAAACTCACTCTGCAATCCCAAATTTGTTCAAAACCTGTGGGCAGTTTGACTTCATCTTAATAGGCTTCAGGATGGAAAAGATATGATTGCTTCCACTGCTTAACTTGATGACAGACTTCTGTCATCCCAAAGCCAAGCTTAAACCCAACATGGAAACAGCCAGCTTAAACTTCATGGTGGTGCGTAGCTAATTCAGTGGAAAAGTGGTTCTTGTACTTGTTTTTTTATGCTGGGTCTCAATAAAAATTGGTGCTGCTGGGTGATACGTTAATACACAGTCCCCATAATGGGACTGTGGTCTCTATGTTATCCCACCTCTATCTGTGGTTTGAAGGCGGTGAGTTTTTTTTCCCTTAGGGAATGCTTTAGGAAGATAAAGTGAACCAATGCCAAAATAAGCAGCAGTCACTGTCACTACACTATTAACTCTCTTTGAGTAGGGTCTATGTCGCAGCAACTTTCCAGGTTGCTATAGCTCCTCAATGATTTGGATTCTCCCCTGTGAAAATTCAAGTGTGAAAACAGGGGTAATGCCAGTTGGCAGCACTACATGGGGTGAAATCCCCCTCCAAGGCATCCCATCTACTGCAACCCCACAGCCAGGCAACAGGAGCAATGCAACCAGCAGCCTAACGGGCAGAGAGAGCGAAAATGATTTCTCTTCACTCAAACAACCATTTTGCTTGCAATTTCCCTCCTTTTGGCCTCCCTGTGGTAACGTAACCCATTTTGTGAAACAAGATAATCTGAGACTCAACAGGCAATTACCCGCTTGTCTGCTGAAGGCCATCGCTTTATTTGCGACCGACCTCTCTGCCTACAGAATACAACCCCTGATGTGTAAGGAAATGGGAGCTCCTCACAGTCTTTAAAAATATTTTTCTCTTCCCAGGCCTCTATATTCAGTGTGTTAATGTTGGGATTTGTTGACTTTTCCCTTCTTTTGCTTGTCAGGGAGCAGGATTATTTCTGAGATAAAGCTGATGTGCATGTGTAAGGCCATAGCACATTTCAGCACTGCCTGCAAACAAAGCCTTTCACAGGTAAATAAAGACAATCATCAATTCAAAAATCCCAATACCTATTCAGTAAAATTAATATCTATCTTTTAATGTCTTCTTGATACCTGAGGAGACCATCCTAGGAAGATGCACACATGCATTTTTGGTAGCAAATGAAACTGAAAAGAGCTATTGAACTCAAAGAGTTTTTCACAGGAAGGAATAGGCTTTGTGAAAAGTGCCTCTGTGCATCCACATGTAAATAAAGAAAACAGCTTCCTTTAACATTTCTCTTGGCTTTTCATTTTCGCCCATCCTACAACATTTTCTTTTCTTTATTCTTCAGGCATTGCTGGTAACAATAGCACTTTTCCATCCCTAAGTACAGCTCTGCGTGTACTGGCAAATGACAAAATACATGGCCATGGAAAAAGGCTGTGGTTATCTCCATGTTACCAATAAAGAAACTACTATAGGAGGAGAACTTTGGAGGAATATATCTTATTTGCAGCATATTTCATTGTTCAGTTATCCTATTTGTAATAACTGTTACAATTGATAAGAGAAAACTTTCTTCTCACTCAAATCTTTTCAGGAACTCAGAAAAATACACTGAACCAAGATGAAGAGTCAGAATAATGAAAATACTTTGCAGTTCAAAAATCCTAAAAATATTTTAAGTATTTAGAATTTTTTTGTATAATCTTGACCTGATTTTCCCTTATTTTTCTTTTTACATATTAGTGAACTACTCAAAAATAATCCATTAATTCATATATTAATGTATCCATGAACTCCAATAGCAAACAGCTCAGAAGTAGCTGTTTGTTGCAATGTTGTTTATTTGGATTTATGCTACCTAAAGTAGAACAAACAAAGCAAAACACCAGTGCAGAGATTCAGGATCAGCAGAATGTATTGCTCCCACCATTAGTTAAACAGCCTTTTTCTGTTTCTCAACACCGTGAATTTCCCTCAAACAATTCAACACACCTGGGCACAGTTAGGAAGAAAAACATAAAACGCATCTCAAGTATTGCAATTAGGTTTGTTCTGGCAAGTTCTGCATCTGTATTCTCGTGGCAGCTGGCTTCTGGTGCAAAATGCTGTGCCAAAAGTAATGTTTTCTTTTGCATACAACATATGGAGCTTTTCTGCTGAATTCCACTGTGCAGTGTGCTTCTGGTAATGTTGTTGTCCAACCTGGGAGTGGGATAGCTCAGCACGGCTACTTACTGCTGGGAGTACCAAGATGTTACCAGTGCTACTAAAAGGAGAGAGCAGCTTGCAAGTTGGCAAAACAGCTTTTAACACCGTCAGGAGTGACACACAGCAAAAAGCTTCTAACAGGGAATTTCTGATCTACATGTGATGGCCATGAGCACTCTTCATCCCAGAAGACGGAAATGGGAAGGAGATTTATTGAAATGTGAAACAAGGAAAATACTCGATTTGCAAGATTTTCCAGCCTGAGCCTGTGGCTGCAAATGGCAAACCTGTGCACCACGCTGGGTGTAGCTGTATCTCCAGCTACCAAGAATTGTTTCATGTGACAAATCTCTGGCCTCAAACACAAAACAGATTTTCCATGCAGAGTACTTGCAAAGAACTTGATATTATTTGCAAAATATTTGCATTGTTTTAGTCTCCTCTTAAACCGGAATTAAAGCATCTCTGAAAATGTTCTTCAGGCCTCATTCATAGTGTAGACATATTACCAGGTTCAGTAAGAAGTATTTTCTTAGTAAAACTCTTTAGAAACTGAAAGTAAATTGTCAACTGAAAGCAAAAAGAAAACCAACCTCAGAGCACTCATTTTTAACTCAACTTTCCAAAAACTGAGGGTAGTAAATGAGTGTGTCACTGCACAAACTAATCCTTGGAGAGGGAGCAGCTCTGTGCCCATTCACTCGTCTTCCAGCTGGTGAGTTTGGGCTCAGGCCAGAGTTTAGGCATCATATAACAGTGGGACCTGATTAAAGTGGACCCAATATTACAAGAGAAGCTTTGTTGTCGTTTCTCCTATGCCCACAAAAACTCTGATTTCCGGCTAGTATAGTAGAAATGCATTTGTGAGAGAGAGACTGATGCAGATCAGCATGGTCCTGGAATAACAGCCTGAAAGTACAGGGGAGGGATTTGTAGAGAGACTTGTGCCTTGGATGTGGATGAACCTGGAAGGGAGGCTGTACCTGCTGAGGTCTAGCTGGAACCACCTTCAGCCCAGGGTGCAAGAAAGCCCTGAAGGAGAAATTAGGACTCTGGAAACTGTAAAATATTCAGTCTGGAGAAGACACTGGGTGATTCAAACTGCAAATTAAATCAGCTCTTTCATATTCAGAAGCCCGGCCAACCATTCCCAATGAGATGTTGTAAGCCAAGGGGGTGACTGGAAGGCAAGCTGGGGGTTTGGGGACTTGCAGGGAGTTTAGGGCCATCGACAGCATGTGTCGGGGCTAGATATGTGTGTAGGACAATGGCAGAAGCACCAGTAGAAAAGCCTGACTGAAGAGTGAGAAAAGTTTGCGTTTCACCAAAGCATTTACTACAGTCATTACTTGAGGAGAAGGAGAGCAGGGGCCGGAGCTGACGTGAACTGAGGAGATGCTAAGCCACAACATCACCTTCCTGTGTGTATGAAAGGCCCAGCATCTGCCTTAAAATAAGGAATAAGAACAGTAATGAAGACTTTGCGAGCTTTTACAATTAATCTCAGTGACTCAGTAACACCCCTAAAGTGGTGGCCTGTGTGTGGCTCTTTTGCATGTGAAGCTTTTCACATGCAAAGCACAGAGCACTGCAGAAATAGGAAGCTGTATTATTTCTGAGCAAATTGGTCCCTTTTAGACCCAAAAAAGCTGCCCCTCATGGTTCATGAGGGCACATGAGGCATCTGAAGCATTCACCATCTTTGGGCACATGAGGCATCTGAAGCAACTTCCAGGGGCTGGAGAGCTATGCAAAGTGAACTCAGGTTGTGCCACGTGTCCCCAGCTTCACTCCTGGGAACAGCAGAACTACTTTAGTTGGCATTTTTAGAAACCATTGGTTTTGACAGACTCTCACCAAAACCAGCTATAGTTTAAAAGCAGGCATCTACAGTGGAAGTATTTGGTAACCTGAGCTACAGCATGGTCGGAGGTAGCTGTACTATAAGGGTGGTGGGAGAAGGTTGTGAAAGTGTTCCATCCCTGAGCCCTGTGAGTCTTGCTTACAAACCAGGGAGGGTATGCAGTGTCCTCAAACTGCTCTCAGGCAAATCTATAGATTAAAATGACATTTTAGCTTCCATTGAGCACAGAGGCACCAGAATATTAATGAATCCATCCTCAGAAAGAGATTGCTGAGGTGGGAATGTTTGGCCTTTCTTCTTTTTTTTCTTTAACTCTTGAACTTTTTCTTTAAATCTTGGGTTGGAAAAATAAGTCAATCTTGTTCACTTAAAAAAATAGAAGAAATTGGCAGAGATAGAGGACAGTTTGGGAGTCTTTAAGCAGAGCTTGGCCTCAGCTCTGTTCCAGACCCCCTAACCTTGTCATTGGTTGAGGCATTCTTAATGGGCTTTTTAAAAAAACAAAGAAATGGAAATGGATCATTCAATCAATGCACTATCTTAATTCAATATTCATCCCTGTTGATTTTCACTTCCAAGTTTCACTTCAGCATGAAACACGGCATTGTGTTAAGGAAGTTGTGGGGGAACTTGTAGGTTTTGGCAGCTGGAGCGAGGGGAAACTGTGGTTTTTAGATTAGAGGAAGGTGTGGGAATCAGCTCTTCAGCTAGTGGTTGGAGCAGCGGGGCTTGTGCACAGGATTTGTGTGTATTTTTGTTGTCAGCCTTTCTAGGCTGTCGTCCGGCGGAGGTGAGCAGGATGCAGAGGCACGGATGCACTCATGCTCCAGCCATGGTCCTTGTCCTGCTGCTGGCTCTCTCTGCAAGGGCAATGGCACCATGCCATCCCTGAGCTGCTTCCCAGCTCTCCCCTGCCTCTCCTAACAGAGGCAAAGGATTTCCAGGCACCATCCCATGCCCATGCCTACATTAGCTGCCTGGGGAAAAGAAATTCCCATTCCCAGCTGGGGCATCTCCATTTACAAGGCTGCCAAGCTCCTGAGGACTGCAGCTCTTAGGCAAACATAGTTCCAGATATTTTCTGTGGCTGCACTATATATTCTGCGGTTCAGTCTCATGAGATATGCAAGGTTTTCCATGGCAACCACAGAGATAGCTTTCTTCTTAAAGAAACAGTGAGTAAGAGAAAATGAGAAGTTTCTACAGATAAAATCAACCAGTTTAAGAACATCAGGAAGCCCATTAAAACAAACCCTGCTCCCAGGAATGCAGCTCTGTCCCCACGGGGAGTAGGAGTGAGGAACAGCATGTGGCAGATATTAGTCATGGTCCTGAATGCACTATGGAGAAAGGCAAATTGAGAACAAGAGGAGCCAAACAAAAACCCATCTGTTTGTGCCTTACCTGCCTTTGCACCTCCTCACCTTGCCCAGCCAAGACCATCCCAGTTTCCTCACTATTGCCCTGGGGTCTGCTTTTAAAGTGCATTCATGCTTATTCCCACAGAAAGCCTGTGCTTCACTCTGCCAGCCCAAACACCAATCTAGATTGACATCTTGAGCAGGATCCCAGCTGGTCTCCATCTCCTTCTCCCTCCATGGTCAGCGACCTTCATTTCTCTGTATCTCCTTCAGAGCTCATTTTTTCTAGGAAGTTCAGTGATCTCTCAGCCACACCATTATCTACCAGGGCAAAGATCCTAACATTTCTCTTACTATGAGCCTTTCCTATGTTGCAAGTCAAGTTTCCTGGAAGTGGAGGGATGGGACTGTCTAAAATGATTGACTTGCCTGAAGTGATTTGTCCTCACCAATGAGAGATGAGGCTTAATCTTGCCAGTTTCTGAGAATGCTCTGCCCAAGGATTTGGTACTCCATACCTGCCCATATGGCACGAAGAGCTGGAGTACCTAAACCAACGGCTGCCACAGCTACACTTCCTTGTGAACACAACTCTAAATGCACAGAACCAGTCACATGGATGCTGAGGATTTGGACCTAAAGCAGGCTGGATTTTACCTCGTGGAATTAAACCTCAGACACTCGAGGAAGCACCCTTACCAGAATGAGAACCCAGCATTTCCATAGGAGGCCAAATAATTACCGTCCCTGCAAGTTTCAAATCATAGGTGTGGTCACTTAGAGAAATGTACATAAGAACAGTGAAAACCATTTGTGTGATACCAGTCCGAGGATTCAGTCATGGGACACCATGACACAGAGCACTGAGTAAATACTAATGGAGCACTTTGGAAAGCGAGTTACATGATTTGCTCCGAATCGCATGGAAACAGAGGAGAGGACCAGCAGCAGAGCCCTGGCATCCCAGCTGCCAAATCTCAGCCATAACCACAAAACTCTCCTTCCTTCCTCCCACGACTGCTCTTGTGCAGCTTCACTGGGGAAGGAAAAAAGCAGTCAGTGCTCGCTAACTGGAAAATGAACTCAGTGGCAAAAGCAATTTTGTTTCTGAACTTTTAAACTACAAAGACTCAAGGGAGGGAAGGGGGTAAATCTATAAAAACAGATAATCTACAGCATTCTGCTAACTAGGCTATACTATAATCTTTACAAGTAAACTATTTTCCAGCTCGAATATGTATTCATCCTCACAAAATGTCTGGAGTAAGAACAACAATAAATTGTTGCAGCTCCTTTGAAGTCTGCCAAGCTTCTGCAAGCTGGGCAGGCTGAGGACTAGCTCTGGAAAACTTTCTCTTCATTTGAATATTAAGAGGGCTAATAAAACAAAGAGGACATGGTAAGTTCTGGAGGTTTTTCTTTAGTTGCCAAGGGACAATTTGGATGTGAGCGTGGTTTTTAATGGCTCTCTTCACTCTAGTTCGTAGCTGTGCTTACAGAACCAGTTGCAAAGAGCATCTCCTGCTGCTTTGCAGATTAATTACCCAATGTTTGGATGAAGTGCTGTGTCAGTGTTAAGTGTTATTACTTCCAGAAGCGCGACTCTGCAGTGAACGCAAGCAGCCACTTTGAGAGGGCCGTTGTTGCTTCTGCAATACCTCCATGTTCTCAAAGCAGCATCTTGCCCTCTGCTCCAATGACTGGCGTTTGTCCATAAGGTCGGAGACGCTGGCCCACTTCGACAAGCATGAACATGGGCAGCAAACACCGTTTGGTTGTACAGCATTTCATGCACATCATCAGACCAAATCGGAGCCCTCAAGGGACAAATCCTGATGGCTAGCATACACCGAATCATGTCTCACTACTCTTGTTACCCAGCTTAGCCGCCTGAAGTGCTTTTGTTCCTGCACCTTCAATTTCCTGTGTAATTAGACTCTGTATAATGATCCCTATGGAATTTATACAGCCATGGTGTCTAGCAACACTAAAACTTTAAGGTGATGGCTGTCCTATTTTCATAGATAAATGTATGGATTCTGCCATGATGGTGGCTCACTGCAGAGTACCTCTAGTGCCTGGCCACAGAAAGCAGGATTTTAGGGTCAAGAATACCTGTTTCTCAGATCCCCCAGCACTGACTAGAAAGCCACAATGCAGACTAATTTATGCATTTTCCCACAGTCTTTGGGACAATGCTGTCTAGTCTGCAGAAGTCCATATGTGTGCTTTCACAGTAGAAAGTCATAAAAAGCCTTTTCTTCTCCCTGTCTGTTTTACTCAGAAGCCAGCCATCATCACATCCTACACTCAAGAGATGTGATCTGTGGTCATCTTGCATGTTCCCTTTTCTCCAGCTACCTTGAACTCCTGTTTGCACTATGGTGGCAAGACCCTGGGAAGGTGCAGATCCACTTCTCCCTTGTCAGAGCATTATGTAAAAGAATATCCTTGGTAGTTTTCCCTCCTACACATGCTATAAACCAGCCCGTTCAAATTCATCATCATTTCCAGTACGGAGCAGATCAGAATCAGTCTTTGTTTTCTCACCACTTTTATAGCAGAAGTCTGGGAGAAAAGAGGAAGCAGTTCTGAGACCTGAGGTTCCCCTTTATGTTTCTATAGGAATTTCCTATAAAATGGGGTGTGCATTTTCCAAGGAAATGAGTTATTCACTCAACACTTGCTCTGAGAAAGTCCTGTGGGGAAGAGAAATGGGAAGGGAACACTCATAGAAAATACATCCGTCCACAGGACACTTGTATTACTGCAAGGTCACAGCCCGTTGCTGAAAAACACATGGAAAAAATTTCACATCACTTTTGTACTGCTCACTGAATTGTTATATTCCTAAAAGGAGCATTACAGAGAGAAGGGAGCCAGGCTCCTCAGAGGTGAACTGCAAAGGGACAACAGGCAACTTGATCTAGCCTCAAAGCTGTCCTTGCTTTGAGGGTCTCTGCCAACCCCAGTTACTCTATGGTTCTATGATACGTAAAAATTAAATGTGTGCTATGTAGAATGTCTATTAAAAGGTAAAATGATTTTTAAAGATGCCTGGGATATTTCAGTACTAAGCTGCTATTTAAAGTCATCAATATCTCCCTAAAATTCTCCCTGAAGTTATCTTCATTTAGTTCAAAATTCACCTGGTTTTCTTCAGAAGTTAAAATGAATCAGCTGTCTGCATAAGAGCATAAGCTTATTAGAAATACCCTGCTGTGTCAGATCCATCATCCATCTATTCCACCAGGGATGGTAGGTGATCCTATTTACTATCTGTGGTTTATTTCCCTCATACTCCCCCAGCATCAACACTCACTGCAATATGGATGTTCATGTTCCCTCTGTTTGCTGTTAATGGCCTGCTGCACAGCCTCCTGTAACAACAATGCCCGAAGTTCAGTACACTCTATTACTTTTCTGTGTTTTTAAAAGGTGCTTTACTGGTTTCAGTGTTGGGTAGTTCCAGTATTGTATGATGTGGTCAGTAACCATTCTGCAGTCACACTGCCCACCCCTTCCCTTCAGCTTTCTCTTCATCCAGAAAAGACCCAGCCTTTCTAGTGCCTCCTCACCAGGCAGCTTCTCCAACCCCTATGTTATTTTGGTTGCCTTCCTCACCACCTACCCTAACTCTTTAATGTCCTTAAGATGCAGCAACCAGGATCACGCTCAAGAGTCAGAGCATGGAAGCACCAAAAATGTAGCAGCAAAATGACCCTGTGGCGTAACTGCAATATCCTTCCTGATGAGCTCCAGAATTTTATTGACATTCTTTGTTTCCACTTAAGTCAACGATTTAAGAGAACTGTCAATGATGGCTCCAAGACCTCTTTCCTGAATTGTAACATCATCTTTATTTTTTTTTATACCAAAAATCCATACAGATGTAAGTGCAAGAAAGCTCTGAGTGGGTGGCGTAAAATCAGGAGTACCTAAAAATACTTAACTCATTTTTAAATAATGAGCTAATAAGCTAAATAATTAAAAATAACTACTTTAGGACTACAATAAAAATAAAGCTTACCTGTACATTCTTAACTCTGTCCAATGTCAGTAAATGAGATGGCCTGGTCTTTACCTATATTATTGCATATTGTCTCTCAAACAATACATTTGTTCCATTACTGGAGCTTTGTGTTTCCTTGCAGAGTTGCATTTCATTTCATGTACATTTTCCTCAGAGATTTTCTCAGGTTTTGCTTTCTTACATTTTTAGAATAAATTATCACTTGTTGTAAAGATGCCTGTAGTATCAACATTAGTGTTGCTTGTTATAGCTACATACATGCATTTTATATGGACATTAGCGATATTCCTGCCATACTTTTCCCCTTTATGTGCACAGAAAATAAGCATGACAGACTTATTTCTTCTACAGAGTTTCTGTATATGAAGTGTTTGTCAAGAGTTATACTTGAAGGAGATATAAGATATCCTTGAGGTGCACAGATCCACTCCTGGAATGAACCAAAGAAGAGTGGTGTTCTGGGTGAAACACTGACAAATAGTAATCATAGACTCCAAAACCAATATCAGAAATGTACAGTACTTCAACAGTAATACATTTGTAAGAAAAATGTAGGCAAATAATCAGACAATTGACTATTATGACAATGAACACAGTGAAAAACAGTAGGAAAACTTTACTGAGCAGTATCTGCAGCTGAAGTAAAGGAATGTGTTCACTGTTTTGTTTTCACAGCATCATTCAGCCACACCAGCCCGCTGCTTGTGCAGGAGGTGTTAGTTCTCAGTGTTTGGTAGCTGCTGAGTTCTGAGCTATGGATTGTGCAATCTGAAATATTTAGTGACTTTTATTTTGTCATGGCCTACAATTACGAAACATTTGCTCTAAGGAGCTCTCAGTTGCTTTTCACATTGCTGCCTTTTTCATTGCCATAAAATGGGAACATATACAACCTAAGGGTAAATGCCACTCTGCACTGGACAATGGGTAAGTTACAGTGGAGAAAGCCGTGTATGCAACTCATTTCAAAATCTTCCTCCAGGTCCTGAACACAACTAAAATCTGCTTATACTGACTTCTCAGCTTGCAGAATAAAAATAAAGATGGGTGAAGGGCAGAGTCCTCCATCCTGGGATTCAAGCAGCACCTCTCAAGGCAGTCCTGGTGTTTGGGGCTGCCACACCAGGATGAAGACACCGGAAACAATAAGAATATAGAAAAATCCATGGATTTCAGCATCAATGAGAACAGCCAAGTTTTTTATAACCCAGTTATGTTCCTTCTCTGAGAAAGTCCAGGTCACTTCTGCATTGACAGTGTGCTGGTCTGGAAACAGCGTTTCCCTGGTGCTGTTGCTTGGGAGCATTAAAAGCAAAAACATAGGCAGGGGGACACTGGGGGTCTCTTAAGCCACAATCCCACTCTTAGTAAACCTCTTCGATGTTGCTGTGGTAGGGAATGACTCTATGATGTGACAGCAATGAAAAGCACACATCCAAATTCCCCAAGGGACCAGAATGGAGGAGTCACATGTGTTTGCTGCTAATTGTGCCTCCTCCATGACAAATCTAAGAAGGACCTCAGATAACACAGCAGCATTTAAACCCCAGATGAGGAATCACTTGGTTTTGGCAGAGTGTAAACTCCCAGCCTGAGGACTCTCCTGTCCCTTACCTGAGCCAAACACTGAATCCGTGTCTTTGCTCAGATGAGGGGAATCTCCCTCCAAAACTCCATTTCCTAAAGACCTTGTCTTCACTAAATAAGACATTTCTCTTTTTCATCCACTGAATGGCTTTCACAGAGGTACACAGAATGCAAAGGCTGATCCTGCTGGAGAAGGCATGGAGAGCCAGAGGAGTTAGGACCCTGCCAGCTGCACTGAGGCTGCCTGGAAGCAATTAGCTTCTGCCTGAGCTAGTACTCTCCTCTGCCTTTGAAATCACTGTGGCCAGGCCTGCCTGTGCTACCCTTATAGTAACTAGCTTTATAAAAGAGATGGTAATAATCAGATTAGCATATTGACATCATAAATGCAGCTACATACACCCATTCTCAAGCTGTGAAGTGATTTAGTCACTACCACCATACCAGCAAGGAGAGGAAATATTTGTGTTTTTATGCTGTCAGGATCAAGACCTGGAGTGGCTGCAGTGGGTGCTGCTGCTGCCATGAGCCAGTGATTGAGACAAGATGATGTTTATCCACAGCCAGCACTGAAACAAGCTGTTCAAAAGAGAAGTTTGTTTACAGCACAGTAGTACCTAGATTCCCCTAAACGTACTCTCTCTTCCAGGACCCATCTGCTCTGTGATGTGCAGAACTGCTTTAAAACTGCTCAACATGGCAGCTACACTCATTGGTGAGGACAAGCAGCCTGCTTGACCTTAACACCCTTCCTTTCCTCCCAGCATTGAACAGGAGAGAGAATGACTGTGGCTACCTATTCAGAGGTGATGTGTTATGGGCATATTTGGTTTTTTTCTCTCCCAGAAAATTCCAGATGTCAGAGGTTGCCAATGGATGGACATGTCAAACAATAGCAGGACTAGTCACATGGAAGGAGTCACACATCCACCCTTGGTGTTGGGAGAGACATTATTTGTGGAGATGCAAGCTGAGCTCCAGGATGACTTAGACGTGTCTTAACAACAGTGTCAAGGCTCAAGCAGAAAAAGATTTAGAAATCTTTTATGACTATGTTACTTTAAGATCAAGGCACCATCAGTGATGCTACTACAGTCTACGCCTGGTGGAGACCTGCTGTTGCATCAGTGATGTTTCCTGGCTCTGCTGCTGGTTTGACAAAAGCTCTGATCAGCTCAGATTCACACACCTTTCTAAGCCTCTTGCCTCCCTTGTTTGCAATGTACTCTGTATATTGCTCAGTTTGTGGTCTTATCTTTGCAAGGAGAACAGGAGAGCAACCCTCTCCAGAACTGCAACTCCATTTTCCACCTTCAGCTTGTTTTCTATATTTCAGTCTCATCAGCTTCCAGTAGTATGACATGACAACAGCCATTGTAAGGGAGATCAGCCTTGTTTGGATTTGCTGTCAAAACCATCTCTTGATCCATGGGCTGGTTATTGCTGTAGTAGAGTTAACAATATAACAAAAAGCCTGTACTCCACCTCCTTCAAGCTCATCCTGCTCTCACGAGGAAAACCCTTTGTGTCGTCTAATAAACGCCAGCCTGTGCCTTGCCATTCATGGGCATGCAAAAACAAGTGATGTTATTGCACAAGCCCATATCATACTCAGCTGCAGACACTGCTCTAGCTCATTTGGAAAAAACATACACCACATCTGGCAAGACTGGTATTCCTTTTATTGAAAACAATGAGCACCATTTTGGTCTGACTCCTGTTTTGCTAAAGCTGTGCAGATGTTGAATATAATGCATGTGAGTATTAAACAGTGCTTTCTCGGTGCTCATGTGAGCACATGCATGTGGGGAACTGGCAACTCTTCCTGCTTTAAAAGACAAAAGGGAAACATTTGAGCTTGGGACAACACAAGAAGAACTTGGACAATTGGATGAATTCGTGAGCAAGAGGCAAGTTCTTTCTGCCGTGCTGTGAAGTGAGGCCAGATAGCCTTGGGCAGACTTGTTACACACACAGAGGGAAAAACAATCCACCACTCTTTGCCTCAGCCATAGTTTGCATCTGGCAAAATAACTTTCACCAAATAAAATAACTGCTGATGCTGTTCTGTGTAACCAGACTGCAGAAAGGTAGCACTCAGAAGCCATGTGTGACACCAGGTGGTTCATGAGAGAAGCAAAACGCTGGTAGAAGATGCCCCACATGTGCCTTAGAAATCTTAGAGGCCCACTGCAGCGTTTCCTGGCAGCAGTGAACTCCAAAATAAACCATGCTGAACATGAGGAAAAATCCTCCAAGGTTGAGCAATACTCTGTGTCCATTGCAAACACATTCAACTTCTGCCAGCATCCTCACCAGGTTACTGCAGTGTATCTTCCCTTAAGGGAAGCAGGGCTTGGGTTACCTCTACCCCAGGACTGCTTTACTGGTCAAGTCCTCTTAAACTGGCACCTATACTAGCAAAGTTCCATTACATTGATATAATAAAACCACTCACTTGAGGGAAACAGCCTTTACCCTTTAAAGACCAGATTTTTCCAGCAAAAGCATCTGTGACAGGGAGCAGGAGAGCAGCGTTGTTATGAACAAACCTCTGCATACAGCCTGGATGGCACTAAGCAGGCAGAAGAGCATCATGGAGATAAACCTCACCCAGGATGTGCTTTGGCTGAGGTAAAACCCCAGGAAAACTGTTATGTTATATTGCTCTCAGGCCAACACGATTGAATGAATAACCATATTAGTGCTGTGCTTTCTGAAGTCCCACTGAAATATGAACACAAATTACTATTCACCCAGCAGTAGAAGTGCAGGCTGCCTCTTCTGCTCCCCTCTTTATGGGCCACTATTTAATTTCTTTGCTTAAAATGAAGTCCAGGACAACACAGGGGCAAAGCATGCCGTCTAAATGGGACCTGCTGTCTTCACTGCTCTGCAGTTACCTGGCCTGGAACATTATCAGAAAATACCTGGGCTTTCAGAATCAAAGCATGACACTTTTAAAGAACCCAGTTCCAGGCCCAAGTAGCTAAAAAAGAAACAAAACAATCACATTTCACATGTGAACCTCTTTCATTGGACTGTATCCAGTATTCAGAAGGGGTATTTTCTCCTCCTCTAATCTCACTGCAATCAAACCTCAAGTTACATTGGGCACCTTAATCATGAAATCTAATATAAACGTCAATTCTTGCTGTGTGGTCTAACTTAACAGAAACCTCACAGTAGTTATTATTAGCATGAGCATATTCCACAGCATCCAATTGCTTCTCATTGCATTGGCACATCCAGAAACCTTCGTCTCCCCCAGATATCTGCGATGTTGCCATGAGCCTGCAGTAAAAAATACTGCACTCAACAGAAGAGGAAAGCAAAATATTTAGAGCAGCTCAGAATAAATCAAACTGAAATATGAGTTTGTTTGGCAGCCAGTTTGTTTTTTATTTAAATTCAATTCTGAGGAGGAAAAAAGCAAAACCCCTAATGTTTAAGGTTTTGCTCAGTCTGTGATCTGCCGGTTAGGTAAGCTCAGTAATGCAGGTGTTTTGATGGAGAAACTAGGTCAGGTTTCTCTGAGACGTGGGCCTTAGATCTTATTTAGCATCGTAGGAGTCTGTGGTACTTCCAGGCACTGCAGTGAGAAGAGGACACAGAGGAAGAGCTAATCTTGTGTGAATACCACAGGAGACAGCGCTAGAGGCTGGGGGAGAGGTCTATAGACCTTTGATTTACATCTGTCCCCTCCCCATCCCTTGGAAATCAGCTGCTGAGAACTGAGGTGAGGTGCCTTCCCGAAAGAGCTAATTTGCATCTAGCAGAGAGCAATAGAAAATGCAGGAGGCTTTCACTAGTTCTCTGTCTGGGTTTCACGTGTCTCCTGTTTAATCCAAAAACTAAGTGCAGCATGTAAAGCACCACAGAGCCCAGAAATGAAAACCAGCTTCTTTAAATTGAGTCCAGATATATCAGACGGGGCACAGACCAGACAGGGCTACTTCCTCCATCAGAGGCATCTTGTTCTCCTCTGATAGCTAACAGACCATCATGAGGCCACCTGGGACCTGGGCCTATCCTGCAGCACCGCAGGGCAGCACTGAGAAACCATCCCTGTCATGTTCAGCCCAACCAGAAACCATCCCGCTTCACCTCCAGTGAAAAGCTGGGTCATGTTAAGAGCAGGATTGGTCCTGGTGGTGTTTCTGTCAGGCTGCACACCCTGGCCATAGCCAAAAAGAAAGCACATTGAGCCCTGTGGATGTGGAGCAACCCAACTTCCTGATCTCTCCTGATGTCCTCTCTTCACACATATCTGCTTCCTTTCAGAGCAGAGCAGGCTGAGCACTGACCTCTAGGTTTCACTGGTGTGGAGGCAGGACAACAGAAGGCACCAGTGCTGCTCTGCAGTCTCAAAACAACCACCCTCTTTTGCTTTCCTCAGCTGTAGGTGACACTAGACTACAGCATCCCAGCCATCTGACCAGACCATGCAGGAGTGGCATGTCGCTTTGTGGCACAGATGTCAAGTGTGCCTACAACATCAGTTCCCTAGGGAACATGAGCTAGATTTCCTCAAGTGCTGGACCCTGACAACTGAAAGATGGAAAAGCAAACTGATTGCCAGTCACGCTGAAGACCCTTCCCAGCGATTAGGTCATCGCTACTATCCCAGTGGTCTGCTGTTTCCAGTCCATTTCAGATGGTGACTGAAAGATCTGCTCTTGCTTCAGCAGACTCTGCATTCACAACTCACTGACCCAGCTCTGCTGGTGATAAAAGGTTTCCAGACAAAAGCCCCTTCTTGACTCAGCCTGTAAGCATGGCTCTTCCTCAGGCACGTGGCACTGACTCACCTTCTTCACAGATCTCTTTCCCAGAATAAAAAGGGGGGAAAAAAAAAAAAGGAAGTACAAGAAGAAAAGCTCAGAAACACATCAGGAATATAAGCAAGCACCAAAGACATAAAAACAACTGCTACAGACAGCTCTACAAATCTTCATTACGATATTGTCACATGAGGTTACAGTGAAGAAGACTTGGAATTACAGACAACAGCATGGAGCAGGGTGAGTTAATGTTTGCAAGAGGACAATGAATCTCAGCATCCAGGAAACTGCTATTGGTGAGATAACTGTCAGGCCACATTCACACTGCAAACATCTTTGTGACCTGCAAAAACCATCCAAGAGAGAGGGTAAATGAGCTTCTGAGCTTTGTGTCACTGCAGCTTATGCACTGCTAGTAGCTAACTCAGCTGAATAATGCTGCCAAGCCCCAGCTGAGTGCCTGCAGCCCTCAGGTGAGCAGCAGTCGTGAAGAGCCACATCTCACCAGGACTGCTTCTGGCAGTAAATTAAAATTTGGCCCCTGGTTTAGCCAGGCATGTATCTGGAAAGAAAGGGTGGGATTCATCCAAAGAGATGAAGGTAACTGAAACATAGAGAAGTGAATCTCATCCCATCACTGAGTCTCCTTTAGTAATGAAATGAGAGGAATCAGCACTTGGAAGCAAGAATTCACCCATCTTAGAGCAGGCAGTAAATCTAAGGGAGCTCAGAGGGACGATGTGTCCCCGTTAGTGATGCAGGGAGGCCACCTGACAAGCTCAGGTGCAGATGCTGGACAGGAGCAGATGATTCCTATTCCCACATGCTGGCATATGCTGCAGTACAGCTGGCCCATGAGACCACTGCCCCCAGGTCCAGGTCTGATGATTCCCTGAATGAAGCCAACCACCAGACTACCATTTAAAGCATAGTCACCAGAGTTTACAGAACTGAAATATGCTGCCAGACTGGGGCTGGTTTCATAATTTCCTAATTCTTCTGACACCTGAAGCTTTTTCATCAGTTTATTTCTTGAAAAAGTGGGGATTCCTTCCCTCTTCTGGGATAGCATGGGAAAGCCATGAAATCTGACATGAAAACAACCTGAATGAAAGAAACACCAGTGGAAAGACATGAAGGAGAAAGAGAAAACTGATCAGAAAAACAGCAGAACAAAACCACCTTGGCAGCCCTGAGCTTTTCACACTTGTGTTTGCAAAGATACATTCCCTGGTCAGCTCTGGAGTGTTGCGTACATGGAAAGGGCCCTTTTTAT
The DNA here is from genome assembly GCF_004027225.2 of Strigops habroptila. Taxonomy (NCBI): domain Eukaryota; kingdom Metazoa; phylum Chordata; class Aves; order Psittaciformes; family Psittacidae; genus Strigops; species Strigops habroptila. The sequence goes on from NC_044277.2 coordinate 9,258,262, forward strand.
CCCGTACCATAACTAAGTACAAGTAAATGCCAGCTGTTCCTTATGTGGCTTCCTTACTCTCACTCTGAGAAGTCTGTACTGAGCAAACTTGCCTGAACTGCTCTCCTTCTGTGATCCTTTGGGAACACCAGCAAGGGGAAAAGAGAAGACTTCTGGTACCATTACAAAGACAGAATGTGTTGCATTTATGCTCACAAGGAGAACTACTCACTAGACACCATCCCAGCTCCCCGAAAGAGGCAACAGCTTTTTCTCTAACACGGCTGCCGTGTGGCTTGTGCTGAAATCCCAAAGCGTCCTTCTCCAGTAGCTGAGCAGACAAACCACAGGCCGCTTTCTCTGTGTTTTAGCTTCCGTCTTAGCAGAGGAGATAATAAAATTACCCAGCACTTGGGAATGCTGTAGCTTTAATTCATTAATATCTATAAGGAGCTTAGACATCCTCAGCCATAAGGGGCTCTGGAAATGCCAGCGGAAACGCTTTGCATCTTGTTGCTGTGCTCTGACTGTCAGAATTTGCCCACTGAATCCACAGAACCGATTCAGTAATCCGAGTTCTGGATTTTCTGACTTGGCAAATCCGAATCAGTTCCTCGCAATGACGTGAGGGGTAAAAATGTGCTCTTTGTCAGTGAGAGGAAGCGGGGAGCAGCACTAAGCTATCTGTATGCTGCATGAGTCAGCCCCAGCTCCTGCACCTGCTGTGGCTCACAAGTCTGAATGCACTGACTGCACACAGAGATGCTGGTTTTGCAAACAGATGGATTTTGTAAATCCTGTTAACGTTTCTGTGTGTAAGAGCTTCCCAGCAGAAAAGGATCATGTCCACGTGAGTATCAGATCCACTTACCCTTATAGATTTTAGAAGAGTAGCTTCATTTTACTCAGGCTGGAGGTATAAATAGATTCACCGTAGAGCGGGCACCTGTTTGTGTTTGTGAGAATGGCGACTTTCAGGAAATTACGTTTTAAATGAGCTGCTCTAAGTCATAATAAGAGGAGGGATGTGTGCCTCTGGAGACACATCTGCTCTGGAGGAACCACAGTCCAGCAAAATAACTAGCTTGGAGATGCCATGGGGGCTGCATGTGCAAACTGCTTGTTGTGCTCGCTCTCAGTCACAGGGGTTGATTCCAAAAAAGTTACTGGAATGTTTTGTTCTCGTAAGGTTTAAGCAGCTTAAGCAGGGAAAATTGCATAACCCGTTTGCTATGTAAGCTTCAGTCTTTGACATGTACTGAACTCCTTTTGCTTTGTGCATTTACGCAAAGTCTGAATGGACAGGGCCAGGGAAGTAAACAAGGAAGCCGAACCTGGTAAGAGGTAAAAAGGGTCCTAGAAGATGCTGTTTTGAATACAAGAGAAAAGGGGGGCAGGCTGCAGAAGCACAGGCTGTGTGTCAGCGGTTCACACGCAAAATTCCTGAAATCCTAGGTAGGGAGGCTGCTATGAGACAAGGCACGCACATGCCATAAATCTGGCTCCGTGTGCCGTCACCCACCGAATGCACTGGCTACCCCAAACTGACCCAAAACACATGAGAAAACAAGGCAAAAATGGAGAGTGGAGAAGGTTGGTGGCTTCAGCAGTCACAGCAGAACTCTCTTTGTCACCCCGGAAGTGGCCTCCTTTGACTACACAGCCAGTCTTCATTGGTGGGTTTAAGCATGGACATGGTTTGGGAAGAGGAGGTGAGAACTGCATATTTGTGAAGGAACCCTCATACCAGTAGGTACTGAGGTGCTCAGGCAAGGAGGTGGGAGTTTGTCCTTGACCCCGCCACCTGAGTGCAGAGGAGATTAGCAGAAGTTGCATTAGAAGCTGGTGTCCAACAGGCTGAACTCAGCTTTCTGTTTAGCGAGATGTTACAGCGCTGTAGCTGTGATGATCAGTTATTGAACACTAGAAACCCACTGAATACTGTAAAATCCTAGCTGTTGTTATCAGAATTTATTATGTGGGCAATAGAGACAATCCCATTACCACTGATGGGATTTATCTGAGTAAATCTCACATGTGTTATTCTCCTAGAAAAACAAGCGATCAACTTTTCTGGCATGGCCTAAGTTTCTAAAGATAAATGTATTCCCTCATTCATTACTAACTACACAGCTTGTGGCCATGTGGTGTGAGTATAAACAAGCTGAACAAATGTCTAGTATGGGAAGGAATAAAATGTTAACATAAAAAAATTGATTTGGTGATCTCTTGGCAGCCAGAGAGATGGATATTTCATTGCCAGGTCTCACTATGAAGAACAGTAATTGTGTGATTTGCACTTAGTGACTGGAGTTTGTTTCTTTTCCGATCATTAAAGCCATGTTCATCTGCTCCGAACATACTGATAATTTCTCAATATAAAGGCAACTGAATAAGAAACCATGACAGCCTACTCAGGCTCTCTTTTTATTATTTCCCTGCATTGACATGCAGTACACCTTGCCAGATAAAGATATCTCCAGCAGGGTAGGGCAGAGGACAAAGAACAAGAAGATGGGGCAGCACCTGAGCTGTTACCCCTCTGAAATACCAAGTCATAAGATTACATCCATCCATCCAGAGGAAGATGGGGCAATGCTGCTATTAAGGCTGGGGGACAGTGTCATACAGAGCTGCTGAGCAGACAGAGCAGCCCCACTTGCCGTGCACTACACGCAGCTTGCACTCCTGAGTACAAACATTAACCACATGAGACTGCCACAGCAAATCCCCACCTGTGCATGACCCAAAACACTTCTCCAATCTGTTCGTCACCACAGAAGACTTACTTGCTTTGCAAAGTGGTTTCCTGCTTTCCTCCCCCACTACTTCTGGCAGCATTTCAAAGCTTGCAGAGCAAGGCTGCACTTGATGCAAAGGGCCCGGTCTCTCTGCACACTGGGTAGGTATGCCTTTTCGTACAGATATAGATACTATTTTGTTTCTGAGTACATCTGTAGCATTTCTCAGTCCTGGGAGATGTGACCTTTCACCAGCACTTACGCTGCTACAAGTGGTGCTCAAAGTGGGGTTGTTGAGTACTATGGCTGGGATTTTCAAAGACGTGTAAGGGGGTTAGGTGTCTATCTCCTGAAGTTTTTCAGGAAGAAAGGATGAATAATTCCTTTAGTTATGCCTACTTGTAAAAGAAGAGACTTGCATATGGAGTGTGGCAAGAACGCTCTCAGGCACACTGCGAACTGAGCTGTGCGAACTGAGCTGTGCGAGCACATTTATGTCCCTGCTCATCACTTGGCCTATGGCAAGATAGATGTAGGCTTTGTGCCATGATCACTCCAGAGAATCTTGTTCTTGTTTTGTGAGAGGAAAATCCCAAAACAGAACAAGCTACAGTTATGGATAAATATTCATCTGGCATTTAAGAGAAATGCATAGATGCTTCTTAAGTTGTTTTCCATCTGTTAGTGATGATCCCAAGTGCTGTTACTGGAAGCAGAACCCAACTGGCTAATTCCTCCCTATTGCATTACGCCGCCAATGCCAAAACAGAAAGCCTGTTTCCTAACCCAGGTCTGTATTACCAAGCAAACTGTCTGTCTGAGTGATGGATTTTATTATGAGCAGGAACAGAGCCAGTGCTTTGACTCTGTAGGCAGATGATGACCACAGCAAGTAGGAGGGTGGCATGGTCAAAGGGAGCAGTGCATGCTCCTGGTCTATCTCCTTGCTAAGGGATGTTCCTGCAAATGTGCATGGGCAGATGAGCCAGACTCCCACCATATTGGTTAGAAGCAGCGTTGTCACACAACCTAGATGTAAAAAATGATACTTGGGTAAGAGGAAAATCTATATTGGTGGACAGAACAAGACAGGACATTCTGTGTGTTCTTAAGGGCAAGTGAAGTGATGCAGCTCACATCCATTGAGCTCTGCACCCCAAACCAGAACAGCTTCATCCTTGCTACGTGCTGGCCCCTGCTATCCTCTGAGCTGTGCCACAGCATCTGTGGCAGCAATGCTTGGACAGGCCAAAACCTTTGAGGGAATGTGGTAATTAATAATGATCAGAGAGGGTCTCCAGCCTGTGCCTGGCCTGGTTTAGCTCACTAGCCTCGGCATAGCTAAAGGACCTGACTCAGGAGTCAAGCCCTTTGGACTCCGGAGTCCAAAGCTGACTTTTCTCAGCACTGCGGGTTGTGCTGAGCCTGTGATTCTAAACTGGGAATTCCCAGTGGGACCTGAATTCCCCCATAATTAGTAAGGGAGCCTGGAGACAGTGCACTGTCCCACTTACCGCCCATTTCCACTGGACAGGCAGTGGGCCCAGATGGCTGGTTTTGATATAAACCATGTTTTCCCTATTTTTGTCACTCCCTCCTTGCTGCTCATGTGTTTGCTTCACCCAGCTGTGACTCCGTCCTTACTGCAGCCTGACTGTGGCCATGACTCCAGATGACATGGCAATACAGCCATAAACATGGGGCTTAGTACACGGGCTTGACCCAATGCTCCAGCACAGCCAACATACCACCACAGAGCGGTAGCAATCAATAACACAAAACTGGGTACATGGTAAAGGAAATGGATAGAAATCTCCCTAAATCCAACTTCAAAAAGCAGGGAAAATAACCCACTAACGTCACTTTATTTCTAGTTTTATATTTCCGATTGATGCTACTGTAGGTGGACATGCAAAAAAATGTAGGTGTCCTGCTGAATTAAATTTGGAGGCAACTGATGATGCCATGTTACATTATAAATAAGTCTGCCTAAAGCAGTTGAATTCATTCTTAGAATGCCTTTTTTTCCCCCTCCCTTAAAATCCTGGTGCCAAGCCCAATAAATTGTTAGAACTCCCACTCCAGTAAATTTTGGATCAGGTCCTGTGGGATTAGCCCATATAAGCTTTACAGAGCAAGGACTTGCACACAGCTGTAATAGATTAATGAGACCATTTCTGTGACCAAGCATTTGCCGACAGGGGTTAAGTTTGCATGGCCAAGCACTAACAGACTTAAGCCATCATCTTAATAGCCCGCACATCCATTATATTGAAAGTGAAATGAGCACATCTGAGTGCCTAGAGATGAGGATGATTAATAAAGGGGAAAAAAAAGGCAACTGAGTGGATAAAGTGAAGAAGCCATATGAAGAGAATGGGACTGTCATTCAAAGAGTCATGCTCAAACCTGGGGAGTTTGTGAATCCGATGAATGGTGTGCGCTCTTGCATAAACATGCTACACTGACAAACGAGCCCAGTGTTTGATTTCCATTTGAGCACTGGTGACAAAGAAGTGAAATTCCTGCTCACTTTTATAGGAGCTGCCCAAACGTGCTGGAGACCACAGCATGAGCAGCAGGGTCCAGGTAGAACCACCTAACGTGAGGAAATCAGAACTTAAGTCTAACAACTGGCTGCATGCACAGAGAGAGGGTTTAAATAAACATGCTTCAGTGCGGGGACAGGCGATATGTTTGGAAATCTGGGCAGGCTCTTTCTGCCGTCTGTGTTTTGTTTCTGAATCCAATGCTATCATAATGAATAAGCTGTTTGCTCTTTCGACTGCACACCACATGACAGCTAGTTTCCATCCAAAAGCTTTAGCCCCTGCATGTAAATTGATCCTGTAAAGTTAACTCCTTTGTTCAAGAGGTTAAGTATATGATGTATCAATTGGGCTTTTTGTGTAAAAGCGACAGAGCAATATACTTACTGAGACGTGTGTATTGCAGAATAATTTGCAGTAAAGGTATGTGAAGGAGCAAAGATGGATCATACGAAAAAAATGTAGGCTTCAGTTCAAGAAAGTATCCATTTAGAACAGAGCAGAATTTAAGCATATGCTTAACTCCCACTGAAATACGGTTTCCAATCACATGTTTCAGGTTAAGTGGTTAATGCTGGCCCCAATAGGGACGTATTTAGACACACACTTAAAACCTCTGAACTGGTGCAGGGGTTGCAAAAAGGCCTCTGGAGTGTGGGCTAACCGGAGCAGGAATCCAAGCTTGCACCCAATCTCTACCAGACGTGCCAGGGAGACCCACAACAGGAAGAAAAAGTCTGGAGAAAACAGCAGGATCATCTGGAGGCACTTCAGAAGGCTAGAAATGAAAGCTAGGCTTGATCCTAATGATAATACGGGACAATGACACCTCCCTGGGATGCAGCAGCACAGCCAGGAGTTGAGACCTGGGTCTTCACCATTCCCTTCTGGCCCCGCTTCTTTCTGGCTAGGGGCAAGTGGATGCTGATAGCACCAGCCCTGGACTGGCAAGATCCGCTTGTTCTTTTGACTCATGCTTTGGACATGACCTTAGGCTACGTTCCCACTGCACACAGTGAGTCTAGTATCTGTCCCAGCCTTCCAAATGACAATGGAGGACCACGAGCTACTCTCCAACGTGGGGATCCACAGAAGTCCCTTTTGTAGATGTACCTTCATCCTATATGCTGGTTGCTGTCACTATAAAGACATTCCAGGGAGCAAAAAGGGCTTCTGTAAAAGTAGCTTTGCCACAATGGAGAAATCAGAATGAACCACGAGGGAAAAAGGAATCTTCCTTGCAGGGAACAGGACTGTCTTTGCATTGTCTTCTTCAGTGAAATCAACGTTGCCTAGGTAGAATGACGTCTCCTCTGACATCTTAATCCCTGCCGCCTACCCTGCTGGCAGTGGGATCATACGCATCTTTGGCAACAGACAACTGGCATTTTCAAAACATGTTAAAATCTTCCCTTCTGCTGCAGTGCATCTGGACACAGAACATACTGGCAGCCTCACTCAACGTTATCATTTCATTAGAAACTCTTGAAGGAGCATATTTGTCTTATCCCTTCAGCTTTTTGTTATTTCTCTCTGGTAGCAAGAACCAACAGCCAGCGAGGTACTTTCCAAAGAAAATAGAGGCACAGCCTCTGCCTTGCAGAGCCACCAATCCCTTGTAGATCCTTTGCAGTGTTGTGAAATAAGAGAATCAGAAACCTAACCCCACCGTTGTGAAAATGTAAAGGTACTTTTAATATTTCTCTTTTGTGTGTGTCTCTGTGTGTGAGTGTGTTTAACCTTTGTCTCTTTAATAAGGAGGTTTATTTTTTTCCATTGTAAACGTGTAGACTGGGAAAAGCAGTTTTCTCCTTGATTTCCCTGCCTTAATCCAGTTCCTGCTCCAAGGTGGAGCATGGCATCAGCCATGCTATCAAACACCTAATGTGCTCTCCCTCCTCGTCAATCCTGGATTAAGCAATTCCTATAGATGCACGAGCAAAGCCTGGAACAGCACCGTCTCAAAGGGCTTGCAGGGTTTTCAGGAGCACAGTCAGGCTCTGTCTGATCTAAACCGGCGGAGCTCCGCTGACTTCTTCATTGCTCTGCCAACTCGTACCAGGTGGGGATCTGGCCCTCAGCCTTTATAATTATCATATGCACTCAGAGATGAAAAATACGTTTATCATGAAGCCGTGGGAGCTGCCAAAAGGGGAGGTGTTTGCTCAGCTCAGCTCAGCAGGGCATCACCTCAGCGGCACTGGGCAATGATGCTCTCACTGATGCTAAGCAAAAGTAACAGAGAGAGACCAGACAGCTCTTTGGAGTCCCTCCCTGCCCTGTTTTTCTGTGATGTCTGTTATTTAACAAGGGATCAAATCTTCCCCATTGGTATAAATTATACCAGGCAATGTCTTGCAGGAGCAGAGGGCTCAGAGGCTTGTGCAGCTTGGTTCGGGCAGAATTTTGAGGACAAAGCTGGGCGTCAGGGGATTGGATCTGTGAAGGGGATGACCAGGAGGTCCTGGTGGAGTAGGGCTACATGTGGTGAAGGTGGTGGACAAATTCAGAGCAGTCAAGTTTCCCTGTGCTTTTTTCTGCCTGGTTTGGGAGGTTTCATATGGATTAGGGAAGGATTTGCCAGGCTGCGGTGCCAAACCAGTGTTTATCCACAGAAGCCTTTTTAATTTTTGATTGTGAGATCTCTTGCTGGCATCTCTCTCTCTCCAAACCTGGACAGTCACTGGAAAAGGAAGATTTATTCCCAGACTTGGCTTTACAGCTGAGGGTGCAAAGGGAGGACTGAGGTTTCCTTTGTCTGACTTTAAAGAGATACCCCCTGTCTTTTATCTGCTTCCAGCTCATCCTCCCGGCTAGAAGGCTCACTGCCAGGGCTGGGGAGAGAGGGGGAAGCCAACAATGGCTTCCTTGGTGTGAGAGCATCAGTAGTAACACAAGGCCCCCTCAGATGCACACGTGCCTCTCTGTTGACTGCTGTGGGAGTTGCCTGCATATTTTAGGAGACAATTAGGCCAATGCAAGTGTACACTGCCTATTCACTCTTCATCTCCAACCCCAGGGAACAGGAGGAATGATTTATTAGGTAGACAGACTCAACGTCTTCTGGCTTTGGTCAGCTGTGATGTGAAAATAGCCTCATTGAAGGTAATTAGCATCAAACCCCGAGCAAACCCTGGTTTGCTTGCAGACAGCTACTGCACTGGAAGAACAGCCTTGCAGGGAGGGAGGACAAGTTAAACAGGAGGGGAGGAGAAGGGGAGCAAAGGGCAGAGGGCAGGGGCACAGCTCAGAGCACCCTGAGGTGGCCGGTCACACACTGAGGGCAAGTGTGAGCAGCACTCAGGAGCACTCAGCCCCTCGCAGGGAATTGCCCAGCAAGGGGAAAGTGTCTTTGCTGCTCTGCTGGGCTGTGCAATGACCTGAAAGGCTCAAGAGATGGTTTGGGTCGGTGTGTACTCAGACAGGCGAGACCAGTGCTGCTCTCTGTGACAAATCTTCAGTAATCCTCCAAAAGCAGAAACAAAAACTAAACAAGTGATGCAGCCTGAACGTGTGAACAGGCTTGGGTGGCATTATTCAACCTTTGGCTCTTGCCCAGGCGGGGCTGGTTAATCCCTCAGCACTCCCATAAGGTTACACCAGCAGAAAGACCATCTCTCCTTAGGATAAGCTGTGCACCCCTTTGCAGTAGCTTTGCCAGACAGACCTTACTCCCTTGCCTCTGAAGCACAGCATGGAGCCTCACATTAGTTGTCTCATTAAAAATGTGCTTATTCTGCTCTTGTGCCTGGTCCTCTGTCAAGTTTGTTTAGTGATAGCGATTGAAACCACTGCAGAGAGGGTGTTTTGTGCCTTTTCACTTAAATGTGCCCTCTTTCAGGTGTCCCACCCTGAGCTAGAGCCTGCAGAATAGGAAATTGTGTATAGGTGATGGGGAAGACCGTGAGACGGAGGCCTACAAGGATACCAGAGAGGGACTCTTCATCAAGGACTATAGAGATAGGACAAGGGGTGATGGGTTTAAACTGAAACAGGGGAAGTTCAGGTTAGATATAAGGAAGAAGCTCTTTACTGTGAGGGTGGTGAGGCACTGGAACAGGTTGCTCAAAGAAGTGGTAAATGCCCCATCCCTGGCAATGATCAGGGCCAGGTTGGACAGAGCCTTGGGCGGCATGGTCTAGAGTGAGGTGTCCCTGCCCATGGCAGGGGGTTGTAACTGGATGATCTTAAGATCCTTTCCAATCCAAACCATTCTATGATTCTATGATTCTAAGACCCTCTGAAGCTGGGTTATGCTGAGCAGTCCCCTTTATCCCTGTGGTGGGAGTGCTCCCCATGCCTACCTGCAAGCAATGCCCTGCCAGGGCTCCTCACTACCTGCAGTGTCCCAGGGCACACAGCAGCAACACCTGTGATAGCAGATTAAACATGCCCAGGACTCCTCTCTAGTACTGAGGCCAACCACTTTAGAATAACCTGCACCCATGCTCCTAAGCTTTTTTGCTCTCCAAAACACGGTAACCTCTTCCAAGTTGCCTACTGGGAGAGGTGGTTCACCCATGGTAATTCCTGAGCTGTGCTTTATAACAATATAACATTGCAGTCAAGTTCCAGTGCTAGGGAAAATCCCCTAGTTCTATTTAATTTATCATTCAAGATACAGATTAAACATCTTCAATATATTCAGGTGAATGCAAGACTTCTGTGGTTGAAGGAGCTGCTCCAAAACACTAGCAGTGTAGGAGAATTTTATAGTGTTTCTGCTTTGGGGAAAGCAACCCCTGTTTGAGACAAAGCCATTACTAATCTGAGCATGAGTGTATTCAGCATGTTCATATCCACTGCATCTGTGGCTGTGGGGTTTTCAGTGCGCGCCTGCCCATCTCCTGAGCATCACAAGGCATTGCGCCGCTGCTCACACTTCCCTGCTCCAGCCTGGCTTCCTACCTGGGAGAAAAGAGGAAGGGCACCAAAGGCGTTTCCATCGCAGCCGTGCTGGGATCCTGCCAGCAGTACCTTGGACACCCACTAGCATCATCAGTGAGGGGAGGTGCAATGGGCCAGTCACGCCACCCCTGTGCTCTGCTTGTGCAACTGCCCTCACACTCGCTGCACACAGGACCTGTGAACAGGCTGAACACAAATCCAAAGCAAAGCTGCCCCACAAACATTATGCACTGCTTCTTATACAGGGAAACAGACTATTCCAAACACTAGGAAAATGTGGACCTGGAATCTGCTCCTTGGCTTGGTCAGGGTTTTGTTAAAATTAAATATATTTCAGTTAAGTATCCATATACCTCACCATAGCTTACCAAATCAGATTACACGTTGCAGTCGATTAAACCAACACTATTACAGTAAGCAGGGCTGAACAGTTTGTGGTACAGTATGCTCTGATGTGTACTGTGGTAAGAGAAACTCATTGAAAGTCTGTGCTAAAGCAGGTGATCCCACTCAGTTCTGGTAAGATTTCCACTTAAAGGAGAGGCTTCCTTTTCTGAGGTTTCAATAAAACTTGAGTTCCTGTTCCTAAAAGGAACTGGTGTATGTCGTCATCTGTCCAATTTATTCTGAGATATTTTTCACCTCAGGTCTGCCTGCATTGCTATGAGTCATTTCCCCAGAATTATGTGAGGATATTTAGAATGTGTGCTTGGAATATTTAAAAACCCAAGCTAATTGCCAGTTTTGAGTTCCTTTAGCACAGTCTACTGAAAAGATTTTGAAGATTAACTGTTTTGTTAGATAGCAAGGATTAGATCTTCAGCTGTACAAACTGAGCAGTCTCATTGCTAATTCCCAGATAGGATCCTTATCTCACACCTTCAGCCTTAAGCTACGCTCACTTTTTTTGCATCCTGGGAGAGATCCAATGGGAGGAGTAACATGTTCTGCATCCTAGTGGGGGGAAGATACTGTCATAGCACCTGCCCTAGAGCCCACTGAAGGCAGTAAAAAGCTGCACTTTGATTTTAGGATCAGGCCTAAGCCTGGCGCAGCAAATCACTGCTTGAAAAAAGTAATTAACTTCAACCATGTGCCTCATTTTCAGTGACTTCAACAAGACTCAGAAATGAGATTTTCCAGAGACTGATTTGAGGACATGGTAAGAGTGCTGCTGATTCAGAGCCTGGCTGCAGTTGTTTCATGTGCAGAACCTGGACCAGGGCTCGCACTGAGCAATGCTGCTCCATACCCGCTGCCTTTCCAGGACGGATGCTCTCATTGCAACTCAGTCCACCACATGCCAGAGCTGTGCTTTCAGATGTTGCAGTTAACCTGCCACAGGCCCTGTGGGAAACTCTCCACAACTTAATAAGAAATTCCAGTCCTGAAAATGCTTATTTTGGGGCTTTTAATCATTTTAAGAGGAAATTACATATAAAATGCTATAGAATAGGTAGGAAATCTGCTGAATTTCAGGGACTACTGATTTTTTTCTACAGTGCTCCATCCTTGAAGATCCTCATGGTTTCACCAATATTAAATTCTGCAGGACTTTTCCACAGAGGAAATATGTCATTTATTTTCTTTACGCTCCTGACTGAGCAAATATAGACAAAATAAAGTTTACTGTGGCACAAGGGAGACTTGAATTTGAAGTTGCTTTTCAATCGTCTGACATTACAAATGCCTGGAGCTGTGACTGATATCTCACACCCACAGCCAAGTATGTTGCTTGGAAAATCCTGTTACATGAGCGAATGAGAAGGGTAAAATATATTAATCAAAGTTTTTCACTTTTGCAGGGTTTTGGGTTTTTTTCTTCATTTCTTCTTTTATCTGCCTTGAATTTAAGAGGCTGACTCACAAAAAGTGTGCTTTTCCCAGACAAGACAGAAACGTATCCTCAGAATTATCACATCTGGTTCAAGCTGAATCTTGATCCATGCCCATATTTCCTCCAAGACTCTTTCAGATTCAGGGTTGTGATTCAAGTGCATTTTCCTAATGAAGATGAATTACATATGGGTTTCCTTGCAGTTTCAGAGATCTAAAAGGCTGCACAGAGAGCAACAGAGGCAGATTTTTACACGAGGGAAGACCCACTGGTGCATGTACATCTTAGTTCATATATGCAAGAACAGGATAACTGAGTATTTGTATATGCCTTTGTCTAATTGAGAGACTAATTATACAGGTACAGATTGATAAAAAGAATGGAGAAAAAGGGCTGAAAAGACATAGAAGAGTGGATCACCAATTCCATCATGTGCAACCTATGCTCCTGCATCCCAAATACCTACGCTATTTCCTTCCTAGGGCTGGGATCCATCCACTTCTGCTGTTCAGGCACATTTTTATGCACACTCATATGTTACTTTCCATTAGTAAGTTACACAAGTCCAAACACCTATGTGCTATCTGAATGTGTCCAGCTTTGAAATTTGAGCTCTGCTATCAAAGCTGGATAATGATAACCAACATAAAAATCAGATTCAAGAGGAGATTTTATGTCTTGAGTTATCACAGCAGAGCAGGGACCATCCACAGATTCGGTGTGGCTGCTGCAAAACGCATGTTTTGATTCAGTGCCCTGGGAGTCTCAAGTCTGCAGCTAATATTTCTTTTCCAATTATTGCTGTGAGTGGATAAAATATATTTTAATATCTTTGTGCGAAGAGTCCTATCTAGAGAGAGAGAGGTATTTCCACTGCTCTTCAAGACCATTGCATTTATTTGCACAATTCACTTAACTCTGGTCCATGATATCGCCAGAAGCCCTTGATGGAATTATGGTTCCATAATTATAGCTTTATAAATTACAGTCCTTAATAGCTTTAGGGCTGGATTCTCGCTTGCAATAAATCATCAGGGCTTCATTGATTTTATTGAAGTATATGGAGGTATGTCAACTTACACCAGCTGAAAACTGAGGTGAGATCCTCACCCTTTGAAGTCATTGGGAGTTCTGCCATCAGCTTAAAGGCAGCCAGAAATTAACCCTTGGTCCTCATTTTTCACAGCCACTTTCTTACTGTGAACTGCATCAATACAATAAATTGTTGAAAATAATGATATCACAAAACCAAGAGGATGTTGCTAATTAAAATCTATCATTATCACTCGTGCTCTAAAAGGTTGGGTACTAAAAGGTTTTAATTCCCTACTGCTCTGCACCTGAGGCTCCCTTTGTATAGCCCAACACACCCTGCAATACCATAATGCCTTTTTATGGATGTTCTTAAATATGCACACATGAATATAAACTTTCAGAGTATGTCACTGTGCACTCTCAGCTAATTTATTGTTCATACATGAGCCTCAGTGAGAGGAACAGATAAATAACTGGAAGACATCCAGCATTTCAAATGGTCAGCAAATGGATGGATGAGTTCACTCAGGCTCCTCAGGCAATGCGCACAGCCTTCTGCCGAGAAACCAGACAGTGGAAGAGGAGGTTAAAATACTGAGCGTGGGGGGAAGCATTGCACTGAATGAGACAAACATTCATACGTAAGTAATGAAAGTCACTTACTGCCACAGGTCAGATTTGACCTAGTATTGATCACTTGGGATGGATGCAACAATCGTTCACTTAAAGACTAAGTAAAATACACTGTCAAGTCTTGCCCATTAAAATAGCATATCTAGTACTTATATAATATCAGTGTGTTTTAATGACCATAATAGTTCCGTAAGCTTAAATTTGACTATTTGCATTTTCAGTTATGGAAACAAAGTCACTGAAAATTTCAGTCCAAACTAGCTATTGATTTTTATGGCAACCAAAATGTGCACATCTGTGCCTTGCCCAAAGCCGATTTTGGCAGGCATATCAGGAATCATCAGTTCCTAAGTCCAAGCAGCGAACCCTCAATTACAGCTTATTCCCTCTGATGTTAATTAAAAACCAAAATAGATCCTCCAGAGGAGAATTATTAGAGGTCTGTTAAGGACAGCAAAGCACAGACCCAGATTTACCAACAGGTAGGGCGGCTGTGGTGTAGGCAAAGGAAGGCATAAAATGTTTATCCCTTTAAGCCATAGTGGCTGATGAAGGGTAAGCTTGAGAGTGCTCTCCTGAGTATTCCTGCACTGCAGTTTGGTTTTCCTTTCCTCTGTGCTTATGGTTACAACTGTATTATTTGTCTCTCAGCTAAGATAAACATAACTTTCCCACATTTGAATCTGTTACAACAAGTTTACTGGTTGCAGTCAGAAAAAAGCTATCTGTTGCTTCTTGATAGCTCCACGACAGAGAGATAAGGGGGCAGGCTGTTTAAGACGTTGAGCTTCTCATAACAAGGGAATCAATGGCCAGGAGACAGGCAGGCAATGAGGGAACTCCAGCTCCAGGGTAGGCTGTGCTCTCATCAGGAAGTCTGGAGCAGCTGGAGCAGCATTTTGGCTCTGACACATCAAAGGTGATGTTTGGGAAGAAAGCATTTCTTCAACTTGTGTCAGGACCATGATGAACAAAAAGCAAAGATAGAAAGTCAGGAAAAGGATAGAACACTGCATCCAAACCATACCCAAGGAGAGGATAACTGAGAAATTACAAGCACTTGGCCAAACACAAATGGGCATCTCAATTTAGAGGATGATGTGCTGGTGCCACCAGCTACCCTGCAAGGTATGGATCCACTGCAGCACAAAATGCAATGGCAGGGAGGAGCCCACTCCAGCATTCCTGAACCCACATGCTTTCATGTGAACCAAGCCCTAAAAATAACATGACAGCCATATCAAAAGTGAATTGATAAAGTCAATCCAGGGGCTTTTTTCTTTGCTGTTGCTTGAAGGTATGTTGTAAGCAATTTCATCTCAGCCATGCAGTACTAACTGACTGTACTGCTGGAGGAGAGGGAAGTTTTCACATAGGGAACACAGTTACTCCAAGCTACCTGCAAGGCAGTGATGAATACAGCCCCAGGGACTGCATTTTTCTGGGTCCAGTGCATTAACATAGTGTTAACCAGAAGAACGTTAATTATACATTGTCACTGCTGCTCACTCAAAAGGAATTCAGCCTAGCAAAACACCATCATAAAAAGGAAGGCATTTGGAATGAATTGACATGTTTGCGACATATATAAATGTTATTTGCACCTTGCATACGAAGGCTCCACAAGCCTCATGGCTTGAACTGGCTGTCAGGGTCTCCGCAGCGCCATCAAGCACACCCTCAGATCATGGTCCAGTGACTCTGATCTCCACTTAATGAGTGCTGACAGGGAGATTAGAACAAAACCCAAAATACCCTCTGGTAACATTTCTAGATATAAAAACTCCTTTTCTGGTGAAGCTATAGGCCCCGAGTTCTTAATAATTCTGGTTTAAGATAGACTTCAACATTTCAGTGACCGTGGGCCAAGACATCTGGGTCTCTGGGGTCAGCAAGGTGCTGTGAGGACACAGCTCCCTAAGTGTCCTCCCAGTTTCATTCCCAGAGCGTCCTGACTTGCTCAAATCCACACCGTCCCCACAAGCCAATTCTTTACTGTGAGGGTGGTGAGGCACTGGCACAGGTTGCCCAGAGAAGTGGTAAACGCTCCATATCTGGCAGTGTTCAAGGCCAGGTTGGACAGAGCCTTGGGCAATATGGTCTAGTGTGAGGTGTCCCTGACCGTGGCAGGGGGTTGGAACTGGACGATCTTAAGGTCCTTTCCAATCCAACCCATTCTATGATTCTATGACAAGCCAGTGCAGCATACCACAGGTACTCAGCTTGCACTCACCCATCCCTCAAGAAAGGAAACCAGGAGATGCAGTCTGCTACATCTAGGTCTGCTGGAGATGCAACAGCACAGGGAGACAGCCAAGACAATCCCAAGGGGCCGAATCTTCTCCTCTCAGTTACAGAGAGTTGTATTTGGTTTCCACTCAGACCAGCTGTTTAATGGAGTACTGATCATCCATCTCCAGGGCACTTTGAACAAAAGCATACCTATCACCACCACCACTACCAGATGGCCAAATTGCTGCTCAGAAGAGCAAAGTGACCTGTATTTTCAGCTCTATACAAGAGGGGCCAGGAGTTAGGTTCAACAGCTGGTTACATTACCGAAACGCTATGTTGCTAATGCATGCACGCTCACGGCGCACAGCCTGGTATGAGCACTGAGACTTTGGGTTAAAGCCACCCTCATTTTATAAATTGTGCACAATCATCCGTAATCTTTGAAAATACAAAGTACAGTTTGCTCTCTGTTCTGCACAGCCCTTTCATTACAGAAACATCTGTTAGAAGTGCTTTAGCTAAGGGCTCGTCAGAGTTTCCATTATAAACCCCCATATTCAATGGGTTACTGCAACTGAGCCATAAAAAGTTGCTCCAGGCTTAAACTTGGCATAAAAGGTCTCCAGTGGGAGAATGTGTATTTTTTCCTAAAACCAAAATGTTAAAATACATGCAGTTAAACGAAAGAAATTCACTTTCCCTCAGAGACTGCCTCTCCTAAATCTCTATGTCTTAGACATACATACATCTACACACATTGTACATGGGCCTTTAAAAGCAAACTATTGATTAATTTATTTATTAAGCTATTTATTAAAATAAAGTCACTAACTTCAGAGCCTTATTGATTTGCTTAAAATATAAGTGGCCAGGTGATTTCAGATAGAATAGCAGCATAGAAAATAAATTATCCATTCATATAAAAGAGGGAGGGGAGCAGTACTTTTAGGACATTTTGTCATCCCCAGCTTTAACTAACTTTCCTCTTACAGACAATGGGTTTACCCCTGGGCTGGCAGTAGAATCCAACCACCAAAATGACCTGAGGGCAAGTGGAGACAATATTTCTTTTAAGAAGCAGTCTGCTCCAGCAAGATTGAGGAGATTAAGAGAAAGATGTTAAGTAGAAGGAAATATGCTTGTTTAGAGAAGATAAGCAGAGGGGCAGGATTCACTGTACTGATCAAGGCAGTTAAGGTGATCCATGAGCAGTGGTAGACACAAAAATCCCCCAAGCAGCCTGGGGCCAATGAAGAAGAGGCAGAAGCCATAGGAGAGTTTGACTTAGTAAAGGAAGACCAAGCAACACTAAGATCCAGGAGACCTGTGAATTGAGGAAGGGGTCATTTTTCAGGCTGGAGGATATGAGCAGTGCTGATGTTTAGCAAGGCAGCCCTTGGCTATAGGACGAGCAAAACTCTTGTTACACCATTAATTGTGCTGCTGCCAGCAGCTGCAGCAACAGACCTCAGTGCTGATCCTGCAGGAATTTAAGCCCATGAGTAATCCCATTTAAATTAATGGGATTATGCCTCAGAAGTGTAGAGTTAAGCATATGTGTATGCATTTGCTGGAGCAGGCCCCGGGCAACAAGCTCACTTGCAGAGCGCACTGCCTTCAGCAACGCTCTTTGTGCTGCCGTCCCAGTGGCTCCATCCAACAGGCAGGATGGCTCCAGAGCAAGCTGTAAGGTCTCTAAGGAAACCCCAAAAACTGGGGGAAGTCACACAGTGATTCACTGAGTGGCACCTTTTCCTCTGAGTCAGTCCTGAACAAAAGTCCCAGCATGGCTTTGAGATGGGAAACTACGGCTGAATGTGCAGTCCCTTGGAGGAGATGGAAAACAAACATCCTGCCTGTGACTGCCACAGAAGGTCTCAGCAGCTCTTTAGGAGAGTTTGGTTTTTCTCCCTGGTGTTTCTGGCCAAGATCCAATAGCTGTAATTTCAGCTTTCTGGTTCACCCTCCCAGCATGGGCTCCTGCTCTTTCACAGCCTTGGTTGCATTTCTGAACACCAATCAGCAGCTGCTGCAGCTCTGAAGGGTGAGGGAAGATGTCTCTGTACACACAATAGATGACCCTGGCACTCTCAGGGAATGAGCACAATGTGAAGAAACAACATTGCCTCCTTCACTTGCACTGAAGAGCGCTTTGGTTTGTATTACAATCAGAAGTTGCTCAGCGTGCTTGACTCCAGAAGAGTGGCTCTAGTTGGAACAACTAGAGATTTCACTACATGCAAATGGTTCCTTTTACTCCCTTCAAAAGCTTCAGCTCTAACACTGAGCTCAGGGAAAAGCTGAGAACATGGTACAGCATCTTATGTGAGTAACGCATATATAGTGTCCTCCTGCCTATGGATGTAAAAGAGGAAAATTCCTCCACTGCATCTTATTATCAGCATGCAGCATGCTTGAGACACTTCTGATTCTTGGGTGTTGGCCAACCTCCTCCAGCGCTCTGGAGTCAACACTGCCATCACCTGATGCCTTGTGGCAAACCCATCTCTGAGCATCAGGAGCTCCTAGAAAGGAAAATCAGCTACTTAAGTCACAGGTTATCTGAAGTGAAGGCTACCCATGGTTTCCTTCCTTTTTCCTGTCTTCTGTAACCTTTTTCTAAGGCAGTTGTCACCACACTTCTTAGATCAAGAATGCCCAGGCAAACCCCTTTCACATCTAGTAGTAGTAATAGTAGTAGTGGTAGTAGTAGTATCCTCTATATTGTGGAAGTCCTCTCTATTAGAAGGAATGTCTCAAATGTAAAAACTTTGACTGGATTGCTCCCAGAAATTCAGATTTCCATCATTTGCAATGATGCAGATACATGCTTTGGCTGGTTCAATAACTTTTCTTGAAAACATAAACAAATACTAAAAATCTGACAACAAAAGTTGACATTAAGTAGCTGGAGAGCTGGGATGATACACATCAGCTAATAGGAACTTTCTGCTGTTACTGCTTGTGTTTCTACCTTTAATCACTGTGACATTATTTTCTTATCCCAGATTGTCTTACATGGCATGACAGGAGCAGATATCTGACAGGTCCTAAAGAAGCTTTTTAGGATAGACCAGACATTAAAGATTTGCCTTTGCTCTAGGACGAGAACAATGTTCACAAAAGTTATATACGTTTCTGTGTATTAGAATATTTTTCCCAGGTAGTCATAGCTAATGTCAACTTTATGTATCATTCCATTTTCCAACACACCCATCTCTACAAGTCCAAGGAGAAAAAAAAGTCCTTTTCTTTGCACATTCTTCACATGAAAGTGCTGAAAAATCATGTATTTAAAATGAATGGGGATTGATGCGAATCTGTTACTTTAACAAGAAACAATCTAGTATTTCCATAAGCAATTAGACTACATTAATAGTCCACAATCTATCATGCCCAGAAATGACAGAAGCAACTTCTTAACTATATAAAAGTGTCAGGGGTTTTGTTAATGTTTCTGTTTTAGAGAAAAGATAACTCACATTTCCATCTGGATCTAGCTCAGCTGTTGTGAAAGAGCATCATCAGCATCCACATGAGCAGAAACAGCAGAGAGTCAGAGTTCAGGCCCCAGTGCCATCCTGTTGTTTCTGCAAGAACAAGGCAAATGACCCTGGAACATACAGCAGATTGCATCAGGGAGAGGTGTTATACTTGGCTGTAAACCTCTCTCTTAAGTAATCACTGGGGGTGTTGACTTGCCTTTCTTTTATTTTGCTTATTAAATATGATCTGTGATCCTGTTAGCACTTTGCATGTCACACTGAAGCTTCACACTAGAAAAGGACTGGGTTGGAGATTCCTTAGCTGTGGTCCACAGCACACTAGTGAGCTCACTGTGCCTGCAGTATGCTGGCTTTCATCCTGGACTTCAGTTGAGAGGAACAAAGCCAAGGGAAGGAGAAGAGATGAGATAAACAGCAAAAGCAGAAACCATGGTCAACTTTTACAGGAAGGTCAATACCCATATTCCTCTAAAGACCTCTTAAAAAGAGGCACAAATGCTTTTTCAGTGCGGTTTTCCATGTAATGTAAATTGCCACAGGGATGTTACACAATGACTCTGAGGATAAGTGCCCACGAGGCGATTTCTTTATTGAGATGTAGAGCTCATCACAGAAAAGCTGGAAAACACCTGTAGGCGTGGGAATAAGTTTCTGCTCTTAGTAGAATAAAACATACCCTGATCTTTGTGCAGGCTTTTCAAGATCCCACAACGTACAACAGCTATTTCTGCCTGTCCTCTGAAGGAGCTTTTCATTCTTTATTTCTGCCTCTCCTCTGAAGGAGCTTTTCATTCTTTTCACGGAGTAGATAATTTACCTGGCTTTTAGCAGAACAAAACAACATTAAACCACACAATGGCCCATGAAGAGAAGCTAAGTTACATTAGTTAAGTGAGGAAATCAAACATGTTTCATCACTGGCAGTGTTCAAGGCCAGGTTTGATGGAGTCTCAGGTGACATGGTTTAGTGCGAAGTGTCCCTGCCCACGGCAGGGGGGTTGGAACTAGATGATCTTCAAGTCTTTTCCAACCCAAACCATTCTATGATTCTCTGATTCTATGTTAAGTGCAAGATTACACTAATCCTGAGACGCAGTGTTAGAACTGGCCTTTGGTGCACTGTATTATGTTGTATTCTCCATGAATATAATAAAAGGCATAGCACTGAATGATTCAGAAGTCTGACATGAAGATCACAGAAGCTGGGTGAAGTTTCCTGTTGTCTCCAGCGGCCTTTGGATGACAATTTTTTGCAGGAAGCACCATCGATCACTGAAATAGCCTCAACTGTGTCAAAATCCTGATAAAATTAGTTCACAAAGCTGTACCTATTTGTGCCACATTTTCTACCTTAGCTGCCTGTCTCAGGCTGATCTATTTTAAATAATTATTTCTTTCTGGAAGTTTAAAAGCGTGAGTCATTCAAGGTGATGGAGTTGCAGGGAAAGCTCCTTTTCCACCTCCTTTCCACGCCTCCATGTTACAGGACTGTGGAGGCCTTGTTCGTGAAACTTCATTTTCCCTCCATTAGAAGAACTTGAAATTTGGCAATGAAATGGCTTTTCAGACAGAGATGTACCCTTCACATCTTTGAAAGCCAGCATATATCCAGACAAACCTAGGTTTCAATGACTAATGCACCCTTGGTACATAGGATATGCCAGCCCAGAGCTGATCAGGATTGATCTAGACGACAACTGAGCCAGTGCACAGACATCTGAGAGCTGCAAAACTCACCCCTGCTGAGCAGAGAGGTAGGGAAAATCAGAGATGATTCAAGGAGAGAGAAACACATATCCACAGATCCAACAGGGATGGGAAGAAACTTAGTGGCCAAAGATGGAGAAGAGGCAGGTTTGCAACAGCTCTGCCCACACAGCTTTCAGTGACCAATCAATACTCCCTTACAGCACAGCTGTGGTATACAGTATTCTACAGTATACACTGAATTTTCACTTTTCTATACAGATTTTCACAGCCTTTCCTTCCTCCTGTGGCTTTTACTACCCGAGAAGGGAGAGAGGAGGAACAAAAAGCTGCAAACTGAAGGGAGTGTGGGTGTGAGGGGGTTTATGTGTGCTTTGGTTCCGAAGCTTTGGCCTGAAAAGAGATATTTGTGTTAACAGACTACAAAAGAGGGATGATTTGCTGTGCTGGAAAAGTTAGAAACTCCTGCAACGTCAACACAGTTCATTGAAAGTTAAAAGGGGGCGTGTTATTTTTAGGTGCTAAGTAATTCACAACATTTTGTGTTTAAAATAAAATATTCATCTGTATCATTATGAGTCATCCTTGCTCAGAGAGTTTGCTAAAATATTCTCCTTATGTAATACTATCATCCAACATATTCGAGATCTCTATTTTTATCACAAAGTTAGTGTACACCAGAAAGTCTCCCAATATATTTGTGTTCTTAAGGCTAATAGCAAAGCAAAACAATATTTCAGGTAAAGTCACTATTAACAAGTTGTAAAACATTGATTTCTCTTTCTGTATTTTCAAATACTCTACGTCTTTTCTATTATTATTTTTCTTCTGCAGTTTATGTGCTGCACGCCTGCAGCCAGGAACATGTGTTTGCAATTATCCGAGCTTTCCATACCAGCTTTGCATTCAACAGCAACTTCTTTTTTTTAGGTACAGCTCCTCCTCCCACAGAAGTTAATATTCCTCTCCTTTTCCACACAGCAAAGAGCAGTGGCTCTTGATTTCAGGCCCATTTTAGAAATCCTTTAATTTGGAGCTCCTCCAGACAGGAATGTTATTTCCTTCTAAACTTCTTGTACATTTTATGAGACAAAACCAAGCTTTCATATTGAATGTATATAAAGTGTTGAAGCAAGAAAAGGAAAACTGATGTCATCCACTTCGCCTTTATGAAATTTTCTTTAGTTTCTTACACAGTGAAGAATCCAAGAATCTAATTTGACTACCCAAGCCATAACGCTAGAAATGTTGGATAGCATCCCATCCTTAAAACTCATGCTTAGCCCTTACAAATCCCATCCTTGAAGCATCTGCGCAACCTGTGACATATAGCGTATCTGAGTCATGTGTTGTAAGGTCATAAATTGTGGTTATCCCCATTTGTACAGGGAGAATTGAGGCAGATGTATGTTTGTGCCTCTGTGTTTACTTAGGGCTCAAGCTTGCATTTGACTATTCTGTGTGTAGTTCTGGGCCCCACAATTTAAAATGCATATTAAGGTACATGAATGCATCCAGAAAAGCTCAACAAAGCTAGTGGTGGGGCTGGAAGGCATGTTCTGTGAGGAGTGGCTGAGGACTTTGGGCTTGTCTAGTTTGGAAGAAAGGACGCTGAAGGGCAACCTCTTTGCTCTATGCAGATTCCTGAGGAGGGGAAGTGGAGAGAGCTGATGAGCTCTTCTCCTTGGTATCCAGGGACAGGACACATGGGAATGGTTCAAAGCTGCACGAGGGGAGGTTGAGACTTGACAATAGGAAGCATTTCATAGAATCATTGAATCACAGAGTCATTTAGGTTGTAAGGGACCTTTAATACATCAAGTCCAGCTGTAAACCTAACACTGCCAAGTCCACCATCAACCATGTATGTTCCTAAGTACCACATCTACACGTCTTTTAAACACCTCCAGGGATGGTGACTCAACCACTTGCCTGGGCAGTGTGCTCCAGTGCTTGACAACCCTTTCAGTGAAGAAATTTTTCCTCATATCCAATCTAAACCTCCCCTGGAGCACCTTGAGGATATTTCCTTTCATCCTATCATTTGTTATGTGGGAAAAGAAACCAATCCCCACTTTGCTGGGTGAGTTGACCAAGGCCAGCATAAGAGCTTGACCTCAGCATTATCCATGAATCTGCTTAATGAATCTTCGTTAACAACTGAATCTGCTTCCTAGGACTGGAGAGGGATCAGAAGGGGCAAGCCACACCAAACTTCATGGGCACCACTGGGGCAGAGCGTGCTCCAGCCCCCAGGCAGCAGAAAGGCTGGTTGGAAGGTGTTAGGGTGTTAGGAATAGGTTATAAACCCCTGGCCTTTAGTCACTGAGTAACTAAAGATTGAATAGCAGATCGCTCATCTGACCTCCACATGAGGAAAAGTCACAATCCCTCATTCGTATGGAAAGTCCCACTTGAACAGTACTGTGTGGTTGCCCCGAGCACCAGGAGATATGGATACCTCCTTCTGAAGCACAAAGCTAGTGAGGCAGTGTGTGCTGCAATTAAAAGGTAAGAAATCAAGATATTTAAGCCAAGCAAAGTAATTCAGAAAGAGGACTAATTCATGCTTGGTGTCATATGACCCTCCTTCATGGATGTGCTGCGTAGCCCTAAAACAAATGTGTGGTCAGCATAATACTGCAGTGTTTGAAACCTGTGATGATAACATGGCAGAGCACAAGTGAGATACCCTAACTGAGCGAGGGTTAGTGCTTCAGACAGTGAACACTGGTGGAAGAACTTGCAGCAAGTGAGAATGGGAAGGTGGCCATCACCTCCTGCAGAAGAGCTGAAGGAGCCTCTCCAGAGGAGAAGCCAATAACCAGAACATAACCAGCCAGAAGAGTGATGTGATGGGGAGAAATACGGAAACCAGACACTTGCAGAGCCTATTCCTCCTTCAGGAAGGTGCTGAAGTCCTTCTGTGACAATGAGTCTCTTCTCATTACTACATCTTCTCCCCAAGGGCCATCAGACCTCTTAGTGATGGTCCTAGGTGCACTGGTAGTTGAGGACAGGAGCTGCAGCCCTTCTGAGCATGAGATACAGCACTTTCTGATTAATTTGATCTAGTGGAGACAACCCTGCCACCTACTCCCCACTCTCTTCTCCCTGCAAAAGTTCCATCTTTCTGCAGCAGCCCCAACCTTCTGCTGGGCCATCTCATTCTCATCTACATACTTCAGGACCATAACAGACCAGGCTTGCATTTTACCCTTCTGCTTTGTTTCTCAGTCCTGTTTCCTCATCAGCATTTGAGGGTTTGGATTTTAACTACACACACACGTGCGTACACATAAGAACCTAAAAGCCTAAAAGATTACAGTCATGGGGAAAAAAATGGCTTTGAGTTTATTTTCCTTGTTGTATACATGTTGCCATGACAGTCATCACCTGCTTCCAAAAGCTGCAACTGGAAGGAGAAATAGTTGTGGGTTTTTTTCCTGTGGCTTTTCATTTTCTATACCCCACTGAAGCTCCCTTCATATAGCTCTTGTATACAGTTTATGTTGTATACAAATATACAGTGCTTATAGTAAGTGAAGTTTGCAGCATTTATAACAGTGCTGACCTTCACGTGTCTATGACAAGTCTCGTGACACCCATCCATCATTTTAAATGTTCAACTCCTTGTGATAAGGGATTGACAAGAATTTTAGCACTATTTTTTATGTATGCATCTAGTCTTCATTTGTAAAAAATGCTTAAAATTATTGCTCATATGACTTCCAAATACTCAGATCATGAGAAGCTTACATTTCTTTAAAAAAAAGGCATAATTGCTAAACCAATCTGGCAATCATCTGGGAGTTTGTCATAGTGTTATTAATGTCTGGAATTCATCTGCTGTGTTTGTCATTTAAATTTTCTGCCACAAACCAATGACAACACACTGAAAAAGACATCTTTTTCACCTGCTTTTAGAAAGCAAGCTGAGGAAGACTTTGGTGGCAAAGGGAGAAGAAGACTGGTGTGATGCTCATGTTCAAGGTGTCCTCCTAACCCAGCCCTTTCAGCACAACTGGTGGCCTGGAAATCTGTAGACAATGGTGCAGAGATGCTCAGAAATTCAAATTTGAGCCTTTTCCCCACACAGCAGCATTTCATTACTAGTGCTGTCTGTAGTGTATAATCCAACTTAGAGTTGTCCCTAAATGCTATCTGGAGTTTCCACATATCTCTGGCAAATGATGAAGCCAGCAGCTACACTCACACCATGGGGACATCTTTAGGTGACAGCTGTTTTCCTTAGTGCCCTTTATTGATTATATTTCTCTACAGCATATTTTGAGCAGAGCTGGTTAAAAAGCTTGTTTGGACAGCTTTTGGTTTCCTCTTCTCACATGCCACCTCAGAAAAACAAAATTAAGGGAGAAAAAGAGGACCAGGGAAAAAAATCCCCTTTTTTGCCATTGCAACAAGAAAGAATGAGTGAAAAGGAGAGGATTTTTTTTCCTATTTAAAAATATAAACACTATAAAACCATAAAAACAGTTGAAAATGAAATGTGCACAGCCTGTTACACGTTGGTACAGACTGTAGTTACCACCGAGGGTCAAGTGTTTCTTGTCAAGGCAGTTTCTAATGCCTGGACCTTTCTGCAACATCAAGAGGTGCTATTTGCTTAATAAATGTACAAACATGTTGTTAAACCTGTTAGAACACAGCTTCTGCTGTATTTCACTGAATGAACAGTGAGGAAAGTTGGCAATGTTCTTGTGCAATGTCAGAACACATGGTTTGCTGCTGATTGAAGGGGGCTTGGTGCTTTCCCTAAGGCCACGGTGCCAGCAGGCATGCTGATCTCAAAAGTAAACCCCCTTGACTGTACCAGTCAAAAAAGTGGCAGGGATCTCCAAGCAAACATTAGCGTTAAAAGCCAGTGCACAGAGAGAGATGTTTTGTAGTGCAGCAAGAAGTCTCTAAACCAGCTAATTACTGCATTTTTGCGAGAAAAAATAGTGTTTATAGCTCATGGTAAGTTGTGTCAGTGTTTATGAACTCCTTTTGGTTAGTGTTTTCTACTCATTTTCTCTGTTTGTTAAGTTCTAGCATATGTTGTAAATCCAGATAGAGCCACAGTGTGAATGGGGAACTTTGTTCAAGTGTTTTGCAGTATTTCTCTGGCATCCAGTTTCTGGTAGCTACTGAGAGGTCTGGGATTGCTGAGCACACAGGGCTGGCCATGCTCTAAAGGGAAAGTAAATTAGTTTCATGTGAATATATTAAGTCATATTTTTCAAGGATGTAAAGCCTTAGGGTGACTGAAGGGTGAAGAATGATAAAATTGGGACCTGCAATTTCTTTTACCAAATGTTTTAAATATTCTGTTGAAGCCTTCTCCAAATGCATGAGGTGAAAATTAAAGAACTGATCTTTGTTTCAAATCTATACCAGAAAAAAATGCTAACAATAAGGCTTGACATCGAACCATAGAAAATAGCAGAGGTTGGGGTTCTGTTAATGATAACTCCTTGAGAATTTTGTTCACAATCTCAATTATCATTTCATGTGCTTTCTCTCTCACATACATAACTAAACCCTTTTAATCTTAAATGAACTAATTTGTCTTAATTCAGTAGCTATAGAGTTCTCTGTGGAAGAAGTGAGAATTCCATTATCAGCTCCAGGACTACAGAAATGTACATCCTGGGGAGACGGAGCAAGTGAGCAGAAAGCTCAGCTGCTGTGGATACATCAAGGGTGGATGTAATGGAAGGGTTTTTTCCAATTTAAAAGCAAGCATCTTCACATCTGTGTTGAGTGAGGCTTTTTTTCTCAGGTGATGGTGGATTTTTTGCAGCTGCTGTGCCATTTCAGGAATCTTTATCCACTGTTCAGCTTTGATAGCTCTGCTGGCCTGGGTTTGAAGTTGTCTCTCTACCCCCCATTTCTGCTGAAATGTTTCTGTATGGGGGTTTTTTCTCAGCTTCATTATTCTACCTGTTATGCTGTCCCTGTTCTCATCTTTTACCAAGACTGACAATAACACCTTTTGTAGAGCTTTTCAGCAGAAGCTTCTCATCAAATGAAAATTTTCACAGTAAGCACAACCTTTTTTCAACTTATTTTTAACTAGAAAAACAGAAAAAGTACAATACTTGTTGTGTTTCTGTATGGAAATCGTTGGAGTTGTTTTATAAACTGATAGTTTTCCACTGAACACACCAATGATTTTTTTCCCCTTTTTTCAATTTTTCTAGGAAAAAACCCCTGTTTGCAGCAGGGACTTGCTCTTCTGCTTACAGCCCATTGAAGGTAGCTGGATGACACTGGTCTTTTTAATCATTGCTTTATCCCCTCTCACTTGACCTAACTGTGCCCTGGCAGGGAATGTTTGCCTACCTCTAACTGATTACAGCAGATGTTAGTGGTAATAATTATATCCCGCTTCCCCCAGCTCCTTTTTTCTAGAGCTCCTTGAATGTTTTCAAATGAAAAGTCTCTCAATCTCAAAGGGCGTTTCTTTTTCAAAATGCATATTTTGAGGGTTTATGAGTATTTTCTCTTTTTTTTTTTCCAGTTATACCTGAAAGCAAAGGCTGCCACTTAATTCTTTTCTTCTAATTTTTTGCTTTCCTTTTGCTACTGGAAAGAGTGGCACTAAGGGGAAAATACAAGAAAAAGGAAGGTGAAAAAACTGTGACAACAGAAGAACTTCTATGGAAAAAAGCGAATAACTGAATAGCTCATTGGCAAAGCACATGGAACAAGAGGGGAAAAAAAAGTCCAACGCCTGACATGTTTTAATTTTTCCCTGTTTTTCCACCAGTTTCCCTCCTGACATCATCAAGCAACCATTTTGTACTCGTTTCATGTAGCACATGCTGGGCAAGGAGAATGACTTCATGCCTCTAAAGCCAAGCCCTTGTTCTACCAGCTATTTGCACAGATGTTGTCATCAGTGCTCTGGCCACACTTATAGGAACCAACCTCCATCACCAGCCTCATGCATCTAAAAACACAACACAGGAATGACTGGGAATGTGAGGATCCATCTTGAAAGAGTGTTCAAGGCCATGCTGGATGTGGCTGTGAGCAACCTGGTCTAGTGGGAGATGTCCCTGCCCATGGCAGGGGGTTGGAACTCGATGATATTAAGGTCCTTTCCAACTCAAACTGTTCTATGATTCCATGTTTCCTGACTCAGAACTGGGCTGGAGACCAGGGGACATTTCCTGAGGCAGGGATGCCTCAAAATCCCCATCTCCCTCCCCAGTTCTGCTGCCAGGCTCCCCATGGTGTTGCTTGGCCAACACAACCTGCCTCATTAGATCAGGCGTGAATTCCAAGCCTGGCCACTTCCAGGGAATGCACTAAGCAATGCTGCTTTGCCAGAGCTGCTGTCTTTGAAGTAATAAGCAGAAACTCACCTTAAGTAGTAGAAAGTGCTGAAGGAAGCTTTTTCCTATAGTCCTTCTATTTTGCTCCTAGTGGGTACCTTAATGTGATGATATAGGTTAATATTGCATGTGGCACGCACTTACATTAAAGCTATTTCAGATGAGCTAATTTGCCAATGCCTTAAGCAAAGGCACCAGTTGGTGGATATTACCTCTGTGTCTAATTACTTCCACCAGCAAATGGCCAAGTGAAATTCAAGGTACTAATTTCATCATTTTTTTTATTACTATGAAGTCCTAGGAGAACCAGAAAATCTGAAGACATAACGTTTTATTTCCAACATGCTTTAGGCACGACTGTCCCAAAAAGTCAATTTGAAGGCAACAACATTGTTTTTGGAAGCAAGCCCTTGCCTGAGGAGTCGGTAACCTCTGAAAAGCAGTGAAGCCTACAACTGTCCTCCTACAGAAGACACTGTGAAGTACCCATCCTGCAAACATGCAGGGGCTTAATTGTGTGTGTGCTTGTAGTCCTACAGATTTAAATTGGACAACTCTTATGTAAACTTCACTGTATTAATTACATCTGTGGGAGCAAGAGGTCAGCTCTATGAAATACTTTTTTTCTTCTTGCTATTGTAGCTAGCTAGGAGTTTTCCATTAATAGTGTAACCAAGGTAGATCATATAGAAGAAATCAATTATGAAGTGTGAAACAAAAACCAAAAAAATTACGTTTTTAATAATGGGGAGTTAAGACACGAAGCAAATTTTATATTCCAGAAACAAGTAACCAAACAGACTTCATCTTAATCTTACTAGGAGCCACAGAGTTTGATCATCAATTCCTTGGCAAAAGGGTATAAAGGGAGTTTCCAAACTCCCCTGTTCCTTTAAGAAGTCTCTCCCTCTAATTTCTAAGGTGCCCCCCAACCCCTGCTGTACCAGCCCTGGAGTAAATCATCACTGGTACCTTTCAAGTATCCCACAGACAGCCATATAAACCTTGTGTTATAGCAAAAGAGAGGGGAAAAAACAGGTAAAACTAATTCAGGACTACCATGTACCCAGGGTTGTGGCACACAGGCAGTCAGGTAGGTTGCCCTGCTGTTGCAGGGCTCTGGGTGCAATATCATCTCCTTTTCAGAGGAGGAAAGTCAAACACTTTTTAACTAAAGCATCACTATGTAGAAATAAAGGCAGGAAAACATCCCTGTAAGAGCAGTGAGGGAAGGAGCAGGCAGGGTGGAACACAGGCTGCTGCTCGGACGCTAGAGCCCCCCAGGCAGCTTGTGTTTCCAGGCGTTGCAGATCTGATTTCAGGCTCCAGCCATGGGCAGGCCTAAGGGTTAAACAGGAGACGCAGCACAATTAACTGTATCTGTGGAGATTATGGCATGTTTATCCAGTGTTCAGATTTCCTGTCTGAGTGTGTTGGATTTCCTGAAAATCCCTGCTATCAGCCCAAGTGCTGTCCACTGAGCAACCTTTTCTCTCTCTCCCCTTTTTTCTCCCCCTTCTTTTTTTTTTTAACTTCGCTCACATGGTAGGTTTTCCTTCCTGCTCTCTTTCCAGTTAGTGCCTGTGTCTCCTCACCAGTCAGGACATTTATGGATGCAGATCAACACTCTTAGACTCCAGAACTCTGGGGATCGCCGCACATTGGATTTCCTTTTTTATTATTCTTGTTTTATTTCACTTTGTTTTACCTTTTTGTGGCAAGAAAACCTGAAGAAACATGCTCTTTTTTCAGCTGCCCATGGGAGAATATGTTTTAGTCTGAGATGGAATAATGGCCTTAGGTTTGAGGACCAAGACTGGAATGGGAATTCAGACTGCACGCGTCCTGGTGAGTTGCAGTGCATTGGGGCTGAGTGTGGTTGGTAATGAGCAGCTCTGAGACAGGAACAAAGGCTGAGTACGTCCATTCAATGTGGCTGCTGAGCAGACTGCAAAAAGCAGATGGGTGATGCTGAAGTTAGAACTTTTTCCAAAGAAAACAACTAAGGTTCATTTTAATTCCTTAAAACATGCTGCTCTACAGCCCAGGCAACTTCTAGGTAAACTTTAGTGTAGCAAAATGTATAAGGCCATATTCTGTGAGTCTTTGCTCATGTAAGTAACTTTTTAACTCACATAAACAACCCTCAGTGACTTTAAAAAGAGCTCGTCGTAAGAATAGACTTGCAGAATGGGGCCCACACTGAGCAAACTGCAACGTCTCAATCTCAGTGAAAACTTGAACTTAAAATTAAACTGAGAATGTTGTGTCTTTTCGTGTTTCCTTGGCCTCTTATGTTTTATTGTTGATCTAGATTTAAGTTTTAAGAAGAATCTACATGCCAACTATTTCTCTTATTGTCTCTTAAATAAGTTTGCAGTAGGAGTGACAACGGATTTCATGCAGCAATGTTCCGGGAGGCCAGAAAGGGGCTTTCTGTTGTTGGAGGGAAAATGCTGAGTGCTCCGCTGCTCTGAATGAACTGGAAAGCTGCATCCAAACGTGAGGCTCAGCTAAGGTTTTAGATTCATTTTTGGATGTATGATGGCATTGTTAGCCTTAGGTGGGTTTAGTTAAACCACGGTCACAAATGCAACAAGTTGACCAGTCTCAGAATCAGTGACTCGGCATTTGGAAAAGAAAAAGTCTTCTTTCAGAACTCCCTTAAAGCAAATTTCACTGCTGGCACCCATGGAAGTGTTGATGGAGTAAGATGTGGAAGATAAAGCATCATCACTATTGCAACTTTTGTTCTGTCCCATAGCTGGAGGCTGTGGTTGCGCTGAACATTCCTGGGCTGCTCCTTGGAGCTGCTCCAGGGATTCAATTCTCTAATTTGAAGGCAAAAAGATTGATTCAGAAATTGCTTAGATGTTAGGAAACATCTATAGGAAAACCAGCTTCCCACAATAATTTTACTTCAGCCCTTATTTTCCTTAGACTATTGAGTATGTCCTGAATTCTTGTGTTTAATACTGTACATCAGTCAAGAGACTTAACATTTAAATCCTTGGGGTTTAGAAGGACAGAATACTTTCCTTTTTTATACCAGTAAGGGGAAAGATCCATTTTCCAAATTCTTTGCACAGCTTCCAAATCTGAAGTTTTAAACTGATTGCCTGGTGTGCTGGCTTTCCACACAAACCTTTGAATGTGATCCTGCTGCTCTTCAAGGTTTTCTTTGGTATCAGTGGAAGGTTTTAGTGAGACCAGCCAGACCAAACTCATGTCTTCTCTGCCTGCAAGCCTTCAGAGAGTCAGTTTTAATTATTAACATGGGGCAACGCTGAAGCTGATGGCATTTTATGCATTGAGATGTCAGTTCTTGATGTGTATGTAGGTTTTTACTTTCATTGTAGGGTGTTGACAGGGAGGACAAGGAACCCCTCACCTGAGTTAGAGCAGACCATGGTGCCCTGCCTTGCATTTAACATGCAATTTGGCGGTCTGTGGTCATGGATGTGATTAATCTGGCTATGGCAGAAATGTGCTCCTCTCAAAGCTGGCAGAAGAGTTGAAATGTCATCAATGATCACTGAACTGCAGAAGATACAGAGTACAAATGAGGACTCAGGGGAAATATAAAGACTTCTCTATGTCTACTGAAATCTCCTAGCTTTGGGAATTTTGTTGGCTTTCCGATGAGCAGGATGCTTGGGACTGGGTTAGTTGTGGGGTTTCTGCCCCCTTTTTTGCAGGACAGTCAGAACTTTCTGGTTTTAGTCAGGTTGGAAATGCTGTGGGAATAGTTTTTCTGGTGGTATTTTAGTATTTCCTCTTCTGCTCACACCCAGACCAGGAAGCGCAGAAGCACAACCTTCAACTCATTGTGTATGTGTTTCTTTTTATAAACCTGAATTCTCTTCCCTCCCCTTCCCCCCCTTTTATTTTTTATCCTTATGGCTCTCACATAGGATTACAGTTGTGTTTGATTTAGGCTGTGGGGATTTTTCATACCTCTTCATATAGCTTCATAAGCACTAAATAGTTCATTAATAAGTGATTATAACATTAGTTTTGAATTATCTAAGAGCAATATTCCCATCTCAGCTACTCATGGACAATAATGTTAATGTGCCAATATCCCCTAGTAGCTGTTTCTGCTGGCATTTACTCCTGAACCTCCATCAGTGTGAGGACTAACTGGCCACTAAGACCTATCTACTCAGTTGCCCATGAAGAAGTTCTGCAAAAGGTCATATTTTTTTGGTAACCATCCGCACCATTAAACTCTTTAGGATTAGAGACTTCAAGATTTATTCTTTCCCTCCCTCTTTTTTCCTTTCTGCACCAGTGAGGAGGTTCAACTCATGCGCCCTCTCTCCATGTGTCCAACTCATTCACCATCACGGCTGTCAGTTCTCCTGCCTTCCTTGTTGTTGTTGGCAAGTATGGATAAACAGTTTTGACAGGTATAGAGTCCTGCAGAGCTAACTTCATACGCACAGTGATGTTTCTCTGCTCAGATGATAAGCGGACCAGAGGAACTAAATCACTTTCTCTGAAACTGTTCCCCACATCGAAAGCTTTTAACCCCTCTGTTTCATGCTGTTTTTCCCTCAAAAAGCAAAGAATGCAATTTTGTTTCATACCTGAGTAAAGCAGATCACATTTGGATTGCAGCTTTTCCTTCAAGACTCTTCTAGACACCTTGTAGAGTCTTTAATCCGCCATTTTATAAATGAAAATAAACTTAGCCTGAATCTTAAATTTGGCCCATGGCAAAATAATGATCTATTTTTCCATTTGGATCTACTTTCATAAGCGCTACATGAACAGCTATGCCAATTGTGTTTGGAAAGTGTCCCCATGTAGGACTGGGTTTGGTTTTGGGATTATTTGTTTCTCAGTGGCTTTATAGCCCTCAAAAATACAAAGAAAAGCCAGGGAAGGGAAGCTAATTTACTTCACTAAAAAATTCTGTAATTTAAGAAGATTTAAGCAGAGTCAATGGAATTACTGCAGGGTTTTAAGCTCTGTGCATGTTTTGGGGTGTTTGTTTTTTCATTGCTGTTGGCTCGAAGCCTCTCTCTTGGGCTTTGGGGAGAGAGGGCACGAGGCTGGGGAGGAACGGCAGCATGGCTCATTATTTCAGACACTGATTAGCAGCAGGGCTCAGCCTGGACCACATTTCCCTCTCCTCCCATGTGGTACCCACGAGCCAAGCTCCATCCTTGCTGAGCAGGGAGTGATGTGAAGCTTCTCACTCAGTCCCCAAAGCCAGGTTCAATCCTCCCCAGAGGCAGTGATGCTTTTCGTGTATCCTCCTCTATCTCAGCTGGAGTTAACAAAATCCATCTGTCTCTGTGAGTCAGCAGAAAAGTATTCGGCTTTTACAAGAGTTAAGGGACATGGGATAGGGCAATGTCAAAGCGCAGAAGTCTTCCCCCGGCTCAGCGTTTGCACGGCAGGCATGGAGAGGAGGTCGTGTTTTCAGTTCCTGTTTACCAGACGAGCTGATTTACACTAGCGAAGGACGTGGCCTGTGATGTGCATGGCCACGGCTGTCAAACAAGGCTCCTTTCATCAGCGGTAAACGTGAACAAATGTGCGAATGGCACCAACCAGCGTGCACCGCGGTGCGGCGGCTGCTAGCAGCTTGGAAAAGTCAAAAGAAAACTCTATTTTCTTCTCATCAAAAGCAAAATGAGGAAGCCTCCCCCCTCCCCTTCCACCCCCACCGCTACCACCCTGGCTCGAGCAAGTTGATCCATAGGTATTTGTGTGGGGGTTTGTTCTCCGCGGTTAACCACATAACAATTTGAAGCATGTGGCTAACTCAAAAGAAACTGCCTTTAAACGTTTGCAGACTGCAATTGTACTAGGGAGAGCGGAAGCGCTGAACATCCCACAGCAAGGTCCTGTGAAGAGGGAAAAAAACCCTGACTTTATCTCTAGGAGTTTCTCTTCTTGCCGATGCTCTGCAGCCAGGGCCAGATGTTCCTCACCTCCTGTTTTGTGTCTTTATTTGGTGTGTCAGGGCAGGAAACAAAACAGAGTGAAATGGGGTGGTGATGAATGGGAGAGCACTTCAGCACACAGCTTTCATAAATAAAGCTGGAGGAATAATAACAAACAAATTGGGGAAGCTTTGCCACGAAGCTGAGCGTGTCTGAGACCACTGGGTGATCCCCAAAGGATGTGGTGACAGACGGGTGACATGGGGCTGGAGACCAGGCTCCAGAGGGTCAGCAAGGAGAAACCCTCTTCGGGGTGGTAAAACTCCCCGTTCAAGCTCTTCCAGCCCTCAAACCTGAATTTGTTGGGCAGGGAGGAAAGGCTGGAGGGAGCCCATGTGCAAACCAGACATGAGTAGCTGTGCTTGTGGGGGTAAAGATCCCAACACTGCATAGTGCCACAGTACTTGTTATCACGGAGCCATGGGGCTATACTAACATTCAGTTTTAATGAATTTTGGGCTTAAAGGAACCACTAAAACTGAAGATTGCAACATTTCCCCGTGGGAGGAGATGCCTGTGAGACATTCTGCAAGTGGTTTGTGACTCCCAAAGGTCATGAGCTTTTAATTTCCATCCATTTCTAGTGTATTCTCAGTCTGTGGTTAGGAGAGCCTTTCCTTGGCTTCAAGCAGAATGCTCCTGAGTGTTCGTTACACAAATAAAATAGTGCAATTAATCTTCACCCCGCTGCAAGCCTCTTTTGTAATTCAGCAGGTAAAAATACCATATCTGTACATTCACCAGAATAGCCCCTGTTCTAGGAAAGCAAATGACTTCTGGAGTGTGGCCTGAAGGTTGAAAATTCAACCTGTTCTGGAGGAACAACAAATAAGGCCTTGCCAAGTATTCTCTCTCTGTTACAGTGGCTGGAGCTGTGGCCTTGTGGTGCAGGGATGGGGTGGGATTGCAGTTAGAAACTGAGCTGTGCCCCGCGGTCCTGCAACCACATGCATTTCTCCATATCTATTCTCCAGTCCGGGGAGAAAAGAAATCAACTTTTAGTCAGTGGCTGGACGACAGCCCTGGGGTTGCCACCTTTTGGCACTAAATTACAACATGACCACAGGCAAGTCACTGCAGGAGAAGTGTGGCTGGCTCCCCTTTTCTTCTTGTTCATCTGTGGAGTAGCCAGAAGGGAGTATGTACATGGGAAATGCAGGGCGCGTGGTTGATGTGCTCCTTGAAACTGCTGGGGCAAGAAGAGGGAGATGCCTCCTGCCAAGGCTGGCACAGCTGCGTGCCCTTTTTATAGCAGTTGGCCAAAAGCGATTTTATTCTGGCCAGAACTGCCAGCCAGAGGGGCAGCAGGACGTTTCAGGCACTAGGAGAAGCCTTATGGTATCTAGATTCAGCATAACACCAAGCCCTTAGCAGAATAATATGGTTCTGTATAAGAACATAAAACCATCTGAGCCAACACTCCAGGATCCTGTCTCCAGTAGTGGCTGACACATGTAGGATGCAAGAGTTGAACAAGGAGGACATGTAACAGTATTACCCCAGATTATGGCCCCAGCCTTCCATTCTGGAGAATTTTCTCAGCCAGAGCTCATACTTAGGATGAACTTGTCCTGCAGATATTTGCAACATGGATTTACAGGCTTTTTTCTACTTTGACTAATAGGCATTTTAAGCATCCATTTAAAAAAGGCTTATATGTGTACAACAAATTGGTAGGCAAAAATGGGTAGAAAATTCACTGAAGGAATTTTGTCATGAATTTACAGCTATTAAATCATTACTGACAGTAAGGGTACAATCTTAGTCTCCTACCTGATTTATAGTAGTGCTATAAACTGAATTTTGTGGAAACATTGCAGATTTATTTGTGGCTAAATAAGATTTCTACCAGCACCATGGAACTCTAACATTTATTTTATATAATTTAGTGTGAAGCTATATAGCTACTCTCCTTCTGCATTCAAATCCAAGCAGTTCAGTAGTCGCCCAAATTAATTACTGAGGTAATCATTTACCTAATGGTATATTTGTCATTGAATGTGTAAGATGGCATTTTCTGCTGATGTAGGATACTGGCTTCATCCATCAGATCAGAAGCAGATTGTAGTTGCATATCCTTTAATAATTATTTGTGCAGGTGTCCTTTTATTCCTGTTCATAATTAGTAGCCGAGTACTTAGCAAAGCTTGTCAGGATCAGAAATTCCTGCAGTACAGTAGTTATCTATATTCATGAACATAGAGGAGCTCTACACTGGTAGAATAATTTCTGCAGATATTTTATTAAAACTAATAGGTACCATAATTCTACATCAAATGTAGAGCTTTTAAATTATTATCAACCAGCAGGGTATAATTCTGATCTTACACTTGTCCTAAATTAATATCACAACCTGACTCCAGATTTCATCAATGGTAAGATAGGTCTTAGCCAGAATCCCAGCTCTCACAAGTCATTTAAACTTTATCACTTTTATTTTCTGTGTTTATGATGTTGTGGTTGAGGAGGAGCTACCATGTTCATGTGTTGTCCAGGATGGGGTTAAAAATCTACTTCTGACCCAAGATGATCTACAGCTGGTATTTGTTCTCACTGCCTAGACATACAAATGGGATTTGGCTCAGTCAAAAGACATTTCCTTACCATTGAGAATATTAGACTTAAAGGGTGCCAGTAGCAGCAGGAACAAGGATAAAAAGGTGATTGTAAGTCATGTTTTGCTCCTGTACGCTGGAGCCATGCAACAGCCTACCTGACACCTGGTCTGAATTACAGAAATCTCTTGACTGTTGAGATTTATGTTCTTCTTCCCAAAGTTCCTAGGAAACTCAGTAATTATGCAGTCTCCCCCATAGGGTGGTCTATACACGTATGCACATGGCATATCAAAAGCTCCTACGCCTTCAAGTGCAGAGAGCAGCCTGGCTGTAAGGTTCCTCTTCAGACAGAAACCTGCTTCTCCCAGGGGATCTTTTCTAGTACTAATTCTGTCCATTTTAAGATTGTTTAATTCACCTAACAGCCAGAAGGCCTAAGCCACTCCTCTCAAGGCTGCAATAGGCTTATGTCCTGTGAGTCATATCAGCAGTTTCCTAAGCAAAGCCCTCCAATCACTACAACTTGAGCAAGAGAGTTAGTCGTACAAGCAAACTCCTACAATAGATCTGCACCATTAGACAGATCAGGCATAGAGGGAACATGACCCCAACCAATGATACCAGGTTTACCCTGACCCTAGGGAAAACAAAGAGTCTTAGACAACATCTTCTCACGATGACGGATGCTGAAGGACACCTTATCATTGCAGGGAATCTTACGTTGTGATTTGCACCCTGGGAGAAAAAAAGAATTTATGTCATGGAAATTTAGATGATTTAAATGGAGTTTAAATAACATATATAACACATATAAGAGGGACATTTAGGATTAATATAAGGAAGATATTCTTTACTGTGAGGGTGGTGAGGCACTGAAGCACGCTGCCCAAAGAAGTAGTGAAGGCTTCATCCCTGGCAGTATTCAAGGCCAGGTTGGACAGGGCTTTTAGCAACCTGGTCTAGTGGAAGATGTCCCTGCCCATGGCAGGGGGTTGGAACTGGATGATCTTAAGCTCTTTTCCAACCCACACCATTCTATGATTCTATGATATTTGCAGCCTGGTCTCTATGAGTGAGGCTAAGACAATTGCACTGTGCATGCATGTGTCCCCCCAAGACTTTGAAGGCCCTCGACCAAGACAGATGGAGGAACAGAAGTCTGAGGTCCTCCTACACATTTTGTAAAACCAGGCAGAAGGCTAGAAGAAAACAGCTCTGTTTGTTACCTCCGACTATCTCCTCCCCAAGCAAAAAGCCACAACTACTGTGAGACAAAAAGAGAATTCCCACAGGATTGAAGCGCTGTGCTCAGCACAACCTGGGGAAAAGCTTCCACAGGCATTTGCCCTTCAGGCTGCCCACGTGAGGCTTCAGCGTTCCCAATTCCTCTTGATGTTCATGCAAACCTGCGTGTACCAGTGTGGCTTTCTGAGCAATAACAGTTAGGTGAAAGACACCTGTTGTTATTTATCGTAGTACTTAAATTCTCTCTCCTTGGAAGAAATACCTTCTTGCAATATCACAGGCCATTAAACCACCATGTTAATGTGAAAAGTGTTTCCTGGGGATAATAATATCCTGACATCAGAACTGCTTTCATAGTACTGCTGGCTGCTAGTAGAATGGCAACGTTTTGCTTAGACAAGCAATACCAGGCAAGGACCTTGTTCGCTAAAGCTTAAATAAAAGCTTAAATAAAAGCTTAAATCAGTGATTTTCAAAAGCTGGTTGCCTAAAATTCAGACTCTTAGCTGATAACAAAGTCCCGGATAAATCATTTCAATGTCATTTTGAAAGTGAGGTCGGTTATTTCAGTCCATTAAATAGGGTTTTGGTAGACACGAGTTCAGCACTTCCTCTTGAGTTTCCCAGTGCAGGACAATGTAGCTGAGTCCTGAGCTGTAGAACATTTGGTTTTGTAATTCAAGGCCCTTTCTAAACAGAAATCATCAGCTGGGCCAGACTGTTGAAGACAAATCAATTTGAGTCTCAGAGAAAGACACTGGGCTCCCTCCAGAATGTAAACTTAGACGGGAAAGAAACTCAGATCTCCAGAAAGGACAGATTATAGTGCTTTCACTCCTTAGCACCTCCAGCCACCTGCAATGCATATTAATTTACCAGGTGTAGCAGGAAAGTGGTGGTCACAAACACCAGAACTGAGCGGTCTCATTCAGCTCCTACTCCAGATGCAAACTGCAGAGCTTTGCTCTGGTTCCCACAGATACAATGAATAGAGGAAGAAGGACGGCAGTGACCAGGCAGCAACTGAGTGAACACTGGCAACACCCTCTGGTTTCCACAGTAGTTATCACAAGAAAGTATGTTTCTGCTTTGTCTTTTCCTGCACATGACAAAAACAAACAAGATATTTGTTTCCCAATAAGGAAATAGGTTCATTCTGGAATGCACTGGGTAGATCAGGTTCTTCTAAGGATGAAGGATACATATGTGGGATGTCAACATTTTTAAGCCCTCCCAGGATATTTGTGCAATATTAATTGTGTCAGCCACTGCACTGTTTTTGCAGCAAACAGTAGACCTGAGGTGAGGAAGCCTGGCCTCATTTGTGCTGTTAATGTTGTCTTTCTTAGAAGCAGAAGCTATTTGCAAGATCATAATTTCCCTCACAGACAGTATTTTTAATTGGGGAAGAGTTCTCTCAGGAATAATAGTCTTACTTCTGTTCCCATCTGCGCAGTATTTTCCTGATCAGGAGATCAAGAGAAAGAGGATCTGAGCAACTGCTTCTGTAAGTAATAATGAACAGAGAGCTGTGCAGTAAATCATAATGTGCAATAAAATAGAAAACAAAATTTGGCTGGAGATTAATGACTGGAATGGGACTTACTGAATTAAACTGGATCAGATGTTCGCTGGAAAAAGTCTGACTTAGATTCACAGTGCTCTATGGTTTTGGTTTTGTTTTTCACAAAGGAAGATTAAACGTGATTGTTTTGCAACTACTAACAATTTCTAGGCCTTACAGAGCGGTCTTAGGGGCCTGCAGGAGAGGACAGGCACTGGCTGGAAATCCTGGTCCCACTCAGGCAGAGGAAGGAACTGAGCATGGAGCCTTCCCCAACACACAAGGCCACTAACTGCCCAAATGTTACAGGAGGCATCAGATATTCACAAGACAGGAAGGGCTGACTTCAATTTCCACCTCCAGGGACAGGTTTGTGGTTACAGGTCTGCTATGGAGACAGATAGCCCTGAGTTCTTGAAGGCTGTGATCAAAGCCCAGTTGCATCTTTCGTGTTCCTTGTTAGGTGGTTTAGGTGCCTTCTTCTTGTTGTATCTTCTGTGAACCCACTTCTAAGTGTCCAACCTTGCAGATGTTGGTTAAAAAGACATATGGGCAGCTGACTCCAGGTTTTGAATTATCCCAGGGACTAAGGCAGCCAAACTCTACATTTGGCTTCGTGTTCCAGTGCCAGATTTCCTTGTGATTGTGAACTCAAGCAGCAAAAGGTTTGCGCTTCTAGCGCTGAAGAAACTTAAAACTGTAAACCAGTGACAGGGACTGGCATTTCCTGTTGGTGGTTTTTCTAATCAGACATGTCTCTTGTTTTGTCAAGATCCAGACTTGGTTCATGAATATCTCGGAGGAAGGAAACCAAAGCTGCAAAAGTTACCACTGATTGTGCTAGAGATACCGAAACTCTTTCCCCGTTTAATTAATTTGATTTGCTGAACTGAAAGTGAAACAGATCGATAATGTGACAGATTAAAAAGCCCATGTTGGTAGGCACAATGTGAAGGTAATGCACACACATCTGCCTTCTCGCCTGCTCTCAGGAACCTGGCAGCTCTGTAGCATTGGGTTCAGTGACTGTCCTATTATCTCAGTTTCCTCAGGCTTTTGGGAAAAATGGACTTAACAGCAGACACCTGGAGCAAGAGGAAGAAGAGCATGGCTACGTTCTTGAAACCCAGAATGCAACACCATTTTAAAATTCATCAAAGTGCTCAGAACAAATTCCCCAGAGATTGGGGCTTAGTCATCCCAGGTTTCTCCAGCTCATTTAGATAATTGCCCCTTGAAATAGTTGTCTTTCTTTTCCTCTTTTTTTTAACACTGCCACTTGGCAAGTATTCACTGAGCAGGCAGCTCTGTTCCACAGCTGCAAAAGGGCAGAAGAAACATCAAGATTCCCACCATGCACATCTCTACTTTCTACAATATGAGCTAACCACATCTGAGTGCATCCAAAACAGTCATCTCACTGTCACCTGATGTTAGAAACTCCTTGGCCAGTTTAACTCATTAATGCACTGATAAAATTAATTTCTTTATGAAGTGATTTATTAATTAATAGGAGGTGTTTAAGAGAGTGTAATGTGTCAGTTACTCAGTATTTTTAACTACCATCAGGGCCTGGAGACACTCCGACTCAATGCTTTCCCACCTTCTTGAAAACTATATGATTTGATGCGCAAAGAAGTAGTAAATGCCCCATCCCTGGCAGTGTTCAAGCCCAGGTTGGACAGAGTGTTGGGTGACATGGTGTAGGGTGAGACGTCCCTGCCCATGGCAGAGGGGTTGGAACTAGATGATCTTAAGGTCCTTTTCCACCCAAACCATTCTATGATTCTATGATTGCTTCTGTCTCGGTATAAATTCACCAAGAAAGGCGGTCCCAGTATAATCACATGAGCTTTATCAGGAAACTGATACAATGAAACTGAAAAAAGGGGGCTACTTTTCTGCTGCATCATTCTTCTCTCAGTAGAACTACAAAACTTATATTAGAACATATAATTGTATTCTAATTTCTTTGTGTAACTTCTTCTACCCAAGAAAACCTGAAGATCATTACAAGTTCCCATTAGATTGCTAGTGGAAAGCACCTCAGCATCCCCATTAGTGCACCAATAGTTTGGGGTTTTTTTCTGCAGATTTATTTTAAAAGCTTCTTTAAAAAAAAAAAATGAATATAGTTTTCTTGCTCCTGGCACCTTTTCTTGAATGTAGAATTAGAGGGACAGTCTTGTATCTGACCATGGTATAGTTCATGTAGAAGTAAGACCATGCTGCAATGCCTCTGGGCTCAGCACCCTGCTCTCTCTCTTTTAGCCAGTAGAATGAAAGAAGCAGTTTAGGCTGTGATTCACCTGGCCTTTGTAGACATCTACTTTAGTATCTGTATTTTAAACATCTACTTCTGTAGGATGAGGTGAGCTACAACCTAGTTTCAGCTGTCTGTACTGACTGTATCATCAGTAAAGATAAAGGGAGCCTGGGGTGAACAGCCCAGGTAAAGATACTTTGTCAGATACAGCCCACTTTTACAGCCTAAAAGTTGAGTCAGAGCACACTAAAGTGGATGCAAAGAATCCCATTTACACGGACAGAGTTTGGATCAAGTTTTAAAGACCCTGTTCTGCCACTTACTTTGAGTTAATCTCATTTTTCTACGTAGATAGCACAGAGATTCCAAACAGCATGCTCATGGATCTGGGCATGACTCACTGAGGGATAGATACCAACATGAAGGACAAAAGAAGAGAACATTTAGGAACATCTTTGTATTCCTGTTTCTATATGCCTTATATTTGGGGTGATTCTGCAGAGATGCTTTGATAGTTCTGCACCCAGCTGAAGGACAGGATAGGTAGCAGTATTATATCAGCCAAAATACATGACATTTTCAGAAGGTTGCTAAGTAGGAGAGTGCCACTGCTTGCTGCATGTTAAAGAGGAAGGCAGGAAGAACACACCACTTTGAAGGGCAGAACAGTACCAAGACAAGAGGGATTGGCAGAAGACACTGTGGAGTCATCCTTGTGATCAAAGATTGGCTCTGTACTTGAGACATCAGACTGAAGGTGAACACATCAGGATCCAGTCCATTGCTTCTGCCACAGACCGGAGCCTGATGTGCTCATCTTCAGCCTGGGGTCTCAAGTACAGAGCCAGCCTTTGATCACAACGATATACAGCCATCCTACAAATATATACCAAATATATTCATTAACTTCTGTGAGATGTTCAGACACAAGGACAATGCAAGACCTTATTAGTGCCTGACTAATCAATGACGGCTAGAAGCAGGAGTTGTGCTGCTTGCTTGAGAGCTGTCGACACAGAGTAGAAAAGCTACTGTAGGAAGGACACAGGAAGTTCAGATGCACCAGACTTTTCATGCAGAGACAAGCTGACCTTCCACACAGATACACCAGGTCTAGTTTTTCATTTTTATAGTGACTTTTTCTTAAATATACATCCACAAAATGGCTGATACTGAATTCAGCCCACAATCAGTGGCTGTTGAGAATGAGTGGGGGCAGTGACAAGAGACCTTCGTGTCATATTCAGATTATATTATTAATCTATTATCTATATACCTATATATGTATATATATCTCTATACAAATTGTATATGTACAGGTTATTTTGCTGTAGACTACATACTGAGTAAATAGTTAAGCAGTCACTAGTCTTACAGAGAAGGTGTGAAGCACTCTTATGGGTTATTAGCCCCTCACAGTCTTCAGAAGTGGATTGTAAGTAACAAAAAGTCTTGGTCTGCGGATGGCAGCCTTGTCATCAAGTACAAAAAAATATCCTAAAATACCCTTGACGAGATCAGTGAAAGCTCTGCAGAGGTCTGAGGCTGAGCAGCAGACACTCTGATTAGCTGCTGCTGCTACAAAATGAAAATTCTTCCCTGAGCCCAAGAAACAGACGATGGATATAGTTGGAAGCGATAAAAAGGTCATTCCTAAGTAGACACAAGGAGATTTAACTCACAATACCATCATCCTGAAGCCCTTAGACAAATAACGAAAGACAGGCTTCAAAGATTGAAGAGTCCTGTCTAAATACTTACACAAATCTCTTTGTCATATATCTGAGTCTTAAAGAAAATTCACCTTTGAATGAGACTGCAGAAAATTACTAAACAAGTACACTTAAGCCCTCAGGCCCTCTAGAGCAATGTGTCGTACAGTGGTGATATATTATTAAAGTGTTGAGTCTCGGAATTATCGTGTTTTGCAGCATGAATTCCTAAGCCACATCTAAGCCGTCCAGTGCAACTATTCTGTAACACTGGCACAGCCCATATATCCTCCCATGATCATTTCATAATCATATGATGAACATATCAGATGAGAGTGGGGAACTAATTTCCAT
The DNA here is from genome assembly GCF_004027225.2 of Strigops habroptila. NCBI lineage: Eukaryota > Metazoa > Chordata > Aves > Psittaciformes > Psittacidae > Strigops > Strigops habroptila. The sequence goes on from NC_044277.2 coordinate 9,302,397, forward strand.
TCTAAGAGTAATGCCATGTCCTAAAACTAGATTCTTTTTTAACTAATATTTCTAAAAGAGTACTGTTCAAGAAACTATCTGAATTTTTAAGTTGATCTTCCATACATATTCAAACATGTGGGTATTTCAAGATGAATGGAAGAAAGCTCATACTTTGCCAATACATTTAAAAGTTCAGTGGAATGACCTGAGGATTAATAACCCTCTCAGCCTGACATCAATCCAGTGTAAAACACTGCAATGGCAAATTCCAGGCACTATTCATAAAGAATCAGAGAAAAGATATGCAATTCATGCTAGTCAGGATGGAATTAAGGAAAACATATTTTATTTCATATACTGTTGATGTAATACTTGGTAGAACTTCTGGCACCAAACAGAATTTTGATTAAGAGCTATCTAAAGTCATCGCTGTAATTATTTAACAGATTAAACACTGAGCAATTGACATTTCTCAGAAACCATTATAAATAGGGACTCATCAGCAAGAGGATGTCAGTCAGCTCTTCAGGGTCACTCCTGGGCTCTATGCTGGGTTAGTACAATTCAGTGATGACTTTTCCATTATTACTTCTTTCAGGATTCACGTCTTGCCTATAGGCATGTCAGTGCCTTTGATTGTGTATTTTTATGGAAGCACTGAAAACACAAACAGCTGATGTATGAGGTCAGGACAGAGCTTCTTTTGCTTAGGACATAATAAAAGCAAGTCTCAAGTGACTTGTCCACAGACAAATATCCTCGGATTTGCTTCACTGAAGTTTGTTAGACCACATCCTAACAGGGTTATCCAAATCGTGGATTAGGGTGAAGCCGAAGAGTGTATGTTTGTCACATCCTGTTTGGATGATACCAACATAGACACAAACAGAACAAGCAGATTTTGGCATGAAATGAAAGACATTTTCTTTAATCTCACAGTTGTTCAAGAACATGTCAGTTATCACATGGACCAAGTAATGTAATTCCGTATTTTGCCCATGAAAACAGATTGAATAACCTTGCAAAATGCGATTTTGAAGACAATCTTTAAACGTGTAAGATATGCTTCTCCACAGAGTATGTTTGCAGGAAATCAGATTTCTTTTCTACCTGCTTGATTTTAAAACTTCTTGGGATATAAAAGCTTTCTGCTCAGTCATTAGCTGTAAATTGCAGAATGAAGCAGTACCCTACAGCATTCCCAGATGAAGCAGTCTGTTTATACAGAAAGCACAAGAGCTATAATTACTACATGATCGCATTTGTATATCAAGGTCAGAATTCTGTGATTCATGCTATTGTTTGGACATAAAGGGAGTTGATTTTCAGCATGGTGGTGTACAACTACTATTATTGTTACATCAGGGACTGTAGAAACAATATTAACTTTTGGTTGGTTGAGGTTTTCTGGTTAGGTTAACTCCAGTTCAGGCATACATGGAAACTGCCTGTTTAATGTTTGTCCTGAAATATTCATTAGACACACAAAATAGATATTTATATTATTGCTGTTCAGGTTGTGTATTCTATTATGAAAGAAGAAAAAATAGGTAATGAAATGACTTATGCACGAAATCACAGAGTTCAAGCAATATTAAATGCAGGGAATTAAAGAGTATGAAAATATTTCCTGATCTTTTCCTCTCCTCTGAAAAATCTCCGCATGAGATTTTCTTCTTGACTATTATGCAATATATTGACAATTTTTGTATTCCATAACTGAGAATCTCTTGGCTTTCCACACTTTAAGCTTTTAAGTTCTAAAAGCTTAAAAATATAGGGATTCAACTCATTATACTTACTAGTTAAGAGCTAGGATTATTCAAGCATTTAAGATTGTACAAATTCGATATGAATTTGCCATAAATAATTAATAAATAAAATTACTAATTAATTTAATTAATAAAATTTGCAATAAATAATTGCACATATTCATAATCAGGCACAACAACAAATGCTTTCCTCATCTGAGGACTAATAGAATCTGGGATTGTATTGTTGTACTGTATGTATGTATTGTATTGTATTATACTGAATTTTCACCCAGCTGCCATTGTCACGCTCTTCTAAGTTAGGCCTTACTTAAGCCCCAACTAGTCTTTCTCTCTTTGGGTGCAGGTGTCCCTAGCTAAAAACCAATCATATTTCTCCAGGTTCTGATTGTTTTCTATCTTTTCTGGGATTTACATTTCCTATTCACTCCCTGCTCCCACTCACATACTGTCATATATAAGGACTTTACATAAATCTGATAGTGTTGCTCTCACATTGCCCTGGAGAGTCGGGAGGCACTGGTTTTCTGTTTGGGGTTTTTGTTTTTTGGGGGGGTGGTGAGAAACAGAGTCAAGATGCTATCTTCATACAGCCTGAATTCTATTATTGTCCTCGGTTTGAGAGTTTCATAAAAGCTGTATTTAGCCTTAAAAGTATCTTTATCCAGACAAAACACCCACATGGGCTTAAAGCCTGAGGAGCTTGCCATCTGAATGATGCCCTAATAACTTCTCCAAGGTCACCATGTCAAGGTGTTGAACCCACATGAGCATATTCCTTACTGGGCCACCTTTCTTCTCTCTAGGAAAGCCACATATGTTTCCTTCTAGGTGTTGTTTCTCATCAATCAGTCCTGATAACTTCAACCAACTTGATTTCTTTGTAAATATTTTTCTAGATTTCTTTCGTATTTCATTTTATTTTCTGGTTGCTGTAGTACTGAGAGGCCCAGAAATGTGTAGGAGACCTAAAAAGGGAATATAATCATCCTGAACCACTGAGATCTAAGCACAAATGCTGATAACTCATTTGCTGTCTATAAAAGATGACTAATTAAGTAATATTCAGTGGCTTATTATAGCTGAAGTAAGGAGATTCTGTGACTTTCTTGACTTATGAAAAATAAATTACCATCAAGTCAAAACAGAATTTAATGTAAATCATAGTTACTTGTGCACTGAGGTCAGCATTCGATTTAGAAAGCAATGAGCCATTATAGATTCTTGTCTTTTTGCTTTGATTTGAATAGCATACACCTATAATGATGAAGGTGACTGTTTTGCCCAAGGAGATGGATAATACCATTAAAAGGAACAGATGTGCTGTAAAATTAAACAACAAGCAGACATGTCATTGTGGTTTGAGTCAGATCCAGTGTTCCCAGTGACTGTGGGTTTGTTGTAAGACAGTGGTACTTCGTTGTCTGCTGGTGGAGGCCTTTCCCAGTCCACAAAAAACAGTGCAGTGACCAGGTCTTCTAACACCACCTTCCTGCTTGTAACATAATATTCAAGCATAATATTCTTGGTTTAAGGTAGACACTTCTCCTCTTACACCCTTAGCTTCATATCAAAGGACACACCTCTTCCTTATGGACAGAACCCATAACCATTTCTTCCCCCATGCTGCCAAGCTGGACGCATACCTGGTAGAATCTCAGATACTTTCCAGCCAGTATGTAAAACTCTGCAATCTGCTGGTTAAAGAGATGTCTAGCCCTAGTAATGGCAAAAGAGCTCTTGACAACATTACTTTAAAGTATCCTAAAGGCTCAGAAAGGAGAAAGAGATACAGTAACATCCCATCCAAAAACTTCTATGTTGCAATGTTTAATTGAATCCCATGTGTCTTGGAGAGAGGGATTACTCTATGTTATTTTTAATGTTAAGGGTTGGCAAACCTCCAGACCCACATGACATATTTGGAAACATAAAACAAACAGGACAAAACCCATAAACAAACTACAGCAGTCTCCGGGGAAATAGGTCAACAGAAGTAACAAGACTTCTCTTAGATAGAAGGTAAAAAAAAAGACTCATGGAGGAGATGTGCTTTTCCTCATGGAATCATGTGGTGTGCTCAAATGGAAATGGGCAGACTGCCTAAGCAAAGGATATGATCTGGTGGTGGCCTTCCTCCCTCCCTGCCCTACTGCCTTGGCCCCTCTGATCCCAATGTCATCCTTATGGGTCCTTGTCCTGTCTCCCGTTCTACCAGCCTGCCTAGTCCACGTCTCTGTCTCATGTGGTTGTCCCAGCCTCCTTGCTCTACCACCTCATCTTACAAGGCAACAGCTTCTGGGTAGTCTTCTCCTTCCCAGCACCAATAACTGACCCCACGCTTTTTCCATATTGTCCCTTTGGACCTACCATGGGGTTCAGTCCAACAGATTGCAATATGAAAGGTATGTCCCAGTCCTACCCACCTCCTTCAGAGGCTTTTCAGCATCTCTATCACGTCCCTTCCCCCACAGAAACACAAGTCTTAAACTGGAAATAGTATGACATATAACAGTGGAGGAGTCTGATGAAAAACTGTGAAACCACTTGCCCATGTCCTGGATTACTGTCTCCCCACACCCTCCTCCCCTCTCCTACAGGCAGGATTCTTCCCCATCAGGCCACTTCTTGCTCCCAGGCTCTTGATCCTTCAAATCGTATCTCCGTCTTCCAAAAAGAATCAGTCTGGTGCACACACCTGACACAGAAATTTTCAGCCTGAATGGTTAGAGTGAATGGTTAGACTTTGTATCTGAAAACTAGGTCTTCTAAAGTGTCAGACAACTCGGACAGGCAATGTTCCCAGCTCTGCACTCACTGCAGCTGACTGAATAGTTGCCACATTGAGTTAGACAGAGAGTTTTCCCACTCAGCTGAATGAAGCTCTCCTGTAGCAATTTTCAACAAGGTATTATTTTCAGGTGATTTCTGATGGATCTCTTTACCACGATGACATTCATGATATCAAATGCAGTAATCAAATAATGTATGGTAAATTGTTATCACTGAAGAATTAATAGACATTGTTTCAAACTGGCTCTTTGAATAAGTGATCTTGTTAGTCCCATACATAGCTTTGGTCAGTTTTACTTACTTGATCTTTTCTCCTCATCTAGGTAGGTTTCTGGTTGTGACAGATGAGACATGAGATCTTCAGCTTCCAGGCTTTCAAGTTTTTCTTCAAGAGATTCACTATGGAATCGGTAAGAATAAGAAAGACACAAATACCTGGTTTAAAAAGTTAAAAGCAGAGCAGGATCTATGAAAAATAAGCCTAACAGAAATTTTATCCATTGTAATATCTGCCAGTGGGTTTTTCTCTGCTTAATGACACTTTGGGCATTACTACAGTGGGTGTTATTCGGAAAAGGTATAACCTATTGATCCTTCAAGGGTCAAAAATTCCAACAAGTCAGTAAATCCTTACCAAACACTGATTGCCTGAGCAAATAATGGAACAAACACTAACATTTATTATGTATTTTGCTTTGCTTTCATAGATTTCAAAGCTGGTTGAGGGGGGCAGAGGATAAAAAGGGCACTGTAACTCTATTCAACTCATCTAGATGTGGTAACTGATGTTGTTTTAACTTTGAAAACAACAAATCTCTGAGATCAGCCTGAAAAATCTATGGCAAGATTTGTGCGGGGGCTTGAAAGAGGAGGGACTCTCTTCTTCTTGTGATGTAAAGTTCTGAATAGCACACAGTTGTCTAAATATGCTTTTGTTTATTCAGTCTCTGGATGGTGAGTGCTCTTGTTGTGAAGTTTTTACTGTGTTTCACTGAACCACTAAAAGCTACCTTCAGATTGCTCCTACAACACCACCACTGATGCTTAAGGCTGAAGTTTTCTTTGTACCTGGTGCACTGGCTGGAGCTGTCCTGGCACAGGTCACTGCTCCCTGCGTGGCCATCGCCGCAGTGTGGGACTTTCATCTTTTCTTCTTCCCTGGGGGAAGCAGTTGACCATATTGCACTCCAGCTCAGCCAAGAGGGTGATTCACTGCTGCTGATCTTCTGAAAACTGAATAAATCTTCCTTTCGTGCATTTGCTTTGTCACATGGCTACACATATTTTTCCTTTTTAAGTCCATGTTGCCTTAAATAAGCAAGAGTTCAGAAGTCAAACAATCATCTTTGCAAAAATATGAAGCTATTAAGCTGAATATTCCTATTTGATTCTGAATCAGCACTTAGGTTTTTATATCCTACTTCTCCTTGATTTTCTTGGAGGAATAAAATAAAACAAAACGCAACCACCACCAAGCAAGTAAGTAGTGGTAAGACCACTGAAATTAATGCAACCTGATTTCCTCTGGATTTGTGTCTTGACTGCAGCTCCTGAGCTGGGGTCAGCAATGCATTACAAAAATCATTAGAGGCAGGACAGATGAGCAGCTGATGACCTTCTACTGTAGTCAATGGAAAGCCAGTTGACTTAGGAAGCAGCAAGCTCAATTTTAGTGGTTAAAAGTAGCAGCAAATGAGTAATCAGAGAGAGTGGCTGCTGTGATGGACTTCTAGGCTGAAATTCTGGACTTTATTTCATTTAGCACCATACCAACACTGACCCAATGGAGATTAGGTCCGTGCAGCAAGACCAGTTTCTAAAAGCTTCCAGATGGTTGTCTGCCATCCTGGGTTTTAATAGAACCCCACAACTACAACATTCAAATACCTACTTTATTAAAACATTCAGACCCTGATTTTAAATTTGAGTGCTTTTTGCTTGACGAAAAGCTTTTGAGCATTAAAGCAGGTATGCCTCAAATTATTTCAGGTCTTATGTATTGTTAAACATATTTATCTCCTTAATAAAACAAACAAACACCCAGAAGACCCCACCAAAACCCAAGAGGCTAAGTTCAAGTTTAGAGACTGGCCAAGTGATGCATCCTTGAAAATAGAGGCTTATGTAAGGGAAATGCAGATGTGCTGGTAAGTGCAGTGGTTGCAAGGGCCTTTTTTATAACACCCAACATCTGCAGATTTATTTCCAGCATTTCCCTAATGAGATGCTATTTAGGGAATTAAGAAATGAAGTATGCTCAGTCAACACTGTATGCCAGCTTTTGAACTTCAACTCAGTAGGCCCAGGCACATGCTCGTCTGCATGTGTCTTAGTAAAGCTTGTGTAAAGCTACAAATGACTTCTGTGTATCCGTTTAACATGATGGGACCTCACTCTCCCCTTTTCTGCTAAATACTGCTTTAATGCTGATAAATTCACAATACAGAAGAGGAAAAAACCCTCACAAAACCAGATCTCTCTGCTTTAGATTTCCACATCATGAACAACTAGTAGAAAGAAACCCTTTCCTTTACCTGCCAAGCCTTTTTCTCTATCCAATAAAAAGCTGATGAAATTGTTTGGCCTGAGAGCCCTTCTCATCCTTCAGCTACTTTTTTAAAACTCTTACCATAAAACATATAATAAAACTTACTCCTGATATAGCACTACTCAGCTGGAAAAGCCCAGTGTGCTTTCACCTAGAAAAATACAGGTAATTGTCTGCCTTCCACAGATAGAGAAATGAAGCCCACAGAGATCAAATGCCATGTCACAGCCATGAGTGGCAGCTCAAGGACATGATCCCAGATCTACAGAGCCTTTATTTTGTTCTTAAACTGTTTCCCAGGTTCATTTTGGCGTGAACCTCCCGTTTCACTGCAGGCAAGATGCATGCTGCCATCAGCACACATTTAGCAGCTTAGGTAGAACCAGAGATGTGCCTGGATAATGAGACAGCCGTATCATTTCCAGAGGGAAAGAGAAAATATTGAAATGTTTGCAGTGCGGGTTGAGGCTTTATTTCATTTTCTTTTAATTTTGGAGAGCCTGCTATGCCAGCTGCCCTGCAACATGTTCATTTCTGCAGTATCATTCTCTGATTTTAGTCACTGCTATTTCTCATATTGAAAAAAAAAGTATTCAGTTCCTATGATTCCTGCTTTTGGAGGGCTCTTATTTCTCTTGTTTCAATCAGAGTAGCCCTTCATGATCTATTGGCTTTGTCTTGCGCTTTGCAATCCCACAGGCATGACCTGCTCTCATGCTAATGTGTCTGCTCTGCCTTTTCTAAAAGGCCTCCCAGGATCCACTCAGGGTCAGGAATGCAAGGTAACCATGCACAGATTTCCCCTGCGCCCATCCTCACCAACATGGTGATGGTGGATACTTCTGGCAGAGCAGCTCCATGGGGTTGGCAGTCCTTGCACAACTGTCTCCATGAGCGATGAGCAGGCTCCCACCTGCACCATGGGCAAAGGTTACATTTGCCAGAGGCTCCACTGACAGTTTTCTTATCCATCAACATTCCTAAGAGTTTGATATCTTTAGACTATGCAAAATACAGTCCTTGCAGAAGAATATACTGCTGTGGTTTTATATTTTGTAGACGTTTCAAGGGCTGTGTTTGAATCTGATCTCTCCTGACATGCAGTATTACACTTCCTATGACCTGAAGTGAGATTCTTAAATGAGCATCTCTCACAAAAAACCTCTGGACAATAAAAATGCTAAATTCAGCACACCTGCAACAAAACCCAGAGCATGCCTTCCCTGCCCTGAGCCTGCTGCCACTTGCTGCTGGTGAGCATTTTGCTGGTTTTCTCTTTGGAGGATGCAGAGGTTGCAGCAGAACAGCCCCTTGCTTCTTGTTGTTACTGTGAGTCTGGAACGCCATTATGTGTTTGCCTGAATGACTCCTGATCCTGCACGACAAAACCAAAAAACAAAGGCAAAACTGAATCAGCAGATTAGTCAGCTTAATCTTGTGTAACTCAATGCTGCACTTCAGTTTCAGCACTGTTATTTTCAGCTGTCCTTTGAGATGGCTATTTGAGCTCACCTATCGTTCTGCCAAGCTACTTACATGGGACATACAAGTAAATAGGGTGCAAAATATATAATTCAGTGGAATGTTTCTGACGTTTTGATTTAATCTTTTTCGTTTGGTACACAGAGCATTAAAAATGCAAGATTTTAATGTTACCAAAATGTCCTTTATAATGAGAACACAATGGGTTCCTTTTTTGCTATCGTATTAATATTGAAAGAATGCAAAAAGAACCTTTTGTTTAAGTCACTATTGCTAACGCTAAAAGGCTTTTAAACTAATACTGTAGTTTCTGAGGCAGTTGCTTATGTTTTCTTATCTAATTTTAAATACCAACAGAAGACAAATGCTCAGAGATGCCAGTATTAAAATTGAAATAAGCTGATCCTTCTATTCAAATCAGTCACAGCAGCAACACAAATTATTGATGCAGCTCATGTGGTTCAAGAGCCATATTGGTAGATGCTGTTGCTTAAAAGTACAGAATTGCCATCAGCATGTTTGCTGGATCTGGATTTTGGGTTTCTGCATGTACAGCGATACAACTTAGATAAAACCATTTTTCTTTGACTGGAAAGTTACCTGACTATTCTGTCCCAATAACACAATCACTTCAAAGATTTGTTTGCAAATGTCAAACCCAACAGTCTTCTTTCTCAAGCAGAAACACTTTGCAGTTTACCATATAACTTCCTTTCAAGCAAATTAGCACCAGCCAACGTGTGATGTAGGCTTCAATGTTTAAAATAGGCTTTGCTTTCTCCTGTGAGTACATCATGCACTTATATGATATTAAAAGTGTAAACACGCTGCAGGTTAAAATATGTAGTTGTTACATTTCACACATGGCTCAGCCGGCCAACGGGACCGTTCTCTGAGGGGACGCTGTTCCTGAGATGAAACTCCTCCTGACTAAACATCTCCCACTGAAGTATAAAGGGATGATATTACACGTCCTTACATAAATGGGATGGGTTTGTTTTTCAAAACAAAACCATGAGACATCCATTAACAAAAAAAGTTTACTGCGTTTTAGCACGAGATACTCCAAAAATCAAAAGCCAAACTCACCCTGCTGAGATTCTTGTTGATTTGAAGCTCCTTTTAACCTCTAAGCCCAATATTCAACTCAAATGAGAAGAGCTGATGTTCAGAAATATCTGTGGATGTTCTACAGCCATAAATTTAAATAAGTATTTCCCATCAATTTTGTCAGAAGTTATTTGAAAATGGAATTATTAAAACGTAGCTATAGCAGTTAACCATGCAGAATTTTTCTCTGGGAATCTCAAGCCAGCTTTACCAGGTATCAAATGCCATGGCTGTCTTACATGATACAGTGATCCCATACAGGGAGTTAGGATAGGAAGGAGGATAAGAAATAATGCTGACTGCTGTGTTTAGTTGACATGTATGAATACACCACCAAACCACAAATTTATTCAGAATAGCAGTAGAGTAAAGCAGCATAGCCTAAGGATATTTTCCTGATGAGTTTTAGCACACCACTAGTTCTGTTGCTATTTGCTGCTGAGCTGGTGATACTCTCTGTGTTTGTGAAGATGCTAAGGAGCATAAAAAGAACAACTATATAGTTTACTAACAAAAGCATGTGTCTTTCAATGATTTGATGTTTTAATTAAACTCTAATGTCTGATCTACACCACTTTTATCAGCAGTAATAGCCACAAAGAGAACCTTGAAAGTAAAGAAATGAGTGTTAGTGTAAACCCAGATTTGAAAAGTGGCATTATCTCCATCATTCTTGGGAAGGAAAAAAACCCCAATTTGACATGTGAGATCCTGGCATGACTGTGTCTGTACTAATCAAGAGGAGTCATCTGCACAGTAGCCATGTGCACAGTGATTTCCTTCTTCAGCTAACAACTCACTTCCCCGCCACACTGACAGGTTGCAAATGGCCCTGGAGGCAGCTTGTCTGAGCATGCTTGACAGCATATTTGGTGCACAGCCAGGGACCTGGGTCAAGCTTGTTTCCAAAAACCAAGCAGAAGCCACACCTGAGTTTCTATTTGTGAGCTCGCTACCTATGCAGCAGGCAAGCATGGCCTCGGGGGTGGTCCTGGGGCTGCTCTCTAACAGGCAGAGTAGTCTATCCCATGGGAGATCAGCCGCCAGCTCCAGCACAGCTGAGGCGTTGATACGCTGAAGAGCTGACTTTGCACTGCTAAAGCTAAACAGACAAAAACACAGCCCTGCTTTTGGTCAGCAGGGCCACAGCCTTCTGTATCTGTCTCCTTTATAGTGGAAATATAACCTTGCTGTTCACCACTGCGTGGGTTAAACAGTTAATTGCACTGACGACATGAAGAGCTGTGCAAGTGCTGTGTAGCTCTTCACCTCTGGCACGGATCTGTAATGTTTGAAAGTTCGCAATGATAACAATAGTCATCATCACCTGATGACTACTGCTCAGCTCTTGTGAATGACTGATTATCTCAATCTACATATGACTAGAGTACTATAAAATGAAAAATACCATAGTTGCTATTCAGCTTGTTGCAAAACACCTGTGTTAGTAGTTTGTGCTGTCGTTGCCATGCTCCTTAGCCTCTCCCTAAGCATGGTGACTATCAGTAATACTGCAGAAATATCAGTTCGCTGTAATTAACTCTCCTGTTGGCAATCACAGCAAAAAAGGCCAGGAAATAAAATGGATTTGTAGACTGAATCACTGGGTGGGATGGCAAGACAGCAAAATTTCCTTGACTGCAATGTATCATCAGTAAGGAGTGTGCTTTACAGGCCTGCTTGGATGATGCTCACCCGCGCTAGCTTGGCCCAGGATGGACAGGGAAATGCATTTGACATCAGAATACCAAGAGGAGTGAGATAAGCATAACTTCTATTGGCAAGCCTTACATGAGAAATAGGCTGCGGCACAGCCTCCCCCAGGATCTAGCACAGACCAAGATAGCGTTAAAGCAGACGCTGTGAAATATAACTTTCACATTCTGCTGATTATTCTTTGACATTTGTGAAGTGAAACAGTGATTTCAGTTAGTGACAATTTATAGAGAGGTGCATCTTGCAAATTTAGAAGCGAATCTCAGATACTGGTGACAATTCAAAACAGGAAACATGGTTAAATCTGAAATCCACTAAGAGCTATCTGAAACACTTATATAATCCGACTAGTTTAAATGCAAGCACATTTTTACAGGCAAGTTGTATCATTTATCTTTTATTAACAACATATTAATTAACTAATCTTGCTTCCAGTGAGTTTAAGTGAAGATAATCTAAGCCTAAAGAGGTCATGCCCATGGGGCTATTTTCTCTACTAGCATTTGTATAGGGGAAGAGGAAATGCTGCCTCAAAGCATCAAAACTGAGAACTATATTCTCTTTAATAGAGTTAACAATTTCAGAACTGCCAAAAGACCAAACTAATGGGCAATTATGATCAGTAGCTATTGATCTTCCTTTTTCATCTTTAGGCCTTGTGCTGTTCTCTGATTTCCCAGTATTCTTCTACATTCATTCTACTTTTTATATATTTTATTTTTAAAGGTAATTTTTTTTCCTGATGAGGAAACACAGAAGCTCAGCTACTGCTACTCTCTGTTGTGTCCTCATTTCTGTCACTCTCCACTGCTCCCGTTTCCCTGGCCTGCCTCCCGGCTTTCTTTGTTGACCATGCTGCTCCTCAATTCTGCAGTTTTCATTTCCTCTAAAGAGTATTAAAGAAATTACATCTGTAGCAATATGTCCAGCTTTGTGTCCACACTCTCTGGGGTAGGATTTGGTTAGGATAGCAGATGAGGTTATTTTACAGTCCAAAGACTAGTGTTCAAGCTCAGTAACCTCAGCCTGAAGAGGAACAATTCAATTTTAACAGTGAGAGTACTCAATTAATTAAACCAGTTTACCCATCAGTGCAATGGATTTATCCTCACTTGAAATCTGCCAGAGCAGGATCAGGACTCCTCCTAGCATGAACACCCTGGAGCTGACCCGCAGACCGTAGGTCTGGCTCAGGAACAGCTGTGTGACAGCCTGTGATCGATGTCCTGCAGGAAATTAGCAGGGGTGACCACAGAGACCCTGTGTGGCCCTCGGGCTGTGCCCCAGCCCCTCACCCATCCACTTTCCATGCAGGCTAGGCACAGTGAAACAGCTCTTTCTGATGTTAACAGCTCTTCCCTGGCCCAAACCCCCAGACAGTTCTTCACTCTCCTTTCCATACTGTTTTTGGTGCCACCAGCCATTTTTATCTTCTTGATCTCTCTTCCTCCTCTACTGCTCTTATAAACACGATCCTCAATCGAATTTCTTCCTACCCCTCCAGTTGCTTCTTCAGTGCTTCGTTTCCAAATCCATTTCTCAGTGCAACTCCCACGCGGTTCTTTTCTTGGCTCCCTCCTCCTCTTGCCTACTCTACCTTTCAGAGTCTCATGACGTTTAACAATCATCTGTACGAGCCCAGAGCCTTTGTGCCGGAAAGCTGCATCACGTGAAGCAGCAACAGCAGCAATCACATGGCCATATGGAGGGCTCCTGCTAAGGCAATGAAATCAAGGAAACATGTTCAGGCAGGACCATTTCTCAGGAGTATTGGTCATATTTTGGCTGGCAGAACTGCATTTAAATAATTTTTTTTTTATGGGTATACAAAAATTAGGTATTTCTTTTTTATACTTACTCAGGCATCACAGCTTTTTGTTGATGTTTTCAACTCTTTTCAAGTTGTACAGTCATTTTATTCAAATGATATAGAAAACCACATAAAGGCCTAAGTGCATTGTAATACAGGAGCTGGTCCTTATGTAGAGAACATTAAAACCTTTGGAATGAATATATCCACATAATACTGCTCATTTCCAATTGTTCAGATTTGAGAATATTTACCATTCCTGAATTCCCCAGCTTCTGTGGAAAGAACCCCAAACACAGAAAAGGAACACATAGTATGACTAAATAAATCAGACTGAAACAGCAGACAACCCTAATTACTTGAGTCTCCCGAGACCTTGACTTCTTTAGAAAGGCACATATGGGCCCCAAAATCTATGCTTAAAAAAACCCCAACCCAAAACCTCATTAGTGCTGTCAATTCCCAAAGTTACATGATGCAATAACGGATAAAGGATGCTTTAGCTTATTCGGAAATACAGCTGGTGAGTGCATAAAGGACACCAGGGATGCGGTGAAGGGTTCAGGTGGTGGCTGTTGTGTGAGGGGCTGTGGTGAGCTCTGCAGCCCGGCCATCGGTGGTGGTGTATTGCCCTCCCACTCTCTTTGGCCAAGCTCAGGAGCATAATTAGTAACACATATCAGTAACAGCAGCTCCACGGGTGTCGCTGAGGCATGGCAGGACTACTTCAAAATTACCTAAGGAGGGTAAAATCTATATGGTCAGGTTGCTTAAAGTGATGACGATCAGCAGTGGCTATACAGAATCTTCACGCTTTACGCCGTAGGAAGCTTGTAACACAAGCAAACGCGCTTCCACTGGCTGCGATGGACTTAAACAAGGGAAAAATAAGCCCAAATAACTCAGAGCCGGCTGCGGCTCCCCGCGGCTGAGGGCGGCCGCCGGGAGCAGGCGGGTCCTTGCGGCTGCCCACACGGCTGCCGGCGCGGGAAGCCCTTGTTGGGGACAGAGCCGGAGCTCATCGCTCGCCGGCCTTGCCCGCTTCCAGCAGGAAACCCTTTTAAATAATGAAATAAAACTCAAAACTAAAGAGCAGCGGAGGTGCCCCCCCGCAGCTCGGTGTGAAGGGGGGGGCGCTGAGGGGGGAGTGTGCGAGGCCGGGGGAAAGCACGGCGCCGCCGGGAGCGGGAGGGAGGGAGGGAGGCGGCTGGCGCATGCGTAGAGCACTTCCTCGTTGGCCCACGTAACGGCTGCGGGCGGGCGCTGGGCAGCGCGTGTCAGTCACCGGGTGACTGTCAGCGGCGGCGGGAGCGCTGCCAGCCCCGGCCAAGCCCCCGCCAGCCCCGGCCCTTCCCCTCCTTTCCCCCCCCCCGCCTCGGCCGGGGGGCGCAGCCGGAGCCCGCACAAGTTAGTGCTCAAGTTGGCGGCGGGCGGGAGCGGCGGTTAAGGCGAGGGGCGTGAGGGGGGTCGGCGGCGGGTGGGGAAAGGGGCTGAGCTCGGCGGGGTGGGGGCTGGCGGGCGCTGCGCCCTCCCTCCCTTTCTCCTGCCCGCCCTCCCCTCAGCGCCGGCGGCGGGGCCGGGCTCCTCAGAGGCGGCCCCGTCCCCGCAGCCGTCGGGGGGCCGCAGGCAGCGGAGGGAGCTCTCCCCGCCGGCGGGGCCGGGCGGTGCGGGCAGCGGTGCCTTGTGGGGGCCTTTCCCCCTTCACCTCCTGCCCGGGAGGAGGAGGGGGCGGCCGGGGGAGAGGCTGGATGTGGAGGTTGAAGCCTCAGCTTCTCTCTGCGGCTCCGCGGCTTTGATGCTGCGGGTCTCTGCTGGCTGCTAACATCTTCCCTGTGCTTTTTCTTCTTTTTTTTCTTTCCTCCTTCTTTTTTTTTTTTATTTTTCTTCCCCTCCACCTTTCTCCCCAAAACTTGGCTTCGCCTTCTCCGGATCTGTGTGTTCGGCTGCTCCTGGGCTTTACCGGTGGGGTAGGATCATGCCGGACCAGATCACCGTGTCGGAGTTCATCGCCGAGACCACAGAGGATTACAACTCCCCGACCACCTCCAGCTTCACCACCCGGTTGCAGAACTGCAGAAATACGGTCACGCTGCTGGAAGAGGTAAATCATCCACATGCACACACACCCCCCCTTTATTTTCTTTTCCTTTACTATTTTTTTTGTCTTTGAGAAAGAGCATCAGGGACAGGGCAGTACCACCCGCCCAAATCCAGAGGAGCTAGAGGCATTGGTATGCATGTAATCTGGTCTTTTAATTGTGGGACTTTGCTCTTGTGTTGAGCTAGTTACGGAAAGCTTTCCTGCCCTGGCGTCTTAAAGATCAGTACGTAAAACAGTTGTCTGAACTTAAATATTACTGTTGTACTTCTCGGTGTTTTCGGTGTTGGCGGTTGTTGCAATAGAAAAAAAGAAGTGTGAATGTTGGGTTTTCTAGAGGGAAGCGTTTGGGAGCCTTAGCAGAGGTTTTCCCCAGCCACTCATTAGGTCAAGTCAACGCAGAACTCTGCAGAAACCTGCCAAGGGGAGACCTCGTTTAAGAAATGAGGTAAGGATGAAGGGATGAATGTGGAGTGAGGAAAATAATATGAAAACAAAATAGGTGGTGGAAAGAGAGGAGCAAAATAATGCAGCACAAGTGATTATACAGCCACAGCATCTCAACCTTGAAGCCTCACTGTTGGTTTGGTTATTTTATTACTTATTATGAAAGTCATTTAGGTGTTCATCCTGCTTCGCTGTCAAGAAATAAGAATGTGAAAATGGGTAAACTTCCAGAGCTGGTTTCTATGGGATATCAGTCCACTGCTTCCTATTTGAGGTTTCAGTGTGATTTTCTATGGACTAGGTCAGCAGTTAGGAGGAAATGTTTTCCAAATGACTTGAAAACAAGACAGAGTATAGCTCTTCTCTTGCCCTGCACTTGGTTGAAGGTACAAGCATTATGAGGCTGAGAGAATACAGCTTTTTGCTATTGTTTCATGGATTGCAGTGAATTGTTTTGGATTATGCACTCAGTTCATCAAGTATTTGTCAATTATTCAGGAGCCAGCATGTATCTAGGAGATGGATTTAATAGATTCTTTTTAGTTTTGTTGACTGTGTTGGCGTGAGCAAAGCATTTGGTATGCAAGAAAAGAGTATTAATCATGGTGTTCTCCAGATAGTGTTGGGTATGCAAAATATAATTCCATAGGATTAAAACTAGTTAATGTTGGCTTGGTAGAAAACTGTCTATGTTCAACATCTTAACAGTGCCTTTGTTTCCAGTAATTGACCAGGTAATGGAGTGGCTGGATGATTGCATTTAAAATCATGTGTTTTCTTTTTATTATGTAACCTAGATTAATTTATGTAACTTTTCCATAACTGTAACTGCTGTTTTCTCACCTAACTGAGCTGTGGTTGCTTATGGGTTTGTCAGACATCAACCTGTTTTGGTTTGTGTTTGACAGTATTGCTGCCCCCTGGTCTTAGCTGTGTGAAATAGGTTCAGCCATTGGTATATACTTATTAGTGCAGTTGACAGCATTCAGAGTGTTAAGCAAAAATATGTGTTCTGCCAATACTGGTGACTTCTAGGGTAAGAACACAGTATAATGCTTTCATGATTTGGGAGATACATCAGTACAGTCTGAGTGGGGTAATGCCTGTCCAAAGAAAAACAAAATGTAGAGGATAAATACAGAGTGTTCTGCACTATGTGTGTTGATTGAGCATATTTTCAAAGTTTTTGTGTCTGATTTGACAGCGTTAAATCAGAGGAATAGAGAATAGTGGGTGCTTCTAGTGCTTGTGTTGCTATTTCTTGAATTTCTTTTGTTTGTATAACTGTTTGATGTGTCCTACTTAAACCCTTTGCAGTTCAAATTGATTCTTGACTTACTTTGTATTTTTTATTAACTGTAAATGTAAAAACCCCTTTATTTGATGGCAGACAACATAGAAATATGCTCTACTGTTACATACTGCAAAAAATCTGCAACTCTCACAAATTTGTTTTTATTAAATTGCATGAAGAGGCGCAGATGGTCAGAATGTGGCAGGCAAAGTGCTCCATTAGAGTCCTTGTGTCTTTATTGTAGCTGTAGCTTGCATGCTCAGTTCTGCTGCTGCTGCTCTAAAGCTGGGGCTGGTTTCTGTCTATCTGCTTACCTACGGCTGTGATTCATGTGAAGCAGGGCACTGAAATGGAGCAGTTGAAGTGGCTCTTATGTGGCTCCTATTACTGCTGCCATTGTCCACACATCGTGGATGAGCAAAAAGCTCTTCAAGCAGCTCCTGAACTTCAATTTCGAACCCAAGGTATTAAGGCAAAGGGGATAATCCCATCCTTGCAGCTGTTTGATTTTTACCTTAATGTTGTGTTTGTGTTGGAGCCCTCGCTGGCCTTTTGCAGGCAGTGTCCAGCTCTGTGCTGTTAGGGCACTGCAGCTTGAAGTATCTTAGGTCATTGTTTGAGAGCTAATGTAATTCAACATGACCTGCACCTACCTACCAGACTATAAGCTGGTTTGTGGATAAACTAATAATTTTCTTTAGTCTGAACAAGGCTGTAAACTAGAACTATTTTCTGAACAGAACTGGTAGGGAAATTAAACAGATTTAACAAAAGTTGCCTCTGAGTCTGGTGTAACTCCTACCAGAGCTCAGAGCAGTGGTTAGGTCGGAACCACTGTTTCAGAAAGAATGTGACAAAAAAGAAATAGACTGTTTTGTGTGTGTCTGTGTCTCTGTCTAGTTCCTTGAAGGTATCCCAGAGTTGTGAATTTACTGTTCCTTAATCACAATTAACAAGTTTTCTGAAGTAATAAAATAGACGATGGACTCAGTTGCTGGTTTTTTTCACTTGGTTGTCCTCCAGTAGAAATGCCGTTAGTTCAGCTGAGCAGATTGGTATGTGTTCTCTCCTAGTTGTGATTCTTCTCCTATTATAACTAGAACTCTTAGATCCTGTTAGATGCAATTTTGGAACAAGTTTCAGGTGAAAAATCAGAGCAGGCATTTTTACCGATTCTGGTGACTTTGCACTTGGTAAGCTTTTAATGGAAAGCCCAACAAAATGTGAAGGCATACCTCAAAAAATCAGAAGCCCAGGAAAGATTCTCCAAAGGACTTCTGTGTGTTTAGACTGCATGTTAGCAAAAATTTCTTTATTGAAATGGTAATCAGGCATTGGAACAGGCTTCCCAGGGAAGTGGTGGAGGCACTGTCCTTGGAAGTGTCCAAAAACCAAGTAGATGAGGCCCTTAGGGGCATGGTTTAGTGGTGGACTTGGCAGTCCTGGGTGACAGCTGGACTTGATGATCTTAAAGGTCTTTTCCAACCTAGCTGATTCTATGACTTACTAAAAAAAAAAAAAAAAAAAAGCCCCAAAACCATCACACACACCTCCCCCCCCCAAATGAAACACCACTCAAAGTTTATTGAAATCTGTTGTAATATTGTCAAAGGAGAAAATAGTAGGTAAATGCTGCTGCATGGCAGTTTATTGACTAGAAAGGTTTCAGGCTACATTGTTTAAACTACTGAAACTTTGGGAAATTTGCAAGGTTTTTTTCCTCCTAAGAAACAAAACTGGGGGTTTTTATCATCCAGTCACACCAGACCAAAAAAAACAGACCCTGTCATCTTCATAGCCAGGCGTAGGCATCTTGTACAGTAGTTACCAAAGACCAGCAAGATCAATTGTTTAAGAATACTTATTTTTAAAGCATGAGTGTTATCTAATGGCCACCAGTAAACACAAATTTTAACGTTCATTCTGTTGCTAAAGTAATGCTATTTATTTATTCAAACTCTGAATAGAAAGATCCAACCCATTATGTTGTAGTCTGGGTCTAGTTTAAGAGAATTTGCAGTCTGTGCTCCTTTGCATGTTGATTTCTTCAGCCTAATGTCACATTCATGCAAAGAAGACATTTGAAACTTCATGTTTCTGCGTGAACTGGGAGAAGTTTCTTATAATATTCATATGAAGAGGTGGATTATTGCGTATGTAGGTGGGTGGTTAATTCCTTTTTATGGAAAAGTTGAAATCCTGAGATAGTATAGACGCATTGCTGCTACAGTGTCTTAAAATACAGCCTCTGCATTTTACTGTAACATACAGTAGCTCCATGATTCGTGTTACTCAAGATTTTGAAGAGTTGATTTTAATTTGAGTTGATATTACTGTGTGAGCTAGTTGGAATTTTTAGGGAATGATGACATCTGTTCTGAGAATAAGTAGTGCACATGTGGGATCACCACAAGTCTGCCTTGATTACCATTCTGCTGCGTTCCAGCTCCAGCTGAAAGGACATCTTTGCACTCAAGGGATAACTTGGTTATCGTGACCAGGCAGTTCTGAGTCTTTCTCCTAAAGCAGCAGATGTTTTGCAGGGCTGTCTTGAGATACAGCTTAAATAGTTAACTTCTCTTTAGGCAGGCTGGTAAATAAGGACGGACAATTAGAAGCTGATAATACAATAAAGAGTAGCTGTAGTTGGTTGATGCCTGTTCTACCGTTACACTTTCATAACGCTTGAGCATTGTTATTTATGTCTTTCTTTTCCTCTTCCATGAGAAGTCAAAAACTTAAAATGTGCTTTCTGCCAATTAGATCTTGACATACTCATCCTTTTGTAATAAATGTTTAACTGGTGAGTGTAATGAAATATGGCTGCAGGTATGTTTGGGTTGGGTTTTGTTTTGTTGCTGGTTTTTTTTTTTTCCAAGTAACCCCCTCCAACCACCATTCCTGCTATAGTTGTTGCGCATTTTTATTTCTCTCTGTGCTGATCTGCTTGAGCTTAGAGGTCTGTTGGTCTAGACTGGTGCTGTAGCAGATGTGTTCATGCTACATCAGTGAAAGAATGACTGTTTGGCTCCTGCTCAGCCTAACATAAATTTTGTTGTTCTCACTGCAAGTCTGGTATAATCTAACATAGCTTGAAAGGGGAAGATTTCTCAGTGTTCTCCATCATGTCATGGGCACATACCTAAGGTTAGAGATGGGAAAGGAGAAAATATGGGGGATTTTTTTGGTTTGCCTTTTAAAACTTTTCTTTGAAAGTATGTTGTGGGTGAATCATTTTCACGGTTTCCTGTATGTAACTTTCCCTTCGTGCTTCAGTTTCCGTGATTTATGTTTTTTTTCTTGCTCTACTGGAGGAAGGCTTTTGGGCCAGTGGTAAGGGGACAGGGTTTTTCCTTCTTATGAGTTTGTAGAAACTTGCGTGGCCCTGAAAGGCTGTACAGTCAGTTCAGCTACAGTGATTTCATACACTTTTCTCTCACAAGATCCTTTCCAGTGACAAGAAATTCAATGAAGAGAGGCAGGTGAAACCATGCAAGCGAACAGGAGCATTTCCATTCTAAATCAGGTTTTTGTTTTAGTTGGCAATACATTGAGACTTCGTTCATTAGCCTGAGCTCTGAAAACTGGTAAAATCTATTTTGTGTGTCTAGAAATAGAAATTTCTATCATTTCTATTACTTCATTTCTCTTGAAGCATCACCTCTATGTAATTACAGCAGGTCAATTGTAACATCCTACTCTTTATCCTTTAATTTTTTAATTAAAATGGATTTTTATTTTTTGGAGGAGGGAAACCAGGAGGCTCCAGCAGCACTGGACTTAAACCCAGCTTTTCCTAGCCTTGTAATGTGTTACTTATGGCAGCCAGAAGCTGTCTTGCATCATACAGAGCTTTGTACTTGAGAGCCGTTTCTTACGTAACAGGCCACAAGCAATCTTCACGTGTCAAAGAAATACGCTTTTGGGAGCAAATCATCCTGAAAACCAGCTAAGAAAAGTTTCTTTGTCTACTAAATAAGACTCAGGATATTTATTAGTGCTTTTATACTGAATGGCAAATTGCACCAAAGATGGAAAAATGGGTTCATGAGCACTTTAAAATACAGAGACCGCAGTGACAGCTCATGGGTGACTCCTGGTCATGATACTGAAAATGTGATGAAGAAGGAGACTTGACAGCAATGTCCTGTATTTACAACAGCAGGTCTCACAAAAATGCAGTTGAGGCTGTTTTACATTCTACAGTAATGGCATTTAGTATGACACTTAGTACATCACTGGTTTCTAACCTTGATTTGATGCTAGTCGAAACATGCGATTGCAACAAGCAGGCAACCTCCTTTTACGTCAGTGTGACTGATGTGAGGAAAGGCAAAAAAAATATTCACTGCTAGCTCAAAGTTTCAGTCATGGCAGAAAAATCAGCTCTGCCTCTTGAGAATTTGTATTTATTTCAGGCACATGTTTGAAAATACTTACTGCTCTTTGGTAGCTCATGTGTTTTTTAGAGAAGTACTGCTTCTTGTTTTGAGCTCCCAACAGGCTTCTTCATGTTTGCTCATCAGTTAGGGAGCTGTGAAAGTGCTCTTTGGTGCACTCTGATCAGTACGCTCCTGACAGAGCGTGTTACATGTAGTCATGGGAACTTGGGCTCTGATGGAGAAGAGAGGGATGCTTAAAGTGGCATGATGTAAAGTTGGGTTTAATGTTTAGGTTGGAGTCCTAGGGAGAATCTACTGTAGTTAAAAAGCAATAAAAGGAAAAACAAACAAACCAACAAACAAACAAATGGTTCTTTGAAGAAAAAAAGGAAAGGGGGAGAGGGGGAATAACCTACAAACCCACGTTTATAATCCAGCATGGCGTGACTGAAAGACTGCAGGTGACTGATTCGGGAGAGAATGAGGTTGGTTGATGTAATTTCCAGTAGTTTTCTCTCTCCAATGAGTAAAACTGAATTTTCGTAACTGTTGTTGTGATTTGTAATGATGTGAATGAAGGTGTTTTTAAAAATTAATAACAAACAGATGTGAAACAAAGGAGCTGAAAGAAAGATCATAACATCTTATTTTGAATGCAGTAGTACCTTGCAGGAAAGTCATGAGACAACATCAAGCCAAGAGTGCTAATTAATTACTAGCATTGTTTCAGGGGCAGGGATAGGCAACATAAGCATGTTCTAAAAATCATGCCCTAAAACAATGGTACATTTGTGTATTTCATGGGAAACTTTTCAGGATGCAGTTATAATAGTATGTGCCCTGGTACTTCTCTTTAGAGACTGTTGTGTCAGGTTTGATCAGTACTGGCCAAGAGGCCTAAAGTTTGCTGGTGAGTATGAAGGAAAACTCCTGAGATAATAGCATGAGTTTCCTTTCCTGAAGGAGTATAGCTGGAAGTATAAGCCCTGCTGAGAAGTGCAGCAAACAGTTATTTTATAGTTCTGAAGAGACAGTGTTGAACTGCATTATGTATATTGGCTTTTAAATACCTGTGGGCTAATGCTGAGCTTTTGTATAAGCATGTGACAGGTAAGATTTTTGTGGACAGTGGGTTTGATTGTGGTGATTTGGAGAAACTTTTCCTTTAATAACCCTGTGAAAAAGCAACCAAAGGCTGTTGGGATCCCATTTCCCTCTTTATACACATAGATGTGCACACAGGGCCTCCTTGTCCCTTTCACTCACTGGTGACAGGCCAGGCCTGAAGTTATGTTGTTGCTGTGGTTAAGCTGAGGGGTGTATGCTTTTTCTTTCTTATTAGTAGCCACCTCTATCTTGACCTTGCTTGTTTTATCCTTCTTTTTACATTATCAGGAAATACACAGAAATCTTTCTGATGCAGAAATAGATACTTAAAATACAAATAGAGTCTTTTGTTGTTTTTTTTCCTTCCCTGAGAACTAAAAGCCTAGTATGATGCTGGAGAGAACTTTCTGCAAAATAAAAGTCTGTAGGAATGCAAGGCCTTTAATATGGCCTGCTCTAGTCTGGGTTCTGCTTTCTGTCTGGGTTGGTTAGAAATGGACCAGATGGGTGACCTGCAGGGTGGGTGGGTTGCCAAGCCCAGAGGGTGATGATCAGTGAAGCAGAGTTCAGCTAGTAGCAGATCACAAGTGGCATCCTTCCAGGATCAATTCTGGGGACAGTACTATTTGGTGTCTTTCAATTGTGTAGATGATGGGCTGGAGTGCGATCTCAACAAGTATATTTGGATGATACTGAGTTGCTTGATATGCTGGTGGACAGAGCCACCATTCAGTGGGGCCTGGAGAAATGGCCTAATAGGAGGAGCCTTGTGGGGTTCTATGAAGAGAAATGTGGAATCCTGCACCAGTGATGAAGTAGCCCTATACAGCAGTACAGGATCCTATACTAGGACCTGGCTAGAAGACAGGTTTCCAGGAAGGGACCTTGGACTCAGGTGGATAACAAGTTCAATGGGGTCTGGCAGTGGCAAAGGCCAGCCACATTCTGGGCTATGTTAGTAAGAGTGCAGCCAGAAAGTAGTGGTCCTTCCCTTCTATTGAGCAACTATGAAGCCACATCTGAAGTACTATCCTTAGGGTTCACCAGTACATGAAAGAAGTGACTTACTTCCACAAGTCCAGGTGAAGATCACCGAGGTGATTAGGGGCACATCACTTCAGGAGGAGAAACTGGATTTCTTCAATCTTAAAAGAGAGGCTAAGGAAAGGTCCTACTGCTTTTGTCAAGTACATAATTGGAGGAAACTGAGAAGGCAGAAATTCAGATTAGATTTGAGGGGGTTTGTGTGTGGTGGTGGTTGTTGTTATTATTTTGGGGGTTGTTTCATTAGTTTGTTTTGAACCATGAGTCTGATGAACAGGTGCCCAGAGAGACTGTGCACCCTCTGTCCAGAGACATTCTGTTGAAGTAGTCCTCCTTAAAAGTGTTTGGACTGCATAATTTAATCTTTAAGAAGATTAAAGGCAGGCAGAGCAAAGCTCTCATTGAGTTTCATGAATGTTTTGTTTTGCTGGGGATTTTTTGTGTTTTCAGGTAAAAATTTACACTGAGCTTATTCTTGGGGAAAACAGCACGTTTAAACCTGATAGAACTGATGGAAGCAAAGTTGATAATTTTTTTCCCCTCAATGAAAGACTTTTTTGATAAAGGAAATGAGATGCTGCTCACGGTTTTACAAATCTGTATTTCAGAAAGTTTATCAAATTTGGGGGTTTGGATGATTTTTAAAAATAGTTAAAATAGTTACTGTGTGATAAAGATGAAATTCTTTTTAAATGATCAACACCCACCTCTAGAAAGTCACCTGATTTATCCTGCAAAGTGATGACTGTTATAGCTTAAATATGTTTCTGCTGAATTAACTTCTATGAGGAAGACTATCTGAATTTTGAATTTAGCACACTAGTTCCCTTTCTTCTTGTATTATAGTTTACTTTTCAGGTAAATTACCTCTTTTTCTTGATTCACAAAGCAAGAATTTGGGATTGAAGGGGGAAAACTGCTTGAAGTGTTCTTGATATGAAACTTAGTCTTTCCTATAGCACTTCAGTAAAGCTGCTTCTGGAAGGGGATGCGAGAAGGAATACAATAATACAGGTTTGGTTTGCCAGGAGAGTTGTGGCTTGTTATGAAACCATTGAGAATCAGATACCCTGTTCTGATTAGATTCTCAAGACTTCATTTCAAGTTGGAAGGGACCCATAGGATCCATCGTCAAATCGAAGTCCCTGCTCTTCACAGGACTACCTAATACTGTACCATATGACCAAGAGCATTTTCCAGACGATCCTTGAACTCTGACAGGTTTGGTGCCATGACCACTTCCCTCGGGAGCCTGTTCCAGTGAGCAACCACCCTCTCTGTGAAGAACCTTTTCCTAATGTCCCATCTGAACTTCCCCCAGTGCAGCTTCGTCTTATTTTCTTGTGTCCTATCACTGTTCCCTGGGGAACCACTGATGACTGGCCACCAGCCTGATGTAACCCCAGTTACTATAACTCTTTAGGCTTGACTCATCAGCTCATTGTTCACCCAATGTATTATGGACTTGTCTAGCTGTGTGCTGGACCTCTTGTCCAGAAGGATACTGAGGGACAGCATATAAGCGTTGCTAAAATTTAAACCCACCAGGTCCACTGGCTTCCCTTGGTCAACTAGATGGGTGACCTTGTCATAAAAGGAAATTAAATAGGTTAAGCAGGACTTTCACCTCGTGAACCTGTGCTGGATATGAGCAATGTTGTTTCTCACGTGTTTCTCAACAATTCCCAGAGCAACCTTCTCCATACTTTTACCAGGCACTGCAGTGACAGTGGCAGGCTATAACTACCAGGGGCTTTCTTCTAACTCTTCTTTAAAATTGAGACAACATTTGCCAGCTTCCAATTGACTGAGACCTCTCCAGATTGCCATGACCACTGTAAAATAATGGAGAGGTGTCCTGCAATGACATCCCAGCTCTTTCAGTACCCTGGGATGAATCCCATTGGGCCCCAGAGGCTTAAGTGCATCCAGCTGGAGCAGCAAGTCTTGAACAAGTTCAGGGCCAGCTTGTTTCTTTAAAACAAAATAGAAATGCCCTAATGATTACATGAAACTAAGTTAACTTTTTTGTTATCCTCTGCTTCTGATAGATTTACGTCAAAATTCTACATTTAATTTTAACTATTTACATCTATTTTAGAATTGAAAAAGATTTATGTTAAGCATATGCCTGAGAAAGTCTTTCAGTATTTAAATCTGTGTGTATTCTTTTGATGTTATCGACAGAATTTGGTTTTGGTGTATTCAGGTCACCTCAGAATGAGACGGTCATGTTAATGCTGGGTGTAGAAACTTGGATTTCCCAGATACTTCACGTTTTAGTTAACGAAAACTATTTTTACCCCAGCAAGGGTTATTACACATCTTCTGGAAAAGCGATACTTTCGCTGTACTCAAATTTTAATTGCATGGTATTTTGGTAGAGCTGTTTTTGGTAGTTCTTAGTCATGATGTAGCACTATGCAGCATTTAGTAGCACTGCTTGCTAGTAATTATAGAATGGTTTGGGTTGGAAGGGACCTTAAAGCTCATTCAGTTCCAACCCTCTGCCACGGTCAGGGACACCTTCCACTAGAGCAGGTTGCTCCAAGCCCCTGTGTCCAACATGGCCTTGAACACTGCCAGGGATGGGGCAGCCACAGCTTCTCTGGGCAACCTGTGGCAGCACCTCACCACGCTCATGGTAAAAACAATTTCTTCCTCATCTCTGATACAGATCTACCCTTTTTCAGTTTAAAACTGTTGTACTTTCTCCTGTCACTACAAGCCCTGGTAAGAAGTATCTCTCCATCTTTCTTATAAGCCCCATTTCAGTATTGAAAGGCTGCTCTAATGTGTTCCCTGAGCCTTCTCCAGGCTGAACAACCCCAACTCTGTCAGCCTGTCTTCACAGGAGAGGTGCTCCAGCCCTTTAACCACTTTCATGGCTTCTAACTCTCTGGACCTGCTTTTACAGGTGCGGGAGCCTCCAGAGCTGCATGCAGTACTGCAAGTGGGATCCCACAAGAGCAGAGTAGAGGGGGGAAAATCACCTCCTTCAGCCTGCTGGTCACAGTTCTTTTGGTGCAGCTCAGGATACAGTTCACTTTTGGGGCTGCAAGTGAACGGTGCTGGCACATGACCAGGTTTTTTTCCTTTTTCTTTGGTTTTTTTTGTTCACCAGTATCATTTGCTTCTGGTGACACCTTCCCTTTAGGGCATTTGCTGCACTGCTCAGCTTGGTGTCATCTGTACACTTGCAGAGGGTGCACTAAATCCCTCTGTCTGTGTCATGAACAAAGATATTAAACAGTACTGGTCCTAGTACGGGCCCCTGAGGGACACCACTCATCACTGGTCTCCATTTGTTCATTGAGCCATTGATTCAAACTCTGTCGATGTGGTCATCCAGCCAATTCCTTATCCATTGAATAGTCCATCCATCAAACCCGTATCTCTCCAATGTAATGATAAGGATGTCATGAGGGACTGTGTCAAAGGCCTTACAGAAGGCAGGGTAGATGAGATGAAAGTACATGAAAGTGATGCTCACTGCAAACCAAACAAGACCATTTGATTACATGCTCCTCCATGTCAATGTCAGTGTCTTGAAAGTACAACACAGTGAAAGTAGTTGAGCTATTGCTTTGTCCAGTGTATATCAAGGAAGTGAAGACAACTGTTAGAAAAATATAACAGTGATGTCAAAACAAGCTATAGACACTTCTGGTCAGTGGTGGCACAGGCTTGTTTACAACCTTCAAACACTATTTATTAATTGTCAGTTTATGAAATGAATTTTAATGAAGCTGAGTGACGCTGGGATGGGTCTGGGAAAGTAAAGTACGTGTTGAGCAATCTCTTCAGTGCTGAGGGTGTTGTCTGGAGCTCAGGAAAAGTGGTCTGTAGAGTATAACAGTGTGTAAACTCCGTGCCATGTCGGAAGCGTGGAGGACCATGACGGTCTGTTCCTTTGCTCTTGATAATGTCCTGTACAATGGTGATGGTAGGTGGTTTTGAAAACAGCAGGAATGGGTGAATTTTAACTTAGAATTTCTAAGGAGGTAGCTTAGATATAAGATGTCCTGACATTCTTGTTGGTTGTGGCCTGGGTTTGTATTTCTCTTCCCTCACTAAGTCTCGGAATTTTGGGGAATACTGTAAAACTAAGAGTGGTGATGCTATGACAGTCCAAGTGGGCTATCCTGGCTGTGTCTGTTGTCTAAACCAACCTCTTATCCTAAAAGAGTGTTTATCCTGTCTGCATTAGTCATTAAGATGGAACTCATTATAACAGATGAGTATAACTAAAGAGGAAGTTGAATGAAGTTGCCTTGAATGCTTTGACAAAGTTTGTTTTCACTGTAAAACTGGTCTGGCACACTGCATTTTCTTATCCTTATACACAATGCTTTGATTTCTTTTGCATGTTGTTCTTCATACGAGGCCTTGCCAAAATGAAGCTCTTATGCTTTAATTCGGGAAAAATTACTTGGGCAAAATAATTTTGCTTTTTGCAAGGCAGAAGGATATATATTACAGGTTCTAGTATATTGGCATGTCTGCAGCACCTCCATACATTTTGGGGGGGTGTTTTGTGTCCTGTGTGTCCCCTCCCTCACATGCACACACCTGTAGTGTCTTCTGGGAGGGATGAAAGAACCCCGCAGAGGCTCTTTGATGTGAAGACCTACTTAGGTTAGTTTTCAGTGTTATGATACCAGGGCTGTCTCTATGCAGATTTGGGAACAATTGCAGTGTTGTATAGGAGACGTAATTTAAGTGTACAAGAGGAGTAACGTCTTCTGGAGTGGGGTCACCTGCAGAAGCTTGAGTGTCCAAAACATTGTCAGCTCACTAGTACAGTTACAGTACTGATACAGTAACTAGTGGGCTTACAGGGAAAGAGTTAAGAGTTCTTTCTAAATCCTCTGTTTAAAAAGTATAGTCCTCTGGTGAGAGATTTGTTGTCGAGCTGGTGTTGCTTTCACAGGAAGTACTTGGAAGGAGACTGTGTTTAAACTGGCAGAGAAAGCCTGGGAAGAAATGCAATTTCTTTCTTTGCTGACACTTTGCAGGTTAATGAAGCTCTTGGTCATAGATGCTGCTAACTTAAACTCTCACCTTCATTGCCTGCCCTTCCTTGTCTCCCCGTTTCATTTGAAGTGCTTTGAATGCTTCCTTGCTGTGTTCCACCATGTCTGGGGTAGGTTCTTCAAAAGCGTTTTTGTCCATGGATGTGGTACTATCTGGTTAGGATCTCTGTAGCTGTGTTGCTTTACTTCAGGAAAGCCTGGTGTGTTTGCTGAACTCATTTGTAGTTTAGTATAGCTTCCTGGTTTTCTCATTTAATTGGGCAACAAGTTGCAGCAAAGCAGCTTCCTTCAAGTTGAATCACTGAATATTGTGCATAATCTACATATGGATGCAGCTGATGTCTCTTTGAATCTTCCATAACTCTTGGACTCTTTCCTGTAGCTTTAATGTTTGCGTGGAAGGCCAAACCTGGTTTCAAATAAAGCAATTACCTGCCTTTCTGTTTATTCCTTTTCAATTTTGTTGGATTTATTTTTTGCTCTCCATTTCTGTCTTTTGATGGTAGCAATAAAGAGCTGTCCTGCCTTATTTCTTCCTTTTTCCTGTTGTTATCTCTATTGCTTCATTTCATATAACTTGTTCCTACAAGTAATGGTGCCACTTCCTTGGGTCCAGATGTGTTTACTGCTATCCTAAGATAATGATACAATCAAATTGACCTGCACAAGTATGTATTAAAACTGTGTTGTTTTACAGAGAGCATTGCATAGTGTGATTATTGCAATACAGCTGTCTCTTTGAAACACTCTGTGTCTGTGTGTGTTTGCACACACAGGGAAATGAAGAGTAAATATGGGCAACATAGGTAGGTGCAGAGCTGAGTTCATGCTATAAACCCAGGAAACAATGACTGACAGGGATTGGTATGAAGTTCATGAGTCAAACTACAAGGGTGAACTACAGGACAGAATCATGATGTTCTGCTGGTGGTTGTACTACTGAGTGCAGTTCTGGTGTCCTCAGCATAAGAAGGACATGGAGCTGTTGGAGCAAGTCCAGAGGAGGGCCTTGAGGATGATCAGGGGGCTGGAGCACCTCCCATATGAAGACAGGTCAAGAAAGTTTCAGCCTGGAGAAGAGAAGCTGCGTGGAGACCTCATAGCAGCCTTCCAGTATCTGAAGGGGGCCTACAGGGATGCTGGAGGCAGACTCTTCATATGAGATGGGCTGGGATAAGTGGAAATAAAAGGCTATAGAGACATGTGGTTGTTTAGTGACACTATACAGGGGAGTTTATGTGTTATTATAGCAATTAAGATGTGGATGGAGCCTGCAGTTGGGCTTCCATGTTCTGTATTAACCTTACTGGCTTACCCTTTGTGTGAGGGTACACACACATCAGTACAAGAAATACACACCTCGGTGCAGAACTGTTGTGCGAGTGGGGCTGCTGCTTCTGTCTTAGTCTTGTGGTTTCTGGCTCGTTAAGTGAGACTTACGTAGCATGCGGAGGAGCTGTGCTCTTTCTTAAGCAATATGGGGGTTTAATGTGAATCAAGCTGATGTGTAAAGAATAAGTGTTGCCCCAAGCATGTCACTTCTCTCCTGAAACTGATCAATTGATCAATGTAGAGTGGTATAGAATCATGGAACTGTTGGGTTGGAAGGGGCCTTTAGAGGTGATATAGTCTAACTCCCTGCCATGAGCAGGGACATCTTTCAGCTAGGTCAGGTTCAAGTGCTTTGGTTTATTGAACTACACTGTAGACACAAACAGGCTTCCAGTAACTGATGGTTTTATTTGTGTTGGGCTTTGATTTGGTGGATTAATGTTCACATCCATTTTGAGCATTCCTAGAAGGCTTTCAGTTGAGTTTGAAGCAGCCCTACTTACTACTTTGTTGCTAAAAGTAAATGTGGTCAAATGTGTACTTTCTATGTTGTAGGTGGCCTCTGCAGCCTGGTTTGGATCTACTGTTCTGCCCCATTGAGTTTGCAACCTTTAAAGCTTTGTTTTTTTCTTTCCTATTTTTTCTTTTAATAATAGAGATGACAAAATGGAATAGAAGAATATGTTGGTTGAGAAGATGGTTTGTCTAGAAAAAACTAAAATGCAGACAGGAGAATGACAGGTCAAAGGTAGACAAATTGTTGTGCTCCTAAAGGGCATATCACTAGTATGATACACTAGTGTAATGGCTTGTGCTGTCTTGGACATTGCTTTCCAAAAAATTATATGAGCCATATGATGAAGTATAAAGCAAAAGGCAGATGATGAAAGATGATGATGATGTTCCGAGAGCTGCTGGGGACCAGATATAGTTTAGTACTTAATGACCTGAAGCATCATGTTATTGCTCCACAACGCTGGAGGCAGAAATGTTTTAATTTCTGATGGAGGAGGAAGCAATGTTATGAAAACTTCAGAAGTCTTAAGCTTGAGCACTACTTTATAATGAAATTATATGAATTCTGCTCTGACTTTGAGCACAGTATTTGGATGGTACTAATTTATAGCCCATACTAAACAATTTACTTGCAGATACAAGATTTACTTGCAAGATTTAGCAAAGATTTAAGTATATTTGCTGCTGACTATAAATGTTAAATTCCTAAAGGAGAAAAATCCTTCCTTTTGTTGACATGGTTTTACATTGGTGTTCATGCGTTCCACCAGCTTTCCATCCTCCTGTTGTACCTTGTATTGTGTCCCTTCTTAAGGGACCTGATGTTGACTGTTACCAAGTCTGTGTGTGCGAAGCTTTTCAATGCTTCAGTGCTTGTAGCAAGATCTCCGAAACACTTGACTAATAACCCTTTCCACAAAAAGTGCTTTTATTTTGCAGAAATAAAGTTGTTATAACTTCAGTAGATTCTGTTTTCCTGGGTGGTTTGTTCTGAAAGATGATAGATGTCCCTCCAAATCATACTAGTTATAACTTCTATTCTGTTAGCCATTTTTGTAGCTGCTTTAACTTAAAGTTTCTCAAACCCTTTGGCTTATGTGCACATGACCATCCTCATTAAGAAATGAGAAAGGTGAATTGGTAGGAATTGAAACCCACAATTGTGGGTTGAGAGACGTAGTTGACTTATGTGCTATGATGGAAACAGTAGAAAGTTATTATCAAAAGTTTTTCTAGGTTGTCAGTGTTTTTTACCAGAAACTACCACCACATTGAGTCAAACCACAAGTTCACCTAACCCTATTCCCTGCCTTTTAACAGTTAGTGTTCAATAGCGTTGACTGGTTTGGGTTGGAAGGGACCTTAAAGATCATCCAGTTCCAAGCCCCTGTCATGGGCAGGGACACCTTCCACTAGAGCAGGTTGCTCCAAGCCCCTGTGTCCAACGTGGCCTTGAACACTGACAGGGATGGGGCAGCCACAGCTTCTCTGGGCACCCTGTGCCAGCGCCTCAGCACCCTCACAGTGAAGAACTTCTTCATAATATCTAATCTTAAATCCCCCTTCTTTCATAGAATCATAGAATAGTTAGGGTTGGAAAGGACCTTAAGATCATCTAGCTCCAACCCCCCTGCCATGGGCAGGGACACCTCACACTAAACTGTGTCACCCAAGACTCCATCCAGCCTGGCCTAGAACGCTGCCGGGGATGGAGCATTCACAACTTCCTTGGGCAACCCATTCCAGTGCTTCACCACCCTCACTGTAAAGATCTTCTTCCTCATATCTAACCTGAACTTCCCCTGTTTAAGTTTGAAGTCATTACCCCTTGTCCTATTACTACAGTGCCTAATCAAAAGTCCCTCCCCAGCATCTCTATAGGCCCCCTTCAGATACTGGAAGGCTGCTCTGAGGTCTCCACGCAGCTTCTCTTCTCCAGGCTGAACAGCCCTACTTTCTCAGCCTGTCTTCAGTTTAAAGCTATTCCTCCTTGTCCTATCACTACATGCCCTTGTTCTAAGAAGGTCTCTTTCCAGACTTACTGCCCCTTTAGGTAGGGGAAGCTGCTGTAAGGTCACCCCGGAGCCTTCTCTTCTCCAGGCTGAACAAGCCCAACTGTCTCAGCCTGTCTTCACAGGAGAGGTGCTCCAGCTCTCTAAGTATCCTTGTTGCCCTCCTCTGGACTTGCTTCAATAGCAGCTGCCTTGGGGAGAACATTAAGAAGAGGGGAAACTTGCTGTGACACCATTCAAACAATTAGCAGCTCAGAACTTTTCTGAGCTGAAAGTGATGGAACTGTTAAACACAGTTGTCTTGGATATCCCTCGCATTAATTACTTGAGTTCAGAAATCACTTGTTTACATCCATGGAAACCTAAATTTCACAGCTCACCTAGGTTAGGGCAAAAAGCAGTCTTTGAAATGAAGTCTGCATGCTGATGATTTAGTTTGATGTCCCTAGTTTTAATGGTATGAGAAAATAAGCAATCATTCCTTGCTTATTTCTTCTGTTCTTACAGATCGTAGACATCTCTTGTTCTACCTCAGTGATTTCTTCCTGAGATTGAAGAATCTTAGCATACATATGTTTAACCCCACCTCTCTTAGGAAATGTTTCCCTGGTTGAGATCAACCTCGTTGCCTCCTTTATCCCTCTTTTCCTTTTCTAGATACAAAGAATGAAATACAGATGTACCCTGAACTTGCATCTTGGTATACGATGCCCTCTGTGCTGCTCTTACTCCACCCCGATGACTTGCAGCGTTATGGTTTGATATTCTGGTAGCTCCTGAATATTCAAGGAATACTTCAGGAAAACTGCTTTTAAAACTGCAGCCTACTCTGGTAGCAGGGGATTTGGAGTGTTTTTCTTGTGTGCATTGCTTTATGCTTATGTGTGTATATATATGTAGATATATTATTTTTTGCTGTCTTAACAGGCATTTGGTATTGGTGAAGTTCCCTATGCTCTCCACATCTGGGTTTTGGTTTTTTCTCACTTGAACAGCTTATATCATCAGTAAACTTTGTCACTTCACCATTCGCATCCGTTTCTAGATAATGTCTGAACACAAGCTGCACAGATGACAGAACTGCTTCCTGATGACTTCTCTTGAATGACAAAGATGACAGTTTGTTCCTGTTTCCTTGCTTTTTAAACACTTCCTGCTCCAGAAGCTGGTTTCCCCTCATGTCAATTTATGTTTTTCAAGGACCTTTGTTGTTGAACATTTAGATCTTTTTGGAAATGCAGATAGCCTCTGTCAAATGGGTTGCCAACAAGCCTGTTTGTCCACCAAAAAATGGACATAGTATATTAAATTATTTGGATCTTGAGAGTTCCCTTTTCAAAACTCATGGGTTTAGCTATTTTTTTTCTCACTCTGCCCATGGTTTGTCAGTTTCTCTGTTGGTTTGAGGTGTGTGGATGAGAGAGGAGGGACGCAGCGGAATTCAGACAAGCTTTTTGCTTTGAATGTGGTTGAAAATAAGCTCATTTTTACACATTCAGAAAAATTCTTACTAGAAATCTCCTATTTTATGATTTTTCACATTTAATTTTCAAAATACTTCTGTGATATCCTCTGTGATATCCTCGTTTGCCCGTGACTGCACCTTGCTGAAAGATGTCTTTTACTAATCTCTTTTACTGGCTCTTTTGTCATTGTGGTCTTTCTGAAAAGATCTGCTTCTGAAATGACAGCCCTTCATTTACTGAGGTACAATCACTTGATTGAGGTATAATCACTTCAAATATTACTGTCAAAGATCTGAAGTTGTAGATCAGGGATAGTGGGAGAAGATCTTTAACATATCTTGCTGAAACACTGATACTGAAAATTATATGTGAGTGATAATTTGGTACAACTAAATATTTGGAGTGTTTCAGGAGGGATCCAGCTCACATTAAACTGAGTTTTAATTAAGTTCAAAATAATTGTTGTATATTTCCAAATAAACTGTTACCATTGGGTTTATAATAGCCATGGTAGTACATTTTCAAGATAAAAGATCTTTTTAAGCAGCTGACCTCTGCTAAAAGCTTATGGATGAATTTTAGACGAGAAGTATGCTGAAAACAGAGCCTTGAGTGACGTGGTCTAATGTGAGGTGTCCCTGCCCATGGCAAGGGGGTTGGAACTAGATGATCTTAAGGTCCTTTCCAGCCCTGACTGTTCTATGATTCTGTGACATCAGCATCTAAATTTCCTTTATTATTTATTTGAAGAGGTTCTGACACCCACTAGTAATGGGGTCAGTGAACGTGCTTCCACACATTGTCCTGTCCGTTGAGCTGGTATTCAAAATGTCAGGGAACTTCCTTCTCTCCCTGTGGAAAATTAGACAGCACTTCTGTGTGGAAGCTAATATTAGAATGTCCTGCTACAGAGAAGATGGTCTTAAGTGCTTTCTTGCATCATCTGAGAATTGGGCAGGTGCTTCCTACAAATAGTACTTAAACCTGGAGTAATTTACAATGAGGGGTAAGGTTCATGGTGTTACTGTTTTTCCTCTTACCTACTTGGTTGAGTTATATTAAAAATAAACCAAACCCCTTTAATTTTTACAGTGTCATCCTTGTGTCTTTACTGAGAGGATTTTGACCCTTTCCTCTCTCCTCGCCTCAGCACACTTCAGTCAAGCAGAGCCTTTGCTGGGGCACTGCTGGAGCTGCATCCACTGCACCAGCGCCTGCACAGGAAATGGAAACTTTCTTGCCTGCGCTGCAAGAGGAGTTGTGACACTGGTGGTGTAGGTGGCATTCACTGCTGCCTCAAGTTCTGCCTCTCTGCAGGAAGAATGTGCCTTCTCTGTTCCCCTCCCGAATGGGGTTGATCAGGGAGAACTGTCAGATTACCACCTTCAAGTGGAGATAGATAATCAGGATTTAAAAGCATGTAGCCCGCTGCGGTTAGTTACACTGTTAGTAAAGAACTAAAGGGTAACTTTGGGTCTTTGTACTGCCTTTGGGGTTGTTTTTCTCATCTCAATTCTTTTGATCACTTGTGTAGCGGACATGGAAGAAAAGGGTGTATTCCTCCAGGCTTAACTTGTTAACCAAGAAGTTTCTTTGTTCTTTGTTTCAATACATCTCCTTCTATCAAAGGGTAGAACCACTGTGCTGGTGTTACACAATTCCCCTTTGGCTGGTTGCGTGTGTAGCAGGAGTGGTGGTTGCTGCTGCCTGCCTTCCCCAGCCTGCTGTTCTTGACTTGCTGCTGTGCCCAGCACAGGGAGTGGGCAGCACGGGGCTGCACAGGAGGAGCAAGGACCAATTCCTTGCTGCTGAGGAGTGAGATCACTCATCTCTCTTTGCTTTTATTCCTGCTGCCTGGACATTTGTGGTTCTTTTCTAGTACAATATTTGTTTCCTGAGGTGGATCTTTTGGCTGCCAGTTTTTAAGTGTAAAAAACCAAAATACCCAAGAGGCATCTGCCCAACAAGTGCTGGGAATGCAAAATGATGCCGTTCTGGGAGAAGAAAAAGGGAAAAGGGGTGAAAAGGGAGATGAAGTTCTTCGTGCACGGTGGGGGAATATGCTTCCATGTTATCTTCAGCATGGGGCTCTCCTCATCTTGTTTCTTCTTTTCTTCACAGAAATAGCAGAATGAATCATTAGATTTAATTAGGAATTTGTTTGAGGCCTGAAGGGATTGAGAGTATAGGGGTTTTTTTTGGGACCTTTGATGTTCCCTGAGGAGTAGTTGTGTTTCTGTGCCAGGCAATGTTCACTTTATCCAGTTTTTTGTTTCCTTTGCAGACTGCCATCTTGCTGTTTCTTACTTTCTCCAGTGACTTTTACTGTTTCTTATTTAGCTTTTCTTTCCCAGACAACCTCCTAAGCTTTGGAAAACTTGGTTATCCAACTTCTATGGGATTAAATTTAATGCAAGAGAAAATGGAGTATTTTTTAGATTAGTGTTCTTTGTGTTTTATACAAAGAACTCATTTTTTTTTTAGCACCATGTTAATATTAAAGCTGCATATGAATGGACATGTTACCTTCTTATGGTCACTAAAGCCGGTACTTAAAATATTACAGTCTTGATGTCATGCCCTGTGCTTGCCTTTTTTATTTTTCTTATGATAGTAACTTGTAAGTAAATTTTATTTCCTGTTTATGTTCTGACTATTTCAGTATTTGGCTTTCAGATAACTTTAAACAAATGCTTGGTTTTTAGGTCTAAAGGAATGACTTCACACTTTTAAGAGATGACTCTTCATAAAATTAGCAGAACCTTACATTTGGTGTCATATTTAAAGTAAATTACTGTTCAGGAAGAACAAGAGTAGTTATTCCCTGCAAGCCATCACTTAGAGCAAATGGTAACTCTTACTTTATTTTTAGCTTGCATAGATTTGCCTGGTGCTTGCTTCTTGCTGCCTTCCCTCATCTCAATGTATTTAAACCTCTCTAGTCCTCACCCACATGATTTGAGAGGGAAGTTTGCGGTGTAAGCTGGTACCACGGCCAGGTGGCACCTATGCTTACTGAGCAGATTAATAGAAACTGAAATAGAGAAAGGAACTTGCACAGAAGGTCACCGTATTGAGATAACATTCATGAAACCTGTTGCATATAGGAAGTTACCAGGTTTCAGCTTAAGGCCAGAAGCAGATGAGACACCTGCACCAAGGTTACCTTGTGTGATCGATAGGAGGATTGCCATTGAAGGTTGTTAAATAAACTACATTCCTATCTCTGTCGTCATGTTGTGGCTGAGACTGGCCTTATGAGAGCCCAGGGCACCCCTGTGGCTGCTCAGAACACTTGTTTTCAACCAGTGGTACCACTGAGATGGTGCAGATTGCCTAAGAGAACTTGTATCTTGTAAGGATTCTCATGTGTGTCGTTGTTTCTGTTTCTTACTGAATGGCATTTACTGATTGCTACAGCCTTTCATTAAAAGGCATTGTAAGCAACATGCCTGAAGAGCTTTACCCAGTTCACAAAAGTGATAATTTTCATGATAAAGTTAAATGATAAATTAAACAATAAATGAAATTAAATTATTTTTAAAACTTACTCCCAAGTTCAAAGATAAATTCAGCGCTCACTTAAAAAAAGGTGTTAACAAGTGTATCTGGTCCTTCATGGGAGCACCTTCTGGTGTCTTCTGACACAAGTCACCCCTGCAGCCCCTTTCTGCCCCCCTCCCCAGCTACCAAAGCCATGCCACATAAACCCAGTCCATCATGTAGAACATCTGCCCAGCAATAAAGTTATTTTAATGGTAAGTTTGAAAATGTCCTGAGCCAAACAGCTGTCAAATGTGGCTGTGGATTGGGGAATAGCGTAAGTGAAACATGGATCAAAACATGCCTGACATCAGCACACATTTTGATAGTGCAGTGCTTTTTGTAAGACTCTCTAATATAAAATTGCCTAAAAGTAATTGCCAGGAACTAGTTTGGCTGATAAGTGTACTTGAAGGGCATTTAAACCAGTTCTCCAGGATTACTGCATGAGCAGCAAGTTTGACAATCCTTTGGAGAACTGGGCTTTTGGTAGAGTTGATCTAGAAGTGTATAACAAATGCAGTGCTTTTAGGAGGAGTTACTGTGCATGCCTTGTGGATTTTGCAGAATAAGGTGAGTGGGTGCTGATGTCCATGTTATTGAGTATATCCAGGCCCAGGAGGAGTTTCTGCTGCACATATTGTGAGCTGGTACTTATGTAGGGTCACAAAACCACTGGAAACCCAGACAGCTGCAGATAACCCTCAATTTGTGTACACACAATTCCTGAATTTCTTAGTCTGGACTATTCAGTTGAGATGGGAACTTGTGCCTCTGATAGTCCCTTGAATAACCTAAAGCTGTTACAGGCAGTGGGGGGTTTGGTAGCATGCCACTCTTTGATAATTTGCTACCTAGTAGAATGAAAAATCAATTAGTGTTTCTTCAGCTTAAAATCACACTCAGCCGGGGGGAAACAAAGTGTAAATTTAAAACATCCATTGTGGCTTTGAGAACGGACAACACAATTGCAAATATTGCTAAATCAGGTAGGTTATAAAATGAATGATACTTAATCAAGTTGCACCTGACTTCACTAAAAGTGTTTCCCCTCTCACGTTAGCACTGAGTCAGCTGCAGTCCTGGATTGTGTCTTTCATCGTATTTCCTGCTGCACCTGGTAGCAAACACAGCCAGTCCTGCTGCAGAGTGTTTGTATGTAGGACTAATCTTATCCTGGAAGTTGTGGGTGGAAAAGAGGGAGGGGTTTACACTTTTAATCGTTCTCCAGTCTTTTCTTTCCTCCTCGCAGATGAAAATACAGGTCAAGTTGTCTTGCAAAGCAGCCTATTGTATTTGACAGGCTGATGAGCAAATGTTTGCCAGAGAGTGTGGTAAAATTTTCCTGTCCTTTTTTTGTGGCTCAAGTATGTTTACGCTGCAAAGTCTTTCTGCTTTAACGTTTTTGTTTTGATGGTGCAGGCTCTGTCACACTGTACACTGACAATCATACCTTGTACAGGGTACTGAGTGGGATAAATACGTATCATTACAGGCATTGAATAAAGTCTAGCCACAATGGGATTTACAGGTTTTGGGGTAAGTGACCTCCCGCTTTTATCCTAAGCTTACAGTAACAGTAGACAGTAACACCTACCTGCTTATCAGGTATGAAGGAGGCTGTGGAACTCCTATTGCTGTCATCCATCATTGTTTTTCTTCTCTCAGGATCAGGTGTATTCAGTTGTTTTTAACACAATAAAAATATTCATATTGTATATTAATAAACATTTTGTTGAAAATATTCCCTATTTGATGTGGAAGAGGGTAGCTTTAGATTAGATATTAGGAAGAAACTCTTTACTGTGAGGGTGCTGAGGCGCTGGCACAGGGTGCCCAGAGAAGCTGTGGCTGCTCCATCCCTGGCAGTGTTCAAGGCCAGGTTGGACACAGGGGCTCGGAGCAACCTGCTCTGGTGGAAGGTGTCCCTGCCTATGGCAGGAGTTTGGAACTGGATGAGCTTTAAGGTCTCTTCCATCCCAAACCATTCTGTGATTCTATAATTTTTGATGAATGGGTTGTAGCACATGTTAAAAATGACTCCTTTATGTTTACTGATGCCAGTGTCAGGTGAGAAATTTCTGTTTTTAATTCAGTAGTACAGTAACTGCACCAGTGATGACTTAGGTGATGTTAAGACCACACAGATGTGTTCTAGAGAACACTTAAGATGGCTCAGACACTGGTATTTACAGGCAAAGCAAACTAGTGACAGCTTGTTTTTCATCTCCTTCTACCAGCGGTTTGGATCGATTGGGCTCCAAGCTGGTAATTATGTTTCCTCTTTGGAGTGCCTAAGAGATACCTTTGAGATACATACGTTTTGGTGTCTCTCCTGGTACTTTTTGAAAATAAGGAGTTGCTTGGAAACTGCTCAGTGAAAGATACTTTCTGGTCATTATACTCACCTGTAATCTCTGGTGCAGATGCAGTTAAAGTCTGTAAGTTTGGTAGTTGCACTGATTGCCTAGTGCTGTTAATGGAAGGTAACCTGTAAACATGTGGTCTAAGCTAATTTGTGTTTACTCCAGGCTAGGAGCGTGCACAGGGGTAGTTATTAAAGATTCCATTTCATTTTACTTGTTAAAGATGCTGTGTGTTGGTTTGGAAAAAAGGCTTGGGGGGAAAAAAAGGACCCAGCTTCTATTGGATGGTCTGTGGACATGTATACATTGTTCATAACTATTGATTTTGTTCAAGACTTGTTTTTGGTTTTATTAATTTGGGTGAATTATTTCTACAGAAGTTGTTTTGTTTCTTTTTATCACAAGAAATCATTGAAAAACTGCTGCTCATGTTAATAAACAACAAACAGCTTTTACTGGCTCAAGGCAGAAACAGAAGAGAGGCCTCAACTGAGCATGTGACTATTCAGGCATAACAAAATCAAAGCAGCTGGTTGAATAACTTGGGTTTGCTTTTTACTAGTGCCAACCTTGCCAAGACATCTGTGCTTTATACAATGTGAAGGAAAGAAGTTAATTTCAAAAAGTGGTGTGTTTTTGGCACCTTGCTTTGGAATAAGGGGTCTGAACAAGGCAAAAAGGCAGGAGGCCACACAACTGTCCCTTCCACTGCAACATTCCTGATGTGCAAAGTGGTTTAGCAAGAGTCTCTTTTCATCTGGAGTGTCAGTTTTATATTAGCTCTTCCCTTCCCAAGCAGGAAGTACTTTGGATTCATTGCAACAATAGGATCATCACTGAGTGATGGCCTTGTGAAAACTGGGGAAAAATCTTTACTTTGGGGGTTTTGGATCAGCTCTTGTACCACTCAATTGTGAAACTAAGAGGTGCACAAGGTATTTGGGTTTTAGTTATGAGTTTTGGGAATGTATACTAGAGGAGTATCCCATGGTAGCTTCCTAAGTGCATCTTTGGAATATCCTTTATATAGCAGCAAATTGCCTCCAGCTGACTGGTTTGCTGTGTTGTTTTTCTTTCAGTTTCGCAAAGTTTAGTATATAACTGAGATCTTATTTTTTTCCAACATTCCCAATAGATACCTTATAATCCCATACTTCACCTAGCTCCGAGAGCCTCTGATACCTTACTTCACTTGAAATGACCCGTGCAGGGATCAGAGAATACTGCTGTATCATAGAAAAGCTTTGCTTACTTACAAGACCGAGGATTCTCTGAATTTCTTGAGCTCAGTTGAAGTCAGTGACGCTTTGCCGTAAGAATAACTCTATATAAATCAAGTAGCCTAGCCAAAATGAGGTTATATGCTACCACAAACTGCACAGGAAATCTTAGTTGTTAACCTCACAGAACAATTGGGAAGAGGAGCAAAGTTGCTTCTAATTGCTGTGAAATAGTGATGTTGCAATGAAGTTCTTTGTTAATTTTACAGTTCCTCTGGGTAAGAGCACACACGCAGTAGTTGCAGCTGGTGTGTTGTGACCTGAGTGGCTGAGTTTTGCCCTGTTGTCATGTGAAGGTAACTCAAGGTAGTTGAGTGCAATAAATGGTATGAAAGAATCCTTGGAATTTCAATTTCTTAGTTACTAAAAAAAGTTTTGCTGGTGATATCAGCAGTATGAAACATGTAAGTGTGGACTAGTTGTTTGTGGAACTCATATTACAGATAAAGCCTAAATCATCACTTTCAGAGTTTCCCAAAGTCTCTGTAGCATCTGTTCTTGCAGGGTCAGTCACTGTGACCAGCTGCAGGTTCTCTGTCTTCATGAGCCCAAGTGGTCTGTAGATGGAGTGGTGCCATCCTGCCTGTCCTGCAGCCCTGGCAAATGCTGTTGTGCCACATGCAGGTGAAAGGCACAGCAACAGTATGGATCTGGTTGTCTAGCTGGGAAAGGGAGGGGATTCTCCCCCTCTGCTCCACTCTCATGAGACCCCACCTGCAGTACCATGTCCAGCTTTGGGACCCCCAACATAACAAGGATATGGACCTGTTGGAGCAAGTGCAGAGGAGGCCATGAAGATGCTCCAAGGGCTGGAACACTTCTATGAAAACAGGCTGAGAGATCTGGGGTTGTTCAGCCTGGAGAAGACTACTTATAGCAGTCTTCCATTGCCTAAAGGGGACCTACAAGAAAGCTGTAGAAGGACTTGGGGTAGAAGGGCATGTAGGGGTGGGACAATGGGGAGATTTACATTAGATGTTAGAAAGAAGCTCTTTACTATGAGGGTGCTGAGGCACTGGCACAGGTTGCCCAGAGAAGCTGTGGCTGCCCCATCCCTGGCAGTGTTCAAGGCCAGGTTGGACACAGGGGCTTGGAGCAACCTGCTCTAGTGGAAGGTGTCCCTGCCCATGGCAGGGGGTTGGAACTGGATGAGCTTTAAGGTCCCTTCCAACCCAAATCAATCTGTGATTCTCAAATAAAATATGAAAAATTGAAGAAGTTCTGTATTTATTTCCCCCTTTTACTTGTCTGTAACAGCACCTTTGGAAGAGTGACTTATTTTTAACTCCATGGGGTTTAGGTTTGTGTATTATTGTACTCATTTGTTCTGAATTTCTGGTCACTTAACCTATGAGTTCACTCCACTGTTTTGTTGCTCTGTGAGTATGTGATGTGCTCATTTGCTTGTAAACTTCCAGGGAGCATGTTTGACTTCTGTGATACGTCTTGTGCTTGCTAGTGACTTCTACCAAGGTGCTCAAATGTTACCTAGTTCTCTTTCATGATGTCAGTAGAAACTTGAAAAGATGCCTGTCATGCTGTCAGGAGCTCTCTTGTTGTACTCCTTTGTGTAAGAAAGCAGACTCCTCTTCTTTCATGTGTTGCCTCTGTCAGATCAGAGGCTTTAATAGGCGCTTGCAGAGTTCTTACTCCGAGGGAATTTGCCTTATGCTTGGACACTTTGGTAGTGTCATTAAGAATACTTCAACCTTTGCTGAAACCAACAATTTGACTTGAAATTTCCTTTTCATTTGTTAGACTATAGGATCTATGGGGAAACTGTCATTAGTTGCTCAAGACAAGTCCTTGTCACCAGTGCAAATTAATTTATCTTCCTTTTTTTCAGGCATGTACATTCTAATGAGTTTCTGATTTGATTTGCAGGCTTTATAATACATCTTTATAGAAATAGGATTTTTATTGATGTCACAGCACCTTAACTCCTGAATATTTGTGATACGCAGTGTGCAATCCTCTCTGGCTTTCCTTTCAAGTGGGGAGAGAGGTTAGGTTTTGTGAAGAACATTATGGAATTGTTCAGGACTTAATATGGAATGTCTAGGGAAAGGACCAAAGGCAGGGTAAAGGAGGATTTGAGGTGGTTTGGGGAGGAACAACCATAGGAAACCAGAAGGATAGGGAATGAAGGGGCTAGTGATATTTTCCTGGTGGAGGGGCTCTCTTCTATAGACGCGTGTATATATGGGGCACAAAGTGCCAGTGTCAGACCACAGTTCAGACTGGAGTCAAGCCATTGGGTCACAGGGGCACATCTTGGGGTGCCAGCAACTGGAGAGCATGGATGTTGTGGGGATATGCAAGCCAGTGTGCAGCACTAAGCAGGGCTGTTACTGGGCTGGTGAGCAGGTACGATCCCTGGGAGCTGGGTATTGAAGCAGCCATAAATCTGGGAAAGACTGAGAGAAGGGAGAGTCTGCCACTTGGCTGCTGGAGGGACCAGCAGGTCCAAGCCAACCACTGGAGGTGTGGTAAGGTCTTGGGGCTGGTTGAGAGACTCATTTGCATGTGTATGTCTCTGGGCATGAAGCACTTAGCTGCAATAACATACTTTTGTCCTGGGCAGCCATAGTGGAGACCAGCACAAGGAGCCCTTTGTGTTGTGTGTGTCTGTTGGAGATACGTGCTCAGCCTTGGTACTGGCTGGAACTGGGAATGGAATCAGCAACCCATTACCCATTTGGATGCAGTTTGTGTGTATGGTTGTCTCTTTCCTCTGCTTGCTTTTGTGTGTGGCTAAAAATAGCACGAGGTAGACTCTTGGGATGTATCTAACATATCAATGAGGCTTTTTACAGATTTTGATTTGAAAGAGGTGTATTTACCAAATTATATGTCTAAAGATAGCAAATACTATCAATGTGCTGTCAATATATATAGCAATATATTATCACTTTTCACTTTAGATTATTCTTTTTTGGGGGCAGCCCTCTGAAAATCATACCTGATATCAAGAGGGCCTCTGGCCTCTTCTGTAGGAGCCCAGCGATAGCTGCCCTTTTCTGCACAACCTGTAACACACATTTCCTGCTTTCAAGGAACAATGAATGGGTAGAATTTTGTATAGAAATGAGTACAAAATGTAAAGAACTGGAGGATGAGTAAGCATATGGTGGTATAACTATTGCCTTCTGAAAATCAGACTCTGACAACAGGGAGTCTTTGATAGCGGTCTCAGCTTTTAGCACTGTTTGCTGTGCTCTAGTTTGGAGCATAAGTGTTGTTTTGAAGTGAATTTCCTAATTATCTCTCTTATTATGCCATGCCTCATGTCATGGAACAGTTTTATAGTAGACAAAACTGGCTTACATTTGGATGAAAATAAACTGGAAGATGCATTCCCAAATGTTGCTGAGCATTTGGTGCACAGAGCAGTTTAAATCTGGGCTGGA
This sequence comes from Strigops habroptila, assembly GCF_004027225.2. Lineage (NCBI taxonomy): Eukaryota > Metazoa > Chordata > Aves > Psittaciformes > Psittacidae > Strigops > Strigops habroptila. Next base: position 9,346,943 of record NC_044277.2, read on the forward strand.
ATAAACCTGTCTGAAATGTACCTTATGTGGATAAAGTATATTTTGTTTTACAGATCCTATCCTAATCTTGTGCTATACTTGTGGCTATAGTAGTATATATACTATACTATAGCTATATGTATATAGTATATATACACACTATATATAATATATATACACTATAGTATATATACTATGCTACATATAGCTATAGCGGTCTTTATTTTATGAAGCAGCACAAATATGTCTGTTTGCTTTTCCTCCTTTAAACAGCAGCAAAGCTTCACCTTCCCCACACTCTAAAGGGGCTTTGTTCCTGGGCACCATCCTGACAAGGGACCTGCGAGTAATACATACCCCTTGAAAATACTCTGGCTTGCAAATCTCCTTCCTCTCTTCCTTATTGTGCTATGTATTTAAATGCTTTCCCCCTGTGCCGCTGCCTCTGCTTCACTGTTTGTATTATTTCCTTAACAGCAATTTTTTCCTCTCTGCCTCTGACTTTGTCAGTTGAATGTCTGTAAAATAATCCCTCGTTTATGGTCCTCAAGCTCTGTCTTTCATCTTTTTATAACTATTGTGAAATGTACCACACAATCACATCCACCATGGGAGATAGTTATCTACAGTTGCCATCACCTACTGTATTATGTGTCCTTAACTATGATTTTTATTTGTGTACATTACACACACTGTACGTAACATTGGCATTATAGCAGTCTGTTTCTCAATTTTGGAACTCTCTGATTTTGTGATTAACAAGTGTTGCCTTTATGACTGTTCAGTATAGAACTAGAGTTTGAATGCGTTCCAAATGCAAATGCTTAGAAAAATAGTTCTTTACTGAATCTTCTATTTATATTCCTCATGTGAATGAGCTGGAGGTTTTCTTACTTTCTTCCTCGTATTCAGGCAGAATACAAATCAGCAATAGGAATTTTTTTTGCACCATTGCACACAGCTTCCTTTTCTATTGCTCCATTCTGTTTGTGTCCTGCCTTCAGCCCTGCTCCAACACAGCCCTTAGCATTCTGTGCAGTCCCAGCTTCCAGAGAACCAAATAATGCGACGTTCATGGAAGCTTAAAAGACTGCAGTTGCCAGGTGTAGGATTTACTCTGCTCTAGCTGCCTGCTGGTAGCTTGTAATAAGCCAAGACAAAAATAGAATCCAACAATATTCTCTTGCGAATTCACAAGGAAGAAGATTTGTGGGCATGGGAATGAAGGTATCTTTGCTTACTCAGCCCATAGCTGTCCCTAACCAAGGTGGGAAATGGATGCCTATGGAAAGAGTGCAGGAACAGTATGCAGTGCTACTTGTCGTCTTATGCTCAAAGAGACACTTTGAGCTGGAGTTCCATCGTGCATACAAATATCTCAAGGCTGGGTGTCAAGAGGATGGGCCAGACTCTTTTCGGTGGTGCCCAGCAACAGGATAAGGGGTGACGGGCAGAAACTGAAACACCAGAAGTTGCATCTGAATATGAGGAAGATCTTTGCTCTGAGGGTGGCGGAGCACCGGAATGGGCTGCCCAGGGAGGCTGTGGAGTCTCCCTCTCTGGAGACATTCAAAACCTGCCTGGATGTGTTCCTGTGTAACCTGCTCTGGGTGACTCTGCCTTAGCAGGGGGTTTGGACGAGGTGATCTCCAGCGGTCCCTTCCAACCCCGACCATTCTGTGGCTCTGTGGAAAACTGTTATAATTGAATCAAGACTTACTGACTTCAAAGCAGCATCACTACCATGTCTTTTACCATTTCTGTTTTGCCTACCCTCAATTTAATCCAAACCTGTGATGATGTAAACTACAGTTTTGTTGTGATTTGTCTCATAGATGTTCACCAATAATTTATTTCTAATTATTGGTCAAAATGTTCTTGTGTCAAGTTAGATACTTCTCAAAGGCAGCGTACCTTGTTACCCACACTAGTAAACAAGGCAGTAAAGGGCTGATCTCAACATAGTGGGTTTCTTATGTATGAAGAAATCTCTGTTAAAAATGTTACTTTTAAAAGGCCAGGAACTAGCTTAGTAACTGTTGCTTCATTTTTTGGTAAAGGATTATGGAGTTTATTAAAATGGCTTTCTGAAAAGACTTTATGCTTTTAGGATTTCAATTAAATGCATTAGTTTAGTAACTTTCCATTCACTGCAGAAAGACTGGATATTCTGCAATAATATAAAGAAGTTAACTGACTTTCACTCGTGGGTATAGGGCAAAGATACAACATCAAACACCTTGTGAAGTCTGGCAATAAATCACAGCCTTTCTTTTTCTGTGACTGTAAAAACAAACATTCTCCAATCTATGCATGAAACAATTGGCTCTTGTTCTCTTTTAAGACATACTGTAAAATACACAACGGAAACTTGAACAAATTAGTTTTAAGTTTAATCATTCCACATTGCTAAAGCACATCAGTGTAATCTGTGAGATGCGGACTAATGTCTAAGGGCTCTGTACGTTTAAAAACCCAAATGTATGAAATGTTTCATTGGTCTGCTGAACATAATTGTTCAAGTAATAGCTTCCTACTTAATTATTACTAAACCTTTCAGAAAATCTTCCCCTTTCTATGTGTAAATACCCTTTGAGGGTGCTGAGACACTGGCACAGGATGCCCAGAGAAGCTGTGGCTGCCCCATCCCTGGCAGTGTTCAAGGCCAGGCTGGACACAGGGGCTTGGAGCAACCTGCTCTAGTGGAAGGTGTCCCTGCCCGTGGCATGGGGTTGGAACTGGAGGAGCTTTAAGGTCCTTCCAACCCAAACCAGTCTGGGATTCTGTGATATATAGAGAAACCAATTAATATATAATAGTTCTATTTTGGAGTGGCCCAACTTTAACCAAACAAAATGTTACAGTTGAACAACAAAAAAAAAAAATGTTACAAATGAAGATGTAGTATTTCTGTTCTTTAACTAAGAGCCACTATATTCTCAAATCACACCACTTCTGTGGTAGCTAAAACTGGAACCCCTGTGGCAGGGGGTTGGAACTGAATGAGCTTTAAGGTCCCTTCTAACCCAAACCATTCTGTGAAATAGCTTTTGGGGTTTAGCAGTGACAGCTGATATGCAGATATGAAGAAAACAAAAGCTGTATGAAGGAGGAGGAAAAAAGGTCCTAGTTTGCTACAGGACTTTTTTCTTTTCCTTTCCCCAGTTTTTTTTTTTTAATGAGATTTATCCGTTGCTTGGTGTTGTGCATATATGGTTATCTACTGGGGAATTCTTTTTCATTGCAGCTTACATATCAGAAATACCATTAGTGAGTGGAAGGACAGCTGTGCTGGGATAGTCCAGGAGTTGATAAAAGCCTGGGATCTTTTCTGACAGCGCCAGCAGCAGGTGACAGAGTGTAGGAAAAGGGCAGAGATGCAGGGATACTTTCTCCAAGATGCTCTCCCAATCTCCAGTAACTTGCAGTTCAGGCTATGGCAGAACAAAGGTGTTAAATTTGCATTTAATGGCCATGCTGGAGTTCTCTTCTGTGATTTTATCCCTTTTTTCCAAGTATATAAAATTTTAGGATCCAAAAGTTGTTCCACAGCTTATCCTGTGCAGTGCAAAGCACTCTGCTCTTCTAGTTTTTAGTTTCTTAGTTCGACTCGGTACCTGCTGGTTTGTTTAAAGTCCTCTGCCCTTTGTGTCAGAATAGGCTGTGTTCAGCCGTTGGATACCCACTTCTCTTTGCCATTTGGGATTTTTGTAGGCTTGTGAGGTCAGGCCGGATGCTCGGCCTCTGTCTCGTCATCTGCTTGTCTCCAAAGACGCACTTTGTGCCTGCTGCAGAGATCTGAAGGGTTGGACTTATTGTGACAGGTAATGGGGAGGAGTAGGTGGGACTTTAGCAGGGGCTGCTTGGTGAAAGGAAATCCAAGATTAAGTATTTCTGGAAAAGCTACTGTCAATTTCTTACAACTTCTGTTCCACCACTTAGTGTTTTCTTTCCATTGAGTTCTCTATCATGGCCAGCTTCTGGCCTTTTGAATTAAATTCACCTTTACTAAATAACGCTTTCTCTCTGAGTGAGGAGCATGCTGAGAGGAAGTGCTGCTTGCTTGGAGGTGATGTGTGGTGTAGTCCATAAATGGTCTTTCAAAAGTAGCAGGAGGTATTTAAACTAGGTTAGTCGGGAGTTAATAGTACATCACACTGAAAGTGTGCCTGAAGTGCTTTTCAGATTTGGCTTGAATTGATGTCATCAAGTGCAGTAATTCTGTAAATGTAAAACTTGAGCCCATGCTTCAGCAATGTAAAGACCATGAGAAAAGGCATCACGAACTCCAGTTAGGTTTTAAATAGTTGAATTTCTGAAGGCTATAACCATTTTAAAATCGAGAGAAAGAATGTGAGATTCTAAAAGGAAATCTGTAGCCTGAGTCACCCCTGCTGGCGAAGGAGGAAATTGAATTTAACTCCTACATGCGTGAATGTTGCTGCTTTTTCACTGAGTTGGTTTCTAAGCACCCAAGTTTTACAGTCTCAGAGTGTATCTTCACAGATCACAAGTAGGTGGATTGCAAAGGATGCAGCTGGGATGGAACAGATCTTACTGTAGTTGAAATATTAAAGATCATCTGTCTTCTCCGGTTGTGGTCACACAGCAATTTTAATCGAAGTTTGTGCATCTTAGCGTAGAGCCACCATGTGTGTGGCTGCCCTCCTTTGTGCTGGCCCTAATGCAACAAAAAAGGCAGTTTTCATCTGATCTAGTTCCTTGCCTTTGTGGCTTTGTGAACGGCAGTGTGCTGGTCCACAGGAGGTAGTGGGAGTAGTGAGTGGTTGGCAGAGGGAAACAGGGAAACCATCTCTTTCAGGTCCTGTGGAGCTACCAAGCGCTCCCGCTTCCCACAGCAACCTGCACGGTTGCCTGTTGACCTGTTGCTTCTGGTCATGGTATACCAGCTGGAACGTGGAATGCTGTTGATGTTAACCTTCATTTGCTTAACCATTTCATCTTTCCTGGCCAAATTTTCATGATATTACTCACCTTTTTTTCTATACATTTGTTCTGTGTTCCAAAGAGAATCTTTTAACCACACGCATACATTTAGTGTATATCACAAGACGCATTGTTCGTAGACATATGAAACAGTGGAGCAGTTGTTATTTCCTAAGGCAAAGGAGAAAATTCCATCTTCCTTCATATGCCTCCACTGAATTAAATTGCATTTGGAGGTTTTAATTTTGTATTAGAAAATAAACTGAAGAAGCTGCAGAAATTTAAAAATTAAGAAAGAATCTTTCCAGTTAAGTAAAAGTGTTGGTGAAAAGCTGCTACATTCGTAGGTGATAACAGTGTGTGATATCCCATATGTTCTGTTCAAGGCTTCTGTGCAACCTTGTGAGAGCTACTGTGCCCTAACTTAAAATACTGCAGCCTACTAATCTCCTGTTGTTCTGGTACCTCAGGCTGTCTCGTTTTTATGTGCAATCATTCATCCATTGTATGAGCTTCTTGAGTATCTTTTAGACTGATGTTGATATTGATTTTATATAAGCACTAACTGCATCCATTAGGATTAGCTGATATGATTTTTAAAGTGAGTTGGAAGGAATGAATTGTTCTTGAGAACCAAAGTAATCTTAAGATAAATGCCAGAAAGTAAAGATTTCAATATTAGTTTTAATATTGTGCTGGGGGTGGGATTGCGTAGTTTAAAAATCATTTGGACTAAAATATGTATAACTTAGTTTCCAATTGAATAGACTTTCCCACTCCTGTAGGGGAGGCTTTAAACTGTGCAATTGCTTTATCTTATGTTTAAGTGTAACCTATATTTTCTAGTTACATATTATCCAAGAATGAAAAGCTACATGGTAATGATCAGCTTTGTCCATGCACTCTTGTTACCCTGTGGTAGCAGTCCTGGTTTTCATTAGCTTTCCCAAATTCCTTTCTTGGTCCTGAATCATAAATTAGATTCCTTATTTTAGAGAAGAATATTGCCAACCTGTATGCTTCGGAAGTGATTTATATCCTCTTCAGCTCTAGGACTGCCGTTTAAATAAACCCAAACAAAATAAACCCAGAACCCAACAATATTTTCCTTCTCAGTGGTGTTTTCCAATTCTTCCTGTATACAAAGGTGTTATTTCCAAACTTTGCTTTGCCCTGAGTGCGTTAGTTTATATTCTAGCTAATCCTGTGGGATATGTCATTTGATGATTCACTGAAGCTGATTCTATTCTCGCCTTCCTTGGTGCTTCTTCCAGAAGACAAGTTGCAGAGACCCATGTGTTAAACTCCCTTAAATAAGTAGTAATCTGAAACATGGATGTAGGAATGCCTCTTCCGAAGGGAAGGATGAGAGTAAGCAGACTGAAAACCTACTTTCCACACAATATTTAATGTCACAAGGAAAACATAAACTGGTTGGTTGGTGGTGGTGGTTGGTTTTTTTGTGGGTTTTGGTGTTTGTTTGGTGGGGTATTTTTGTGGGTGTTTTTTCACTCCTAGCAAAATAAACTAAAAGTCAAGAGCTGCTGCTCGAATGTGGCTGTTGCTGAATAAATTGCTCTTGCAAGACTATTGATTTTTGAAGAAGTTAATGCTCATTGCTGTGTTTAAGGTCCCTTGTATCTATGATTCACTATGTGTGGATTATATACAAGGCCTATGTTTTATCTGACAACTGCTGTTTTACAGAGCAGGGTGTGTTGCGCAGGTATTTGACAGTGTGGGTGTATGCCTGAAAGTCCAGCAGAAGTGGCTTAAGCCCTGGCTTGAAGAAGAGAAGGATGACTGTGCTTGGTCTTCTCTAGTTCTACTGAACTTGAACCTTCCACTTCGGTGCTGTGTATGTGGGAAGTTGTTATCTTTGACTAATTTTTGCTTTTGAATCTGTGGCATTTGAATGCCTTCGAAGCCTCAGGTCCTCAAACAGCCGCTTCTCTCCCATCTGATTCCCAAGACTTTTCTCTTCCTGAAAAATCTTCTGTTTTGGCTAGTTTGCATGAGCTGCTTCACAGTGCCTCCCAAAATGATTAAAGAATGTAATTGAGAAGTGTCATAAAATTTTGGGGGGGAGAAGGAAGGGAGCAGTTAAATACTCTCTGACAAAACAGTTCTTTGTTCATCTACTTGCACAACTGTAACCTCGTGTTATGAATGTGGCATTATTTGTATTACCAATATTCAGTTAAATCTGTGATCAGACAAATCAGTTGCATTGTCTAAATGGAAGACTGTAGCTATTTGTGTATCTGACAGTAAGTATTTTAAAGTTGTTGCTAGTGTAATTTAAGTATGTTTAGGATCTTGGCTGTAAAATATGTCTGAAGATTAATATTAAGAAAATGTATAGAATGTTCTCTAATACAGTCTTAAAAGAGAAGCAGCGTAGGACTATTTTTACCCAACACAATACTATGTTGAAAGACGCTGTGAAGTAAGTAGCAGTTTCCTTGCAAAGCACTCGTACTGTTGCCTAACATACTGGAAATTACTGCTAAATTCATAGAAGTTTCATTGTAGTTTTAAAACAATACCTTTAAATCTGTATTTAAAGTGTTCTTCCCATGGAAGGGAAAGTGGTAGCTTCTGTGTTGTCCCAATGACTTTGTCAGGTCATGTACACAGTTTGGGCAAATTAAGGATTTCAGTGGTGTTGGTATATCCTTTTCTTTCCCCCTTAATTGATTGCTGTAGCTTATGCACTTGTATGGAAGTCAGAAGTTCCTTTCTAGGTTTAACTGGCTTGCCAGTGCTCATCATGTGTGCCAACCCCTTCAAAGAAACCCTGGAGAATCTAATTAGATGAGGGGCTTTGCTTTAGGTTGGGTATCCCTTCGTGTTCCACTGGATTTTACTTGGATATTGAGAAAGCAGAGCTCATTCTGGCCTTAAGTTGTATATAGAATGATTCTGCTAATAAAAGCATACATATCATTACCTAATATGTATTACATATTTATGGGATGGGGGTTTTTTGGCCTGTCTTGCTCTTTAGGTCTGTTGGTTTTCTTTACCACAGCAAAGATGAGAAGCACATCTTAGTTTTCTAATGCCTATTGCATGTTGATCAAAAGGAGTGAAAGGTGATATAGGATTAAGTAGAGGTTTTAAGATGAGGCTTTTATTAAAGTTTTAGAATCGACTATTCTGATTATCATGCTTCCTGTTCTGTAATTTCCCCCACTAAATTAAATATATTCAGAGAATACGTGTGTATTGAAGCACAGGACATGGAACTTCAAGCTTAACTCTAATGCTCCACATCTCAATTATGCTCTTGTGATTGTTTTCCTTTTTGTAAGGAGAGACTCAAACCCGCTCTTGTGCATTTTGTAAATCAGCTCTAGCCAAAGTCTGATCATAATGGTTAGAAACACAACTCCTGCTAGATATTGTAAACCTTCTTGATTCCATTTTTAACTTTAGCCTTAAAACACCAACAGAAGTGAATGTGTGCTTATTTGCTGGAATACTGATCCTTTGTTGTTATTCCCCCTCTCACTGTTACCCTATAGCATCGGTCTACGTTACACACCGTAAGAAGGGTTAGATGATAGACTCTCCTAACTGGTCATCTGAATGCAGCTCTGAATTTCATAGTAAGTGGTGGTGGTGGTTACAGCTTTAACATGATGTAAGATTGAAGTCTTATTGAGTCTGTCATCATAGCATTCTCCAGTAACAAAATGAAACTGAGCTAAGCAGCGTCCCAGGATGCTGTATAGTCTGCAAGGTTCATGTTGTGATAGAAATGCCTTTATTATTTTAAAATTAAACTCTTGAAATCTGCAGCTTGGAACAGATGGACACAATTAATTGTTTATATACATGTGTGTATCTATATATATAAAACAGCTTTAATGCATTAACATACCTGCTTTTTATCTCTGAACAGAATAATTCTGAGACGGAATGTTGCAGTCATGCATCAATGTGCTCATATAAGTATTTCTGCAGGGGTTGTGAGGAGGAGGAGCATGGATTGTCTCTGTTCTCAAGTAAGGGACCACGTCTCCCCCCTTCAGGATGCAATTTTTTTAAAGTCAAAAGGGTTTGTAATAGTAGCAGTAATGTTTTGAAACATCTTGGTCCACCATGAACACGTTTCTGATACTCTCCGTATCTCTGCCATGGCTAATAGCAGACAAATATCAATACTGACTGAAATCCATAGGGCGAGGCCGTGTAAATGTCCTGTGTAACTGCAACACCACTGTGAGGCTGTCAGTGCCCGAGTGAGGCAGTGCTTTGTTTATCCCTGAATGTCACTTCTGAGCTTCTGTAGCCTTCATACAATCCGTGTGCGATATTTGAAGAATTTTCCTGCCTGAGAAGGTGGTAATAATTGTAACTCATGAGTCCTGACCTAGTGCATTTTCCCACTTTGTCCAGATAATCATAGAATCATAGGATAGTTAGGGTTGGAAAGGACCTTAATATCATCTAATTCCAACTCCTCACGCTAGACAATATCATCCAAGGCTCTGTCCAACCTGGCCTTGGACACTCCCAGGGATGGAGTGTTTACCACTTTGGGCAACCTGTTGCAGTGCCTCACCACCCTCACAGTAAAGAACTTCTTCCTCATATCTAACCTGAACTTCTCCTGTTTCAGTTTAAACCCATCACCCCTTGTCCTATCGCCACAGTCCCAGATGAAGAGTCCCTCTCCAGCATCCTTGTAGGCCCCTTCATAATATCTGTGAGTTACTGGGATAACAGCTTAAACACAGAGCGTGCTGCAAAATATCTTGTGGTTTCAACAGAAAGAGAAGAGTTGACACAAGAAGAAAATACTTTGTGGTGGTTAACTGTGGTGTGGCAGCTGAAGAGCTCTCCTGTTAGTGAAATTTACGGTCAGATGCAATGTGGGGAGCAATTCTCCAGAGAAGTTGCTAAGAATCACGTTTCTTTCTAACAAATCTGTGTCTGCTAGCTCATCTATTTTGTGCATTGGTGTTTATGCTGTTTGTGTGCCATCTTCTCTTCAATTTGCTTCATTTGAAAGACCTTACCTCAACTGCTCTCTGTTTTCTGATGTAGTTAGTTTTTGACTTTTCTAGAAAATAAATAACCTTGTTTTATTTTGGGCTGGTTTGGATTGTATTTAGTTATGTCTTCTGCATATAAGCTTTTCAGGCTATAGTTTGTTAAATGAAAATGGCAAATTACAAGTACCTTCAATAAATTAGTTTAAAAATTAGTTTATATGTTATTTCTGTGGAACTATTTATTTGTATGCTGGAAACAGAGTTTTACAGGGTATTACTTGGTAGCCAATACTTGCACTCAGAGTCATGTGTTTCCACTGGACTTGGAGAAAAGTTTCAGGAGAGGTTTGTAGAGCACAGGTACAGAATAGGCTTTTGTGTGTTAGGTTGTTAAGATCATTCCCTTTGTGCTTTTAAAGCACTGCTTAGTAATTGCTGATGTGGACAAGGAGGATCAACTCTGAGGACAAAAGACTGACAGTATGCCATGACTTGCTAAAAAGTAGAGCACGATAGCACTGCTTATTTTTAAACATGGAAGCATGTATCATGTAGGCGACTGTTCTATTTGTGTCTTGTGCAGCCACTTGCTAGTGCTGTGCAGCTTTAACACTAGCAAAAGTTGTGGGTGCAACTTGGGAGTCTTGTGTGGTGTCATCTTCAGGAGCTGTGGGCCTGGCTGTGGGTTTGCTGGTTTCTGAGCTTAACCCATGTTTCACCCCATTAACATGTTAGTGAGTGCTGCCAAAGTAAGAAACAGGTCAAATTGTGCTGCAGTGACATGAAAACTGGGACGTTTTCTTCACTGGTTTTGCTGTCTGAGGTTTGTAATTAGTAGCAGTAAAGCTGCCCTGTCTAATGCAGTGAGTCTGGATATAGTGAATGGTGGTTGTTCAACCTGTCAGGTAGTTCAAGGTACAGAGTTGCCAATGTAAGGGTACTGTTTGCACGAAGAAGCTGTGGCTGCCCCATCCCTGGCAGTGTTCAAGGCCAGGTTGGACGGGGCCTGGAGCAACCTGCTCTAGTGGAAGGTGTCCCTGCCCGTGGCAGGGGGTTGGAACTGGGTGAGCTTTAACAGTCCCTCCCAGGCCAAATCATTCTGTGATTCTGTGGTATTTATCACCAAGCTTAGTTTCTACCCAGTGCAAGCTGTGCCTGTGGGGAAAAATTTGTATCTGTCACTGGATGTTTTCAAGTGTTGTCACTAGTTGTGGGCATTTCAGCATCTCCTACACAACAGAAGGTAGAAAATGAATGTGTTCTGTGTCATCATTTTATCTGGAAGCAAATCTCATGGGTTTATTTTTCAGTTACCTCCTAAAGGCACCTTGTGCACAAAATGAGCTGAACTCAGAACTATGCATGTCACTCAGCTGAGAACCTAAAGGAAGGAACTGCCCCAAATATTGTTAAATATTCCCAAATGTGCCAGAGCGTGCACAAGATCAAATGGCTGCTCCATGCTCATTAGGAATACTGTGATGCTAACTTCATTTCATCTAGAAGTAATCACGCATAGATAGCAATTAGTATCTATGTTCAGAAAAGGCTTTGGGTAGGAGTCTGGTTGCAAAGAGGAATCCAGAGATCAATTGTCAAACCCAATTACAATTAGCAGCACTGGACTTTAGAGGTTTACAAGCAATTATCTACTCAGCTTCCATTTGAGTAATACTTGAAGAATAACTCAGTGACTATTATTTTTGTAACTCTCTAGAGACTACACAGGGGAGCTTTGCTCATCTAATGTGACCTTTACAGCACTGAAGGGCTGATGATTTTTCTCACATATGCCAGTTTGGAGGGAGGCTGTTGCATTGCATCAGGCCCTTTAACTGGCAGCAGGAGATGCTGAGGGAAGTTCAGCTAATGGGATCACTGCTAAGCTTTGGCATTACCTGAAAAAAACAGATTTACTGGAAAAATGTATTTCCCAAATTTGATTGCTGATTAGTTGATGGTTAAAAAGGCCAAGTTGGATGGGGCCTGGAGCAACCTGGTCTAGTGGAAAGTGTCCCTGCCCATGGCAAGGGGTTTGGAACAAGATGATCTTTAAGGTCCCTTCCAACCCCAACCATTCCATGATTCTATGAAAACCCTTGAAGCTTCCAATTTTCAGGGAAATCACAACTTTTTAAAACCCATAATACTATCTTTTAATTGGTCTCATTGGGAGTAGCTGGTACATGATGGTGTACGAAGTGTTGTTGGCAGCAGTTATTACACTGCCAAGTGCTTATTGATGTGTTGGTTTGGTTTGTTTTCTCTCATTTGGATTCTTTTGGGTTTTTAAGTAATTCAGGGTAAGTTCAAACTGTGCCTGTCTGTACCCATCTTTTACATAAAGGGATTAAGTGTCTCTAGAAAATTCTTAACCAGTCCCCTATTTTTGTCATGTAGACACGTGCTGAGACCAACAGTTGGAAACAGACTTTGCCAGTACAGATTGAGTGGGGAGGGAAGGACAGGAAGGATGGTTTGAATCACTTCTCCATGTACAGAGTGAAGTGAGTTTGATAGTGTGCTCCTGTCCAAGTGGGTCAGCTACAAAGGGCCAACACTTTTGTCTTCTCCTTTGGTTGTGTTTCACTGGGGAAATGATGATGTTTTGTCTCGTTGCAATTTCAGTGGCATGTAATAACTTACTAACATGCCTAGTCTATGTGTGTTATCCTTCTGATAAAGTTTGGATTTTATTGTGAAGAAAACCGATCCTGGTGCTGAAGAGCCATAACTTTGTACAGTGCCATTGCTTTGCCTCGTTGCATGGACACTGTAACTGGGACTTGAGCACATGGCAACTGTGTTTTCCGGTACAGGCAATAGTAACTGTCAGTCACTTCTGTGCCAGGGTTAGATCAGTGTGTGAATTGGGAAGTGAAAGGCTTCCTGCTTATAGTCCCTTGAAGCCAATATGTCATCCGTGTATTCTCTATGAAATAATTAATCTTGTATCTGACAATACCTGCGTGTCATTATGAAGCATGTGTTATACCCATTTATGTGTATAACCTCAAATCTTATACTTCACATGGATTGCTTGGTGGTTTAATATAGAAAAATGTATTCTTAAAATACATGGAGGGGTTTTGTCCTGAGTGCACAGATTGCTCTTGTGCTTGTAGCCTTCCAGCTTCTCTCATGGGTTTGTCTTGTGCAAAATATTGTAATTGTTTAAAACACTTCTCTTTTGGTATATTACTTTTGTGGTTGGGTTTTGGTAGTGGTAGGATATGGAATTTTTTAGGGCAAACCTCCTCCAAATGGGGTGAAATTCTAACCCTCCTCTGATATGAGGATGAGCAGTTTGTTCCAGTTGGAAAACACATCTCTGGATAATAATCTACTTGATGGGATTAATAATGTATGCTGACATATTAATGTGATTCTCAGTGCCTTGAGCCACTCTCTTTACGATTGTAAGGCTGAAACAGAAATCAGTAGGGTTTTTCCTCTTGAAATTGTAGAGGTTTTCAAGGTGCACAAAACATGTTTGATGTTTTAGTAGATCTAGTGGGCTGAAGGGACCATAGCATCCTCTGTGCAAATGTGTGTCTGCTTCTGGGATGATACTGATTTATAGCAGAGCTAAATTTAATGTACGTGAAATGCATTTGTGATCAGTTTCTGTAATAGTAGTTTTACATCAATCAAGAAAGGAAGACATTTGTGTTGCTCAAACCATCCTTTTCATGTTTATTAGGAATGAGTACATCAAATAGTCTGAAGTATGATCCCTAGTATATAGACTTTGATATACATATACATACAGATACATATTGCTATCTCCACACATATACACACACAAATATATGTATTTATACATAATGAAAAGACAGAAGGTTCTACAGAAAGAATGTGATCTATTTAAACATGAGTTTGCAGTTTTTAATACATCAAAGGTTGAGAGCAATCCAGAATGTAGCACTTCAGACACTGCACAGTAGTAGTTTCAGGTATAAAATTCAGTAGCTATTAAAACTGGCCCGAAAATAGAAACACCCTTTACTGAGAAGAGGTCAGATTCTAAAGGGCTGAAGGGAGGCAAAAGCAGTATCTGCAAGGCTCTGCCTCATGTCACAGAGAGGACTGCAGTGTGGGTTATGGGATGTCAGCACACACCTATTCTGGCCTGCTACTGACGTGTGTGCTGTGTCATGCTAGTAAAAGTGTACGTGCAGCTACCCCATGATGTACATCAGTGAAATTAACCATTGGGAGGACTCACCTTCCTCCTCCCCAAAATTAATCTGGTTTTGTTTCTTCAGGTGGGCAAGTTTTTCAGTTTTTGTGTTTGTATGAATAGCTACCAGTGATGTACATCTTGAGAGGGAGGGTGCTGCAAGAAGTCTTGCCTCTGAATGTGAAATGATCACTCTAAGTACAAATCTTTGTCAATGTGCAATGGTCTGATGGAAGGTGAGCTAAATCCAAGGTGCTCAAACAGAGACCCTGGTTTTCCTGGAGCTAAGGTCATCACAGCAGTCTCTGAACTGGGTCGCAGTGTGTAGCCAACATGAGTGCTCTCATGAAGAAGGAGAGACCCCACTTTCTTCAGCAGTACAGATCTGAACTAGGTTGGTGGTTTGAAATTGCAGGTTCAAAGTAACTGAATTTTAACTGAAAGGAGAAATTAAATCTGGGGTGACTGTCCGGGGGGTTTCCAAACTGATTAGTCAGAAGAGCTGATCTTGCATGATCAGGGTGTTTTCTTATTGAGCATAAGCTTCAATATCAGGGAATGCAGCAATATGAAACCTTGACAGGGCGTATGTCAGAGATCATGTATAGCAAATCTGCTATGTATGAGGGGCAAGCAGTTTTCCATGCTTAATTTTATATAAGCAGACTAAATAGAATGGTGGTTTTTTTCCTTAATTTCTTCATGAATATGTTCAGGAGTTTTTGTGAACCCAAATTTTGCATTATTTTGAATAAAGATGGAGCTTGTCCCAAAGATGACCATTGTCAAGAATAAAGCTTTGTTCATCCAAGGAGGTAGTAAAGCTGTGTTGCAGGTCCCTTCAGTAGACTGTCTTTTCAGAATGCATAACATGGTAAGAAAAGAATCTCTCAGGGAGGTTAAAAAGGCCTCCTGGGAACTGGTATCACAGAAATGAAGAAGCATTTTCCAGGGATGGGTGATGATAAGGAAGAGTTCAGTGTGTAGGAAGGTAGGAAGGAGTGCATCTGAATACCCAGAGACTGTCACAGAGACTCCTTGGTTCTCTAAGGCATTGTAGTTTTCAATAAGATAAATGTCTGTCACTTCTACTGGAAGATCAGACTTTGTGTTTTCTGACATGGGGAGTAAAAATATTTAGTATTCTAAATGCTGGAAAGTAAAATTAATGGGTACTCCAAAGTGTGCTTTCCCCTAAAAGGGGAAAGCAAGGGCTGTTCTGTCTAGTTTAACATACTTAAAAGGTAACTTTACTCTGGAATAATAATTGAATTGAGCATTGAATGCAGCTTAATTCCTTAATTCCTTTACAGCAGAGTGCAGCTAAAAATCATTAGCCATTCAAGAGGAATGTAATATATTTGGACACAAACCACCTACAGTTACATAAAACAAAAAACCAACCACCAAAACCCCCCACATAAACCCACTCCAAAACCCCCTGGGTAACAGTTTGTGTGTACCTGGAATCCTGTGTAGGCTTGGGTTTCCACTGCAGTAGGCATTCCACATACTGCCCCGGTATTGGGTTATAAGTGCGCATGGATTTATTTAGAGAGTTTTAGTCTAAAAGAAGAACTAGTTCACATAAAGTTCCTATTTGCAAATATAAAAGTACAAGGTTGACCTGTGATGTTATTCTGACTTAGATCACTGGCTCCTTCAGGCAGTGGATGTCATCCCTGTGTATCGCTTCGTCAGTGATTGCTCTTAAAATAATGAATGTTCCCTTCCTCTTGCTCCCACACTGGTGATTAAGTTTAATTTTATAGCAAATCCAGTTTGAAAGATTTTTCTAGTCCATTTGTCCTAGGCTTTTAGATTGATAACATTAGGAACATGTAACATTCTTGGAGTTTTCCTATTTATTTTCTCCTCCTGAGTGTCCAGTTTGCTTCAATATTAGAATTTAGTACAAAGTTTTACCTCTGAAACATCATCAATGTTAATGATTGTCTTTCTTCCAAAATACTTGTTTCAAATTCTTACGATATCCTGCGTTCAAACTCTCCAAGGACAAGTGAATCATATTTTTTCTGGTCACTGAAGATGGAGAGAACTTCAGTAGAAATGTATAACAACCGTCTGGCATAGCATGCAGGCAGAAGTAAAAGCTTTTGACAGTGTTTGCAAAGGAACCTAAGGAGAATCACCTGCTGTGCACTGTCTGGAGAAGGAACACAGAGTTCTTCATATTTTATTAAACTCAAAACCTTTCTGTCTAGATGGAAGTCAAGTAAAAGCCACTATTTTACGGGGAGCAAAAGAAATAATGACATTTGCAGTTCTGAATGTTTGAATCTGTTGTTCTGCTGCAAAGTGAAAATTAGAGATAAATAGTATTAGAAAGCACTTAACTTCTGTGGTTCCAAATGTTCTAGTTTTAACTACCACAGAAGTGGTGTGATTTGAGAATATGGTGGTTCTTAGTTAAAGAACAGAAATACTACATCTTCTTTTGTAACAGATTCTTATGTGGTGTTCAACTGTAACAGTTTGTTTGGACCACTCCAAAATAAAATAGATTATTTGGTTTATCTCTGTATCATAGAATCACAGACTTGTTTGAATTGGAAGGGACTTTAAAGCTCATCTAGTTCCAACCTCTCTGCTACAGACACGGACACCTTCCACTAGACCAGGTTGCTCCAAGCTCCATCCAACCTGGCCTTGAACACTGCCAGGGATGGGGCAGCCACAGCTTCTCTGGGCAACCTGTGCCAGTGCCTCAGCACCCTCACAGGGAAGAATTTGTTCTTAATATCTAAGCTAAATCTACACTCTCTCAGGTTAAAGCCATTCCCCCTTGTCTTATCCCTACATATCCATGTAAGAAGTCCCTTTCCAGCTTTTTTGTAGGCCCGCTTTAGGTATGGAAGTTGCTTTAAGGTCTCCCCAGAGCCTTCTCTTCTCCAGGCTGCATAACCCCAACTGTCTCAGCCTGTTTCCATAGCAGACATGGTCCAGCCCTCTGATCATCTTCGTGGCCTTCTCTAGATTCGCTCCAACAGGTCCACATCCTCCTTATGTTGGGGCCCCCAGAGCTGAACACAATACTGCAGGTGGGGTCTCACAAGAGCGGAATAGAGGGAGAGGGTCCCCTCTCTCGACCTGCTGATCACGCTTCTTTTGGTGCAGCCCAGGATATGGTTGGCTTTCTGGGCTGAAAGCGCACACTGCCAAGTCGTCATTTAGCTTCTCATCAACCATCACCCCTAAGTCCTTCTCCTCGGGGCTGTTCTCAACCCATTCTTCACCCAGTCTGTATCTGTGCTGTAGGATGTAAGTGTGTGTACAGTGAAACACTCACTTGAACTTCCCTAGGAGCGGTATCCTCATGCATGACCATGTCTACTGCTTAACACTCCAGTTGACCTGGAGCTCCTGCTGTGGGGTTCTTTTTGAGCTTCAGTGCCCAGCGCAATGTACTTAAATCATCTCAGCTTTGAGAGTGAAAGCTCTGCTCACTGGTTAAGTTTTCGCTCGTAGAGTTGCTGGTGGTGACCCTCTATGGTGATGTACACCCTGCTATGGGTGTCGCTGCCATTCTGCCTTGGTGTGCCAGTCTCCAGACCCACAGGAGCTCTAAGCTTTAAACATTTGGATAATATTCTACCTGAGGGTCTCTGCAACAGGAACTTTGTGGTCTACAACAGCAACAGATGCAGTTGGGCTGCTACTCCAATGGTAATCCTGAGTAGAAGTTCTCCAATCTTCAATGATTTGAACATAAATATAATATGGCAAATGCTTCCAGCTTCATTAAAACTTGAGATTATTAATCTAATGTTACTTTCAGTGATGGGAAATTGCCTATGACCTAAATGGGGAAAAAATACAGGAAATGATTTCAGCATTTCTATGTATGTTCTCTGTGGACAGCTTAGGTGAATCTAACTGGATCTCTGCACACAGGACCTGCATAGGACAGTAGCTTTGAAGTTTCTTAATCCCACAAGTCTAAGCTAATGTTTACTTTGATTTTCTTTTTTGCTTTATCACAGTAGTTCTTTCTCAGGCTGATTTGATGCCTTACATCAGATTGGGAGTGGGTAGGGAGGAGTGATGTTGCTTAAAAAGGAAAGCACCAAAAAAGCTAATCCTGAATTCATCATTGCTTAGTAACATTTCATTCTGGATTTTGAAACTAGCACAGGGAATTTGAAATTCAGAATTATGGAACCCTGAAAATGCATCTTTGACTATTATTATAAATATTTCCTTTCAGTCACAGTATGCTGCAGAAAATCAGATCTTGGTCCTTTTGATTTGATATTTTTCATCTGCTCTATTTCTAAAATTATCTTGTGGAGTTTAGTGCAAGAGGTTAGTGTGATAATCCATGTCTATAATTGGAAGACTATTACTTTGGGAAAACCAGAGAAGTTAACAATTAATTTAGTAGAAACTGGAGGGCTATAGCTAATAGTTAGCATCCGCTAACTATTTCTTGGGGGTTGAATGACCTCAGACCTTCCTGCAGGCTGGATATGTTGTATTGGCTGTTGTTTCCAGCCTGTGAAACTAATCTTGGGTGTTCTGTTGATTGCTGAAGTAATTATTGAAAGTTTGTTTATTTCTTGTTATTGTAGGCATTGGATCAAGACAGAACTGCACTACAGAAGGTGAAAAAATCTGTGAAAGCAATATATAATTCGGGGCAAGGTAAGACATTGGTTTGTTTTACATGAGAACCTAATGTTTGAGAAGAGTCTTGCAATTTCTCCTGTTGAAGTGTCTAGCAGAAGAGATGCTTATCTGTTTAGGAGTGTTTGGACTTAGAAATATTCTTTGTTTGCTTCTGATTATACATCAGATTATGTGCTCTCCAGTTCTTACACCCTCGAATTCCTTCTCAAAGGCCTCTAGGAGGATTCCCAGGGGTAAATTTTCTTGCTGTGATAATATTTCAAGCAGGCACATTCAGCTAGAATGGTGACAAGCCAGTGTCCTAGACTGGATTTATGGAGTGCACTTCTACGAGATACAAGAGTGAGAACTTGCTGAAAGGTTTAAAAACTAAAAAGAAATATCTATAAGTAGATGTGTTTTATTTCTTGAACACATGCTCTCTCCTTGTGACAGGGACAATAAAAATTATGTATTTCCTTTCTTACCTAAAATAGTGGAGATTTGTCATGTTGCTTGTTCGAAGACACTGTTGATGCTTTATTGGAGCTGTAGAAATAACTTTGTGGGAGGATAGGTGGCTGGATTATGAATTGATGATCCATTTGAGTTCAGTAACAAGTGATAATCAAGCACACATCAAGGTACAAATTAGGTTTTGGAGATGTTATAAAGTCTACCTGGCTTCTACCTCTGCTTCTCTTAAGGTCTAAACACTGTGCCAAAGGCAGATATGGTAGCAGAGCTGTGCATCTTCCAATAACCCTCTGGCTGTAAATACTGGGTTGTAGAAAAGCCCAGTTTGTATTCCCTAGCAATAATAGCAAGTTTAGCAAGTGTTGTCCTTATGCAAAGGCACTTGTGAGTGGTCTTATTTCTATGTAATTCTGTGTGTTGTCCCATTAACTTGTGTTTATGGAGGTGTGGGAGTGTTTAATATATGGTAGAGTCCTAACTTTTTTCCACCAATCACTGATACTGTTGCTCTACTAGCACCATGTTTTAATTAGCTTTTCTGTAATTTCAGTTGATGGTGAGGGTTTTCCCAATAGACTATGAAGCCTGATACAAAGTGAGATTAGTATTTGGTACGTGTATATTTAGTTTTATGCTTTTAGAGGTATTCAGATGCTCAAAGCAGCTTTTCTGTTTTGGAAGTACCTACTTACTGGATTTCAAACCTAATGAAAACTGCAGAACACATGAAAAGTGTTCTGCCTGGTTTGAAATACATAAATGATACTAGAGATTTTAGCTATCATTTCATTTGAGTCTCATAATAAACGTAATATTGTTTTCAGTGCCTGTAAGTAGGCCATACTATGGCATGAACCAGTCACACTGAGTAAAAGCAATAGGAGGTTGGTTAATGATTTTAACTGGCTTCCTCTGCACTTCAAAAGGACCAGAGATAGTCAGGTAGCTGAGTTTTTGTTTGTTTTGGGGTTTAATTATTTCCTTTTTTGACAAGTCTGGTTTCAAAGGTACAACTTAGTATGATTTCTTCTGGGTAAGGCAAGCACTATGCACAATACTCTAGCTCCCTCTTCAGAATGCTATTGCAATAGGCTAAGTTAGAACTGGAAAAGGTGTGCTCAGGAGGCAGTCATGCAGTAATTAGTAAACATGGACTAGTGTTAGTGAAAGCAAGACTGAAAGCATGTGTTATGCATGTGAAACCTTGTAAGCATAAAAAGTAACTGAATTAAACTCATTCTGCCTGCTTGTACACAGAGTTGTAAGCCAGCTATTTCATTATGCTTCAGTGATGAAAGTAGATTTTGTTGATGTTTAACTTCATGTAAACCATACTAAAACCAGCTGTAAAATGCATTGTTGTTGATCAGTTCAAGAAAGAACTAAGTTAACTATTTCTGTATTTCAAAAGAAAGCCTCTAACAACAGTTTAAGATCTCCAAATTAGGATTCGTTTCACAAATGTGTACGCCAGAAGGTGAGGCTGTGCTAAACTACTGGAGTAGGAAATGTCTTCTTAAAAACTCTCCTGCTTCATAATCAGAACTCCGCTGGGCTGGTGAGAAATAGAAATTCAGAGGCAATAGAAATTCTTCTCTCTTCAGTAATCCAAGTCATACTCCTACAAAAAGTCATTGGTAGGATTTTTGGAAGTGTTTTTTTTGGGGTTTTGGAGTTTTTTGGTTTTTGCCTGGAGTAACATTTGAACAGTGGCATTCACACACTGCAGTATCTCATACAGAATTCTTCAGACAGCCCGAGCTCCCTCGTGTGCTGGTTCATGCCTCTTCATTGCTGAATGACAAACCACCAGGGACTCTCTTC
Source organism: Strigops habroptila (assembly GCF_004027225.2). Taxonomy (NCBI): domain Eukaryota; kingdom Metazoa; phylum Chordata; class Aves; order Psittaciformes; family Psittacidae; genus Strigops; species Strigops habroptila. Next base: position 9,367,988 of record NC_044277.2, read on the forward strand.
TGTTACAAAGAGAGCTTAAATGTCCCCAGATACTTTCTGCTTTTTGTGTACATCCTTCACCCATTTGTTGTATTTAGGTTTAGACCTTCTGCAGTGGAAAGAAAAACATACCAGCCCAGAAATGTGGAAATCCCTTAGAAAGGTCCCATCCTTTTTTCCCTATCTGAAAGTACTGTTTGGGAAAGTACTGTTTATGAAATCCAGCGAGACACACAAATTGATGCCTCTTTCTCACCACTTCCTCCTTATCTGCCTTGCTGTTTACTTCAGGCATGATAGATTGCATCTGTAACCAGGAACCCATCTTACGTGAGCGGTGCTTGAACTTAGTGGGGAATCTCTTCTGACTGCCTTTCCCATAACATTTGGATTGAATTGTAGCAGTGGATTGCACAATTAGTTTTGTTGTAGATTTTCAATAGCTCTTTTTTCATTACTTCCCTGGTATAACTCCCAAATATAGTCAAAAGAATTTACACAATGGAGAAAGAAAACCATAAAAATCCATGCAAGCCCCACGGTACTGAGCCGGATCAGCTCAGTCCACATGGCCTCCTGCAGTGATCAACAGCAGATGCTTGAGGAAGTAGAACAGTGCAAAGATGAGAGCATATTTTTATAAGTTAATTATTTTCAAACACTCACAGTGATCTGAAGGCCAGGAATTATCCAAGTCAGGACGCATACCCTGGTGCTGGATACTTGTTAGCAGACTCGTATAATTCATTTTGCCTAAAGAATTTAAATTTATGTAAATCTTTATCATTCCTATTCATGTAAATCTTTATCATTCCTAGTCTTGCATCAGTCCTGCTAAATGCTCTCTGCAAAGTGGTACCAAGCACGCTCCTCAGGCCTCAAGTCCCCTGAGGAGACTGGCCCTGTCCATGTCTTAAAGCGTTGGCCTCAGGCCCACCACAATGACTCAGCTGATGTGAAACTGAGGGACTTTTTGGGGACTGAGGGACTGAGGACTGTTTTGGGGCATGAGGGTTTGTAGGGAGCTTGGAAGTGCCAAAGCTTGCTAGAGTAGTGTCAGAGGACTTCTTGGGGGATGAATCAAAACTTGATTCAGGGCTGTCCATTCTATCTCTTGAAATAGGTTTCTGAATTGAATTGTTTCCACAATCACCCACAATATCTCTCTTTGTGAGGTTTATGGTTGGGGTTTGGTTTGGGGTTGTTTACAGAAACTGCATGTTTAATCATCCTTACTCTCTTCCAAAATGGCAGCGTAGACTTTATTTTCTGAAACAGAGAGGAGGAGGAGTGGATTTCGGGCAACAGAGCAGAAAATACACACAGTGTTAAGGGTTTAAGCACACTAAGGTGATGTCTTTATGTTGCTCTACTGCAGGCCATGTTCCTTAATAATTTCTGATGTTCAGCTTTGTTTTGCTTGGTATTGAATGTCAAAGTGATATAACTTCAGAACCTTTCTTTATAATGTCTAATTACACAATTGTTTCTTGAAGTTAGGAGTGTTTTCCCTCGTGTGTTACCCACCTAATGCACATGTTCATGTGCTGGCCATTCAGCGTGGGATTCCACATCTAACTTGGGAGCTACCTGGATGTGAGCCTGTTGCTGTAGACTCTGTGTACAACTAATGGATGTATGTAGAGACTTCTAGGGTGGGATACACCTGATTGTAGTTTAGATACAGTAGGATGAGCTGAGCTGTAACTTTTCCTGTGCTGAATGTAAGGGGAAGGGTAGAGCCCCAGCTCCAATATGGATATCTTTGTTGTAGAGGTCTGTGTTTGGACAGATTAATTTCACCTTTTGTTTCTGTTGCGCTGAATAATTTATAGTATTGTATGGAAAAAGAACAACAGAGTTTATCACTATGAATCTTACTTCCTAACTCATTTATATGTTGTAACATGATGCAGGCCCTGTCACTGTTTCATACAGGGCTTCACTGGTGACCTCCCTTTGCTGAGAAAATGAACTCTTCCCTTTCCCCCACCACTTCTTTTGGCCTCTCTTTCCTCTGTGTGAGGCTCATCTCTCTTAGCTGAATTCCTTTTAGTGTTGTGGTGAGGAACAGACCTTCTCAGAAATCCAAACACAACATTTAATGTGGATTTCTTGCCCCCTGTGCTTGTTGATCCACTGGAGGGGTAGTTATTTGGTTTTTTAAGTAAAAATCTATTTTTATAAAACCTATGTTTCTTGTTCAGCATTTTGTACTTATCCACATGTCCACCAGTGCTGTTCTGCACTGTAGTTTCTACAAATTGCCTGAGGAATATATATAAGCATTACTGCTCTGCTGGTACATACTTGAATTCTCAGTTTTCTCCGGAGCTCTTATTAAAAAATAACCATTATATTTGCTTCTCAGTCTCCCTGTAGTATAGAGGCTGTTATAAATAAGAGGCTTTACTTTACAACGATATAGTTTGCCTGTTTTATTCTTCTGTGTGTGGGTCCAAGTGACTTGCCATTACTCATTTTGTCAGCTTTTATGAATTCTACTCTTAGCACTTGGATTTGGTATAAATCCTCTGAAGCACAGTTGAAAGAAAATTCTTCCCTGAGAACTCAAGTGTGCCAGCGATGAACACAGATGCAAAAAGAAGTCATTTACCTTTCTGGGCTGCTTATCTCTCTGTCCTCATACTGTGATGGTCTAGAGAACCTTGCAGAGTTGCTGAGATACTCCTTGCACTGCAAATCTTTAAAAGAGGCTTTTATTACTTTTCCCTTCAGCAATGTCAGTCCAAAAGACATTATTTTTATCAAGGCCTGATAAGAATATGGTGCTCAAATATTATTTTTTTTCCTATTACTTTTTCATTACATTTCACCTTTGTGAAGGATGAAATGAGAAAGGATGCGAACTTCTTTTGCCATCCTTTTTAACCTTGCCAGCTTGCTTGCTTTTTCTGAAGTCTGAGTCTTTTTTTCCTTCATAAATGCAGCTTGGCTCTGACCTTGGTTATTTTTCCTTCAGCCTCCCATGGAATAAAGCCATTTTATTAAGTGCAACGTAAAAATAGCTTCAAGCTGATCAGGATTCTGAATCATTATATAATAATTAATAATAATGATATTATTTATTATTATTCCGTGTTTGCAGGTTACTATATCTGAAGAAAACTTTTAAAGGAGACTTTAAGGCTTCAATTTTAGTGCTGTGTTTTCTAGCTCTAGTATATAAAGGCTGTTCTTTAACCTTTCTTAGCAAAATTTGTTCTTCAGTTTCCTTACTTAATATGCACAAGTAGACGTGAATTTCACTGGGTTCAGAAGCGTGTGCTAAGTTCTGGTAATTTTTGAATGGGAAATAAACATAGCACTTAATGGATGTTGTGGGTTTCAGTGACAGTACAAATTCTTTGTGCGCCTTGGGAATCCTATCTAAGCTTTCTATCTTTGTCCTGGGAAAAGCTTACTACAAGTTGACTTTGGGCATAGACAGGTTCAGGTGACTGCCTGGGGCAGCAGAACAAGGTGGGATTCAGTCCTTAAGCCCTGGGGCTCGGCAGTGCTCGGGGCTCAGTGTAAGTGTGCTCCCTGCTTCTGGTGACTACTGCTGTGCAGCAGCAGGCTGCTCTAAGCTGCTGTGGCTGTGTTCTTCCTCACTTGCTTGGATCTGCATCTTCAGATGTATTTGTATGATTTCCCCTTAACATGTCATCCGCAATGTACAGGTTATAGCACAGAAGTATGGGATGCCACGACATTGCTGTGCACTGCACCCTACCAGGGTTCTCTCTAAGCAAAGGTAAATGCTGCACTGGGTGTTTCTCAGAGGTGATGGTGTGGGTTGTTGGAGAAGACACATATGTAAGGAAGAAATTCTTCACTGTGAGGGTGATGAGGCACTAGAACAGGTTGCACTGAGAAGCTGTGGCAGTGTCCAAGGCCAGGTTGGATGGGGCTTTGAGCAGCCTGGTCTAGTGGAAGGTGTCCCTGCCTGTGGCAGGGGGGTTGGAACTGGATCGTCTCTAAGGTCCTTTACAACCCAAAGCATTCTGTGTTTCTATGATCTTTCAGCTCAGAAAATACCACTGCTGTATCTGGTCCAGCATGTTGCTTTATGCTACATCTGCTGTTCTGTAGTGAGGTCCTCACCATAGGCTCATATACTGGATGCCCTACCAGATCCTGTTGGGTAGGGGATGATTAGTGAAGCCCCTGTCTCTGCCTGTATTCCTTTTGAAGGGAGTGGGTGCAGAGCCCATCCTTAATTGTGCATGATCCTGGCATCTCTCAGGGAGCTGCTGAAGGAGGAGGATGTCTCTGGGAAAGTCGTTTCGTTTTCATCATAGTACTGAGCTTCGTTTATGATATTGGAGAAGATACGAACTGGTTCTAGAAGACAAACATTAGCTTTTGTATGTACTGCTGTCAGTATCATGCCTTTCTCTCTAGGGTTATTAGAGTCCTTCCTACAGTACTTGTATCTAAGGAAGTAAACATGCACGTTAGAGCTTTCTCTTTGCAAAGGAAATTCCATTAGGACACTAACATTTCTGTGCTTGCATTAGGCACCCACAGGGAGATTAATGCTCTTTGCTCTAAGCATGTGGATTTACATATGTTGCATTTTAGCACAGGCTACATTGCTGATTCAGTTTTTTATCTATCTGCCTTTAAAGTCAAGTAGGGGACTACCTTAGAACTTCAACAGAAAATGTTTCCTCTCCTTTGACAAGATTTACACTCATAGCTATGTAACAAATGGAAATCTATTATCCTTATACAGTACTTGAATGTGGTGGGTGTGTGTGGTAACTACAGAATATTCCTTTTACATCATAATCAAAGCCTCATGTCTAGATTTAGGTGATTTACAATCTGGGATTCTTGGGAATTTCCTATATATTGTTCCAGGACAATGATCTGCTTCCTGTTTCCTCTTTCTGATGGGGAATTTTTTTGCCTTTCCACAGATAAAGGAAACAGTCCTTGTCTTCAGCTCCTTTTCAGTCTCTTTACGAAATTACTTTTGGAAATACTCTGTGAAACAACACAGTGCTTAAAATCAAAATGCTGAGAGTCATTGTGGGGTTAGAAGGGCTTCACAGGCAAGGATGGGGTTTCATGATCTAGCAGACTTCTTCCCAACCTTCCTCCATTATCCTTCCTTTTCCTTCAGCACTGTTGGGTACATTTGAGCTTTATTATCTCAGGACTGCATAAGTCAAAGCTCCTTCTTAGATAGAGTCTTCTGTGTATATTTATGCAACAGCTTTTACATCAAAACAAAATGCAGATTTTATTGTTATAGAGTGGTTTCCTTGGGTTTAATGCTAAGCCACTGGATTAAAACCGTATGCTTTTCGAACAGTTTCATTTAAAAACATACTGCTTGAATTACAATTCCATATTAACATATGATTAAATATTTGGCCTTTTGAAAACCTCAGTGTTAATGTCTGTTTGGAATGTAACTTGTCAGACGTGTGGGGTTTGGGCTTTGGTTTGGATAAATATGGTGAATATTTATTTGTCGTCTTAAAGGTTTTCACTAGTTTTTGTTGGAGCTTTAGTGCACTGTTGTTTTGAGTACCCATAATACCTTAAAAGTGTGATTGTTTAACTCTGCATCAGCTCTTGGTTAATGTCAAAGTAGATTCATGTACTGTGGGACATTATCCACAAGCCTTGTTTGAAACTTACGACTTCCATTTTCTTCCCCCCTTTCCTTGTAATCCAGATGCTTTCGGGCAATGTGGCAACTTGAAAACTATAAAACTTATGGGTTTGTGGGAGAAACATGCTACCTATTGGCAACTATTTTCTCTTTCTTCTCCCTGTCATTACACAGATCTTCTAGTTCAGTAGGTTTTGTATTTGTGGCTGACAGAAAAAAACCCATAGTAAGACTAGGAAACTCATTAAAGTGAAATGTTAATTTAATTAATACCACCGATATTCCTCTAAGAGGTGGAGGTGTGTCCCCAGGGGCTGCAGTGGCAAACTTTCTATTTAAAGATACTAAATTGAAGTAAGAAAAAATATGCAAACAGATGCCAGAAAGGAAATTAATAGAAGTGGGAAAAGCATTTTGGGCACAGTGGTTTCTAATTCAGAGATTCCTTCGCCCTTGAGTTAAGGATTTTACTTCCTTTCTCTGATTTCAATTTCTGTTCTGACCTCTCTGTGCATGCAGTTTGCCATTAAATATATGGAAACAAGTCTTTGGCGATGTACCACAACACATTACATCCTGTGGGGTGGCTCTGGTTTACAAAGCACTCGAAAAAGGAGTAGTTGTCTGGAAGACATGTTTCTTCTTTAAACTTGCAGTCACATTCAGAATTGGTCTCCTTTTATATCTGGTACTATTGACTTTTTCTGTTCTGTAAGTGTCCTACATTACAGTTAAAAAGTAGTTTGCATTACAGTAGACATAAATTCCTGTGTTGCTCACAAAATGAGCACATGCACTTCGTTTGATTGACCTTTCCTTGATCTTATTACTTTCTTGATAACTACAGAGCTTTTATCCTCGATGTGCTACAAATTCAAGATGCTAATTTAAAAGGAGCATGTATCTGCCTATTGCTAAATTCTTTTCAATATTAAAATGATCATTTTCAGTAAATGCATCAACTTGTGGCTGTTTTGAAAGTGCTGGTGGTTGGTTTGTCACTATATTGCAATGCATAAACTTAAAATAGTAGTTGACTGTCTGCAAGAAAAATGTTTGACTTTTCATTCTTCTTTTCAGATCATGTCCAAAATGAAGAAAACTATGCACAAGTATTAGATAAATTTGGAAGTAATTTTTTAAGTCGGGATAATCCAGATCTTGGCACAGCTTTTGTAAAGTTTTCCACGCTTACTAAAGAATTATCAACGCTGCTGAAGAACCTGGTGAGGACTTTCAAACTTTATTAGGTTTTTTCCATTGTCAACACTCGTTGAGGTTTTTAGCACTCTCGGAGTGTCCCACCTCCTTTCCTGTTCCATGTTTCATTCTTTATGCAGTAATTCATTGTAATAGTGCATTAAAAAGCTGTTCGAAGATTGCATATGTGAAAATGACTGCGTCAGTATCTTTAAATTGATCTAGATGAGGTTTTGGAAGAACGTTTGCAGCACATGCAGATTACTTCTTCTGAAATTCTGCATGGTGCTTGGCTTTTTCCAAGTGTTTAAGGCCTGTTTTACCCACCTCCCATTTCTCTAAATGTCCTCAGCTAATCTTTGTGCACCAATTATCTTCTGTTCACGTCCCTCCTTGCCAAATTATCATATGTGTTTCCATCTGTTAAAGGTTTTTCCTTTATTTTGCTCTAGATATGAGACTAGTTTGCTTTATCAGACATGTTTCCCAATTCATTTCAGCTACTGTTTTATGAAGTCCTCAACAATGTAATAAATGATTTCAAAATCTTGCCATATTGAAGTAAGATACCACTATTTAGATGGGGTTTTTTATTTTGACTAGCTGGCTACTGTTCAGTAATTTCAAGCCAAGTATTAATGGCTTGAATTGGTTATCCTTAATGGATATACTTGGAAAAATGAAAAAAGCAGGAGTAATGTACTGTTGTTCATGCCTGCTGAATGTTGTTTTTCACAATTCACATTTGAGATATGATCTTCAGTTTAGCTGAAGTGGAAACTGATTAAAATGGTTGAGAATGAAAACAACAATAGCTATTCTTCAATCTGTGTATTGATAAAGAAGAAACCTTAATCACTTGTTGGCTTAATAGTCATAATTCTTTTCCTTCTCTGACAAAATTGACATTGTGATGGAGTTGTTGGTTGTGATGGATTGAGATAAAAACCCAACAGAGGGCAAATTGCAAAAAGGCATAATCCTCTAAAATTCTCCTTTAATTTCCATTGTGAAATAATATTGTATTGGGGGTCATGCGCAAGTGTTTAAGCTCAATAGAAAGAAAAACAGAACCTAGCTCTTCAAATAGAATCAAAGCTTAGACTGTCTGCTATAAACTCCTTTAGTGATGCCAGGGGAAGTAAAAAAATCTTTGGGGGTTTTAATCACTGAAAGTGATCAAGTTGCTTTTTCAAAATCAATATTTGAGCATTAATTATGTTGTTGCAATTAAGGAGAAGTTTTCTTTATGTGCATGTATTTAAAATTGCATAATGTCTCTTCTGAAAATGGAATATTGCATTTTTCATACATGCCTTTTGAATGTACAAGGAGTTTGTGACTGGAATGTTACACCTGGAGAACCTGTTTGAGTGGTCATTTTGATGTTCTCATATGTGTGAATTGTTTCTTTCACAAAAGTCCCTCAAAAATCGGTTTCATGGACTAAAATGTTCTCAGAAGACCTTATAGGAGAAGGAAGCTGGGGCGTACATATGGTGGACTAGAAACACTGATGTAACACTTCCTTACTGCTTTGGTTCACAAGCAGATGATGTGGTGTCTTGCAGCCTTCGTATGGTTCTCCCTGTCCTTCCTTAGCAAGGAACGGGAGAATTCATTGAGTATTTTAGGGAAGAAACGGAGGGAGGGATGAAGTGGGAGAGGCAACAGACTGGGATAGTACTGATACACATCTCTTTGCTGTGATCATGACCCTTGGAGAGCCATGCTCCGCATATGTGCTCAGATAAGACCACAGCAGTGGTATTTCCTAAAATCAGGTTGGCAAAGACAATTAGAACGTATCCACAGATATGTAATTGAACAGGCGTGGACTTAATGGGGTGAAATTTAACCTCTGGGGAGTTTAAGGATATGCCAGATTTGCACACTGGCCAGGGAAAGGAACAGTCTTCCCAACTAGCTGTGAATAATGAAAGAGCTGGTGGCTTTCTTTGCTCCCTTTGTTTGAGGCTGAATTAAGATGCGCCTTGCGTGTTGTCTGCCTGTAGCACAGCAGGTCCTTGCTTTTTCCTCAGGAGGCTGTAAGAAACGTTTGTTCCAAAACCTAATTTGCTTCCTAAATAGTTAAGCAGTGTTCAAATGTTTGCTTCAAGACTGGAGATTACCTTGAAGTACTTTCACAACTTTGCTTATATGCTGTTTTTAAAATATCACCCTATATAATAAAGATTAATCATAATGCTTCTATGTCTAATGCCAGTGAATGTTTAGTAATTCTTCCCAGACTTGAATTTACTACTAATTTAGACATTTTGAGGTGATTGCAACTTCATTGTTGAAGTTTGATAAGATCACAATAAATCTTTTTTAATTATAACAGTATAATGTTTTTCCCTTTAGCTCCAGGGTTTAAGCCACAATGTTATTTTCACTTTGGATTCTCTCTTAAAAGGAGACCTAAAAGGCGTTAAAGGGGTAAGTGTTGAAACCTAACTTTTTATTTAGGGAAATGTTTTCAGGTTCAGCTGTCTTGTGACTTTTTTCATTCACCCAGGAGGCTATTTCTTACCTTGGCATCCATTCATATTCCCTCTGTAATCCAAAGAACAAATTCAGAGTTGGCTGGACTTTGATGCTTCTTTAGAATTTTATTGTAAATTCATGTCTTAACATGCACAGGAAAGCAGTGCTTTACAGGATTCAAAAATAGCATTTTTTTCCAGCTGCTGCCTGAAAAGTTTTAAAAGAAAACAGTATTTTTTGTTGCTGTTTATAGCTTAATATCTTAAGTACAATGGCAAAGCTTTAAAAATGTTCTATGTGAATTTTCTGTTTCCTAAGGACCTCAAAAAGCCTTTTGACAAAGCCTGGAAGGATTATGAAACCAAATTGTAAGTATTTTTCTCCCTTTTCCTTTCCCCTTCCTCTCAATTCCTTTGTCTTCATAGAATCATAGAATGGTTTGGGTTGGAAAGGACCGTAAGATCATCTAGTTCTAACTCCCCTGCCATGAGCAGGGACACCTCGCACTAAACCGTGTCAGCCAAGGCTCTGTCCAACCTGGCCTTGAACACCGCCAGGGATGGAGCATTCACAACTTCCTTGGGCAGCCTGTGCCAGTGCCTCACCACCCTCACTGTAAAGAACTTCTTCCTTACATCTAACCTGAACTTCCCCTGTTTAAGTTTGAAGCCATTACCCCTTGTCCTACCACGACAGTCCATAATAAAGAGTCCTTCCCCAACATCCTTATAGGCTTATTTGTCTTCCCAAACTAGGTACTGTATCTGTGGATGTAAATGTGAATATGAGCAAGGCATCTCCTCTGTAGATCTCTCTTCTGCACTAGTAGAAAATACTTTGCTTTGTGAAGTAGTAAAGAATATACTTAATGCACAGATACTGAACATGGTAAAGTGAATTGTGGAGATTTCCAGTGGCATTTGCACATTTTATAACCATATACATAAAATCTATTGATAATAAAAAGTGAGATTTATATGTTGTCCTGTATTGTAGAACTACATCTTTCTGAGACAAAAATTTTAGTGGAGTTGGTGTGGCTTCTGAAATATCTGTGGCTTTAAAAATTATTTTCTTCCTGTAATACCTGTCTTCTCTGGGTAAAGGATGATGTATAAAACCAGGAGTTTGGAAACCAGTAGTGTCATAGTTGCAGAACTGTTAGTGGAATGGTTCAGAATGCTCTCAAGGAAGTGATGGGCAGTTGCTTTATCAGAATTCAAGAGCCCTCAGGAGTTAATTCATATTTCGTATGCTTTTGTTTATTCCTCTTTTTAATCCTATTATTAGCTTTGTTTCATTTATATCTAACCAGGAAGGGGAAAAAAGCTAGGAAAGAAAAGGTCAGGCCACTAAGAAGTGCTGCAATATTTATTATCAGCGTAATAAATGTTTCTTACCTTCTTATAGTAACCCTTGCCTTCAAAATTCATTACAGTGCTAAAACCTTGTGAACAATTGCACTGGGAATGAGGTTATTACTACTCTAAGGCAAAAAGGAGATTCCTCTATCAAAACTGCATCATTGTACTCAGCTGAGCATTCAGGTTTACATGCAGAATTGGTGACTTTGTTCCTTTTTAGTTTAGTTCTTACAGATATTGCATATTTTGCAAAGATACTGAGTAGTTTTTATAGACTAAACTGGTTTAAAACCTCTCAAATTGCTATATGTAAAATCAGGGTTATCTTTGCAGCCTGTTTATACCAAATGCCAATAAACAGAACTTAGGGGACAGAGGTCTCTCATACAGACTCAATACATGCAATCATGTGTGGGATTCTGTTCTGAAATTGAAAAGTTTACAGAAAGATGCCTGTTGTCTTGTTGCTGTTTTAATTTTTCCCCTCTTGTGAGTAAATTTCACTTAGGCTTATTAAGACCAAGAAGGAAGACATGTCTCTTAATGTTCTCGGAGAACCCCATTTCCCAGGATTTGTTCCAGGCCGAATAACAAGTCAAATTCAGAGGCTCAGTGCTGAAAACTGCTTTTGTTCTATGTGCAAACGTTGGAGAAAAGCAGAGTTCCAAACCAAATGACTTAATCCCATTAATCCTAGATACGTAAGGAGAGCCACAGTGCAAAGCTCTAACTGAACTATCAGGATTGCCTCTTAGTTCCACATTTGCATTTCGCTATTTCAGAATTTCAGCGTTGGCTTCCTCTGAAAATGTAATGACTGGAAGTCGTGTTTTTTACCATTGGTGGTAAACTTCATGTGATGCCTTACTGGTTTTCTTAATTCCTGCCCTGTGAGCGTAAAACATAATAATTGTTGTTCTGCCATTTTCCTGACAAACCAGTAGTTTCTTATATATATGCTTTACACTGCAGAATATAGAGATGAAAGCTATGGAGCGCATCATACAGAAAGAGTGAGATGTTAATTTTATTCCCCCCTCCCCACCAAGAAGGACACAAACTAGAGAAAAGAATTGAAGGAGGGAAGGGCAGCTTCATGACTCCATTACTTCTAGACACTTACTATATATATATATATAGGGAGAGAGAGAGAGTATTTGGTATCATAGGGGAACTTATCTTCAGAACGGCTTCTGTAATATTTCTTGCTTGTTATTTTTTTCCTAAATAATACAAGATCACATGTTAGTAGAAGAAATACTTTAAAGTGTTTTCTAATTAAAATTTCAGTACGAAAATCGAAAAGGAAAAAAGAGAACATGCAAAACAGCATGGGATGATAAGAACTGAAATAACAGGAGCTGAGATAGCAGAGGAAATGGAGAAGGAAAGGCGGCTATTTCAGCTACAGATGTGTGAAGTAAGAAACAAGTTTCAGCTTTTAATTATGACACCATAACTTGAAAGTAACTTGTGGGCCTTTTACTTGATGGGGGTGAAATCTAATTTGTTGTCTAACGGGGGTGGAGGGAGGCAATGATCTCAAGGTCACACAGTACAGCAATAGAAAGATGATTATTTTAGCAGCTCTACAAAACTTGACTTCCTTTTGTTTTATTCCGTTCTTATTAGATTATTATGCTAAGGTCATGTGCTGAAACTGTGCTATGGAAATGTTTCTTATTTTTTCAGGTTTATGGTTGAGCAGTTCAGGAAGTATTTTTGATCTCTTTCTTCCAACATGCTTTCTGAAGCCTTTTAAAATTTCTAATGAAGTTATAAATGATAGTGGTACATTAGTTCCATAAAGCTGCTTTTTATATTAATAGTTCTCTTTATTACATTTTGGGTGTGAGTACTTTATTGCATAGTATTTACATTTTTACAATGTGTCAGTAATTACCGCAGTAGCATTAAAAAAGAGAAGTCTTAAGACAATTGTAAAAGAGAAAACTTTTTTCCTGAATTTGTTTTATGTTTTGGAGTGTTTGAATTTTTTAGGACTGGCCAAATGAACTGTTCAACTGTGGTGGCTTATGAGTCAGCAGCCAGCTTAAACACAGAGATAATGAATTCACTGAGCAAATGATGTTTTATTGATTAAAAACTGTTGAAGGTTGTGGGGCATAATTATCAACATGTTTTTCACTGTCTCTACAGTATCTTATTAAAGTTAATGAAATCAAGACAAAAAAAGGCGTGGACCTTCTGCAGAACCTGATTAAGTATTACCATGCACAATGCAAGTAAGTGAAAGGCTTTGAAGCTTTACTTACAATTTCCTTTTTTACATAAGTGTTTGTTTCGTTTTGGTTTGAATTTGTTTTGGTTGCATCAGGAATTTTTGTGTCATAATCTTAATCTGCCAGGTGTCTGTGCCTTCATCTTAATGTAGTCAGTCAGTAGAGAGTGTGAGAGTAAGTGGCTGGGTCAGGGGAGTGATGGAGAAAGGGGCCAAGGGAAAGCCTCATGTCTTACATACAGGATTAATTTTAGTTCATGAGGCATAGATCTAGATTATAATTTTACAAATAGCTTCTTTATTCTATTTAATAATTTTTAGGGTTTATGTAATATTTAAACCCATTGTGACAGCCAATAATTTCTTTGAAATTCCTTGATATGAAACTGGTGAGATACAACCTTGTCATCAGTAGAACCACAGAGGCAAATGGACAGGAACTAAAGTTAAATACAGGAAAAAGGTTTTAGAATTTACAAAGGGGAAACATGTTGACTTGCAGTGCTAAAAATAAGCTTAGCTATCTATATTCTCTTTAATTTGACATTTGTTAAAGTCACAATGGTGTATCTCTACTCCTGAAAGGTATTGTACTTTAAAATGATTAGGAAGGCTGGTTTTGTTGGGGGTTGGTTTGTTTGTGACCATGGAGGAGCTGGATATGTTTTATTGTTTTTTCTCCCCAAGACAATCTATTTTGTGTTATGAGTTATATGTATTCCTGATAAATCACAGGTATTTTTCATTATAGTTTCTTCCAAGATGGCTTGAAAACAGCTGATAAACTTAAACAATACATTGAAAAGTTGGCTGCTGACCTCTATAATGTAAGTTTACTTATAAGTAGTTTCATGTCTGAAAATGGAAATATTTTTTTTATATCAATGCATTTTAGACATAACTGTAAGGGTGTATATTTCATTTATATCTTATAAATGCAAAGTGTGGTCTTTGAATATAGCTAGACTGAGGAAAAAACATCTTGTCTATCTTAAACTTTGCATTCTGCTTTTACAGTTATTAGGAAAAGCAGCTTTTGTTCTATTACTAATTTAATGTTGCATTAAAATAAAACTAATTCAGAGTCTGAATTGGATTAAATTGTTAGCACCAATTTTAGCTACCTCTTAAATTTCTCAAAACCAAACTGCTTGATGATAGCACCACCTTTTTTAAATGAATTAACTTGTGATGTTCATTCAAGGCAAGTAATAATGTGGAATCCAAACCCACTTGTCACACAAATGCTTTTGTATTCTATAATCAGAATTATAATAATCCCATTTGCTATTGTAGTTTGTGGCTAAATTAAACTGTATTTTAATTCTTTAAATCATCTGTCAAGCTTATTGGAGTTATTTAATTAATATTTCAGAAACTAATTTAGTTGCATTAGATATAGTGAGCCATTAAAGCGTCACGGAACACAGCATGCAGAGTACATTCATTTTAGCTTGCTTTTCAAGTCGTGCATGCATAGAACGTGAACACAGAAGAATGGACTAGTCCATGAAAATAATCTGGGATATTACAGAAGCACAGAATAGTTGAGCTGGTTGTTTAGATCATCTAAGCCAGTACATTGGAATACATAAAAGAAATAAAAGTTGCAGCCAGAAAGCATGTAATGGCAATCTCTTTCCATAGATAAAGCAGACACAAGATGAAGAAAAGAAACAACTTACTGCCCTTCGTGATTTGATAAAATCTTCTCTGCAGCTTGATCAGAAGGAGGTAAATCATTTAGACATGTTATTCTTGGAGATCATGTGAATTTATGAATTATGTATTCAGAAATGGTTTAATTTGTGTAGTTACTGGTTCAGAAGAGTTGGACTTTGAACATTATGGCAAAGCTAGTACTTGGAATGTTCAACTACATATCAACAATAGTTTTAGATTAATTTTCTGTTTCCATTTTATGTATGAAAATAAATTACTCCTTATTTTTGTGTAATTTTAGTGCACTTTTTTAATGTACTATAAGAATAGTTGTAATGGGTCAGATAGATAAATTCTTCATCTAGCCCAGTATCCTGTCCTCGACAATGATAAAGAGTGAGTGTTCTGGAAAAAACATAAAGGTGTGGGATGCACGCTTCTTTATTCTCTCATGTCATTCTCCAGCCAGATTGTGTCCAGGATTTTCCTGACCTAGGTGATCCTGAGCAGGCCAGAGCAAGAACTGGAGGCTTAACCTTTATGTGTGGTTTCTGTATTACTGTTCATCTGGCAACTCACCTGGATTTTGTCCTGTTGTTCTCCTTCCCAAACCCCTTTTGCTAATGCTGTGTTGTAAGGAAGAAAGTTTGTGTGTTAACCGGATAGCAATGGCTGAGGCAGGGCAGTTAAAAATACATTGTGAGTTGCACTGGTATCAGGGGCAACACGCAATGTGCATTGCAGATGTGCTGGAATACTCTTTGAACTAGGAGACAGATATAAGGTACATGATGGGATGATATTGTGACTTTTTCCAAATCATAGTGCCTGAGAGTCAGAAATACTGAATATCCCCTGGTAAAGCTGAGTGTTGGGGAGTGGGGGGGGTTTCCTTTAGGAAAAGATTTCTTTACCTAAGAGAAAACTGAACATAGGGTAAGCAAACATTAGTATTTGCTAGGTGTCTACCCAGCTTATTAAATATTTATACTAATAATTCATATTTAATAGTAATTAAACATTAAACAGATGCCATTCTGCTGCATATATATGATCATCCACATATCTGATGGGACAGCGTTGCTGATACCAAATATACATAAAAGCGTAATTTACAACCAGAAGTACTGCCTCAGCCAAGTTTCCAACAGCAATCAATAATGGATGTTTAGAGTCAAATGCAGGGTGTTAAACACTGGTATACCCCAGAATACCCTCCTATTAGAAGTTTGACTGTCTTTGCAGTCTCTAATCCACCCTGTGGATTTGCTCTCTTTGAAAGTGTGCAGTTGCTTTTTGAAGCAGTGTAAATGGTCAGCTTCTGTTACAGCTGTCTTACCCACCATCGCTACATGTGGTATGGAAAAGCCCTAACATTGACTTGCTTTTTACCAGTGCTTAGTGCAGAGAAGGTGACATATGTCATTTAATCAGCTGTAAAGCTATAACCATATCATCCTGGTTTTGAATCTTACGAGTCAATTCACAGTATCTTATTTTTCCCCTCTGCATCGCTTTGCGTTTGTTTATGCTGATCTTCACTAGCTGTTTATTGTCAAGTTTACTGTCTTGAGGTCTTTGAGAAATTCTTCAGTCAGCCTTTCTTGGGTAGCCTGAATAATTTAATACCATATAGCAAACTTTGGCTGTTTGCTGTTCACCCTTTTCCAAATTGTTTTAGTGTTAGACACCAGATGTGCTGGCACAGCTTTCTGTGAAACTCAGTTGTTTGTTTCCTGCTTCTTAGGTCATCTGAGGACTTTTCCTCTTGACCTGTAGCAATGTAATTCTTTACCTTCCATAAGGAACACTAAGTGCCCATTGAAAGTCCAGGTACACTGTATCAGTCTGATGCCTCTTACTTATTCCTTCAGAGAACTCCAGGACATTTTTGAGACATAACTATTATGTACAAAAGCTGCACTGATTTCTCCAGTATACGTAATACTAAACGTACTCTTAAAAGTAGTTTTCGTTAATCTTCCTTATGTGGTGTGAAGCTTACTAAATCTTTACTTTCCTGGAATTCTTTTGGAACTTCTTCATAAGTAGGACTAGTAAATGGGACAAGTAAGTGTTTTTATGGGTGTTCATGTAATTTTGTAGGTAGCACATTGTGAATATGGCTACTGCCTGTGGATAAATGGCTTGAAGGTGGAATCACAATTAATAAGAAATGATTGATTTATTCCTTATAGTGTGGTGGTGTGGTTTTTTTATGCTTTTGAATACTTGCCTGTGTGTGCTTTTGTAATGTAGATGTACATTATATAGCAAATAAATCTTGGCCAGAAGGCTGTTCCTTTCCCTGCACCTTTAATCACTTCATTCTGAAGGACAACACAGCCTCACCACATACTGTACATGGTTTCCAGAGTTTCTTTGGTGTCACAAACGATGACAGGAGCATTACAGAGCACCTTTGAACAGATCCCAATTCATTGTAGACCTGCCAGTTCTATCTAGTACTCAGTTTCCCCGTATCTCATATTCTACAGTCTTTCCCAGTGCTCTGCTTGGTACTTCTTTTCCTTCCATCTGTGCACATGGACCTACTAGATCTCTTCCATAATACTTGCAGAGCTTCCCGTACACATGTTACATTTGTAGTCTCCCCAGTATCTAAATCACTCTGTACATAACTCATGCTCATTCTCCATCCTCACCCCCAAAAGCTGAACAGAGAACATTAAATTGCAAGAGCTATGTGGAAATTCTCAAGTGTTTTTATGAATCAGTTCCCAACTCACAGAGGAACAAAACCTGCTCTGTTCTCATGTACCTTTTTCTTCCACAAGCTGATTATCTGGGAAGCAAAGAAAAACACCTCCTTCTCTCCTGTCTGCTTTGTAGAGTAAGTTCAAGCCATTGGGTAATCAGCCAGCTCTGGGAAATAAAGTAGGACAAGTGGGTTGTTCTTCAGTGCTGTATGTTGTACATACATGGCTGCACACAGGAAAAGTCAAGTTTCAAAACTTGCTCACAGGGTGTTACGAGGTAGAATAACTAAATGAAATACAACATGTATCTGAGTTTCACAATTTACCTTGTTTAATTTTTATGTTTTAAATGAGGTTACCTTCCACCAAAACAGAATAATTGCATTTTGTTTAGTTTTGTAATAAAGTAGCTTCAGAGGCATCACCAGAATAAACTGTGCAGCTTGTTTAATAGTGTAGACAAATCCTAAGACTCTTGAAAAACTGTGTTTACATGTATGCTATCTATATAAAAAGGTTATAAAAATAAAGTGTTTGGCTTGAAGGGAATTGAAACGTGTTCTAGAAGGAAAAAGAGCAATATTGTGATTCTCAGATATTCAGGCAAATCAGGGGAGAGAGGGAAATGTGCTGTAAGGAAAGAATGCTATTTGTATAAAATAACCATTTGATCACATGGATGTTCAAGTGTCTGTTTCAAAATCAACGTGAGGACTTACATGAGTCAGAACAGAATGATGCTGGCATCATTCTGAGGAGGTTGATAAAACAATGTCTCTGTTGCTTAGGTGTTCAGTGTTTAAATCCTGAAATAGCATGCCAGTAGTCAGTACTCCTTCATTAAGTGACAAGGAAACTTGAAGACACAAGGCCTGAATTTTACCAGTCACCTCTCCATCGCTCTGCATATCGGAATCTTCAAGTATGTAAAGCTGGGCTTTATTACTGTGACAGATGGCCTGGTTGGTTGTGATTAAGAATACATTTCTCCCCTTATATTAGTGCATTATAATCTCACAGTTGGAAAATTTATGGATTAATAGAAATATCGAAGAATATGAAATGAATGGGATTTTCTCTGCTGGATTTGTAAGGATTCAGAAGTACTCATCAGAAATTACTTTAGCAGGGAAACAGTTTGAAATACTAAAATTGAGGCCCTGGTGGTGCATAGTTTCTTTTGACCCTTTGTGCAGGAGGAAGAAGTTGGAAGTAGTGATTCCTGTCCAACCTGTAAATTCTGTCACCTTTAACCTCTTTGGAGTTGCCATTAGATAAGTGAGAGTTCCTGGCCATCTCAGGCTGCCCTGCTGTTCCATATGACAAAAGATTCCTGTATAGCTGTTAAATCTATTAAAGCATTTAGGATCTTTTTGAATTTAGAATAATATGTATGGAAAAGCTACTCTTCAGCACCCATACTTTCATTCAGGGAAAAAACACTAATGTACCAAAACCCTACGCTTGCTCAAGGTCTCATAATGCAACTCATGTTTCACTCTTGGTGTTTATTTAGCATTATGGACATCTGTAATGCTCGTGCACATTATGCTGCAGACCTGTCCCTCCGTCGGTGAAATCTCTGCAATTACCTGGCTCTTGGAAAAGCACATCTCAACAGTCTTTGAATCTTGGATTGTGCTGAAGTGCTAGAGCTGTAGCTTTACTGTGGGAAATACAATTTACTGTGGCTCTGTTACCTGCAATGTCTCTTGTGGCCACTATCTACTGTCTTGGAATTAATTTAGGGCAGTTTCTGTTACAGTGTGCAAGAATTGCCTGACTTTGTAAACTGACTGTGATTTAAAGCTTTGGGGTGAAGTATTTTAAGGAACACTAGTATAATTTTAATTGTGGGAAGTATTTATTTCGCATGTTGGAGAATGCTTATACATCTGAGAAGCTGAAATTTTAAAGGAAACGAGGCCTTTAGTACAGGCTTCTATTCCCTATTTTTGTGTGCTAATTATTGGTACAAATGTAAGTTAACAGCTTTAAGTTCAATGTAGCTAGTCTTTAGAATCATGTTTCATGTCTGTTTTCTTGATTCTTTATGTTTTGATTTCTTTCCTTGAATCTCCATCTGATGGACTCTTTGGGACAGGAATTATATCTCATTTCCTTCTTGCCTATGCTAATACAAATAGGAGGTTTGAAATACACTCGTATTAAATAAGCTGCTTATTGTGGTGGTGTAAACATGGCACATTGCACACAGCCCTCGTGCTGCTTCCAACACCAGCTGCCAGTTTTACCAAAGCACTTTTCCCATTATGAATTTGTTACAAAATGAAAAAACTATTGTAAGGACACTGAATAAAAGAGGAGGGAGTCATCTTCAGTATATATTTGTTATGGTAATTGTAAGAAACTTTGCTTTTAATGAGAAAAGGTTATTGCCAAGAGAGTAATGGAACTCCTTTTGATCTTTTTGTGGGATTTTGTTAGATGTTTTATGGATAAATGTGTCACAGCTGCATTTAAAACCATATCAGTGTGTCCTTAATGATACCTTTTTATGTACACTTGCAAAAATTAAAAGTTAACTTTGGGCCCGATCTATTTCAATGGAAATTCAGAATTGGCTCCAGTTTGGTGAAAGATACAATCTAGTTATCACTTTAGACAATTTAAATGTAATGAAGACTGGAAGACATTTAGTAAGAATTGATTCAGTCATCTTAGTTGCTTTTTGAAGCCAATGTCATACATGCAAGGTTGTACAGAATTCTGTTATGATGTTTTGTTACTTGATGAGAAAAGGCACCAGTGTGCCCAAAAGAGTCATTTTTGTCTTGTTCCTAGTCGTGTTGTTAGAAAAGGGAATCGTTTTACTAGCTATGGGGGCTATACAATTTATGTTCAAGGAACATGTTTTTTAAATAAAATAATAATTCTTGTTTTAAATTATTTGCTTTCTCTTCCCTCTATTGCTTTTGCCTTTCGTGATCGAAGTCTAGGAGAGTAAGTCAATGTTTTAATGAACTTTGGGGGATTCTTTTTTTTGCTGTTGTGCTTATAACAAGTTAATGCATTTCACTCAATTGTTTCACTAGATCAGGCCAAAAGATGTTTCAGTTGACTTCATGCACTAAAACTCATGAGTTATATGCATATTTTTTAATTGGGTAAAAAGCCCCAGCGTTTCGTTTTGGTTTATAGATGTATGTTTCTGTGCATATGCATGCTATATTCTGTTGCTTTCTTTTTGAAGTTTTATCTTAGTCTTTTACTCTTTCATTATAAGACTATACACTATTCCTGAATTTTTAAAAGTCATTCTGAGATGAATATTTGCAATTAAACTGTACTTCAACTGCCTAGTGAAGTAACTGAATCTTGAACCTGCAGTCAGTTCATGATCACATGATGTAAAAGCAAGCTCTCCTATGGACGTAAAACATGCAGTAGGAGTTCTCTCTTTTAATCTTTATGAATTTGTGAAGTTGTGGTAGAGAAGAGAAATCAATTAAAACAGGCTTAAAGGTTAGGAAAACTTACTGTGCGTATCAGGAAGTGTTAATGGTGTTTTTCCCTTTTTTAGGATTCACAGAGCAGGCAAGGAGGATATAGTATGCATCAGCTGCAGGGGAATAAGGAATACGGCAGTGAGAAGAAAGGTTATCTTTTAAAGAAGAGTGATGGGTATGTTCTTGGAGCGCATTGTATGTAGTGAGAATTCTTACTATGTTTCTGCACTGATTTCTATTGTTTCCTACTGTGGGTGCTACTGTGTAATGCTCCTAATGTGCCACATGTGCCACAATGTGCCCCAAGTACTCAAGAATTTCACAGTTCAAATCTGAACGCAGATCCAAGTTTAATATGGTAAATGCAAAAGGCATGTCTAGCAATCATAAAAACCAAAGTCAGATTAAAAAGAAAGCTGTTGTCTTTATGAGTCTCTGAAAAGTGATTAAGACCTGTCATAAATCTCCAAGTTGCTTTTAGTGAGGCATTTATTAAAATTTTGACTGTATCTGTTTGTTTCTCAAGGCTAATCTTCCCCAAATGTTAATGGGGACTAACACGTGTTTTGAAGTCATGTCTAGTTACTGAATTTGTTGTTGATGTTCTTCTGTAGGTTAAGGAAAGTGTGGCAAAGAAGAAAGTGCACTGTTAAAAACGGAATTCTTACCATATCACATGCAACGGTAAGTTAGTTTTATACCTTTTAATTAAAATAATAAATTAACATTATCTTTCCCAGTGAATCTGATGGTGTAATCTACTATTACAAAAAATATTCCATTTCTGCTTCTGACTGTTGAAGTTCTGTCGATTGTCAGAAGACAGACTTATGGAAGTACTATTACACTTGCTCTGTTGAATTCTTTCCTAGTTGTCTGCTGCTGACCACTAGTGGGAACTTCAGGTTAAATGGAGCAGTACATCTGTTCTTGCTGCACCTTTCAGATAAGGGATGAGATTCAGCTGAATAGAGTGAAGTGGCTGCAGTGCAGCTGCCTGCATCAGAGCAAGATCTTGTAGACTCCTCTCCCAGCCACTGGAGAGCTGCTCAATGCAGTCAGAGGAGTCTGGGTAGATTTGGTCAGATGTCTTGTTATAAACTCAGTTCTGGCTGTTGGCTGTGCTGGAAGACCAATAACTAGCTCATACACAGATGTCATAAATGTTTTATTCCTACTAGGATGTTAACTATTTAAAGCATGTTAATGCCTATACATTCATTTTGTAAAAGAAATTAAAATAGTTCAACTAATCAAAGTGAGAAAATGAGACTAAAGGCTGGTTTGAAGTTAATTTCAAAACTTCATGTGGGCTGCATGAAGTGAACTCTTCTTTAGCCTTCTAAAATGTCTTCAATTATTTCCCCCACTGCTGTAGCTTATAACAGTTGATTTAATACTTGCTGTAATGAAAAATTGCATAAGAGTTTTACCATTGTTTTATGAAATAAAATTAAACCTTCAGTATTAGCATATTCTAAATTAAGGTTTATTCCTTTAATCCCTCTCAAATAGTCAGGAAGAGCTGCCATGAAGATTTTAGGCTTGTTTAGATTTAGCAATCTGTCCAATCTGCTAGGCCAAGTCAGACAAAAGCCATGCTGGTCTCAAGTGTTTTGAGGGTGTCCATGTATGCATGCCCACATTTTAAATTAATATCGTACATACCTGCTCCCAGAAAAGAAAAATAATCCTAAATCAAGACATTTTAAAAGTAAAATAAATTTTCTTTTCAGTCCAACAGGCAACCAGCTAAACTGAATTTATTGACCTGCCAGGTGAAGCCAAATGCTGAAGATAAGAAGTCTTTTGATCTAATATCACGTATGTAGCAATTTTAGTGCTGTCTTGCACTGTTATTGCCAAATGTGTCATTGCCAAAAATGTCATCACAAGATAGTTTGAGTATAAATAAGGCTATAGTTCAAAATTCAGGTCTGTATCCAGATACATGCAGTGCTTCACGAGTGTGCAGAGCTCTAGTTTTGGAGATGGGTTCAATGGACAAATGAATAAAGAACATTTTGTGTGTGTGTGATATAAATACTGTTCATTTGTGACAAGGTTTTGCTTTAAAAGGGCAATATTTGACTCATGCTTATTTTTCTTAATATTTCTAAACATAAGACTTTTGAAATATGTACATAAATTAGAATTCACTATTCCATCTTTCTCTGCTTTTTTTTCCCTTAGAATTGTTTTCCACAGCTATGAATAAAGTCTTAATGTTGCTGCTTAATAGCAATTGCTCTTCAAGGCTTTAGTTGCCAAGTAGGTTTTAGTAACCTACTAAATATGTAGATATTTTAGAATTTATCATGTGCCAAATGAAAATACGTATTTATTCATTTCAGATAACAGAACATACCACTTTCAAGCAGAAGATGAACAGGAATACGTAGCGTAAGAACACTTCTGTTTTTTCAAGTTTGTTTTGCCAATAGGGCCGTATAGAAATCCCACCTAACAGTGGAAATACATTTCTCAGTTAATCGTAGAATCATAGAATAGTTAGGGTTGGAAAGGACCTTAAGATCATCTGGTTCCAACCCCCAGCAATGCAGTAGTGCCTACTGTTGTGAAGCTGTAAATATAAACTATTTTGTGTCCCACTACAGGGTTCTTTGAAAACCTTGTAACACTAAAAGCAGAACAAAACCAAAACCCAACCAACCAAAACCTCATTTAGATCGTGTATCCTGCCAGCACGTGGTTCATGTGCAGTTGCTTGGCATGATACAGTAGATCAGGTTATTAGGGTGCAAATGAAATGTTTTTTAATTGTTCTTAAACCTTCTGTGTCAACCTCTTTTGCAGTTCTTTCTTTTCCTCCTGATCTTACTTTTTCCTTTAAATTAAAAATAGTAAATAGATAAAAGATCTTCATATAATACATAGAAAATATTTACAGGTGATGCATCTTTTGTACAGGAGGCCTAGAAATAAACAGACCTCTGAGATTTGTGTACTTTGGAATCCAGTAAATTGCTTCGTTAATGCGTATTTCCAACCAGATTATTCCCTTTAAAACAATCTTTCTTCCTGCTGGATCAGAACTACTTCCTGTCTGAGAACCATGTACTACTTTTTTTCCTCCTGAATATTTCTCTCTGTGTCAGCAAACATGAGTTATGCAGGAAGTTACAATCTAAGGCTCATCACATGACAGTTCCAGTGAAGAGGGCAGCAAACCTGAGCCTTCCAGGCTGCCTCATTCTTCAGGACCTGTTGTCCTCTTTTATTACATGTCTATATTCTAATGGAAGATTTTGTTGCTCCACGTGTATTTTAGAGGAGCCGGGAATGCCTGTAAGGTATTTCAGTTGTTTGGTAGTGTTGGGAGGCAATGGCATTGACAGCTCAGTGTTGGGAGACATGGGTAAAATGAGGAGGCTTGGGAACTGACATGCAGCTATTCGCTTCCAGAGTCTCCCACAGCTTTATGTTGGCTCTTAGAGTGTCAGGCTGACCTGCTAGTCATGCTTAGTGCATTCATTCTGGAACTTAATTAGTCCAGTAATGTTCTCAGTCAAGAAGAAAACACTGTTATTTCTGATCACTAATGCACTTGATGAGTCATAAGGTTTTGTGTCTCTGCCATAAATTACTTTTTACTAATTTGTTGGTGAAAAAGGTCAAGGGTTTTGTTCATTTGTTTCAACACATGAGCAAGGTGGGGTAAATACATTAGTGACAGAGTTCTTCTGATTGGCAGGTCAATCAGTTCAGTTGAGCTCTCTGTTGGACTGTTTTGAAATTCCAGGCTGGGTTTGTTTCCCGTTAAAAGCATAGTTTCCATTTGTTTACCACTGAAGTCTGGTTTATCACTTCAAAGTCCAGTGGCTGAGAAAATGACTTGAACTGGAATACAGAATCATAGAATATCTCAAGTTGGAAGGGACCCATAAGAATCATGAAGTCCAACTCCTTGCTCCTCATAGGACTACCTAAAACTAAACCATATAACTGAGAGCATCATCTGGATGGTCCTTGAGCTCTGACAGGCTTGGTGGTGTGACCATGTCCCTGGGGGCCTGTTCCAGTGACCGGCCACACTCTCGGTGAAGAACCTTTTCCTAATGTCCCATCTGAACTTCCCCTCATGCAGCTTCATCCCATTTCTTAGTGTCCTACCCCTGGTCACCAGAAAAAGAAGATCAGCCCCTCCGCTCCGCAGCCATTGTGAGGAAGGGGTAGGCTGTGATGAGGGCACCCCTCAGCCTTCTCTTCTCCAAGCTGAACAAGTGACCTCAGCTGCTCCACCTAACTCTTGCCCTGGGGCCGTTCACCATCTTGGTTGCCCTTCTCTGGACACTCTCTGCTAGTTTTATATCCTCCTTATACTGAGGCACCCAAAACTGCACACAGTACTCGAGGTGGGGCCGCACCAGTGCAGTGCACAGTGGAGTGTAGCATCTTAATGCTGATGCAAGTTTTAAAAAGTTTTATTTGGCTAAAGAGACATTATTTGCATCCAACTGTTGGGATACATGCAAACAAACTAAGTGTATTTTGCCCACATTGGCGCTGTAAGCCACCATCAAAAAGGTATTGTAAATCTACTCCGACAAGTGTTCTGTTTCAGAAGATTATTTAAGTGACCCAAATAATGGTATCTACTTTGAGATGCACAGAGAAACTTACTTTTTTGTTTTTCTTTAGGAAAACTTCTGCAGTATCTTTAGTAAATTGAAGTTCATGATCCAGAATGGCTTTAAGGTGTTGATGAAAAGCTACTATATAACCAAATGTTCTGTTTTTGTTGTGCAACCACTGAGTGGTCCTAAATTGCTTTATTATCTAAGGTGTCATGTGAACAGCACCCTTTGACTTCCAATCTTACTGATTTGAGTGTTCTGCAGGATTTATGTGATATAGCTCCTCGGTTATAGTTGTCATCCTCTTGTTCCAATTTTCACTTGACTTGTATATATGTACCTCACTGTCAACTGTTTCTTTTCCATCTTGTGTTTTGTCCACCCAGTTTGAGTGCTGCCTCTGTTCTGTCTTTTTTCCTTTGTGCACCAATTGATTTTCAAATTATAGAATCATAGAATCAGTTTCCTTCCATAAATCTAAATAGAGAGAAAAGCAAGATGCATTTATACTCCAGTTTAACTGACCTTACATTTTCCTAGTGAGCATTTTAAACTGCTTCCTTAAATAGCTTCTCAAACTACTTAAATATAAAACTAATAATGATTTTAAAAAGCAGATGGTTTGAAATACAACTCGGTGAAGTCTATGTTCTGTTACAGGTTTATTACTGCTTCCCCTCAAACATTGCCTTGAGTTCAGTGCATTTCTTGATTATTTTTTAATTTCTTATTTTTATCCAGCCAGCTGTCTGTTGACCTTTACTGCTTGACTGCCTTTAAAGTCTCAGTGGATTTTATTAGTTTCTCTAATAGATAAAGTACAGTGTATGCAGGGGAGAGGGAGGAGGTATGTCTATGTGTGTGCATGTATATATATTTATGTGTATATTATGAGAAACGTAACCTCAGATGTCTAAAACAGCCAGATTATTTTTTAACATATACAATAATAGATGTTTTCTGCTTTTTGGTAATTGAATATTTGATATTGGATATTTGATAATTGTGGATAGGGCCAAACATGCTCCAGGCAAAACCTTTTGGTTCTTTTCTACTCTCTTTTCGAAGCGCAAGAGTATCTTGATATATGTAGGTAACGCTTGGAATATAAACAAAGGTATTCCAAATTCCTGCTGTGAAGAAACACATCTAACTTCACTACAGTGTTCAGCAACAGTCTTCAGACATTTTTTACGTTAGGAATACCGAAGGAATGGGGAGGTCTTGATACTGTCTGTTGCATCTTCCATACAAAAAAGTTGTTTCTGAATATTTGAAAAATGTTATGCTATTCTTGTTCTCTTTATGCGTTTACCTGGAAATAACAATGTTGCAGTAGTGATTGTCAGAAGAGGCATAGTTTTATACTGCAAACTAAAATAACTGTTAGACTGATTGTTGTGATTGGTGGGGAGGGAAATGAGGAGCTTTTATTGGCATAGAAATACTGGACTAATCCACCCAAAACTAATGAATACTTCTGTCTCCTTCATTGGATCCAGAAGTCACCCATGATGCCAGATTTTTGTTTAGCTTCATGGTTTTCTTCCACACTGGGGATCTCCAGCAAACAGAATGCCTTAAAGGATCATAAGACTGCAGAGATCCGGAAAGAGAAGTGTAGTAACAGACTGGACAACGTATCTTACTGTATTAGGTAGAAGACAAAGGGGTTCTGTAAGACATGAGTAAATTTTAAACTATTTGAAGAACACTACAAAGTATTCATAGAATCACGGAATGGTTTGGGTTAGAGGAGACCTTAAAGATCATCTAGTTCCAACCTCCTGCCATGGGCAGGGACACCTTCCACTAGACCACGTTGCTCAAGGCCTCATCCAACTTGGCCTTGGTATTACCAGAAGTTTTTTGACTGTTACCTTGACACTGGTGGTGGTGTGAAATAAAGCAAATACCTTTTTAAAACAGGAAGGAAAAAAGGAGACTTGTACAGATAAGTAAAAGAACAGCAGCAGCCATAAAGCAGTCTATAAAAACTATTGACATTGAATTAATAGGTTTACTGATTTGAATTGTTTGGTTTGATTGTACAGCCTGCCAGAAGATGACCAACTGGGGACTTGTGTTAATGGCACCAGTCATTAAGAATGTGTCTGTTACAGTGCTTGTGTTCAATGGGCCTTGCTGCTGCTGTCGGGGCTGGGCTGACACCGCAGTGCCTCTTGCTTTGGCTGTCCCACCGATGGCACCAATGCCGCGCAGCCTTGGCCACGCCTGAGGAAACACAACCAAAATGTTACTGCTCTTACAGTTCAGAAACCCATCATATGGAAATCTGTATCAGACTAACAGCTGGCTCAGTCATGTTGTGTTTATTTTAATGGCATCTAATATATTTTTGATTGTTACCGCATAGTTGAGTTTTATTCAAATTCTGCCTTTTTAACAAACTAATCAAACTGTAACCCTGAAAGAAATTGTCGACGAATGTTGGAATAAATGTTGTCTGTCTGAGTTTAATGATTATTTTACTCCGTTTGTTTAACCAAACATTACTACAATATTAGAAGCAAGACACGGCTGCCTCTGAGTTTTTAATAACATTGGATGTCATCAGAAAAATTGCAGAAGAATGCCATCTAGTGTGGGTTCTCGTATGTTATCGTATAACTAGAGAGACATAATGGCAATACATTGTTTTCAGTATATAAACTATGGGGCAGATTTGTTTTTAATTTTTTCAATTTCTATTTTTAAGGTTGATTTTTTTAATTTTTTAAGCATTTTCTTGTAAGTCCAACTTCCCAGCTTATTCCCTGCCCATTAAGTTTACAAAAGGTATGCATATGAATTTGCTATATACAGTGCCTATATACCGGTTTAAGCTCTGAATCTGTATTGCAAGCTTGTATATATGAATTTCTCTCTGAAATCCTTTAAAGTTTATCTTTGCATTATTATTATTTCAATGAGAAATTATGCATGTCAATCTGAAGTCCTTTCGGTTTGTTTAGATGACCGCAGCCATTTTAGCCCTTTTCAGCAGATTGGTGGTTGCAGATGATTGGGATATTGTAAACAGGAAATGTGAGGACATTGCCAATTTAACATATTCCTATGTAAAAAATGTGTATTTGCAGTAGATCTAAACCCATCTGAAATCACTGTACCTGGGGGGATTTCTTTTTTTAACTTGTTCTTTTACAAAGGCAACACTGCATCTGCAGCGTTTGTCCTTAGTGTCACTGCTTTCCCCTCTTTACTTCGACCGGGAGGGCAGCAGCCCCTGAGAGGGACTTTTTTGGTTGGTTTTCAATTGATGCATTATTGTATAAACAAAACCTTGCAGAGTGGTTGGGGGCAGGGGAAGCCATTGCCTGAAATATCATGGAAGAGTCGATTTGCTGCAGCCAGCAGTTGCTCTTAAAATTTTCTGTTGGCTCTCAGTATTGTTACTGCCTCGTCATGTTCCCTTCCTTACCCATTTGTTGCCATGGCAGTTTTCATTAACTTGGTCATTACAGTCTGACTCTGAGTGCGCTGAGACCTGCATTTTGAAAGGCAACTAGCCATCAGCACATTAAAAATGTGCTTGCTGTCTCCTTTGTGAAGAGAGGTGCACACTGGAGAGAGTGGTGGTTGCAATTTTCTCCTTTAGTAATGGGATAGATTTCAGGAAGATCTTGGGCATCTACTTTTAAAGTAGTTAAATTTACAGGAGCTTAATGGCACCCTTTCTCTTCCACAGCTTCTGCTTATGTGAGGAACTTGAGAACTGTGCTGCTTCGGCTTTAAATTGTTCACCAAAGGGATTTTCGAATTAAGACTTTTTCTCTTTGTCTTTTCTCATTCTTACTTTTTCTCAAATCTTTCCTTTCCACCTCTCATTTTCCCCCCACTCAGTCTCTCCCACAGTACAATCCTTCCCTATATTCCCACTAATATTTTGTTCCTGGCAAGCTTTCTATGGTTTATAGATTAACTTGTATTTGCAAATGCGGATCTTCATTAAGGTCTTTATCTTGTGCTAGATGGATATCAGTATTGACTAACAGCAAAGAAGAAGCATTAAATATGGCATTCCGTGGAGAGCAGAGCACAGGGGAGAACAGTTTAGAGGATCTGACAAAAGCCATTATTGATGACATACAGAGATTACCCGGAAATGAAGTCTGTTGTGATTGTGGCTCACCAGGTATCTCAATTTGTTAATGTCATCAACTTCTTGTTGGAAGCAAAGTAATTTCTTTAAAGGAGTGTTTGTAGAGTGCAAACTAATTTTCTAAAAGTGATGTGTTGATCAGTCCTCAACCTGTTTTTAAAAGAACAGATACACCTTTCATACATTAGTTCCATTTAATTCACTAAAATATTTTTGTATGTTGTCTGTGCTTACTTCCAGCAGTTCAAGCCCCTCTGGAGTTTGAACTGTTCTTGTTGCACTGTCTTTAGATGCTTGTTGCACTTGAACGGAAGTTGCTTGGCATCACTGATCCTGTGCATGCTACTAGGTAGAAGTGAGTAATGCTTAGACAATGATTGTGGAAAAATTGACCTGGCCAGGATCTTACTCTGAGGTTTTATCTTGGCATGAGACTACTGGAACTGCAGTATCAAAAATATTCAGTCTTGTGCAAAGAATGAGACCCAGACTTGGAATCCTGTCGGGTAATATCTTCAGAAGTTCAGAGTTACAGGTCAGTTACATGCCACTTAAAGCTTGAAAGGAGTCAAATCATCATAGTACTACTGAATTGATACGGTAGTTGGCAGCTGCTACAGCTTTCACGTCTAAAGAGAAGGTAATGTTCCTTTGGAACTGAGTAGATAGCATCTTCAGGATACATACTTACTGATACAGAACTGATCCAAACAAATACCTGGATAAAAAATACAAAGTGGAATATAATTCTGTCAAATCCTGGAATTGGTTCATTCAATTATTCCATGATGTAAGGCTACAGAAATTTAGGATTACAGTTCTCACTCATCTTTTAATTTATAATGAAGTTTTAAGCTTCAGTCCTGCACCCCAGCTTGCTGCTTTAAAACTCTTGACTTAATGCTTTGTCAGTTACTATTTAAGACAAGAGATTAATTTGAAAACATGTATGTGTATGAAATATGTCTGGAGTTTTTTGTTTTCCTTAAAAACTGGTCTTGCTTCTTAGGTAGCATTCATAGTGTAAGATCTCATATTACATGCAGATCTCCTACATGACAGCAATATTTTTTTGTCCTGGACTAGCCAGCATTACTTAAATGTTCTACAACATAGTACTATTTTACATATTGGAAAACGCTATAGTTAATCTTTTATGAAGAAAAACTATTTAGAGTTTAAGAAGTAAAGATTAAAACTTTGTTGCCAACAGTGGCATTTAGGAGATCTGTTCCTTTTAAAAACAGGAAACAAAAGCCTGACTTTCTAGAAGAAACAAATTCTAAACATATTCAAATACAGTCATTCAGTATGGATTTGTAAGTCTAAATTTAGTGCTTTTGGGACTGTCCTTAAATCTGAAAAACTTAATTCGAAGTTTTTCAGATTTGTGGTTAAATTTGCACTGCGGCTTGGAGAAAAATATGGAATATTTTTAGTTTATTTCCATTTATTAAAGCATTAAATAAGGAATCATTTCGAATTCATTGGGATTTCTTGCCACCATTGAAAACCTTTTCTTGGATTAAATACTTTGGTTTTCAATTCTACAGATCCGACATGGCTATCAACTAACTTGGGCATTTTAACCTGCATTGAGTGTTCTGGAATTCACAGAGAAATGGGTGTCCATATTTCTCGAATCCAGTCTTTGGAATTAGACAAATTAGGAACGTCTGAACTCTTGGTAAGTTCCTTTAATTTGGATTATTTTTATTCTTTTCTAGTCAGATGTTCTGTACGTGGGTACCATTCAGGTGTCATTCAGGTGTATAATTTACTGTTAAATTTTTTCAGGGTAAGGGGTTTTGCAGAATGTTGTCTTTGCATTGTTGTATCTATCTTACAGGAGGGTTTTTACTCTTATGTGTTATTGATGCTTTTGACCATCTGTCACATGTTACTTTCTGGAGGTTTTGCAAAATCAATAGTGACATTAGTGCCATCAGAATTTTGACTCTCATTAGCTGATCTTGACCCTAAATCAGGGCAGCACAAAATCTCATGTAATTAAAGAAAATGAAAGCTAATTTAACTTGACAAGTGAGAATGACCATTGCTAATCTTGACAGAAAAATGTTGAGTGAATCTTTTAATTTGATGGGAGAAACCCTGTAACATTAAAGTTACTCAAGGAATCAATGTGGCTACTAAAACTAAAGCAAAACCAAACCCAAACAAACACGAAACAAGAAACAAAGAAAGAAAAAACACAGTTACAGCAGGTTTCTCTCCTCACCTGTGTTTGGTGTGTGAGAAGACACTTGTCACAGAAATTTTGTATGGGAAACTTGAGAGAAGGCAGTTCTGGATTTGTGCGTGGTTTAACATTAGCACATTATATGTGCTATAAAACAAAATACATTAGATGTATTTTTGAAATCTTGAGTTGTCTTCAAAGTTAGTCATTTAAATCGAATTTTACTAAGTGTGACTTTGCAAAAGTAACTTCCTGATTAGTGTACCAGAACTGTTTCACTGTTCATGCCGCTAGTTCCTCATTCTGTTCTTGTATTGGAGGCAGATTGTCTTCAAATACGACTGATTAGCAGTGGCTGTGAAGCCTATTGAGCAAGTACTGGGGTGATAGGATTCACACTTAAAAATACTTTTTAATTCTTTTATATTTAAGTGTAATCATTGTGCTTTGATTTTACAATTCTGTGTGTTCCATCTTTTATCAGTAGTGTGGAAAACCCACATTAATAGTCCAGGTTGTGGTATATTTGATTTTGTTTTTCTTATTGCAGCTGGCCAAGAATGTAGGAAATACTAGTTTTAATGATATTATGGAAGGGAATTTACCTAGTCCTTCACCTAAACCCACTCCATCAAGTGATATGTAAGTTTGGAATCTTTAAATTCTTTAAGTTTACTGTGGAATGTATATATGATGTAAAATGTCTTAAACAGTAACCAAGCCAGAGGGGGACTGGGAGAGCAGAAGACTGGGATTTTTCACTCCACCTATGGGGTTTCTTTTTTGTCATGCAGTCACATTTTAGCTACCACAGCTTCTTGGTGTAGAAAACTTTGAAGTTTGGGTTTCAAGATTCATTAGTTTGAATCTTGAAAGTTTTTGAGTTTTGTAGCATACCCTCAGGTGATAGGCAATGGGACGAAATGATACTAGCTTCAGGTACTGTCTTGAGATGGAGACGAGCTTTTTCTTCCTTTCCCTGGTGTTGGAGTTGCACAGAGAGCAGAACAGATGTGGTTTTGCCACAGAAGGCCTTTTAATCTATTATGCTGTTTTCTAACTTACTCAGTTGTTTTTTTTTTAATCCTGTTGTTAGCGTCTTATTCATGCTTATCCTTTTTTTAACAGGTAGATACATTTCCATGAGAAATTACATTTCAGGCTTTGTTTTTTCTTTGGTCTTAGTCCTCAGAGTCAGAGTAATTTTTATGTGTAACAAGAAGGCAGGATAAAATTGACTATGTACCTTGGTTTGGGCCTGTTTGCAAGAAAGACGTGCATTATGATAATAAATAACACAGTCTTTATCAATAGTTTTCTTCCCTTTTCAGCTCCTGCATTAGGCAAGATGAGTTTAAATTTAAGTCATTGACCCATTTTTCTAAGTGTTTCTAAACCAAGCTCTATTTTCACACCCCACAGGACTGCACGTAAAGAATTTATCACTGCTAAATATGTAGATCATAAGTTCTCTAGGAAGACTTGCGCATCTGCAGCAGCTAAACTGAGTGAATTACTTGAGGCTGTCAAATCCAGGGATTTACTTGCACTAATTCAAGTCTATGCAGAGGGGGTAGAGCTAATGGAGCCACTGTTAGAGCCTGGACAGGTAAGCTTATCAGGTAAACAAAGCAGAGTGTTTTAAACAATGTGTGTTTGTAAAATGTCTGGGACTGGGGCTGCTCTCTTAGATGCTAAAACAAGAGAAATGATGGATTAAAATGGTAGGGGTTTTCTTCCTTTCCTTAATGTGGCATGGAAAAGAAGACTTCTCTCTTGTCATCAATTCCTCTAAAGGAGTGTGAAATACAATAGTAGTATCATACTGTTCTAGGTGCAACTGTTATGCTGAATAGGACCTGTTCTGCAGTGTGTTTCTTTAGGAAAGAGAGGGCTTGACTTGATAACCCTGGCTCACCCGATACCACAGACAGTGTCATATCTGCTTTTCAAGTAGATGCTGAAGGAACACATTATTGACTGTACATAAGTCTCTGTTCCTCTGTATGAGGAAAGTAAATACGATGCCTTCACAGCTTCTGATGAAACATTTACAGAAGTACAGTTTCTTTCAACCAGGAAGACAGAGTTACTTATTTTTTTAATAAACTTCTGGATACTTGATCCTCTTTCTAAAGTCAGTAACAGGTTTTTGGAAAAAACAGTCCAGGCTGACCTGAAGTATCCATGTAGAAAAGAGCACCACAATGTGTAACATTTTCATAGCCAATTGCTGCTGTGTAACCAGTTGGTCAGCAATGTCTTCTCCCATTACTTTTGAACACAACTTGGAGAGATCTCAGAGAATGCTTTCACCAAGTTCTGTGAAAACAGCTACCTTGGCAAAGGGCAGAGCGCCTGTCTGTGTCGAGTGGAGGGAGTAACTTCTATATAGTCTCAGCACTTGAAATATCACAGAGTGCTTATCATGGAACCACATTACAAATTCTCTATCTACAAGGTGAACTTTCTATATTTATCATCCATAGCAGTTACCACAGAATTAGCTCCTTAGCATTTCTCAGCTGGTACAGTCAGTGATACCTAGAAAGGTGTGAGCACCAACTGAACTGGTGTCTGCGGTTAGGACATTTATGCAGCATTCTCCACTGTAAATTCTCTGATGTTTAATAAGTCTTTTTATTTAAAGTTGTGATTTTAAGTATGTGTGCTGTAATATAATTTTTTTAATGCTGCTTTTGATCGGTAGGAGTTAATGAGATCCGGTTTTAGATTAATTTCTCATGCAACTTTTAAACTGAATTAAACAGAACTTAGATTGTCATTTAAATGCTTGTGTTATATGTATAGAAAATAAAGTGTGATTCTGTTTAAATTCATGAGGAGAAGCCCTATATCTGGGGAGGAACAACCCCATGCACCAGTATATGCTGGGCACTACCCAGCTGGGAAGCAGCTTGGCAGAAAAAGACCTGGGAGTCCTGGTAGACACCAAGCTGACATGAGACAACAGTGTGCTTGTGTGGCAAGGGAAGCCAATGGTATCCCAGGCTGCACTAGATAAAGTAGTGCCAGCAGGTTGAGGGAAGTGATCCTTCCCCTCTACTCAGTGCTGGGTGAGGCCATAGTTGGAGTACCGGGTCCAGTTCTGGGCTCTCCAGTACTAGACAAACTTGGATGTAATGAAGAGAACACAACAAAAGGCCACAAAGATGTTTAGAGCACCTGATGTATGAGAAAAGGCTGAGAGATCTGGACTTTTCAGCCTGCAGAAGAGAAGGCTCAGGGAGATCTCATCAATGTATATAAATACCTGAGGGGAAGGGGCAAAGAAGACAGAGCCAGGCTCTTTTCAGTGGTGCCCAGTGACAGGACCAGAGGCAGTGGGCACAGTCTGAAACACAGGAGGTTCCCTCTGAACATGAGGAAACATTTTTTCTTATTGTGGGGGTGATCAAGCGCTGGCACGAGTTGCCCAGGGAGGTTGTGGAGTCCCCAGTCTTGGAGATGCTCAAAAAGCCATTTGGACATGGTTCTGGGCAACTGGCTCTAGGTGGCCCTGCTTGGGGAGGGAGATGGGACCAGATGTCCTCCACAGGTCCCTTCCAGCTTGAACCATTCTGTGGTTCTGTAAGGGATTTAATATATATAGGTCTGTGATTTTGGAGGGGATTTTCACAGGTTTTGTAGGAAATAGTATTGTTGGGTATGCTTGGTGCTCACCAAGGTGTCATAAAGCAACAAGTACTGTAAACTCACTCATTATTCCTTGACAGGATCCCTTGCAGTTACTAGTAGCTAAAATGGTTAAAGGTTCTTCAGGATTGTTCCTTCCAGCTGGGAAAAAGAGAAGACTGGTTTTGAGAAACCTGTGATGTCAAAGTGTGATGCTGTTTCCTTTGAAGCACATGGTGTCTTCTAGAGATCAGAAAGGCAATAGTTATTTTCGTCATAATTTCCTAATAATATTTTTCCTTTGGAAGAATTGTAAAAGGGTGATTGACATATATCTCAGTAGGTCTGATATTATAAGCTTTGCAGAAATAAGACACAAAAATCTAACTTGTATTTGTGTGTGTTTAGGAGCCAGGTGAAACAGCACTTCATTTAGCAGTCCGGACTGCTGACCAAACCTCTCTCCATCTGGTTGACTTCCTTGTACAAAACTGGTATGGATTGATCCATTTTCATTAAATTATGTATGAAAAATGTAAATGTTCAAAGCTATCCGTGCAGTGCTTTGGACAGTGTTTGCTTATCACTTACATTCTGCTTAGATACTGAGTGGAAGTTTCAAAAGAGCATTTTGAGTTGACCCTTATGCTCCTAATGAGGAGAGAGAGGGAAAGAAGTGTAGATTAAAAACATGGAAAGTGGTTATAAAAATAGGATGAATGGAAAAACTGTGTAGAGCAAAAGAGATCATTGATTTATAACACTGTGAAACAGTGCAGATGAATAGTTCAGGTAAAGGAGAGGTGACAAAGTAAACATTCTAAATACAGGACACATGCAAAAAAATTGTAAGAGTAGAAAACAAGGATATGTCTCATAAAATTATGAGTAGAAGCTAGATTGTCTTTGAAAAAGGTGTTGTAATAGTTAATAAAGTTAATAATAGTTAATAAAGAGAGCCTGATCTTCTTAACTAGTAGTTTTCAACATCTAGGTTATTGGTTGAGCTATTCTTTGTTGTCAAGAGCTGTGTTCACAGAAGTCTTAATGAAGACATTGTTAAAAATCAAATGATGTAGTGGTACAACTCTATTTTTCATATGTTTCATGATAAAGATTAGATGAGATCAGTTCCAGTCCACCTCTCTAGCACGCTATGAAGTGAAAGAAGCAGCAGTCACTTGCTGTGTCAGACAGTGGGTTTTGGAGAATGAGGAGAGGAGGGTGAGGGAAACAGAAGACTCATCACAAGTCCCTCAGCACAGGGAGTCCTTCCTGCTATTGAAATGCAGTCAGTGAATACTTGGTTCTTTTCCTCCTCATCTCTAATAATTTATGTAGCATTGTCTATAGGGAGTGTTAGAGAGGAGGTTTGGTCTTCTGATAACAGCACAGGCTTGGAATCCATGTTCCTGACACCAGCTCTTGTGCAATGTGGACTGGCTGTGTAACCTTCACTTTAACTTTATTCTACCACTACTCCCTTGTGTTAAATGGAGTGCTGACTATTGTAGGAGTGTTCTTAAAGTAAACAATAAAATACAGTAAAAAATAAGCTATTGATATTTACAAGCTGAGGTCATAATTTGAAAAATGTTTTAGAAGCCTAAATTGTTATTTTGAGTAATATTGAAGGATTTGTTATTTTGGATTATTATTTAAATGATTTTTTCTGAAGAAACTATGAAGCTTCGTAATATCAGGGACTGTAGCGACAGGACAAGGGGTAATGGGTTCAAACTTAAACAGGGGAAGTTCAGGTTGGATATAAGGAAGAAGTTCTTTACTGTGAGGGTGGTGAGGCACTGGAATCGGTTGCCCAAAGAAGTGGTAAATGCTCCATCCCTGGCAGTGTTCAAGGCCAGGTTGGACAGAGCCTTGGGAGCCATGGTCTAGTGTGAGGTGTCCCTGTCCATGGCAGGGGGGTTGGAACTGGATGATCTTAAGGTCCTTTCCAACCCTAACTATTCTATGATTCTATGATTCTATAACTATCATCCTTTATGTGTTTTTGTCAGCTGTCTGTAGTTTTGTCTCAATCTCAAATTTAAGAGCATCTTTACATCCATATGGGCTCTGCACTTACTGTTCAATGTGGGTAATACTGAGTGGAAGTAAAACTGTCATTTTCTGAGCTTTTCATTTTTATAAATGTATTAAATTGATCCCAATATGTCATAACTTTTTTCAAGAAACCTTGTTTCAGAAATTGAAAACTGAAGGAGAGAACAGTTTTTAAAAGCCCTGTGAACCCCTTTGCACAGCTTGTCTTTCCCTGACTCAGTGTGTATCCTTACGTTCCTTCTTATGACACTCTTATGCATCCTCACAGCCACCCTCTTTGTAGTTCCTTGAATGCGTGGGACTTATTAACCTATTCTAGCTGTATCAGAATGACTTTTCAGATATTTTTATTGGGCTAATTTAGCATGTTTGGAAAAGAAATGCCAGTGAAGTGGCAGGTGGAAAACAACAGGCATGACCTTCCAAAGGATTAGGTTTGAATCTCCGAGTTTCAGGTTTTTTGTTTGGTTTTTGAATGAACACCTGTAGATGCTGAGTCCTTGTCAACCACAGCTCAGGAATTTCCAGTGTGCTTGGAACTGTTCTTACTAGTGTTTGAAAGTAATGTTTAATTTGAAAAATATTTCTTTCTACTTCATGTTTGTCCCAGAAAGTATTTATGCATTTATCACTGCTAGGGATGCTTGCTCTGAAACGAACAGCACAGCACACTAGACTTCTCCTGATTATTTCTTCTTTTATGTTTAGTGGAAACCTGGATAAGCAAACAGCGCTGGGCAATACGGTTCTACACTACTGCAGTATGTATAATAAGCCTGAGTGTTTGAAATTGCTTTTGAGGGGGAAGCCAACTATTGATGTAGGTAAGTTCATTATCTAAAGCTAGGAAATAAAGATTTACTAATGTTTCTTTCTATTATTTTAACCACTTCTCTGTTAGGAAGATGACTTTACCGCCAACAAGCCTAAAGGAAGTGTTCAGTTAAGAAATGGAACTTAAATTCTTAGAAGATAACAGTGGCAAATGTTTTCTTATGTAAAATACTAATGGTAAAGCCTAGTTTTCCTGATACATAGTTTTCTGATGCATCGTAAACAGCCTGGAATATAGGTTTATTGTTTGTATTGTAAAATTCATCTATTACTTGTATGTTATAATGCTTCGAATGGCTGCTCACATTAATTGCACTTCATACATATGTGGGCTTTCTGTACACAACAGTTAATTCATCTTTTAATATTAAAGTTAGTTGGCACTATGGCTTCACCCAGCATGCCCCAGCCACCACTGTAGGTGATTAGGGAAGGGATTAGCTTCCTCAGTTGCCTCTCTCCCTCTGTTTGCAATCCATGTGTGTGCAATGGGTATAACACTTGCCGTACCTAAATCAGTCCATTTTTCATCATGGCTTAGCAAAAGTTTAATTAAAAATGAAATCTCTGTAAACTGTTTGCTTACACTTGGGATAATCTTTTGTTTACCAGATGCTCTCCTTTCCCTGCCATATTTTGAGTTAAAAAGGTATTCCATGAATCCTGGCCCAGGGGCTAAGTTTCACCAGCATGTCTATAAAGCATTTGCATCTTATCAGTTCTTGGTATAGGAGGAAGGTTTTGTGAACAGTTGGTGCAAACTGAAGAGTATGAACTTTATTTCTCCCTTTTCCCTCATTGCCATCATTTTCCTCCACTGCCCTCTAAAAAGCTGTTGCATAAATTTAAGTTCATAGCTCAGTGGCAGAAGTCATTGGCTTCCTTGGCCTTTTTATACATCCTTAGGATATGTTCTAATGTTATCATAAGTCAAAGAATTTTTTAGCAGATGTATCTATCCCTCATTAAGAAAATGGAAAAGCTATCTGTGCAAGCTTAGGTGTGCCTGTTGGTCCTTCCGTTGAACTCTCTCCTAGGTAGATGCCAAAGAACATTCATATCCTTTTGGTTTCTATTTTTTGTTGGGGATCGTTTTGTTTGGTTTGTTTTTATGCTCTCACTTAGGAACTTCATATTCTCTCTAGGCCTTGAAACATCAGTTTATACGTAAAGATTGAAAGTTTGGAATTAGGTAGCCTCTTAAGGTGTCTGTGCGCTCACTTCAGTTAAGAAATACTGTATTTTCATGCCTTCTCATATTAAAACTCATATTAACTTCTCATATTAAACCATCTTGGATCTTTCCACAAGGAGCCCTCCTTCTAGGGATCTTAATTCTTTCAAATTCATAGACCTTTCTAGATGACTGCTTTGTATGTTCTAGAATTCATGACTGGCATTCCTAATGTAATATTACAGATAGACATATTTGCTTATGAGACCTCAGTTTGACCATTTTCAGTTCCCAGTTGTCACAGAAATGCTTTACAATCCAGATGTGATGTGGAGCATACTCTGTTCCAGCTCCATGGCATTTACTGCTATACTGTAAGACTAAATTTTGCCTAAGGTTTGGCCACATCAGGTTGGGATGTGGGGATTGATCTTTTCTTGAGACTTGCTACTGAGTATCTAGGAAGGATCCTATTAGGTGTTGTGCCAGAGGACCTTCCAGAGTGCTCAGATAGCACCTTCTTTCTGATCAGGCCTTATTTGAAAAGGTAAACCATTTTATAGCCTTTATAAAGAGGAAATTGCTAGGAAGTTTTAAAGTTATTCTTGTCCAAACGTCATCTTAGAATAGGATTTCTGTCTTCAAATTCAGGCTTCAAACCACTACATACTAATCAAAGGTGCTTGGATCAACGTTTGCTTTTTTTAATCTTAGAATAGCTTTCTTTTATAAGCTATTAAGGCTTGCTTTTCCTGCTTATTCATGTAAGTGTTTTCCTAGTAAAAGAGTTGAGTGGAGAATGACTAAATTTCTTTATATTCTCTGCTAGGATGGTTAGGAGGGATTTTGGGAAGTGTCCCAGCAGATGCTGCTGTTCAGAAAGAACCTGATGATACATGAAATGCATGAGCACTTAGAGTGGAGTCTTAAAGAGCTGCAGCTGCTATAGAGTAAATAGATGGTTTTGATCACTTTTAGAAGTTACTCTGCTAAAAATAAAGAAACTTATTGAATTGAGTCTTTAATCATCTCAAAGAACCGCTCTCTTGTTTTATTGTTAATTTTGTAGTCAACCAAGCTGGAGAGACTGCTCTGGACACAGCAAAAAGAGTGAAAGCTGTCCAGTGTGAGGAACTGGTAAGAACCGGAGGTGGGGGAAAAAGGGGTGGGGAAGAAGTATGAGGGATGTTTATATGTTTAAAGATGTGATCTACTGAAGATAGCATTGCCATTGTATCTCAAACTCTATCTCTGCGAGCTGGCTGTATGCTAGGCTGAAGGCCCTACCATAGATGAGTGTTTTCTAACTTCAAAACACAACAGTCATTTTCTTTGTAAGAGTTTAAGTAAAAGATACTACTTGTGTTGGAAGCACTTAGTTATTTTAACCAGACCTTAAATAATTGAGGGTCAGGTTGTCACAGAACCAGTAAGTTGAGGCTAAATGAAACTTACCATTCAAACTCAACTAAAGCTCCACCAACATTAGCTACAGATTCGGGATGTCACATGGATTCATCACTACACTGCTGACTCTTGAACTTTATGGCATATGATCCAAAATGTGCAATCACTCACCTAAAAAGGAAGGGCTCAACCTTGATGAGTTCGCTTGGACAATGTCCTGACCCCCAGGAGCCAACGCTGCTCCAAGGAGGACCAACTCCAAGTGGCTGTTCAAGGGGCTCCATTGCTGCCCTGGT
Organism: Strigops habroptila; assembly: GCF_004027225.2. NCBI lineage: Eukaryota > Metazoa > Chordata > Aves > Psittaciformes > Psittacidae > Strigops > Strigops habroptila. The sequence goes on from NC_044277.2 coordinate 9,409,079, forward strand.
CCGATCTGAGCTGTGGTCACACATAGTTAGGTACCCCCATGGGCTCAGGACCCAACTTCCTGTGCCTGCAGCTGCTGACCACCACCATGTGTGTGGGACAGGAGCCGAGCTCTCCTGAGATCTGTCTGTAGGGGGAAGCTTCAGCCAGGGCTTTGTCAGGGCTTTTGTCAGGCCCAGGTGTACCTGACACACAGGTATTTGAATACCAGTCAATTCATTATTCTAGGATATTTGGGCTTCATCAGCTCAAAAGTTCTTAGACATTTCTATTGGGAGGACAGAACAACCCCTCTTTTAAGACCTTTTAGATCCTTTAGGTCTGGATCTTTCTTCGACTTTTCCTGCTTTGGCTTTTTCCAGATGACTTAAGAGGGCAGATAGTTCAGAGATGATGAAAGTCATCTTACAAGCAGGATTGAAATAACTTGAAATTAAATCCGCCTCACAGGTGGTGGAGAAGGAAGCAAAAGTGTCATGTCTGGAAGTTAGGGTATCAAAAAATGCAGAACACCAGCTTCTGTTGGACTTTGTCCCTCTACTGAACATGATCGGAGCAAAAACATTCTGGAATTTTGAGAATATTTAAGGAATGTTAACAGATGCCACTCAAAAAAACTATTGGCATTCACGAACTAAAGGTGTTAAAGGATTTTCTCAGGTACTCTTCTGAAGCAGTTAGCCAAGAATATGGATTCTACATCAGACTAACGAGCTTGTTTCTTCTTAGCCCTCTAAAGTGCCTCTCACCAGCGTGCATTTAGTAGGCAAGTGAGTTTAAGTGCTGTCAAGGGATTAAAAAATCTAAGCAGTCTGAGTGATTTCACATTCAAGACAGAACCAGAAGAATTTACAAAACAGCTGTCAGTTGCTGCTTAATTCTGTTTCTCAGAACTGTTTAGCTTCATTTTGATGAACCAAGGAGGATATCTACTTCTGCTCTGCAGCTGGTGATTTTAATACCTTTCCTTTGACAATTGAAAGTTCTTGTCATGTATTAATTAATTATTGCAAAATCAAGAGAGCTTGTCCTTCAGAAATCATAATAATTTTCCATATTTCTGGGGATGCAAGTCAATATTTTGCTATGGTTGATGAGGTGGTATTCTCACTAACTTCTCAATTACTCCCATGTCTGCTGTGTAAGTAAGTACACTGTTTCCAGTGTTCAGACTATTTCTACTGTTGACAGTGTTTCTGTCAGCTGAAAACCAGATCAGTCATACAACACACAATTGCTGTGGATTGCTTTTTTCTTTACAGTATATATTTAATAGAGTAACATCTGCTGTTAATGTGGACCAACTGATTGTATTGTAGAACAAACAAAAACAAGTGGATGTGATCAGTGAGCTTATCTAGCAGCTAATCATTTTGATTATTGTAATCAAAATTGTGGGAATATCTCACTGATTATAAGAAGGACATGGAGCTGTTGGAGCAAGTCCATAGGAGGGCCATGAGGATGATAAAGGCACTGGAGCACCACCCATTCAAAGATAGGCTGAGAAAATTGGGGCTGTTCAGCCTGGAGAGGAGAAGCTGTGTGAAGACCTCATAGCAGCCTTCCAGTATCTGAAGGGGCTTGCAAGGATGCTGGAGAGGGACTCTTCATCAGGGACTGTAGCGATAGCACAAGGGATGATGGGTTTAAACTTAAACAGGGGGAGTTCAGGTTGGATATAAGGAAGAAGTTCTTTACTGTGAGGGTGCTGAGGCACTGGAATGGGTTGCCCAAAGAAGTGGTAAATGCTCCATCACTGGCAGTGTTCAAGGCCAGGTTGGACAAAGCTCTGGATGATGTAGTCTAATGTGAGGTGTCCCTGCCCATGGCAGGGGTTTGGAACTAGTAAGGTCCTTTCCAACCCAAACTGTTCTATGATGCTATGATTATTTCAGTTAACTGTAATAGAGCATTTTCTCTTTTTTTTTCCTTTTTCCATTTTTTAAGAGAAAAATTATTCCTGCACTTTACTCAGAAGTGGCAATGAAATAAGGTTAAGAGTAAAAAACTCATATGAGTGATCGTATTGTTTACCATGGGCAATAAAAAATGACAAAATATCTAGATGTTTGCAGTATGGTAGATGTACAAAGCTAATTTCTCTTGCATAGCTGCAGTCTTGATTGTGCAATTCAATTTCAACACAAGTGATACCTATATAACAGATGGAAAATCATTTCTTCCAAGCTTTATTTCAGGAAGATGGTTAAAGGCTCTCCTGAATCAACCAGTACCAAATAAAGATTGTAGATTTCAAAGATAACAGAATCATAGACATAATAACGGGAAATCTAAGTATAAAGAAAGAAAACTTATCTCCTCAGAATAACCATGAACTGCAGTTTTCTGGGGTTTGCTGATCATTGAAGTAGTGGGGTTTTAAAGGATCTGAATACATGATTTGAAATGGCAAAGTAGAGGAATTTTGTGCGTAAGACACACTGGCCTCATCCGGTGAGAGGGAGGGAAATATTAAACTAAAAGGTAAATACCTTTTATTTCGATTCCAACCAAGGGCTGTGACTGTGGAGGGATAATCACTGTGTGTACCAGAACTTATAAATAGGTTCTGCCTTCCCTTTTTGGAAAGGAGGGCTCCAGGTGCATTTCTGCTTTTGTGCGTATACCTTCTCTTCACGTCATCTTGTCAAACGCTTGTCAAACGTGGCAACTTCTACCTATTTTGAGAATTCTTCTCTTTTGCCTTTTGGCTGGGTTTCTATACCTCAAATAAATGAAGGATGTTTGTGTGATTTGCCCTGAAGTTGTTTGTTTTTAATGACTGGAAAACTTTTCAACTTCTAAATATTTCAGCTTATTGTTTGCTGATGCAAAACTTCATGAACACCAAAGGAACAGCAAATATTTTAACATTTATGTTATTTCTTTCAGCTTTCTCAAGCCAAGGCAGGAAAGTTAAACCCACACGTCCATGTGGAGTACGAATGGAACCTTCGGCAGGAAGAAATCGATGAAAGCGATGATGACTTAGATGATAAAGTAAGTGGGAATTACTGATAAGCTTTGCACAAAACCTGACAATTCCTGTTCTGTGGACATGAATAGAAATTAGAAACCCACTTTAACATTTTTTTTCTTACAGATTTTATTGGGGGGGTAAAGAGGGAGCTAGTTTTGAGGCTCATATTAAAGATTGCCAAAGTGCTTTTTGATTAGACTTTATCAGCCTAGTTATTATGGACTTCAGTTGCAGAGGTTTTGCTTTGACAAGACATACAATTTAATCTAAATCAGTAAATGTAGATTACTTTGCCATTTTATCCCCTTCTAAATTGCAGGTTGTTAATTTGTAGCTGGAGGAAATCCCAAGCTTACATATTTGTGTTTTCCATAAATTAATAAACCCCAGTTGTTGAATAAGTAGCTTTATTTTTCAAAAGCTGTGCTGTGCACTTTATTTCTGATTAAAAAAAGAAGTAGCAGAAAGACAAAACTTGAGGGCACAGGATAATTGCCATCCTAAAATGTGTGAAAACTTAGCCTCAGTGCCCTACTTTAGCAAGTCAGTTAATTACTCTGTGCTCTGTTTCTGTAATAAATGCGAATACACCTCTCCTATTTCTCTGTATCTCTATAGACACTTCTGTGTCTTTGGGTGCTTGTAGAAAGGAAATGTGGTCAACTTTTCATTTTCTGTGACACTTGGGACTGAAACATTCAGAAACCGAAATGATTTACATGTCCTCAAGGACAGGAGAGAACAAAATGATTATCTGTGCAAGGAGCCTCAGGAGGGTGACAAATGCTGTATGGGAGATAATAGCCTGAACCAGAGCTGCAGTAAAACAGATCATGCTCCATATACAGCCATTAACATGCAGCAGTCAAAAATTGCTGTGTAAAATTTCTTCAAAGAGCAATTAGATACGTTTAGAAGAGATGTATCATTGAATATATTGCTAGTTCAGTCAACAGATAAATCTGCTGTGCCAAAAGAGGTTATTTATTTTTAATGTGCATCAGCGGGATAATGTACCTGATCTTTGAGATAACTGTCAGGTCTGAGTAAAGAACTATTTGAACTGAAAATTACTTTTATACTCTAAAAACTTTACTAGGCTTTTATTAGTATATTATTTATTATATTACTGTATATAATATCTTCTGCTTTAAGAATAAATCTAACTTTGTGCAAGTGATGATGTGTTGATGCTACAATCTTTATTTTTCAGTTAGAGGAGACAATCAGGTGGATCACTAAGAGGAGGAATATGGGCTTATTGGTCAGAAATTATGCTCGTGTTCACTAGAATATGCTCTGTTAACTTTTCTCCCCAACACGTTAACTATATTTAGTGGTTACAGCTGTATAATGCATTCATTTTTCTATTCACAGCCTAGTCCTATAAAAAAAGAAAGATCTCCAAGACCCCAAAGTTTCTGTCACTCTTCGAGCATTTCTCCTCAAGAGAAAATGACTCATCCTGCATTTAGCACTCCCAGAGACAAGCAAAGACTCTCCTATGGAGCTTTTACCAATCAGATCTTCGCTTCTACAAGCACAGATTCACCCACCTCTCCAACTGCCGACGCTCCTCCTCTTCCTCCTAGAAACGCTGGCAAAGGTAAGTCTGTCTCCAAACTACACTTGCAAGTGGTAATTTTTCCACACTTGTCCTTCCTTTAGCCAAGTACATGACAGAGTTTCAAGATGTAGCATAGTTTTTTCTTATTACATTGATGCAGTAATACAATAAAATGCATGTTCAGAACTTAAAGTGCCCTTCCCCTTTTCTTTTTAATGGTCTCATAACTGTACAAGAATGGGTGAAAAAATAAAGTAATTCTGTTAAAATCTGGTTCATTTTCTGTAGAAATTTTGTTCATATTTAGGAGAAGCATTTTTAAGCATTTACAGTCACAAAAATACAAGTGTTCTAGAAAAGGCTGCTGGTGTATAGTGCTACAGGGATGTGATGTGTAGTGTCTGGCAGAGGGTGTGAGACTTTGGAGGAGAGGATATACAAGAAGGCTCCCTCTCCTTGCAGTCAGACTGTGTGGATAAAGGCAAATACCAGCATGACCTGTGAAGAACTGAGCAGGTTGGTACTGAAGTTCCTTCCCTCTCAGTGCATCAGTGTTCTCCTCTTTCACTTTGGTTGGTGCTAGAGGGGTGTAAAGAAGGGCAGAGAAAATACTAAGCCTATTGTCAGATCATTAACAAGTCACGTAGGCACTGAAGATCTAAACTAAGCATCACCCATTCTTCCCTGAGTGAAACAACCATTTCGCTCTTGCAGAATCATCCCTAAGGAAGGTTTGTGCTACAGTTCAAGCAAACTACATTTAGCTGAAATGAATGGGATGCTTTTTCTTCTTAGTAGTGACACTCTTGGTAGGCCTTGAAAGGGAAGAGAACTTATTTCCTTGTGAGGCTTACTCTTGCAGTAAGTGAATGGTGATTCTTTGACCTTAAACTTCAAGTTTAGAGGATGTATTTATGAAAAAAACCTGTTACTTTAATTTGTACAAATCAACATTTTAGAACGACAAAAAAAAAACCTCTTCATTTTTTCACCTTTTTTCACGTATTGTATTTAGAAATAGCCAAATTCTGTTTTTACAACAGACTCGTTAGAGAAAACTTTAGTTGTGAAGGCTACAGCATCGTTCAAGGCTTCAACAGTTACTACTATAACTTTATCCTTCATTTCCTCAACTGGTAGTTAACTTTGTTTTAAAATGAAGAAATGCTCTCACTAAAATGTGAGAAATGGACAGAATGGAGTGTGTTGGCATCAGATGCCTGCTTTTACGTGTTCAGATGCTGTGCTTAAGAACTGCTATTCCACCATCAGTCTTTGTCATGTACTGGCAACTTTCAAATTAATCCCTCGGTGCTCTTTGTTAAACAGGTTTGTTTTGCATTAGGAGGCAAAGGGATTTTGCCAGGGTGTGCATTTTTTAAACGAGATTTCATAACCCACATCTCTTTATATCAGTTTCACTGGGGACTCATTTGCATCCCTTGTAACTTTATGATGTTGACCTTCCTATTGACATTACAGTATTCTTTTTCCTTCCTCCCCATTATCTTTTCTCACGTGCTCTGACAGTCTGCTACTGACTGTCCATTGTCAGACACAATATAGTGCCTTAGGTATTCCTTCAGTCTGACCTAGGATAACTTTTTACTTGTAATAAAGTTGCAAGACTTGGGAACTAATCACAAATCCCATTTTGATAAGAAGGTTATGAGATTTGTCACGTATCTGTCTGTACACTGCTTAGTATGTTGCAGCTTTCAATGGATTCTAATGAACTTTATTCCTTTGTCATTGTATAGGGTAGCTCTCATATGGACTTTTTCAGACAATTGCCTTTTTCTCCAGGAAGGGGAATATTTACATGCTTATTTCATGCTAAGTATGTATTCAAGTTTTGGAAATGTTAGGCATTTTCCTAGGCGTTCCTGCAAACTCCTGGACACAACACCAAAGCTACTTGGAAAGAAATGGAGCATTGAGTTCTTGTTTGTTTTCATATCAAGAATTACACAAAGGAAATCCTTATACATATTACAACAAACTAATATGATATTATCACAAAATACAGAGAACTGTTGCCTTCTAAAGTAACATTAACTGCTTCATCAGAGTGGAAAATGCCAGGTTCGCACTGCAAGAGTGAGAGGTTGAATGTCACCAGGCTTCTCTGCTTCAAATATGCCAAAATTTGGCAGTCTGAGAGTGGTACTGGGGTTTTGGTTGATTTTTCATTCGATAATATTGTAAAGTATTTAATCACTTCTAGAAGTTTCCGTTAAGTGTATGCCTGCATTACAGGAATAATTTAAGACTCAAAAGGACAGGAGAGCAAAGTGACATGCATAGAACGATTCATCAGTGTGGAAAAGTCACTCTAGACACATCATTGCAGATGTACTTATGCTTCACTATAAACTCTGCTACACCGTGTTATCTCCCTCACTTCCAGCTCCCAAACAGGTTGTTTAAAAGTAAAAGAAGCAGAGAATCTCTACTTCCATTAAGACACAGTCTGACTTCATTTTGTTTCTGCAGGAAAAAATAATCCTTTAGGAATTATCTGCTCTTTTGAGATTAGTAGTAATAGAGTATATCCCTTACATCAAAGTCTAACATGCAAGCTTACTTACCAAATCCTCTCTTTTGTTCATTTTAATAGCTACCTGTTTGATTTAAGATCCCATGAAAACATAGTATTGTATTTTGCACTAAGTTCCCTAAATATCAAGAGTAAGAAGAGCATTGAATCTATAATTAAGTTTAAGCTTACCTTCTGTCCCCAAATATAATCTGATCTTTGTCCCTCTCTGCTGTGAAGCCCCAGCAGATACCATGGGACCCTGCTAGAACATGGAGACAGTCTGTAGGGAGGGGTAGCTGGTGGGATCTGTATTTTAGAACGAGGCAGAGGATTTTCAAGTTTCATGGGTTTTATCCTTTGAGGCATACAGATAAAACTCTTTCCCAAACCACACTGTATATTTAAACAAAACCACCTCACTTTAGCCCTCTGTAAGCTGGCTTCATTCGCCAGTGAAGTTCCTTTGTAGCCAGGTTCCATGGTGTTTGCTGAGATGCCACAGTGGGCTGGGAGCCAGCAAGTCTGAACCTTGTGTTGGGGAGAGAAGGTAAGTTTAAAGCAATTTATGTAACACACATCAAACTCTCATCTGTGGCCTTCAGTGGATTTGGAGTGTAAAATTAGTTTGATTCATCATTAAAATTGTATAGGTGCAATTGTTGGAGAATGTGTATATAGAGATCCCTAAAATGCTGGAACGTTAGTGTATTTTACTGTAAACAAGCTCGTATGTGGATACATCTTACTTCTTGCTATCTTTGCTACAGATTTACTTAATCCAAATAGAATCAAGAGTACAGAATGAGCTCAGTAGCTGCATAAGCCAGCCACTGTTTGCCTTCTCCAGCAGTTTATCTAAGCTTATTCAGGTTTAACTTATTATTGGTCCAGTCTTTAGTCTGTAGCATTCTAAAAGTCAGCGGTCTTTCCAGCTTACACCTGCATTATGGCTCGAGACATCTAGCAGGTCTTCCGCCTGTTGCTTTACAAAAAGGTTTAAAAAGCCCAAAATACCAATATCAAAGTGGTTGCGTGACTCAGCACAGTAGCAAAATAAACTTGCACAACCTTAATTGCAAATCCAATGCGAAGGCAGTGTTGCTTCTAGTTTTGTAGAAGTTAAGCAGTCTAAGCCAGGTTTCCTTAATTTTAACTGAAAGCTAATTCATTTGCAATGGTTCTGCCTATTCCCTCATACGGGATGAACATGCAGGTCAAGGATCAGTTTTATGTCATGAAGTGAAGCTTGGATACTTACAAGTTTACATATTTTACGCTCTCTTTCACAGCTCTGATGTTAGGTACATAAACCCAAAGGCACTTGTGTTGCCAGTCCATTGCCACTGCGGACACCATGTCATATAATCTGCTTCTCACCGATCGAACTCAATTTCTAACCAGATTTGCTTATTTGCATTTACTAGTAACTTCTAGAAGCTGTCTGACTGCATTGCTCACAGGATTAGCAATCTTCTCAAGTCCACTAAATGACTTTGTTCATGTACCAATGTTGTCATTTAGCTTCGGTGGTTTTTTCTGTCATTGTGTCTGTATCAAGGCACTACCTGGAGAGCAATCATGCAGGTCTCCTTTTCTGTTTCGTTACACTAAACAAACCAAGCATATTTCACCTTTTCTGATAGAAGAGTATGTTCATTCTCCTGTCATTCAAGTCGTCCTTTCATCATACTAGCCTTTCTCTGTAAAGGCTGTTTAAATCAGCTTTCTTAAATACAAGTGACTGGAAGTATAGGGACAGCATTAAAACCTTGCTTTTTCTGCTGGAAACACTACATCAAAACTTCCTTTGTATTTATTTTTGTCATTATTCCGTCATATTATAGCATATCAGGCATTACACAATCTCTATCACCATTTTCAACAGGAGTCCTTAATTTATAGCACAAATGCTTCCTTAATGTAGAATTTTAACATTATCCACAATACTGTTGTATTTAATCTCATTTTCATTACCTCAGTCTTTAAGGTTGTCCAGTTTCTTCTGATTTATATTAGTGCATCAACCCAAAATACATCATTCTTTAATATAAAGTCTGGGGTTTTTTAACAGGACATTTTTTAGCATTTTATTATAGAATGTACTTCAAATGCTGATGTTGAATCAATGTATGTCCTTATTCAGAGTGATCATGATAATTTTTTCTTTATGATCTTCTTTTCAGTACTGAAAATGTGCTACGAAGTAAGACAAACTGAAGAAGGCTTTTAGTAATATTTGTGCAAATATATAACTCATAAGAACTTTAAAAATATCAACACTTGTTAATGAAAATTCTACTTTTAATATAAACTCACTTTCCTTTGCAGTACCTGTTCTACCATTAACTGGAATACTGGTTCTTCCATATCTCTCATTAAGTGGTAAAAAAAATACAAATGTGAGGTTTTTACACCCTAAACCCACCATTTCTTGAGCGGATGGTAACAGCTTTGCATGGTCTCACAAGCACACAAATTAATAGATCCTGTACTAACTGCACAACAGCTGAAGGGCAATGCACTATCAATGGTGGAGCTTTTCCAGTTACTTACCTTAGTACAATAAATTTGAGATTATTTGGTCTGTCTACACATGCAAGTGTGATCCTTGCGATATGAAAAAGTGGTAAGATGGCAACAGTTTGCACTGAAAGCAACTGCTCCCACCTAACTGAAGAGAGCGCAATGAAAGCACGATTTAAAAAGTCTAGGTGGTTTTCCTGGGTTTTATAATTTTTTCCTTGTGTGAAGAAAGTGTTCTCATGAAATACAAACTTCACAACTGTGTGGGAAATCATCATTAAGATGACTATGCAGAAAAAACGGTTGGCTTACATGCTGCCTGGTTAGAATCACAACATATCTTTGATGTAGAAAAATAACTGTTCTGGTTATTGCTTAACAATATCTAGCTAACCTTGTGTAATTAAACTATCATGGAAGAATTGTTTTGAGATTCTGTTTATACATATATATGTGTGTATATTGCCGAGGCAAGCAGCTCTGGTGCTGGCAGGATCGGCAGTAGAGAGCTCTAGTGTGGTGCACAGGGCAGTTTGCTGAACCAGGGGAGCTGAGAGACCCAGCAGGAACCTGCAGTTCGAGGCAAGGGATGGGGATCCATGCGGCAGCAAAGACACGAGGATTATTGATGTGTTAGAAACCATGGAAGGACCTGAAAGTGGTCACATAGGAATTGGTGCTTCTCCTCCACAAAAGGTGGTGGGATCAGTAGCCCAACTGAGGTGCATCTCCAATGCATGCAGTGTGGGTAACAAACAGGAGGAGCTGGCAAATGTTGTGCAGCAGAACTATGACATAGTTGCAGTCACAGAAACATGGTGGGATGACTCGCACAACTGGGGTGCTGCAATGGATGGCTATAAACTATTCAGAAGGGATAGGCAAGGAAGGAGAGGTGGGGGGGTAGCCCTGTGTGTTACAGAGTGTTTTACTTGTCTAGAGCTTGATGGTGATGATGAAGCCCTTAGTGACATGGTTTAATGGTGGCCGTGGCAGTCCTGGGGTAATGGTTGGACTTGATCTTAAAAGTCTTTTCCAACTAAGCTGATTCTATAACACAAAGTGTTTCATAATAAATTTAAGATGCTTTGTACGTCATCATTAGATCTGTGTATTGTTTCACCAGTTGTTTCCAAAAGCTGATTTAGATTCCAGAACATTTCCCATGTTTGCTTTATTCAAAGTGTGATGTGACTTCACACCTCTTTATGAAAAGATATTTTGAAGTTTTCCTTTATTTTCTGTTTACTGAAAGTAAGTTATTTTGTATTTCAGCCATCTCATCTTCTAAATTTATAATGATTTCTTCTGCAAAATTAATATAGGGACAAATGGTAGGAGTCTGACAAATGCATTATTTTTAATGCTTTTAAACCTTTTCCCTGGAACTGTTTTATGCCATAGGAACTTTTGAAAGCTATGAAGTGATAATGTTTTTCAGCTCCTCTGTGATGTCTGGAGATAACACTACTAGCGAGAAATGTAAAATATATATCCATATAACCACCTTCAAAGAATTTTATCCTACTAAATTTTAGCTTTTTAGAGAAGAATTCTTCATTTTATTGGCAATAAAAAGGAAACCTTTCACTTCATGCCAGAGGTTTTATGTTTACCATAAGCACACAATACTGTTTCACTGCGTTTCTGTCCTTAAAGCCTGGTTTGAACTCTGTGTCACTTGTGGTGGGGCTGCAGACCGTGTTGGCAGTGCAGTACTAACAGCAGCACAGCAGGTGGTGGTAGGAGCGAGCCTCCGAGGTGCTGGACATTCCCCGTTGCCGGCAGTTTGTCACTGTGCAGCGCCTTTTCGAGGTGTCAGAGGGAAATACTGACCTTCTGTGTGTGTTTTCGACATGCTTTAAAAATAACGTTACTGTTAACACTGGATGCTGAATTCCCCTTTCCCCCTCGCCACTCCTACGTTATGCTCTGAGTTACTACAGTTTGCAGAACAACCTTTGATTCATATATATTTAAGCCAACTGAAGAATTTCTAACTAATCTAGGGGATCATCTGTCAAAGCTTAGTCTGAGAAAAGTTTTCTTCTCTTTGCTGGCAGAAACGTTTCAATGCTTGGTTTAAATTAGCTTCCTTTCTTAGAGCTCGAGGAAGACATGAAAATGAGAAAGGATGCAAATTGGGGAACAACCATTAATTTGCACTAACATTTGACTTTTTGTCAATTAATGGTTTTGTGAAGTTGGGAGTAAATTGAGAGGAAGAATCCCATAATGTATAGTTTGGTTTACAAGGGTAAGCAATTAATGGAAAGCCAGGTCCAACATACCTGCTGGGGTTGTGGTTGAGAGATTCTCCTGAGCAGCAAAAGGCCTTCCAGGCTAGAATCTGGAGAACAGATTGAATCATTAACTCAGGATAGGCAGTTTTATTAATCTTTTCTTTGGGGTTTAGAAGAAAGAGGGAGGTCACCCACTGAAAAGACCTGGCAAATATACACATGCTTGTAGGATAACTGAAGTTACTTTTTCAACGTTTAGTATTTCACCTAAGGAATTTTAACAGATGATTGTTCTTCACTGACTCTAGTACTTTTATGCTGCATAGTAATTTGGGAAGGAATGCAGACTTTGGTAATTTTCAGTCTATCTACAGAGAGTGGTAATAAATATTTCTGAAGAGGCAGCTCTGTGTGCAGGTCAGGCTAGATCCTGATTAACAAAATGAAGATCTTTGTCTCAAACACTGTTCAAATAGGTCTTTAAATAATAGGCAAGTTGGTTCTATAGTGCTACAAAACATGTGACAGCAGACTTGAAATTTCAGGTATAACTAAACTTTGCTTTTAAATCAATTTTCTGCGTTTATCCAGAGCCTGTGATAGCAAAGCTCTTACCTGCAAATGTATTTGCAACATCATGACGGCAGGGGGAGCGTTATTTGTTGCTTAGATTAAAATCAAACAAAAAACCACCTTAGAGCTGTTCTAACCTAACACAGACTAATTGGGATAAGTGTTACAAGTAATGTCTTGTGGTGGCAATAGCCACTGACTGGAGCAGTTGTCCCCTCACTGCATGTTTGCTCCCTGCACTGCCTGCTTCCTCGAGCTGCTCACTGAGGGCATTTTTGAAGGGGAATGGTGCAGCTGATCAGGGAAAATTGTTGTCTTCCCTCTAGGTTATTTTGTCTTTTAACCTGTGTTTACATCCTGTAAAACGTGCGTTGTGTTGAATAACATTTGTGCCAACGTTGGTGCAGGAGGAAATAAAGTGTTGACCGGGAGGGGTGACTGCATAAGCTCTATAAGCAATGCTACCATTAAATAGCCAATTTCAGCCTCAGAAAGGGCTTTGCTGATGTTTATTTTATAGACACTGCATACAACAGTTTGCATTGCTCTAAGAATGCATAATCTCATTAATTTAAGCCACATAAAAAAGGAAAATAAATATAGAAAAAGTTGCAAAGCTTACAATCCAATTTTCAAAATGCAAGGAAAATTCATAGGTGGTTTTCTATTCCCTGCATCCCCCCCCAAGTTTATTAACAGAATTCTTATGGGATGCGCTGGATGGGAAAAAATGTCCCCACATGCTAGAACATCTAGAAGGATATTTCTTTCTGTTCCAAATTAACAGTAGCTTTAATCCCACATATAACACATATAACAATTTTAGGATTTCATGCTTTTTTTTATGCCTAAAATTAGGAATCCTGGACTGATTAATTCTGTATTTTTGAACATAACTACCCGTGTCATTCTATTGTCAAGTTGCTTATATTCCCACAGCTGAGATGGTTAAAAATGTGGTGAACGTGTCGTTTAATCTAAACAGTGTTCTGGCATGGCTTGTCTTTTCATTTGAGTCCTTTGCTGCACTTTGCTGTGGGTCTGACTGTGAATTTTTCAGTGCTGCTTTGACGTTTATGCACATGTATTTGTAAGAAGGTTGTTTGTTATTTTGCAGGCCCACCTTCAACCCTCCCTCTAAGCACTCAAACCTCTAGTGGCAGCTCCACTCTTTCCAAGAAGAGACCACCTCCCCCACCCCCAGGACACAAAAGAACCCTCTCTGACCCACCAAGCCCACTACCTCATGGACCCCAGAATAAGGGCCCAATTCCTTGGGGTGAGTTTTGAAATGCAAAACAAAAGGGCAAGGGAAAGCCTTTTGTGATGGATGATATATGATCTTTGGTTTCTTTTCACCTGGTGCTTGCTTTCCAATGATTGCAGCTTGATGCAGCGTCAGCTCAGATAAATCAGCAGTTCTATCTTCTGTCACTCTAGCTTCCAGGCTTCTGTATCTGAGTCTCACTTGAGAAACCTGAAAACACTCCACGCTCCCCTGGGGCCCAATTCGGTCTCTGCTGCCTCCCTCTCTCTACCCCAGCTGCCCAGGCTGCCCTCACCCCGGCCCCCTCATCCGCTGCATCTCCTCTGCCTCTGCTTCCTCACCCCTGCTGCTGTTCTGACCACCTCATTGACGTAGGTGGCTCGTGACTTGGGGCAGATAGACCTCAGTGAATCTGTGTGGTTCTGATTCCCAGAAGAGCTGGTTTCCTTGGGCTCTGTGCCAGATCTCTCCCATAAAGTGTTGGCACCTAGCTGGTGATGTGTTGTCTTAATATGTTTTTGGGGTTTGTGATATTGTCTGTACATACACCAAGACTGATAGGGTCGCATCCTTCTACCTGCAGAAGTTAAACAGAAACAAGCACACTTTTTTTTTGTTTCTTTTTAACAGGATACTTTTCTGACAGAAGCTTTTGCAAACTATTTACCAGACTACTTGAATGACTCCTCTTTTCAATAAACATTGCTCTATGCAGTCAACTTCTCCCTATAAATCCTGGTACTTATAAATCTCAGGCCCATGAAATTTACTAGTGTTGGTGGCAAGTTTTCCATAAACCTGTAGACTTCTGACCTGGAATCCAATGCTTACATAGGGGGGTGCATACATTTCTTATATCTTAAGAGTATCCTCTCTCTGTTCTAATGCAAACACAAAATTACTAGCCTAAAAAAATTGCAAGCCTAAAAACAGCAAATTGAGTTAAGTGTGGTAAATCATAGAGTACTCCTGTAGAATACGTGATTTAATCTAGGATTTAATAGGAAGAGAAATATGGAGTCCAATGAAAAGCAAAGTCCTTTTCTGTTTCTCAAAGGAATGCAAATAATGACAGTCTTTTTCAGTTCTCTACTTTTCAGATGTCTGGGCTATGGAAAAAATGCTTCCTATGTTCTGGAGTCTAAGAGCCCTCTGCTATTTCAGAGGTAGTAAAGGCATTTTGAAGAGCTTGGACTTCAAAAATTTATAAAAAGCCCAAATATGTAAGTCCAAAACAGCACCTAAAATGCCATATACTAGAACACAATCTGATGTCAGACTATCGGGATGAAAAGCGCCGTAGGAACAGATGCTAAGCTAGTGCCAACTATTCTTTAAGAACATTAGACAACAGATAAAGGAAAAGAAAACTACTGGAAAGGTGCAGGTGTGGAGCTGAAGAACCTCATAGCAGTAGAATACCTTTTCAAGGTAGGGCTGGAGAAGAACATTGCTTATTCTGTCTCTTTTCTGCTCTGCAGTGCAACCTAAGCTTCAGTGGGTGAAAGAGGGGCTTTCTCTCCCCTTTTTCCTTATCAGAGATCTGTACAAAAACTTGTTTCAAAGTCCGTTTGGATTTTAAGCAAGTATTAAGTTTTGTGTTTATAAAAGAGGGAGTTTCTTGTATCTGCCTTTGTGGTTTGGTTTAAAAGCATTGTCAGATGTTCGCTGCTTTCCCTTTCAGAAGCATTTTTCTGTGTTGTTATATTTCTTGTCATGTTGAATTTCAGCATTTGTTTTCTAATGTGTGCATTGATTGAGGTTTCAAGCAGAGCAATCCTTAGCTTATGTCTAAGCAAATTAAGTTACTATTCAAAGATACTCTAAAAATGTCTTTAGATTATTTTGGATTTCCATAGCAACCACAAGATATTTTTCCTTGTTTGATCCATAGGATCTACGTGTGAAGGATTTGCTGTTTGTTTTACCTTTATTTTTCCTTTTTTCTCCCCATTTAAAATACAAACATATTTTTAGCAAGGCTCAGCATGAGCCTTCTCTGCTGTTTCATTTAGACTTCAATGCACTAAGAATGGCATCTAAGCAAATGTGTCATTCTTTTGCATGGGAAGTATTTTGTGTTCTTGGATCACTAAATGTCACTTTACATCTATTTCAGTGACAAAATTTCCTAATGGTTGTTGAAGTTGATTCTGAGATTGTTTAGACATGCTATAATAGAAACGGGAAGGGGGAATGATATAGGCACTAAAAGTATAATTGTACCTTGGGAATGGTGATGGTTAATGAAAAGGAAGCCTTCTGAAGGAGTTCTGGAGCACTTGGGTTTGGATTTTGCTGGCTTTGACAGAATTGAGTATACCCAGGATCTTTTCTTTACCAATGGTTAACATTCAGGTTATGGTTACACACCGACTTAGTTATTAAACCAGCAAAGGCTATTCTTTACCTAGGATAAAAGACCAATCCCTAGAAATAATGATATTTTGTGAATAAAATCAAATTCATGGTGGTTTTAAAAAGATGTGCCTCAGAATGCAAAATGCAAACATCCGTGATAAATTTACTTGGTAAAGGCCTGTAGTATCTCCTTCCATTCAGGGAAAATTGAAACACTATATTCAAAACAAATGCCCTACAGCAGTAACTCAGCAATGTCATTCAATCTTCCCCTGCCAGCAGATGTGAGCTACCAGTGAGGTGGTTTAAACTGTGTTGTATGAAAGATCAAGTTGGATTATTACTGTCCCTGCTGTTTTGTCAGTTACAAAACTATCAATAATAATGATATTTAATATCTCTAGACATGTTGTATAGAGGATACTTGGACGAATGTGTACTTCACTTTAAGTTGCACCCTCTGGTGATTACATTTCAGTTATCCGAATGATAATTTTCTTTAAATTGTGCTTTTTTCACCTCAGGTAATGATTTGGGCCCACCTTCAACTAAGGCTGCAAACAAGTTTGAGGGGATGTCCCAGCAGTCAAGGTAAAATCTGTGTATATGAAGGCAAAGATGAAAATTTATTTAAAGATAACTAATTTATAAAGTAGAAAAGAAATTGCCTTTCATATGAAGTAAAATCCTAGCTATGTTTCTTCATTAGTTTTCTGCATGCCTTACTACCATGCAAATACTTTGGCTTCATTGAGCCTCCTACGCTTTGTTCATAGCTGTCCAGACACAATTCATCCTTTGAGAGGGGTGGACAGAACAACTTGTACCAGAATCCATCTACTGCTCCTACAGAAGCAGTCTCTGAGCTGGGGAATGCTGTCTCAGACTGCAGCCCAGCAGGACAAAAGTTTTCTTTTCATGTGTCCTGCATTTCATTTTATGCGCTTCAGTGTGAGGTCTCACGCCTTCAGTTGCAGAAGTGTCACTCTGGGTACAGGCTGGCATCGGAGACAGCTCTCTAAGAGAGTGAATTCATCTCAGTTGTCCAGCTCAACTGTTTGCCAGTCTGTCAAGCCTGTGTGCTGACACACACTGTGTAAGGCTGTAATAACAAACTGCTTTTAGCTCATAGTTCATCAGGTCAGTATATTACAAGTGTCTTTTTCAATAGCTGCAGTAGTAAGGATAACCATACATTCCTGTCACTGAGTGTTTGCTACTCCTTTATCAGTGTTGTGATTCCAGAGTCCTGAGGTTCAAAGCATGGTAATTCTAATAAACATGTGCCTCAGGCAATACAACAGGGACCGGGCATGACCACAGTGTGCGTGATGAGGCCGTGGCTGGAGCTGGATGTGTAGTGTCAAACACATCACAGAACAAGATGTGTAGGTATCATTTCTGGGCACTCCTCAGCCTGTGATCTGCCTTGTCAGGACAGGCAGGGGGTGTGTTGGTGGTGGCACAGCTGACTTGCCACGTTGGCTGAATCCATCCAGGCAGCACTGGGTATTCAGGGAAAAAGGGTGATGTTCCTGCAGCACAAAGAGCTGGTCCACACTTGGTACTTGTAAGACAGGGGTGGATGTATGATTCTCATGTTTGATGGCATTAGATAAAGGCCGAGGTAATTATTTATTGAATCAAGATAGAGCTTGGCTGTTCTTTCAGTTTTGTGTCATGATGTATTTTGACTACTTAAGAAAAGCTAGGAAATCAAAACTATTTCATCATACTCCTTTTGAAAAGCTAGCTTTGGAGACAAGTAACACCAGAATCAAGTCTGATGCAGAAGACACTCCGCTCTCTTGAACATATTCTGGCAACTTCCTCACTCATATTTCTTTTTCCTTGTTTTTTGAGTAATTGAGGTGACACTGATTTTTATTTGATTTTTTTATTGTTTGATTTTTATGCCTTAAATCAGTTGGCTTTCTTCTTTTCTTCCGCAGTCCTTTTCTATAAAAGTGACTTGAATGTGGTTTTGGTGGAAGATATTTGGTGGGTTTTGTTGAACCTTGTGATATGTTTTGCCCTCACGTGCCAGGTTTGTAGATCTGAGCTAGCCTGGTGTTAATTCTGAAAAACATTGTCTACAACAGAAAGCTTAGATGGAAAGTTTTGACAATGTGCAACTATCTCAGATTTTTATGTTGTAATAAATTACTCACAACTCCTGATTATATTGTTGTTTACTACTATAAGTAGCTAATACAGCTGTAACACAGGTTGACAGAGTAAAGCCTGTTGTTTTCCCACAATCATCAGTATTTCCTTGGAGTAGCAGAGCTTTTGTTTCCCGACGTGGCTGCAGTTTGAGTGTAATACAGTATCATACTCATGCAGTAGGCTACAAGGCATAGGCTTAGTCCTGGGAAACTTCAAATCACTGACATAAAGGACAAATTGTTTTGAATGCTTCAGTATAATTATTTTAAAGACCAAGTTTTCCTTAAAGTTCTGGATGTGCCCACTCAGCTGGTCTTTCAGCTACACCTATTTTTAGAGTATGTTTTTGCACACACCATAGTTTGTAGAATAAATCTGCCCTTTAGCATTAAAGCTGTGTAGGGTTTGTATGTCTTTTTCTCTGAAAAAGCAGTGTTTTGAGTATACTTTGTGACAGTTGAAAGCACTAACAATTCACATCTGTTGATTTAGCACTGGGACCGCAAAGACTGCACTTGGCCCTAGAGTTCTTCCCAAACTACCTCAAAAAGGTAAGAGTTCTCCTTGTGGGTGTTCTCATCATGGTATGTTTTAAATGTGTGAGAATGTAGATACTTGTTTTAAATATATGGATTTTTCAGCAAAAGTTGTATTTCTAAAATGCCACAAACCACGAAAGCTTAGCAAAAAAACTGAGAGGATTTTTGAATATTGGGAAGGTTTTTATTAAACTAAAAGAATAATCGGATCTGTGGAAAATAACATTAAAAAATATCATAAACTAGTCGAAGCTGGAAGAGACCTCAGGAAGTCAACTGGTCCCATCCACCACTCGGAGAAGGACCAACTTTCTGACATGAGAGCAGGTTGCCAAGGCCATGTCCAGTTGCGTTTAGAGGCTCTCCATGGATAACCTCTCTGGGCTTCTATTTCTATCTTTGACCACTTTTGTTGGTCAATTCTTTTTTCTTCCTAACATCCATAAGTGAAATTTCTTGATACCCTTGAAGTAAGTTGTGTCCACTGCCGTGTTTTGGTGATCAGGGTTGTTGTCTTTATAACAACTTCGAAAGAAATCAGTTCCTGTTACGTGCTCACTTGGTGACAAACTTGCTGAGCCCCTCATCCCAGTGAACACCTTATGGCCCTTTCTTTAAACTAATACAGCAAATTTTACCTAGTTTTTTGATCTTGCAGCAGTTGACTGTAAAGTTGAAAGCAGACCTACCTCTCATAGCTCTGTCTCATACAGAATCCATCAAAAAGACGTTATATCTGTGTGAGTGGATCATCACCACAGAGCCTGAAGATCAGGAAGCGATGCCTGCCCAAACTTCAGAAGCTGGATGCCTGAGAGTGCAAATCATTGTAACGGAAAATGCAAATCTGAAATTTCAACTTTATTAAATTACAGTTGTTGTGACCTGGTGTCATCTTTTGAAAGAGACACCAATGATGCAGTAGGGTACCGCTGCAAAGGAAGTCAACACTTCCTTGATTTAATATCATATAGGTGAAAATTTAAGATGGGCTCAATCAAAGCACTTCAACAGCTACTATCATTTTTTTCATCTCATTTACTTAAGCCTCAAACCAATGCGGATGATCAATATTTTACGTTTGCTACTAGATAAGTCTAAGAGACAAAGCCATACACAGGTATCAACAGAGGCATTTTTTACAATGAGGTATCTGAGAGTAGCTATACAATTTCTTTCATGGAAATTATGTAAAGTTTTGGGTTTTTTTGCTGTAAATAAACATAAATACAGCATGAAAGTGTTATTGCAGTAGGTGATATCCAAAGGGAGTGTTGTTGCCTTCAGGACACCTTTTTGTCTGGTAGAATATGATACTAAAATTGTGCTGAACACAATAGGAAATTATTCCTTCCAGTCAAAATGTGTTGCTTTCATCATGGGCCATAACTTTTTCCTTGCCCGTCCCCCTTCATCTGTTTTGATGCAGGGTTGTTTGGTTTAAGGGTTTGTGGGGTTTTGTTGTGTTCTTATGGGCTTGTTTTTAAGGTAGATTTCCGTCAAGTTTTCTTAAGGAACTAGCACTAGAATCAGCACATGACACTGAGAATATTTTCAATTCCCTTCCACAAAATCTACAAAATACATATTTTAAAATATCTCATCTTTACTAAATTGTAAATATTTACAATAATTTATTATTAGTTTTAGTTTTAATGTCTGTAATACATATTCTATAGACTATATAGACACATATGTGCTCACTCATCTCTTCTTTAAGATTTTACAGGTACTAATCCTGAGACTCAAGGGTTTTTGTCTGGAGTTCAACTGTATATATGAATAATTGTCATTAAAGAGGATTTTCATTGCAGTCATGTCAGTGGCTTATATTTAATACTTTCTGGTTTAGGTCCATTACAAGATCACTTTATTTCTGCTTAAGTAGTTAATCTATAAATTTACAACCTAGTAGCTGTTGGATTAAGCACTCATGGCCTCCAGGAGGAGCAATGAAATGAGTCCTCAGTGAAAGAGGGTTACATGAAGTCGTGTTTCCCTTGCGTTTGTCATAGACTGGGAGGACATACGGGTAGTTAAAGTGCTTGGTGAACGTGTGGTCATTTACACAATTACAGTTTTGATATGTGTTTAAGTTCTTTAATATTAAAATGAGATTGTGAAAAACCATTGTTACGCTCTTCTGTTGTAGTGGCACTAAGAAAAATAGAAACCAGTCATCATCTTTCAATAGATAAATCCCATCAGCACGCGGAAATGTTTCAGAAGCCCTCGCTTTCCATCGATATACCACAGAAACCACAGCCTGGAGACTTGCCCCCAAAGCCTCTGCCTCTGGAATTAACTCAGAAACCTCAAGTGGTAGATTTACCCCCAAAGCCTGGAGAACTACCCCCAAAGCCTCAGCTCGGAGACTTGCCACCAAAACCACAACTTGGAGACTTACCTCCAAAGCCACAAATGAAGGACCTTCCTCCAAAACCTCAGCTAGGAGAGCTGTTGGCTAAAACCCAAGGTGGAGAAGCATCACCGAAGCCTCAGCCCTCAGAGGCAAATCAGAAATCTCACTCCTTAGATCTTTCTCCAAACGTACAATCTAGAGACACCGTCCAAAGGCAAGCATCTGAAGAGTCTAATGACATAACACACGCCCTGCCAGAAACCCCTGTGCCACTGCCCAGGAAGATTAATATGGTAGGTGTTATTCCAGCTCGGTGAAAGTATCCATGGGAGGTTTTGAAGTTACTGTAGGACTATCTGTGCTAAAAAAATTCTCCTCCCTTGAGCTATGCACACAAAGCAACATAACATTATGGGCTAGGATGGGGAATGAGGAGCTGTCTTCAGCAAATGTTGAGGGTTTACAAGGCCTTTTGCATGCAGAAACAAGTACTAGTAGCATAAAACGAAGGCCTTGGGAGCATAACAGTGTGTTTAGATGTATTAGGGAGCTTGGGCATTTTCACCTGTGCTGGGTGTAATTCTCAATTGATTGGTGTTTGTTTCTGCTGTCTTTGCTCACTGCTCTCTATGCCTTAGATTACTTTAAATTTTTTATCTACTTCCAATAGATGCGAACATCCCTTATTACAAAACCCAAATACATAAATATTCTAGTAAAGTTAACTGTGACAAACTAGTAAATATATGTCCCTGTTGTATTTAATGCGATGTACTGAAGTAGTTAAGAAAGGTTCAGCTGTAATGCTGAAGTGTCAAAATTGACATTGTTGGATGGTGTGTAGTACCAGAGCTGGAACTATAACTCAATTCAAGTCTCCTTGTTCAACCCCTTTTCATCTTCCTGTTCTTCTTGCTAACCAGTGCAATTTCCATCCAACAGAGGATTCTTCATGCATATGTATACTGAAATAATTCTATGAAACTTCAGAGCAGCTCTCTTAAGATTTTTTCATCATTAAGAATACATCAAAAAGGAGATGGTTTTGCTTGTCAAATTGGCTATGCAAAGCACTTAGGTAAAGGAAGTAAGACTTCCACTCTTTCAGTGAAAGTAGAGAGTGATTTCTCCCTTGTGCTGGCCTGAGGATGAACGTTCTCTGGAGCCGTCACTCTGCTCGGCTTCTGTCATGGACTTGTCTGTAAGACCCCGTTTGAACTGAGAATGAACAACAGGTTGTTCCTTGGGCTTCCTGAGCGTTCTGGAGGTTAAATAAAAT
Source organism: Strigops habroptila (assembly GCF_004027225.2). Classification (NCBI taxonomy): domain Eukaryota; kingdom Metazoa; phylum Chordata; class Aves; order Psittaciformes; family Psittacidae; genus Strigops; species Strigops habroptila. The sequence continues at coordinate 9,431,485 of NC_044277.2, forward strand.
AGCACAGGGATGTGATCAAAAGGTGTCTGCAACTACGCTTTGTTTATTTACATACTTTCAAATATAAGCAGGCAAATATTGCTGAACATTCTCAGCTATTTGTCACTTTATTAAAGAGTACAGAAAGCAAATAGTGGATTAGTTGTTTCGGGGGTTTTTTAGACTCTCACCCTACCTGATACAGAACAATTCTGAGTAAAGATTGCGTTCTCCAAATTCAGCCATTCTCACATGTGCAGGAAATGAAATAGTTCCACTTTTTTCACAGTAGTCAAAATTATGATGTATCCATGATAATTACTTTCCAGTTTTCCACACATTGCATGCACACTTCTTCCTTTTCTTGCTCAATTAATAATATGCAAGAATTCCTCTTAAATGGATCTTCCCTCCATTCTGGCTCTATCCTCTCCACACGAACTGCTGAAACGTGACATCAGTGCAGCAGCAAGACTCGGGCCAGCAGCCACTAGTCCTTGTTGGTACTTTACTCTTTGGCTATTTAACCACTGCATAGATGAGCACAAATTTTGTATTGGAAGTTTTATGCAATCAATTATTCAGAAGTATTAGGTAAAAAGTACAAATGCTGTTAATACATAAGGACTTGGAAGGATGTTTTTGAAGAAATGAAACTTGCTCCAAGTGCTTCTAACATCACACTGAGCACTTGAGTGTTCTTTTGTGTGTTTGTTTTCTATAAAGGAGACAAAATACTTCTTTTTAAACAACAAAAGTGTTGAATTTAAATAAGAGGATGGAGGGATTATTAATGACCATAGAAGCATAGAATTGCTTAGGTTGGAAAAGACCTTCAAGATCATCGGGTGCCTTTGCCATCGCTGCTGTTTCAGGGTAACCCATGGAAAGAAGTTGATCACTATTCAGTCTTAAGCATGAAATCTCTTCTTAATAAGTACTGATATTGAATACAAAGAGTTGGGGAGGGGGCAGGCATTTGTTTTATAGCTGCAAATTACGTGTCCTGGAATTTCTTCTATTTCTTTACAGACCAGTGCCCCAAACCGTGTTCTGGAAAACACACACTCTCTTCAGAGCCATCCTTTTTTTAAATCTTCCCAAGATTAAATACATCTTGGGCTTGAATGCTGCTTTTTACTGCTCTTCTAAGTGAGAAGAATAGAATGCGTCATTTGAGGTGCTAATCTGAAGGAACCAGGAGCAATTGCTGACGTTTTTCATGTGTTCTTACAAGCTGAGCTGCACAGTCCTCTAAGTTTAGAGGAATTTAACTGTCTTTAGTCTCTTTATTGAATAAGACGGGTTTGATCTGGCAGAAGTGGTTGCTTCCCTTCATCGTGGGAGGGTTGATTGGAAGTGCTCTTATTTTGCAAAGGTTCTATGGAGTTGAAAGCTGGGCCTGGCCCCAAATACTCACTCATATTGAATCCCAGTCCCTGGGGATAGCTGAGATTTTTGTTCAAATTACATGAATTTGTTTAAAAAAGAGAGAAAACGTTCTTTGAAGTAACTTCCTGCTGCAGCAAACCCTTGCAGTAAAAAACCTCTTTGGTCTGAACTGCACTTGAGGAATTTCTGTTAATTTGTCTCGAGTATGGGTTTTCTTAGTGTTATGTTGTTAACTGCTCTGTCCCTTAGAGCCCTCTCTAATTGTTCTGTTTCTGTACCTTGAGTTGAGTGCTCTTTGCTGTGTGCCTGTTCTGCTGTTCATCTGCAGGGAATGGTTTTTGCCAAAACACAGAGGTATTTTGAGTGGGTAGGCAATAGCACAGAGGAGGCTCGCTAGGAAATTTCCTCTGTGAAGTTAATTTTGGCTCAAATTCCTTTCAAACCTGCTGACTTTTTCCTTTGTAGCCCTTCTGCTTCTCATCACCTTGTGCTCCTCTTGAGGTTTTTTTTTGCATTCTTGTTATCTAACTAGTTGTGTTCAAAGAAGGAGCTGTAGGTTTTGAAGAAGTGTGGGTATGAAGAGACAGGAATATGAAGTAGCAGAAGTGTTTTGCTGTGAATAGTTTCCTTTCTGTATTTGGAAATAATTTAAAGCATTTTCCCTGCTGTGAGAAGCATATGTTTGAGGAGGAGTCCATGGCTCAGGCTTTTTCGTATGAATTAGCAGGCTGCAGCAAAGTCTGACCTAGAAAAGACTTGGATTCAGAACGGGAGAGCTGTGAGAATATCTATTGTGAATTTTCATCACAAACTAGTTCTGCCATCTTGAAGCTAAGATTCTTTTCATAAGAAATGGCTAGCACTGCGGATGAGAAATCACTCAATTTCCAGTCCTATAAGCAGGTCTGAAGTCAAAAGATACTGTGTTTTTGCACTAGATCCAAAACTGGAAGGAGTACTGGTATTTCGGTGCAGCACTTTCCTCAGCCCTCACCTCTCTTGTAACCTTCAGAGGAGGCTGGGTTTAATTTTCTGCTCATGGTGGGTTTCTTAAATGAAGTGTGTACTAAAGGAGAAAGAGGGTTTTGTGGACTGGAACAATGTGAAGACATCATTTAAACTTTCTTTACTGGAGGAAGCACGGGTTACTTAAGCCATGCACTACACGTTAAAGTCTCTTGGGAGCTCTGAATCTTAAGAAAAGGAAAACCTACATCTGTGTAGAGAATATTATTATTATTGTTCTATTTTAATTTCATTTTTGGAGCAGAGGTTTTTTTAGTTTATGTCCCTGATTGCAGGGAAAGCAATTTTGTCATCTTAGAATCATAGAATCATAGAATGGTTTGGTTTGGAAAGGACCTTAAGATCATCTAGTTCTACCCCCTGCCATGGGCAGGGACACCTCGCACTAAACCATGTGGCCCAAGGCTCTGTCCAACCTGGCCTTGAACACCGCCAGGGATGGAGCATCCATCTTCACCTTCTTGTAAAATAAAACATCACTAAAAGACAAAATTCATTCTATATATATATATGTTTTCACTGATCCTCATGTTCTTCATCTAAAACTTCATTCTATTTTTAGGGGAAAAACAAAGTTAGGCGAGTGAAGACCATTTATGACTGTCAGGCAGATAATGATGATGAGCTCACGTTTGTTGAAGGAGAAGTAATTATTGTAACCGGTGAAGAGGACCAAGAGTGGTGGGTATGTATCTTTGCCTTTCCTAGCCCCACAGAACTACTTTATGACTTCTAAAGGAAAGCCTTTTTTCCCCAGATTTGGAGGGTCTGTTGTTATGTTGGTCAGTGGGTGGTGGGTTTTATTTTGTTGGGTTTTGGGACTGTTTTGCCTGAGCTAACATCGAGCACTCAAACTCCTATTAGGAGTAGGAGTTTCTCTGGTAGGGTCTGTCTCTTCCTGGGAGTCTGCTAGAACTATCCTGACTGGATTCGGCTTTATTGCTGGCTCATAACACCACCTATTTATGTATGTCACTCTTCGTAATGCACACTAGCCTGCCATTAAATGAAGAGGTGGTGATTTCTACTCCATTTAGCATGTTTACACCCCTCGTGAAAAATGAGATACTTAATTATATGTGTAATTATATAATGAGATACATAATTATCTTCAGTTCACCAGAAATGTTAAGTTGTACCTACAGGGGTTGCTGGAAGTCTGAAAAACCATTAGTAATTGGTGCTGTAAGCTGTTGTTGTGCCTCCTTAAATGTGAGGTACTTAACATTTTCTTTCCCTTTCTTCCCTCCCATGCCATTGGTTTGTATCCTCCTCTTCCCTACTCTGTCTTTGGTTCTTGAGTGCTAACACCGGGGGCTTTTCAACCCCACTTGAAGGCTCCAACCCTCCCTCGACACTCTACTTCTTGCCTCCAAAGCCCTGGTATATCGTATTTCCCTACCTACCAATTACTTTTGGGGAAAATGAGACAGATTTCATCTTGATTAAAACAAATTCTTATCACATTGCTGCCTACGGTTTCCTAACCCAAGTGCAGCACAACCTTTGCTGATTTAGTTCTAGCTACGTAGTTTTCTCTCACTCGTGATTTAAGCATAGAAGATTTTCAGCTGCATTCGTTGCTGAAACTGTTTTGTGAAGTGGCTTTTTAAGACCCTTGGGTACATGCCCAAAAAACTTCATGAAGTGCTGCAGTCTGAATGTTTCTGAGAAGGGAAACGAGGGCTGTTGACTCATATGCTACAAACCTTTGGCTCTACAAGAGGAAACGGCCAGCCCTGCATGTTTCCCCTTCCCATTTTGTTAGCTTGGGGAAGAGGAAGGAGGTACATGGTTATTCTGAAAGCAGTGAGCAGCACTGCAGCAGAAGAGGGTTCTGTGCTCAGCCAGGACTGCTGCTCCAGTGCTGTATCAGTTTGGCAGTTATTTATAATTCTCCATTTTAAACATATAAAGTGCCATTATTATGGACTTCTTTTAGAAGTTGCTTGGCTATTGAAGTTGTATATGAAGGATACTTATCAGCCCATACTGTGATAAATACTAATATGCACATAAATCATTAGGAACACTGCTAATTCAATGAGAAAATAGCTGGTCCTTTATCGCTTTAAGTAAGCGAAGCATGCAGATTATCGTCACTTCAGACCGTAGCAGACATTTCCCTTTAGTGAGATGTTGAGGCTTTATTCAGTTAACTAAGATGAATGGTTTCAGAGATGTACATCTTGTTACTCAAACTCGATCAGACAAAAGAAAATCAGGCTTCTGTTTTGGTGAGATTCCTGAAATTCAGTGATGTGTGTGGGTTTCCAAATAAAACTGTAGGTTTGTTCCCTTTAGATTTAGTTGGCTCGGTTTGTCTGACAGATGTTTGTATGGTTTTATTTTGTTCCTTTAAACAAATGTAAACATTAACTAAGGGCTGCTTTAAACTATCCAAGGACTTGCAAAGGCTCTGTAGGATCCGCGTGGTTCTGCTGTTTTTGAATGGTGTAAATGAAGTCTATATGTATCTATGTACGTTTTTCTCCTGTGTTGCAGATTGGCCACATCGAAGGACAGCCAGAGAGGAAAGGGGTCTTTCCAGTGTCCTTTGTGCACATTCTGTCAGACTAGTAAAAACAAACAAACAAAAACCATCCTAAACTTGAGCATTGCACATTCTTCATGCAAGACGGGCTTTTTAGCAAAAGCGAACGCTGCTGCCTCCCTGTAATCCTGTGCACAATTGTATATATAGCTGCTGTTACAAATTAAGAATTCATTTAAGTTTTCACCTCATGAGGTCGAATTATATGTATTGTAAATATACTGTGTTAATTCTGCCTTTGCCAGTATTATGGTAGCCTTGGAACCTGGCACGCCTTATTGGGTTCGTTGAAGCCATCCTCGGCATCTAGCACTTACATCTCTGTCTAGGAACTGCCAGCTTTCCAAACATAGGTGGTTTCCATCAACCATGTAACTGTACAGAAATGACTGTTCCTAATAACTCGGTATTCTCAATATACAATTAGCAGAAAGTTAGAATGAGTGAATGGTTTTGGAGACTTTAAAAACCAGTCCGCAGTTTATAAGTGTATGCAGTTTACAGCTATGAAACCCACTTTGGTATTTATTTAATATAGTGCTCAGTTCAGTGTAATTATGAAGACAAATATTCACTGACTTTACAGATAACAGTAATGTTTTACGGCGTGCACACAGCATTTCATGTTTATATTCCGTGGACCTATGCCAAACTGTGATTGCAGTTCCCCTGTGATATTACCTCACTATAAAAAGTTACCAATTTCTTTCATTCGAAAACTTCTTTTAAGGAAAATTAGTCCTCTTGTTCTTTAGTAGATATATGTGAAATTTGCTGGTTTCTTTCACTGAATTCTTAGTAACCAAGGACTTCTAGACAATGTTAACTGTTGACATTATGCATGCATTTAGACGCTTACTTGAAACCTGCCTTTGTACAAAAGTAGTTCTGTAGTCATATAGCTACATTTGAGGAACAGAACATTTTAACTTAATCGCTATTCAGATCAATGTGAGCTTGCAACAGTATTTGTTTATAGCTGAATTGGCTCTTGGAAAAACGAGTTTGTGGGGTTTTATTTTCCTCTGTCTTCGACCTTGCTAAAAGTTAGTGACCTAAAATAAAACTTCTTGAGTGGTGATAAAAGGATAAATTTAAATTCTTTTTAATTGCTCTAAAAAGTGGAAGTGAAGGCGACCTCTCATGCATTTGATCAGGCTTGTTAATGCTAGAACTCGGATCACAAGTATCAGGCTGGTTTTAGTAGTGTTCTCTGAACTGTAACTGTAATAGTCTTAATTCAAAGCACCAGGTAACAAACTGTTCTAAAGCTAGTTTGTAAGAAAATCTTTGGAAGGCTGCTTTGGAGCTGAGGTTTCTTGGAAGCTGGGATGAAGCTGCATTGCCAGAAAACACGTACATCTAGTACTGGAAACTTTTTATTTCCTATGTCACTTTCAGCATCGTTTTTTACCTTTTGAAGCATACCACAGTTGTGTTTTTCCCATGGTTTGTCTGTAGCAGGTTCCATGACTTTCATACCTAGTTTTGTGTTACTTGCTTTAAACGTTACGTTGGCTTCAGTACCTGGTAACTGCTGCTTCAAAGCAGATTGTCTTGGCTGCATGGAAAGGTTTTCATTTCATCAAAGCACACCTCAGGCTTTCTGGGGGCTTCCATTTTTAAGTCACTTTTACAAGACTGTAGTCAGTGAATATTTAATTCTGTTCATGGTTAATCTAGAAACAAGTATCAGTCTAAACCCCACATGGAGAGAAACACAAAACATTTATCGATGGTCTTATCGTTTATAACAAAAGTTTATTACAAGTGATAATAATCACGCCATGAGTGAGGAGCCTGCTGGCATCTAATCTTCAGTATTACCAGCTCCAGTATTTCAGACTTTATTCTGGTTTTTTTTTATGGAAAGGAAGTCAGGTTTAGCATTTATTTAGCATTCCATTTTATCCATTACTCCAATGTTTTAAGTTGCATTAAAGAACAAAACCTATTCACTTTCGTGGTCAATTGTATTTTTAAGTGATCTTGAAATAAACTGATAAAAGCAAATCATATAACGAAAACCTAGGCATGTAAAATTATGTAGAGTCAAATGTCTATTCTTTTCTACGCTCTTTAAAATAGTATACATATGCATTTTATAAAATGAAATGAGTTCCATCGGGAACAATAGTTCTGTTTATTCTGGCTTCTTGTGGGTCATAAGAAATCTGAAAATGTATGATATTGATTGAGTTTAAGTACAGTATTATATTTGAACTCAATGAGCCACTGTCTGCAATTTTGTATATGACATAGTATTTGGAAAGTCTAAATCTTTATGGAAAATTAGCTGATAAAAGGGTTGGGGGGAGGGCCAGGGGAAGGTGCCCCCAGAGGGGGAAGTTTGCTCTGCAGATGATGTCTTATTTACTGTTGAACAACAGTTGCTATTTATTTTTTTATTACATAGTACATCAACGTGTACAGAAATCAGATCTGGTCATGCCACTAGTTAAAATCTTGACTTCTCATTGAATGTTAAGGTAAACCATCAGTACACATGTCTATTCACATGTATTTAATGTGACAGTTTTTGAGTACTGTATGTGTTAATTTCTACTTTTTTAATATTTAAAATTGCTTTTAAATAAATGTATTCAGTTGATCCCAGATATCTGCACAAGGCCCTTTTGTCAACTGGAATATCTTCTAGGGAGAAAGTCTGGATTCCAAACAGGTAGAACTCAAACACTTGAAATGTTTTCTCTTGACTATAAAACACCCCTTATATAATGCAATTAAATGTGTATCTCTTTAACAGCTGTTAAATATGGATGCAATTGCCTTTATCTGGAAAACTTTACTTACTAAAGTTAGCATCAAAACACTTCTTTTGTCCATGAGTTTCGATTTGCTTTCTCTCTGGCTTCAGTAGGCAATACGGGAAGGCAGCCTGGTGTGTCCTGTTTCTTACAGCTGGCCCTTTGGGTTGGAAGGAATGGCTCAGCATGGCCCTCTGTCCTGAATCTGGCCTTCCTCTGTCCATGGGCAGGATTACCAAACCCAACAGCACCTCTGGAACCAACTCAGCAGGACTAACCTTACCTGGATGGAGTGACTTTATTGCTTAGAATTTCAGTTCCAACCCAGCTCACTCCCTGACTCGGTTCTTGGAAGCTTCTCATTTAAGACCTATTCCCATGAAAACTCCAAAAAGAACAAGTCACTCGAAATTGCTAGAAAGCAATGAGAACATCCTTTAGCCAGAGGAAAAGCTGGAATATGAAGAGTTATCAGATCTGGTTTGTATCAAGAATAGTAACTGCAGTGGCACGGGGCTCCAGAGAGCGCTGTGGTAAGAGCTTCTTGAACGCTGACCTGTAGCACGGGCACTGCCTGGGTTCCTCACAGGATATTCTGCTTGGTTAGTTTTAAATTTACCTAGGCTAAACATCTGGGGCAAGGGGGGTGTGAAATACAGACGTGGGGCAGGGGAAGCAGTCTGGTTAGATGCTCTGCTCTTGCTCAGTTTTGCCCTTGTCACAGTATTTCAGGTATCAGCATTCAGAGATACATTGATTCCGGTACACTCAGTTCTCTGTCCTACTTGTACTACTTGTTCTCCAGTGACACGTATTGATTTCCTTTTGCAAGTGAAACCTGAGGTGGATCTCTCACATACTGTTTGGAGCAGAAGAGACCAAGACAAGCACATGCCCAGAGACCTCCCTTGTGCAAAGTTTTTCTGCTTACTCTTTCCCTGCAAACTGAAAGCTCGTAGTTGAAGACTCATTAGTCATCAAAACCAGTGAAAGTGGTGCAGGTCTTAAACACCAGTAAGTGAAACTCAGAAATAGCTCCCACTGCTCAACAAAAACCCACACTCCAACTCTAGAAATAAGAGTTGTTTTCAGATGCTTCCCCCCTCCCCAGACGAGGGTGACAGTTCACTTGAGTGTCAACAAAAAGCTCTGCTTTCCACACACTCTACCCTGTTAAATAGTTTCCTGCCATTCACACCCTCAACCAGTAACTTTCCTATGCCAAGAAACCAGAATATGAGAGAGGAGCAAACATCCCTGAGTAAATAAAGCTCAGCTTCAGCCCTTAAATTCTTACAACTTACGAATTTAGCTCGGAGTTAAGGCTGTTGCAGTGCTTTTATGAGACGCTTTAGCCCTTCTAAAACACAGCTGGAGGCTTTTCAGATGGACGCAATGCACACAGAACCGTAAGAAGGTTTCATCTTTATAGCTGCAAGCCAAAGCTTTTCTTATCTAATACAAACTAACGATTTAAAGTTGGCTTAATGATACTTTGAGGGCTATAAACCCCATGATTTACAGCTCTGTCATCTGCTGAGAGAGTTCTCAAGTTTCTTTTTGAGATAAGCTGAGTGTCGTTTGCCAACTTGTACTTAAGCTGACACCCCTCCGTGCTGCAGCGCGCACAAAACCTGTGAGTCTTGACCAGTTCTCATCAGCTGCTGTTGGAGCGACACTAAAAACGATAGTGTATCGTGGTACAGGCTTTGCCTTGTTCCTCTGTGAACTACAGAACAGATCCTCCTGCCTGCATGAGGCGGATGTGTGCTCTAGTCTCTCTCTATAATGGGGGGCAGGGGACAAACAATTTGTGGCAGCTGCCACATCTGCTAACCGTGTCAGAGCAGAGGAGAAGCTGACCAGTTGTCTGCTCCACCACCTGGGCAATGTTTTGAACAAGTTTGAAGCTTACCTGGAACTTTAAATCTGCAGTTCCCCAACCAGTTTGGTCGTGGTTCTTGTAGTGTCTGATCAGAAACATCCCTGCTGCTCGTGCTTGTTGCCTTTTGCTTGCAAGGAACTGTGGGATTAGGTCTGTTCTCCCATGAGATGTTTTTCCCCAAAGCTTGAAGATGTTTCTTATGCTTCAGTTACCACCAGAAATTTAGAAACCTGTTTTTTCTCCCACTATGTCCCATGGCGTAGATGAAACACCCTTGAACGTTCAGACTAGACTCCTCTAGAATGGCTTCCCTAGAGGTTGCTTCATGGTATCTACCTTTGTTCAGTTCAAAGCAATAGCATGAAGCTTGGTTTTTTGGTAACTAATTAATTCCCCTAGGCTCTTCCCTAGGGAATACTCCAGGAATAATTTAACTACAGCTGCCTGTAAACTTGCAAGAGTAAGGAGTTGTGTGCAATAGATTGTTCGAAGCTGCTCTCAAACCGTTTAGTTTAGTTTAGTTTAGTAAATGTTTTTTCAGCTCTCCCTGCTCCCCCATTTCTACTATGGTAGTGTCAACATGCATCTGAGCTGGAGTTCTTGGTGTTTAAATAAAAATCAAAACCTTACTTATCAGGAAGGATTGCAATGTGCTCCTGAACTTCAGACCAAGGAAAACCAAGCCACCTCCTGAGCTGAACGTGCACAGAAGAGCTGTTTGTTGGCCAAGCAGGGGTTTGTGATGGTTTTCTGTCAGAGCCTGCAGCCTTCTTAGCGACGTGGTGACACCAGGAGCCATGCACTGCTCCGGGCACGCCTCAACGATGAAAGCAGACATTTTTTCACCTAAGTAAAGATTATACTGCCTGTAATCACCTGTCTGTATTGCAAGCTAACCCATCCATGGCTTCAGACCTACACCTTGTCCCAGCCTTACATTCATCATAGATTTTGGATTCAGAGCTGTAGCTCTACTTTGTAGAATCATAGAATCAACTAGGCTGGAAAAGACCTTTAAGATCACAGAGTCCAAGGCAGCAAGAGCCCCAGTTAGCTGAGCAGTGAGTGAGCTGCAGCCAGCCACATGCTCTTGTTTCAGCCAAGACTATTGTGTGAAAACCCACTAGGAGCTGGAAAAAAGCCCCGTGGGACAACTCCAGGACCATTGCGGTAGTTCTGACCTCTGCTGATAGAAGTGCGGAGACGAAGGGCAGATTTGTGATCCAGGATGTTCCTCAGTCTCTATCCTCCCTACAACCTCTGCAGAAAGAAATAGGAGAAGGAATGCTAACCCTGCCCTGATAGGGGTGCACGGAGCTCCTGCCCTCCTTCAGAGGGAAGTTTTGCAGCTTGGATATCCGGAGAGCAAGGAGTGTTGAGCTTCATGTGACAAGAACTTACACTGAGTGATGCTCAAAGATGGGGACTTCCAAGTCTTCTGCAGAGAATAGGAACAAACCTGAACTCTGCATGTGCTACAAGGTGGAGGTGTGAGAAGAGCAGAGGGATGGGGGCAACACAAACCACAACTTGGACGCCTTTGAAAGAGAATGAATGACTCCATCATTGATGTGAAGATCAATCGTAGAGTCAGCACCTCTCCTGTGAGCACTGCCTGTAGATGGGCCATGTACTCACCTCAGAGCTCAAGGTAATGCAGAGATTGAATCGATGGGAAGAAGTGAAGGCCCCTTGTCCAGGAGAAGCAGCAAGATTTTAGCAGATGATAATGGGGAAGGGAGAGCAATGGGGCAGTCAGAATGTTTGGTCAGCACTGTGCAAGTAGCTGCTGTAGTGGCTGGGCCCTGTGAAGGAGCAGAAGGCACCAGATGTGCAGGCAGGACCCATGCCCAAGATCCAATAAGCAGGAGCATCTGGCTGTAAGCCCTGCCAGGTCCACCTTAGACATGGTCCTAGCACCTCCACTACCTCCTTGGAGCAGGTCTGCAATGGTCGCCTTGTTTAGGGATGGATTTTGCTCAGGATCATCCTTTAACTCAGCACCTGTGTTCCTGCCAGGTCTGTCTCAGTGAGACGCTGCCAGGTCCAGCAGAAAAGCTCCTTCTGTTCCCCCTTCCCTGCCAGGATGCAGAGAAAGTTAAGATGAAAAAGAAAATACTAAATTTGGGGGTGGAAAAATCCTCTCTGCTCCAAAACCCTTAAGCGCAGCATTTTGTTCCTCTCACTTGCACACAGCAGTGTTCTGCCTAAATGTCCTTCATGCAAAATGCAGCCCCTGGTAGTGTCTGTTTAGAGCGGGGTCTGCTGCCCTCATGCCCTCATCTCTGTCTGCTTTGGGCCAAAGATAGGACTCGGAGCCATCATGGCCATCACAGTGAGGGGCCTCGGGGCTGCAGTGAGCTCAAGTGTCGCAGCCCCCTGCCAGCAATGGACAAGTAAAGCCAGCCAGCAAAATGCTATTTAGAGAAATTACCTTAAGACATGTTACCCCCATCTAATCCCTGTCCCTTCCTGAAAGGGATTGGTGGTGCAGGAGAACAACAGCATCTGTTGCTGGAGGGAGAGCTTCCTGCCGGCCAGACAGGGAAGGAGATGTCATGTCCTGGGGCGACCCTCGCTCCTCCTGTGACCAAAATGCCATCAATAGTCAACACGAGATGGAGGAGCAACTGGGCAGGGTGCCTCAGGGCTGCCACACTGCTCCAGTGTCCAAGCACAGCTCCAGAGACTGAAGGAGCTGTTGGGGTTTGAAGGAGAATACCACCTTTGACGAGTTTTATCTTTGGTTTGGGAGGATCACCCTTAAAGCCAGGTTCGGCTACCACAGTCTAGCTGCAGGGTATAGGTCCGACCCTGTATATATATATATGTGTGTGTGTATACATATATATATATACCTCTATGCAGAGCTATGAAGCCCTAGGTTCTGCCGCCGCACGGCTGTTGCAGATGGCCGGGTTTGGTGCACAGAGACATTTAAAGTTTGCCAGGCACTGCCGCATGCCGCCGGTACCTTCCTACCGCTCCACAGCCCCGCCGGGCGCGGGCTGCCCGAGCCCGCCCTGCAGCGCAAAGCCGGGGACACGGCGGGCTCCAGCCCCGGGTGGGGCTGAGGCGGCGGGCTCAGACCCGCGCTAACCCCCGCTCCCAGGGCAGCCGCGCCCGCTGGGCGCTGCAGAGCGCAAGGGGTGCCCTCCCGAGCGGGGCTGCCCGGCTGCAGCGCTGTGGGGGGAACCGAGGATCTGGGCCGCCTCCCCCACACACCCCGCGCCGCTTCCTTTTACAGCGCCGCGGCACCGCGCCCGCAGCAACCTCTGCCCGTGACGCCGCCGCCGCCGCCCGGCACCCGGAAGGCCAGGCTGCGCCCCCGGGCCGCCCGCCGCACAGGTAGGCTGCTGCGGAGCCGGGCGCGGAGGGGCGCGGCGTGAGCGGGGCGGCGGCTGCCGGCGGGCGGGCGCCCTCCCTGCTTCGGCGCTGAGGGGAGCCTGGGGTGGGCGCCTGAGGCGAGCGGGCAGCGCCTGAGGGGAGCCGGGGTGGAGCCCGAGCGGAGCGGGCAGCGCCTGTGGGGAGCGGGCACTGCCTGAGGGGAGCCACGGGGCTGGTGTGAGCGGAGCGGGCACCGCCTGAGGGGAGCGGGTACCTGAGGGGAGCTGGCACCGCCTGAGGGGAGCCACGGGGTGGGCGCCTGAGGGGAGCAGGGGCCGGTGTGAGGGGAGCCGGTGGAAGCAGCCGGCGGTAATGGGGGCCGAGGCGAGGCTCCGCTGATCCGCCCGGGCGGGCGGGCGCAGCCCCGCGGGGCCGGCGGAGGGTGCTGGCCCCTGCCCAGCCGCTGCCCGCCTGCCGCGCCGCGGGCAGAGCCGGCGCCGGGCCCTGTTTGGGTGAAGGCTGGAGCCGCCGCCTCAGTTCCCCTCAGCGCTCCGGGTAACCGGTGTAACCGGCCCCAGGCAACCAACGGGACCCCCAGCAACTGCGAGGCTGAGCCCGAGCAGCAGGAAGCTGGGGTTGGCTGCAGGTGGAAGCCCGGTTTGGTACCACCATGGTGCCACCCCGGGGTTGGGAGCAGTGGGGATGTAAGCTCTGCTTCCCACACGTTGTTGGGCACACTGTGTTTGACTGTGCCGTGATGCTCGGGCAGTGCCAGGCTGGAAGCTTTTCAGTCCTCACTCATGCGAATCTTGCATCTAGAAGTTCAGCCCAGCAGCCAGGAATGGGTTGGCCTGGCCGGCAAGGAGGCGAGCGCTTCTGCGTTGGGGGATCCGGTGCTTCCCCATCCGGACAGGTTGTGATGGTGACTCTGTGTGAAAACTACCCCTCTCTTAAGCTGTAGCGTTTCAAACGGGGGTAGTGGTGAAATGGGAAATAGCACAGAGCAACCCTGTAACCATGAAGATTAACTGGCTGTATGGCTTAGAGCGACGTTACCCTTTTACTGCTTAAAAATGAACTGTTATCCTTTACATGCAAGACCCAGAAAGCCGTAAGAGGTATACTTGCTTATTTGGTGTTTCGTTGGGTGTGTGATTAAAACAGCAGAGGCCCTCTATTTCATTCAAACCCCACATGTGCACCCGAACCGAGAACCGTTTTGAAGAGATGTGGGATTTCATCGGAAGCGCAGCATCGTCTTTGTTTCAGTGCTCGGCTGAAACCGAGCCTGGCAGCAGGCTGGTGCCTGGTCTATGTTGAGGACGCCAGTACTGCCGCATTCAGGGTGCCTACGGGAGGTCAGAGGGACCCTCCTGGGTGCACGCAGGCGCCCTGGGTCATTTTGCTGCTCGGCGCTGCATGGCAGAGCTGCTCACAGTCATCTTGGCATAGCAAGAGGCAGCTCTCACTGCACAGCTCCTGCAGTGTTCCCACTCAGTACCAGTCTGGGCAGCAGGATGCTCTCAAGCCGCTGTTGCAGGCGGTAGTTCCTACCTGCTGCTTGCTCTGGTGAGGTGAGACTGAGAGGCTGGTTAGTGTTTCCTGACAGTTGCCACCACTCCTATCTCCAGGGAGCACTGGAGATCAGTGGTGGGATTCCTCTGTGGCTCAGCAGAAGCACCCCTGGCATGATGGGGTTTGTGGGCAGGCCCAAGGTGGTCTCCACGGCTCAGGATCCAGCAGGAACACTCATACCAACAGGGCTTTGAAAAACCTGCCCAATGAAGTCTAGAGCATCCGTTTCTCTTGCTGAGATCGATAGTTCAGACTGCTCAGCAAGGAGCGTGTGCGATGGATTTTCAATAACCTGCACGGCACAGCCCGGGCTTGAAGGGAAAATAATGAGGCCTCATCCTGTGCCTCTAAATGTGAGTGCGCCCAGCAAGAGCAGGGGAAGGAGCTGCTGCGCTGCGGGTAGTTAAAAGCTTAATGCTGCTTCCAGAGTGTGGGAGGGCACGGCCACGCTGAACTATTGCTTTCTACTCGGAGGTATCAGAGGATAAATAGTGTCTCACAAGAATAAAGATGTTTGAGATACTTCCTGTACCTGTTGGAGATGAACAAGACCAAGAGTATTTTGAAAGTAAAAGCAAACTTCCTGTGAGAAACTTTTGCTGACGCAAGGGCGAGATGGTTTTAGAGCTGGAGGCTCAGCTGCGTGATTCAGGGTCGGTGCGAGGCAGAGGGCACCGAGCACTGGCCTGTCTGAACCTGCAAATGGGGCACAGGCACAGCATCATGTGCTCCTCCTGCTTCCCTGGGAACAGGAGAGGCCGTGTCCTCTGCCTGCAAACCGCCTTGAGAACCTGATTATAGACTGCAGGTTGGTTCGTCTACAGGTATAAACTGGCCTGCCCTGGTTGACTAAATACACGGTCCAGAGGCTCAGCTGAGAGCCAGCAACGGGCTCTTGGCTGCCCAAGCAAAGTAGATGCAGGAGTGCAATCCCCTCGTGGGCTTCAGGAGTGTTTCTGTCAGCTGAAGGTCATTCCTGCAGCCATCTCTCAACCCTGGCTTAGAAAGGCTTGTCTCTGAGGTTAGCTCAGTCCAACTCCTATCTCCCTAATCATCTGGTTTAGGTTTTCCTTTAGTGCTTACCCAGCCTGTGAGCTTATCTGCTGAATCACTGTCCTCCTGCAGACCTGCACGGTTCCACCGGGAGCTGAGCCTGCCTCGCTGGCTCCCAGTGCTTCCCCTGCCGCAGCACAGCTCCGAGGGAGGAGGAGGTGGCTGGAGCAGCGCTCACCGGCTGCGGGAATACAGCTGCTGGAGCCGGGATTTCAGACCTGCCGTGTCCTGCAATGGGCAGAAAGCTCTTTGTGCAGTGTCTGCAGTTACTGAGCTGCTGGAAACCTTTGTTCTGTGCTGCTCTGTGCAGAGCTTCATACAGCCTGGATTTCCTTTCGGTGCCTCGGTTCTGTTACTGTCTTTGCTGAGTGTATTTTAAAACTCTTCTCCCCAGTGGGTTCTTTGTTGGTTTCTGAATACTGGCTCACGTGGATTTATCCCTTTAAGATCTTCCCACACCAGAGATGCTCAAACCGAGTCTGTGTGTGACCTTGTGGTATGAGGTGGGATAAATCTAATAGGTAGCTTTGGTTTCCATTCCCAGCAGGTTTTTACATGGTGCAAGCTGCTTTTCTAGCATCAAAATGCCATTTTTTTAAAATGCTGAGGTTGATATCTGCATTGCAGAAATGCTCTAAGATCTGCTCCACGGTATCCAGTGGATAAACTCTTTATTTCTCAAAGGCTTTCTGGACAGAAAGGGGAAAATACCGAATGTTTCAACTACAGCAGAGAACTAGGAATTTTATCTGAGTCTCACTTTGATGATCTTTCTTAGAATCATCGAGTCACAGAATGGTTTGGGCTGGAAGGAACCTTAAAGATCATCTAAGTTTTTGTCTCAGCCAGAATTAGGAAACACCCCCTGCATCTGCCTTGTTCCCAATCTTGAGGTTAAACCTTCTGGCTACAACCCTCTCTATGTAAGAAGAGAAATATAGACACTAGTTGTAATCTGTGCTATGAAAACCTAATCTGTGACCTAATTTGTTGTGATACCATGAAAAACCTGTCAGGAGCAATCACTGTAGCCCATGGCACCGATGCGCTGCTGCTTTCCAAGAGCACTCACTCGTCTCAGCCTCAGTGGGAGCCGTGTCACGCTGAGTCTGTGCATTTGGGCTTCTCCACTGCCAAATTTGGGGAATAATATACAGACAACTCTCAGGTCACTTCTGTTATTCTTTCAAAATTAAAAGTGAGCAGTCTTATTATGTGTGGAAGTGAATGTCTTCTGCAGGACAATCCCTGCAGAACATGCTGGTCTGAAACAGGCTGAGAGAGCTGGGGTTGTTCATCCTGGAGAAGAGACGGCTCAGGCGGGACCCTGTAACAGTCTTCCAATGCCTAAAGGGGTCTACAGGAAACCTGAAGAGGGGCTTTTGATAAAGGCCTCTAGTGGCAGGACAAGGGGGAATGGCTTTAACCTGCCAGAGGGGAGATTGAGATGAGCTCTGAGGCAGAAGCTCTTCCCTGTGAGGGTGCTGAGGCGCTGGCACAGGCTGCCCAGAGAAGCTGTGGCTGCCCCATCCCTGGCAGTGTTCAAGGCCAGGCTGGATGGGGCTTGGAGCAACCTGCTCTAGTGGGAGGTTTTCCCTGCCCATGGCAGGGGGCTAGAACTGGATGAGCTTTAAGGTCCCTTCCAACCCAAACCTGTCTGTGATTCTGTGAAACATGTGGGAAGGACAATGAGATGCGACCAAAACTGGCCGATCTTCTGTGCGTATTGTAATAGCTGTTTACCTGTTAATTGCTCATCCCCTGTCTGTGGTAGCAACTTGGATACAACCAGCTCACTGGGTGAGTGCTTAGAGGAGTGATGTGTCTGAACAACCAGTGTGAGCTGAGGTTTCATGGGCTGATTCTGAGAGGGCAAAACTGTCTGGCTTCTTGTACAGCCCCTTTGAGTCAAGTTTATTGTCCTTTCAGGAGAAAACCCAAGCTCTTCTGTGGAGTGTTACTGAAGCCATAACCCTGCCAGCCTTTCTCTGCAAGGCTAGAGAAGGAAAGAAGGTTTTACAGGTCAGGGATGCACAAATAATAAGCTGAAAAACTGGTAATTGTGTTCCTAGGTTCTTGTGCTGCTACAGGGAGAAATCTGAACTGAGGAACTGCTGCTCTGTCAGAAACAAGCAGCAGAGCTGGGCTTCCAGTTTCATTGTTCTCGAAATAACGGTTCATTTAAAACCAGAAATATTATCTTTAAAAGGCTTTAATTGAAAGCACTAAGTGAAAACGTGCATGCAGTCTGTTCACAGCTGCCCAGATCTCCGTGCTTAGTGAGACACCATCAGTCTGGGTGGACTTTGGGAGCCTGCAGGTTGCTGGCTGGTTTGTGGGATCCAGTAAGATGCACATCCAACTTGAGGCCATGATCTAGGACCTGATGCCTTCTCTGCTCACCCTCGCAGGAGCTACCTGTGCTGCTCTAAGGCATTGGCTCTTACATTTCTGATTTTGAGCCTCCTCTTTATTTTCAGTGCTTGTGTACATCTTGTTCCCTCACATACACTGGGAGGGAGTAGCATAGAGTAAGTGCATTCGGGTAGTGTTTTGTCAACTTGGCGTCCTTACATCCACCCTGGGCACTCAGTGCTCAGGTTTCAGGGTGTTATTTGTTGATTTTGGCTCACTCCAGGCTTTTCCCTCCACCCACTCGCTTCCTCTCACAAATGTTTCCTCATTTCACCATTTTTCACACACGTTTTAGGTTGCTGCCTGTTGCGGGCAGGCTCGGTGGGAGATGGGTGATGGATGGGTGATGGAGAGGAGGAGCAGAGGTGCTTGCACATGTGTGGAGAGAGGGGGGCTGGGTGCAGGTGTATTTTGGAGCAAAGGCTTGGAAGCAGGGTGGATGTATGGTGGAGGTGTGCAGGTTGAAGAGGGCAGATGGCTGTATGTGTCCTCAGGGTGGAATCACCATCCCTGGAAGTGTTCAAAAAACTCATAGATGAGGGCCTTAGTGACAAGGTTTAGTGGTGAACTCGGCAGTCCTGGGGTAGAAGTTGATGATCTTAAAGGTCTTTTCCAACCTAGTTGAGTCTATGATTCTATGTCAGCATTCACGCAGCTGGGAGACACAGGGCACGTAAGGCTGGTCCATGTGTGAGGTTTGGGGATGGTCCATGCTCCATATCAGAATGCAGCGGGGCCAAAGGCCCTGCTCCCCTCCTCAGCCCAGCACAGGCAGGTTGCTTTGCCTCCAGGACTTGTTCTTGGAGCTTAAAAGCATGCTTTAATGTGCCATTTTATTCTATATTTGCTTCTTATTTCTAACAAAGGTTTCCCAGCTCCCCTTGGACAAGACCAATTTCTCAAGCACACAGGGTGCATCTGGCAGCTTACAACATGTTAAAGAGAGGGGAAGAAAAACCCACCATGAAAATAACATCTCTGGAGTTTTAAATTAGGCAAGGGCTAAAATTAGGAAGAACAGGTCTGTGTGTGGCTGTGCAAACCAGCAGGGAATTAACATTCCCCTGCTGCTGAGCAAGGCAAGCGGAGGTTTGCAGCTTGCACTTTCTTCGCCTTGTCCTGCTCCTGTCCTTGCCGCTTCTCTCCCCTGTAGGGCTCAGTCAGTAGTTAGCACAGAGCTGTGCAGGTGCCACTTGCCGTGTGCCAACAGTGCTGCTTTCAGCACTGTGAAACGTTAGCAATAGCCAGGGTGGGTTTATGGTGTTCCGTTAACATCTTTGCTCAGCTGCTATGAATGGCGCCGTGCTCAAGTCACTTGTCAGAGCTCTGGATGTGGCCTGAGTCCCACGCTGGGGCCCGTGTCCAGCCAGCACTTCCTTGGCGAGGTAGGTGCTCCATGACACTTGTGCTTGTTTCCTCTCCCCAGCTGTGGTTTGCTTTGCCCTGCTATAACTGCGTTGCTGTTAATGGGGCTGCAGCAGAAAGCAGTCGCTGAAATAATTCACAGCACAAGTGTTACTTTAGGTGGGGTTGGTTCTTTGCAGATCTGTTTTTCATTTTACATCCTGGCATCGTTTCCTTTTGCAGCACGACCCACGCAAATGGGATTAGATATTAAGAAGAAATTCTTCCCTGTGAGGGTGCTGAGGTGCCGGCACAGGGTGCCCAAAGAAACTGGCTGCTCCATCCCTGGCAGTGTTCAAGGCCAGGCTGGACGGGGCTTGGAGCAACCTGCTCTAGTGGAAGGTGTCCCTGCCCATGGCAGGGGGCTGGAACTGGATGAGCTTTAAGGCCCCTTCCAACCCAAACCATTTTGTGACTCTCTGATTCCAAGTTGAATTGGGCAATAGGTTGGTGGAAAACTTGCTGGTGGAGGGGAAAATGATATGAAGAACGGACCTTGAGCTGCTGAGGAAGAGAGTTGCAGGAGGGGTGGTTGTTGTTTGGTTCTGCTGGTGGAAATGACATACGGCTGCTCATCTGTGGTGTTTGAGGGAAGGGAGAACACTGAGAGCCTTCCCTTTTCTCCTCCCTCCCTTGGGAACCGCTGTGCTGGGCCCTCTGCCTGCCACTGGAGATAAACTAACTCCTGGGAGTGAATGTTCTTCCACCCTTAGCATATCCAGAGGAACTGGAGGTCACTTGGAAATCAAAATTAAACAATGCCTCGGTGCAGCCTTGAAAAGTTTACTCAGAGGGTGGTTAAACTGCTGACATCCCTCCCGTAATGGTGCAGGAGAGGGCTCTGGTTTGGCTGTCAGCAGCCAGAGGGGACTGCAGAGCTTCACCAGCAATGGCAGGGCTGCGTTCCTGCCCCTCTCACCTCGCTCCCATCGGAGGGTGCCAAAGCAGGGAGGGCTGGACTGCGTCAGGCACGTTGCTGCCCAGAAGCTCATGCTGAAGGATTATGAAGTGTCTGGGCTGCTGCAGGCCAGGGGCAGTGCCAAGGGACCATCCCAAAATGGGAACAGCCGAGTGGTTGTGCTTTGGAGGAGGGCAGCAGCCCGTACTGACCCTGGAGTTGTTTCCCTGGGCTGTGCCTCCTCTGAGCTGCCCCGTGGAGAGACAACCGGAGCCTGTCTCTGTAGGCATCCTCCAGTGGTGTGCTCCTGGTGGTGGACAACCGCTGCCATTGGGGTAGAGTTACGTGATGGATGATTTATGTTTCCCCCAACTCAGTGCCTTGCCAGGGACGCTCCCCATCACACTACTCCCTGTCCCTGTATCTCTGCAGTCTCCAGGGATGATTTAGGTTTTCATGGTGGTGGGTGTGGGCTAGTCAACAAAACTTAAAGGGAGAAAATAGGAGCCCCATTCCCAATTCTCTTCTGCCCTGAGGAGGGCAGATGCTCCAGCCTGTGAATCCTTACTCCCTCTGAAGGATTAGCCATAGGACAGACACACTCTCTGTGCACTAGTGGGTCTGTCTGGCAGCCTGTTCGTGTTGAGGTGTTAAGATATTTACTGTACGTGGCAGCATCCTTGTGTTAGTGCACTCTGGGTATCGCAGGTACCTGCTGGCAGTGGCCTGCAGCAGTCTGTCAAATGTGAATGAAGAAGCCACTCACATCTCTATTTAAGGGTTGAGACCAAGTTTCTTTTCCCAGGATTCTCGCTTTGAAAGGAGATTGTTTGTTTTAGGAATAGCTCTGAATTGTAAAACTTGTATTGGGACTTCTTGTGCCCAGGATCCACAGCCCGTCAGATATCCAGGTTATTTGCACTTCTGTCATTGCATTTGTGAGTGAAAATTGCTTTCAGTCCACTTGAACCTGTCCTAAGTTTGCTGCTACCCAGCTGTATGCCTCGACGTGACATGAGTCACAACACCTCTAAAACACATTTATGCATTCAGGGTACACCTAGGACTTGTAGCTGCTGCTCATAAAAAAGTAGTCTTTTAAACTTATTGACGTTCTGTTCGGTCTGTCATCTTTTCCTTAAAAATAAGCTACTTGATGTGAGAAGCAGTTGGTGGATGGACTTGCCCTGCAGGGGAATGCTACCCAGGTGCAGATGACAATCCCTTGAATGCTTCTGTATGGGGCTCCCAGGAGATCATGGAGCTGGTACAGCACCAGTACGTTCTTCTCCCCTCAGCCTCCTGCTGCACATCAGGCAGTTTGAGGAAGTAAGTGGGGCCCAGAAGGAAAATAGTGTGCTTGGGTGAGCACGTAGAAAAGCACTGATCCTGATAACCTTGTGTGCCTGCTGGAGTGCTTCTCCAGAGCCTTGGAGAGGACCAGCTGATACAAGGCCACCAAAAAGATCGTGGCTAATCAGCAGGTTGCCCAGTGCTGCAGAGGTTTGGAGCTGTTCCTGGGCAGTTGTTTCCATAGAGCTGAGTACAGTTGTTTGCATACTGCGCAGCGCTGGGGCTTTTCCTCTTCCTCTTAACTTTGTTGGGCTCCATTGTACAAGTGTCTGCGAGGGAAGTCGTGTTCTCAGTCAGCACCCAAACTGCTGTAACTTCCCCTGGGCAGCGGCTCCCACAACTGCTGGTGAAGGGGAAGGGCAGAGGCTGCTCTGTTGGGGACCTCAGAACTTCCCCTGCATTTGTTCTCCTCCCTGGTTCCTCACACTGCCCCTGTCATGGGACATGCACCAGCTGGGGTGTCTGCCACAGGGGATGCTCGTGGCCACTCGAGAGGAGCCATGGGCTTCCTGTGAAATCCCCCTGTGAAGTAACAACTCACACCCCATCCACGCTACTACACAGATACCCGGCACAGCTCAGCCTCTCGTCAGCCCTGCTGCAGGAGGAGACCACAGGCAGCCCCACTGCCTGCACTTGGGGAGGGGGTGCCCCTCTGCTGGGAGCTGTGCCACAGGGGAGAGGAGGAAGGTGACCCCTGTTTCTGCCTGCAGCCGTGCCAGTGCATCCCAAGCCTTGGTCCAACCCAGCTGAGACCCAGCAACTCGCCGAGCTGGTCCTTCTCCAAAGCTGCTCCAGGCCTGCCTCTTCTGCAGGATGGAGCCCAAACCCACAGCCAGGCTTCCTCGGGTTTTGTTAAGGTTTGACCTAACCAGGAACTGGTAGAATCTGTGAGGCAGTTGTGGATGTGTCCTAAATGTACAGCTCATCTTTCTCACAGTGTGCTGAATAATTTCTGAGCTGGCAGAGCCTGTGCCTGGGAACCAAGCAAACCACCCCCTCTCGGTGTGTTTTGGTTTATGTCCTGCACTGTTCTTACGGGCTCCAGTCCTACTGTGAATTCCACTGACATCAGTAAAACACTGACAACTCCCCCAGGTGGAGCTGGGCAGGATCAGAGCTTTTGGGAGATGAAAGCAAGTCCAATGGTGCGAAAGATTTTCTCAGTCCCTTATCCCAAAGCCTTCTTTTGCCCTAGACATTATTACTGCAAGTGCAATAGGTAAATGTAGGTTCCAGCCCTGTAAGAGGATGTACCAGTTAATGCAGGGAACTTCAGAAATTGCCTTTCCTTTCTCTGAGGTCACTTTAATCCCTCGAGTGTCCAGAGATTAAAAGATATTTGATGAACATCCTAAACATTCATTGCACATTTCCAGGATCCAGCTGACCTCAAATCCTGCATGCAAAGAATTTGCATTTGCTTCTAAAAGTGTCTCATTTTGTGAATCAAACTGTCAACACATTTGAAAATGAGACATTTGTATCTCTTGGAGTTTAAATTGCTGGATCAATTTCCCGTTAATACTAAGGGTGTTTAAAGGACAAATTCTCTGCCTACTGCAGTGAAAATTTACCCCGAGGTATGACATTTCACCTGCTACTGAGTATAAGATGGTTGAATATAATGGACTGGAATAGCTAGATTTACACATGCTGCTAACAAAAGCGGGTGAGCAGTGGAGGATCCCATTACAGCAAACCTTTCCTATTTATTTTCTCCTCCACCTTCTTCAGCCTTCAGAACTTGCACACTCTTTGCAGTTTAAAGAACTGCACTATTCAATAGCCCGTGCCTGAACTGGCGCAGTTTAATCATGTACCATAGGAGTGGATAAGGGGAGCCCTGAAGAGCTTCCACTCTGAAGGGCATGAAGAAACGGGAACACCGGGGTACATCCCAGGCCTCGTAGCTGAGCAGCAGCCACAAAGCCTGGCTCCAGCTTCCCCAGCTCCTGGGCAGGACCATACAGCTCCGAGTCCCATCACATGCTCTTCTGGTCCCAGCTATGCTGACTGGCAGGGCTTTGCTTGGCTCTGCTCCTCGGTGTGGCTCCATCCTGTGTTAGAGGAGAGGAGGAGGACACTTGGCAAGCCTCGACCCCCTCCTCCTCAATGAAATATGGAGGCAACTGGAGCGAGCTAGCAGCAAGCTAAAGCACACGGAATAGCTGCAGATAATGTGAACCCAGGGGCATGGTGAACCTGAGCCTGCGCCGAGGCATGTTTCCCTGAGGAAGTGCCAACATAACCTCGGAAAACATACCATGGAATTGCACCATACTGTCCCTCCCTTGTGCTATCACAGAAACCAGATGCCAGGATGGAAAAGCACCAGGAGCTGAATGAAAAAGCTTCAAGTGTCAGAGCGCCCTGCTCAGCCCTACCTTCTGCTGCAGGCCATCTATGCTTCCTGGCATTCCCTGGGCTCTTGCCAATTCCCGTCAACAGCTGTGGTTTGTGGTTGTAATGCTCAGCGTTTGCCTCCTCTTTCTCCTAGCAGACCTGCATCCAAGCTGGATGTGCAGCATGTAGCAGTTTGGGAGTCCCAGAATTGGCCTCCAAGCACAAAAACAAATCCTTCTTTGCTGCTTTATCTTCCCCGAGCTCTGAGATGCTGCAAGTGTGGGTCTGTAACTCCTCTGGGCCCTCCTGATGGACTCTGTAAGGAAGGGTTATAACAAAGTGCTTTGTAATACATCATCTTGTTTCTTTTAAAGAGCAAGCAAGTGCCAGCAGTAAATGTAGAGCTGGATTGCCAGCCCAGAAGCAGCCTGCTTACTGCCTTCAGCAGACAATGCTCTTCATTTCACTGTGCTTATTCCCAGTTTCTGTGTCTATGTATTACTGCTGAGAAGGCAGTTTGGGTAGGAGCGGCTCCAAGATGTAAGTAAGTATCTGTTAGGAATCCCATTCCTTGCTTCAGGAGGCCCCAGAAGTTCATTAGATGTTTAATGGCTTCCAGTCACCACTGTGCTGGATGGACCTGAACCGGTGACCGAGAGGGGAAAGGTTCTCTCACACATTTACAAACCCTGAGGCATCTGTTCCCCAGACACAGATTTGTCTAATTCCTCTAAAGCACTGATGACCTGCTCTGAAACGATAGTCATTCCCTTAGGAAATCCCTTGGGTTGATATCAAGTAGATATAGTTATTTTTGGGTTCTTTCCCAGAGAGAGTGCACTGGATTGCTCTGACCCCTCCGCACCAAATAAATACACCATCGGACTGTAGTAAAGGTCCAAAAAGCCTCATTCAAGGGGAAAGAGATTATTAATAATGAAGGGTAGTTCACTGCAGTGTTTTGGAGCCAAGCAAAGCTAAGAGAGCTTTTTTATGTAGCAGAGATAAAAGTGTAGAATATGGAGACTGAATTGATTACAACATTTAATGGCAACATAAAAGGCAATTAATGAATTGCAATGGTTGACTCTGCACTGAGGTGGAACGTGCAGCTCACAAGCAAGGTATTGCGCATTTTTAAAGATTCCAAAAAGCAGAAACAAAAGAAACAACCCAAACCCCTTATAGACCACTAAATGCCTATATTATTTTTTTCCTGAGAAACTCCTATGACCAGATTTAAAATTCTTTTATCCTAAAGCTCTGGTGCATGTATGGATGCGTGTGCTTCCCCCTCAGCGCTTCTCAAGATTAAACAAAGCCTTTCCAAGGAGTTGATCAGTGATTAATTCTAACCAAATTCTCACAGCAGGGATGGATGGGAGCGCAGAGGGAACAGCCTTCCACAGACTCCTCTGGAAGAAAGGCTCTAAACAAGGAGAGTCCCAAACTGCTGCATGTTTGAACTGCCCCATGTTGTTTACTGCTACCCAATTACAGTTTCCTAATGCGAAAGTGTATTTTCTATTTCTCTGCGATAACAGAAGAACATAATATTGAAGAGAGAAAACAGCATCGTTGGGAGGAATAGCTGTGCTTCGGGGGGAAGGTTTTCACATGTTCTGCATTGAACAAATTAAAGATTTATTGCAGAATCAACCTGCAGCCGTTCCTTCTCCCTGACAGTCACTCCATTGTAATTTCATCCCTTTGCAGCCTTTCCAAACCCATCCATTTCTTCTGAAACCTTTGTCCAAGCCCGGGTCTGACACGAGGTCTTTTCCTGCACTGAGGTCTCCTGCTCTGCTGTATTTCATGGCAGCCATTCAGCCTTCCAGTGGGGACACATGCCCCCTCTTTGCCATCTGGCCACATTGAAGTCCTCGGAGTGCAGTCCCCTCTGTGCTAAACCCACGCTTGTCACACTCATCTGCAAAGCCTCTCACGAGCTCAGGGCCAGAGCCTGCCATCTGAACAGCACTGAGTTATGCCTCAGGACAGAAGTGACCCCATTAAAACCATTTAGAAGCGCACATAACTTAGGACTGTCTCGCTGCCCTTATGTTTCCCTCGGCTCTCACGTGGTTCCCTTTCACATCCTTGCTTAAGCTGGTCGTCTTTGAGCAAACCATAGAAATGTTATATTCTTTACGTCTGTCCCTACCATCCTTTCAAAGTAAAATTCAAAGGATGAACGATTAAGATTACAATAACAACGGGAGCATGAAGAAGCAGGTACCACGTCTGTTTCTGGTACAGAAGAACAACAGTGTAACTAATGAATCCTAATTTTCTCCTGATCCGGGCTCTGCGTGCCCTGCTTTTCCCACTGGAGCTTTCTCAGTGTGAAACCTCCAGTTCCTCCCTGCCCCAGCTCTCCTCTTTCTGTCATGTTTCCAGTTCCCCCCAGTCCCTCTCTTCCATCTCGCCAGCTGAGCAAGAGGTGACATGTGCAGGTTGACTGGGCAGCACGCACATACTGTTTGGTGTCCAGCAGGACAAACCAGACTTCCAGGAGAAAGTATGTCCTGGGATAGGGAGAATTGCTGCCTGGCACAGGCCAAGGCAAGCTAGAGCCAGCTCTGCACAATCAGCCTTGCTGGGAAGCACGTGGTAAGGCCCTGGCCTGTTCTGTCTTTGTACTCAGGTTAGTTGGCTTGGGACTAACTTGGTGACTGCTGTGGGATGTTGTATTTTGCCACATGGAGACACCTCACTACAGCGGTACAAAACCAACGTGTACAACTGATCTCAGCATTTGTGTTCGCATAGCACCATAGAATGGTTTGGGTTGGAAGGGACCTTAAAGCTCATCCAGGTCCAGCCCCCTGCCATGGGCAGGGACACCTTCCACTAGAGCAGGTTGCTCCAAGCCCCTGTGTCCAACCTGGCCTTGAACACTGCCAGGGATGGGGCAGCCACAGCTTCTCTGGGCAACCTGTTCCAGTGTCTCATCCTCTCATTATGACTTAGACTGCGAGCTGCTTGGAGCAGCAATTGCACCAGTGTTTCTATAAAGCTCCATACAAATGTTTCCAACTTTGTTTTTTATGTAGGAAGTTACTGAAGTTTAACGGTGTCACTTCAGGCACTTAGAAACCATCAGGATGGGAGGTACCACTGGCACCTCATCTCCTCACTTAACAATAAGTCCAAGGCCAGAAACATGGCCAAACCTTCTCTGAGTTACAGCCTCGCACCTCACAAAGAGAAGACTCTTTTGCTTTTTTCCACTTGTTAGTTTGTTCATTGTCTGAGACAGGAACCATTTAGAGTAAGGAGTATATGATCATGTATCTAAAACCCCCCCGGTTTGTGATGCATTCCTGTAGAGGCACATGGTCATGGTAGGAAGCTCCTTGTTCTAATCTGATCATTAACATAATATGCACCTAAGCTCTGCCTCCAGGAACCCAAATATCTCAAATGGGACTGCATCCAGATTGGTATAAACAGGCACAGAATGTTTCCCAGCTCATGCGTGGGGTTTAGCAGCTGGACATAAAAAAATCCTCTCTTTTCATCAGTTGGGTAAGCTCAGAATCAGTTTAATTGCAATGTGTGGTGTCAGCTTTAGTCCCTTGTCTTGCTAACTGGGTATGAAACAGCTGCATCTGGTGCTAGATTCAGTCCGAGGTGCTCTATTCATGCTCAGGAAAAAGGAAGAGAAAGCGTCTGGTGTGCAGTGTTCCAGTTGCTCAGCAAAGGAAGTGCTTAAGTGCACGCCTGAATGCTTTGTTTTGTGGCAGCCTTCGTCTGCACCCAGCCTGTCCCTCACAGATTAGAGTATGGGCAAAAGTCCTGGCTTTCCATTTCCTCTGCCAGCAAACTCTCCTTTGCAGTTAGGGAGACTTGAGCTTAAGTGAGCACTAAGGACTCAGTTTCTGTCCCTCTAGCTAACCCGGGCTTCTTAAAATGATCACTCTCAAAACCTTTACTTTGGAAATCAAATATACCTACTGTCCAGGTGATGGGTGACTGGGAATTTCTTATCCCACAGGAAAAAGAGTGCTGCCTGTCCACTCCGTATGGTCGCTGGATGGTCTACAAGAAAATGTGTGTGCTGGTGGGGAAAGGGTCTTTCCATTCAGCAACTGGGTGCACTAAAATTGTTTTAGTGTCTGCTCCTCTTTGGAGCATGTTGACGGAACTGCATGGAGGTAGCAGTATAATGGGATACAGCGGATATAACAGTGTTATTTTAAAGAGCTAGATACAGTTGGTAAGTCAGTAACTAAATCACAGTCTTTTTTCCACTCACTGTTCAGTAGCCTTATGCTCACCATCACTTAGATGATCACTAAGATGAATTTGGTTTATAGTAGTTCAAGTGAATGTTGCCAAACCAGCCGAGGTTTTGATCAGCTAAATTGAATCCTACTCATGAGAGGGGAATAAACAGCCGGGTCCTTTCAACCTGAGCCAGGGGTGCAAGGACAGACCAATGGCAGCAGTGACACTGCAGCCCTGTGGAGTGCTGAGCACCCTCAGCCAGCAGTTGTGCCACCTGAGATGGAGGAACACATCCTATGGGATGCAGCCTGAGATGCTTCTCCTCGCTCATGTCTCACCCAGCCATGCCTAACACTGTTACCTGTGAACCTGTGTTTGTTCACCAAGTGTTGAAACGGGCCGCTGAGACTGACACTCTGCAGAGCCCTTCCCTGAGGAGCTTCCATTAACTCACCTATTTCCGCACCAAAAGACGGCAACATCCCCTGTGATCTGAAGAGCAAACTAAGTACCATCGTAGCACAGGTAACAGCTGAGACAAAGTGAAATGGTCTGTTGACAGTGTCCCTTGGCAACACCTAGACACAGCCCCAGAATCACTTAGGAGCCAAATGCTGTTCTGAGGGTTTCTAATAACAAATGAATGAAGCGAAGGACCAGAGGAAAATACCAGAGTCAGGCTCCTGAGGTGGGCAGAATTCTCAATGAAATCGATGAATATTTGTTTCCATCAGGGCAGCATAATTGGGTTTGCTCAAAAAAACCCCAACCCAAAACAAGAAGAAAAACATGGGGTTCTCTTCCAGAGAGTAATGAACCAGTCTGGCCCTCTTAAATACTGCTTTCCCTGTTCTCTGAAGCATTGATTCTGGCCATTAACTGGAATACTGTTGTGCTGCTGATTGATTGGAAACATTTAGTGAGTGAAAGAAAGGCTTGTGAGAAAGTTCCAGTGCAGATCATGGTTTATTTCCTACCGTGGTCCTGGTGGTTTACTTTGCTTAATAACCGGAGCTGACCGAGAGCTAATGGGAAGGCAAGTGAAACGCCTGCCACTCTACATCCCCCCCCCATTTACAGCCTCCTCCAACCTAGTGAAGCCCTTACTCACAGGCTCTAACTGCTACCCGGAGTGAATAAATCCGGGTACTTTGAGGAGCTCAGCTGGAGAAAGGTGCCTTTGATATGAGCAGAGGTGGTGACCCAGCACCTGCTGAAGTGATTGTGGCTTTTCCCCTGCACTGAGCAAACCTTTGCTGCAGAATAGGTGCATCTGGGTTTTCCCTCACCTGAGTGCCATCAATCCAGAAGCAGAGTCCCTGGCCACGGCCTCCTGAACTGGAAATGCTGGATTATCTCCATTGCTTAGCAGGTCTCTTCTCTCCCTGGCCAGCTCAGCCGTTTGCTAGCAGCATGGGTTTTACCACTGCCATTGCTCACTGTGCTTCTCAGTGCAACCGTGTCCGTGCAGTGATAGTTGAAGAAATTCTGTATTTCACAAACTTTAACAAGAGGCTTAAAGATCTCAGTGTCTAATACTGTGTTCTGCTCTATTCTGTAACAAGTCACTACTCGAATTTGTCTTTCTGTTTTCCAGTAGAGATAAAATACGATTAAAATAGCTGCAGTTCCTCTTTCCACCTTCCCTTACGCTTACTGGTGTGCAGCCTTCCTTCTAACGCGGGCTTAACACCTGCCATTTTCTCTTTATTCCTCTTTTTGCTTCCCTGCCTCGCACAGGTGAGCTGTACAGCTGAGGAAAGGCAGCGAAATCTGAAAACAAAAGAGCTTTATGTTGCAAAATCACCATTATCTTTGATCACGATCCAACACCGAATCCTCCCGCGTCACTTGACTTAGTGTTAGTTAACTGGGAGCGTGTATCAGCTGAGGCTCCCGTACAGAGAGGCCGTGCTGGTCCGGTGCAGGGAGCGCTTGCATCAACAGATGAACAAACTCAAAACTATCTCAGACTGTGTAAGGGCAGAAGAGGAGATGACTAATGTAACCGGTCACATGGAGTGGCTCCTCACAGCATGAGGAGATGACATGCACCAGCTCTGCCAGAGGAAAAAGAATGAGCTTCGGAAGCGCCTCAGTTTCCCCACCTAAATATCCAAATGGTTTGGTCATTTTGAAGAGAGACTGAAAGGGGCTGAAAGGCATTCTGAGATTGTGAGTGCCCGTCTCCATGCACGTATAAAACATTGCTGTTGTTTGGCAGTACAGTATCTGGAAGCACTTCAGGCATCCTTATAAGCATCCGATTATTTGACCTTGGCTTTTTGTTTTGCCTGTGCTTTTCAAAATGTATATAGATCATTCATATTTTGTTTATATTTCTGAAGAGCTACATTTACGTCTGAGGATTTGTACTGTCTAAAATGAAAGCCCCAAAGGATACACAGTGTGAATGTAACTGCTTCTGCAATCCCTTATCTGCTAGCCATGCACTTGAGAAGGTAGAGAAATCTGGAAGGGGAAGGGCAAAACCTGATGTTGGCTTTATCCGAAACTGAAAGTGCTGTGAACCACAACAGCAGAACAAGGGATCTCTGCAGAGCTGCCCCTCTTTGCCATTCTTGACATTTCAATGTAAGAAATCTCCTCTCTTTGAAAATCATATATACGTATATAAATATCTTTGGGTTTAGGATGCTTACTTTCTATTTTCATCCATGTAATGGAACAGGACAAACAAGGCTGTTGTCCATGGACAGTGGGCCCTATTGTCCCTGCTGAGTACAAATGGGAGAGGAGGATGATGACTTCCTTTTCTCCTTCGGTCTTTCTCCCCTAGGCTACCATTAGGCTTAAGAGTAGTATTCTAACTGTGCGTGGCACCTAAGGGCAGGTTTGCTTCTGTGGTTTTAATTACCTGCCTGGCCATCTAGACATAAAATAAAGCCATCTTTTGTCACTGGTATACACACACACGTATACAGTCCATATACATCCAACAATACATCTGGAACTCAATAATCTTTGCGTGATGAAAACGTTCTGACTTGTTTTCTTTCCTACATGTCAGCTATACCTACCTGGCAGCAGTACTCCTACTACCAAAACAATCCACAGTCATTGAGCAGCGCAAGAGCAGTTATGTTCTGTTACCACTCCTTTATGATACGAGCTGTCAAATGCAATCTCTAATTTTGTTTTTTAGATTTATCACACTAATAACCTGGTAAAATAATTTTCTATTGAGAAGGAGCAATTAAATTAAAAGTGAAGGCAGAACTAACAGAAAATCTGTGGATTTTTAGTCATGCAGCATTTTCCAGAGTGTTCAATCATTTTTTTATGCTTCAATTATTACATGGAATGTGGATGTCTTAGTACACGGCTGCTGTTAAAACACTGGTGATGCTCAGGGTCTGGGTATTCTTACTTGTACTTGTGAAAGATGAGAGATCCAAACCAAGGATACCTTACAGTTTTGGAGAGCCCTAAAGAGTAAGTAGTATTATAAACCTGCTTATGGTTCCAGTGGGAAATTCTCCTTGTCTCACCCCACCCTGCCAAGCCTCAAGCAATTTATAGCGTTACAAGCATCAAAAATCATTCAACCCTAAGACTGGGTGTATGGTTTCCTTAGCTCTGTGTAACACAACAAAGTTCTGTTGCATGAGAGGTTAGAGCCCCGAGGTTTGTGTTAAGCCCACATGGTAACAAGTCCAACGTGAATGGACTCAGAGCATGATTCTGCTTCCCTTGAATTCAGTTCCGTGGATCTGGGTTGCTTCCTGCCTGGCACACAGACTCGGAAAGGCCTGCAGACTTCAGAGAAGAAGAGGCAGTGACCTGCCATCATCTCGGGTGCATCAGTTACACCCCAAAATCTGTATGGTCTAGTTGCAAAAACTCCTTTCTGTAGAAGTGGAAAGTCATGTCAAGCACTTAGTTGAGCATACTCTCTTACACAAAGCAAGCACAAGCAGTACTGGCACATCTCTTCAGTTATTATGCCCAAGCTGCTTCTGTGGAAATCTTCTTTCATATCTTCTTGGCCATCTCCTCTATCTGCTCCAATCTATACAAACCTCTAGGAGCCTCCGGGGCTTGCCTGAGCACTCCCCTTTCCCTGCTTAGGCAAAGGCAGCCAACAGGTACATGGTGTTGCAGCCCTGGTCTTGCCTGAGTGTTACCCAAGGATTGAACCAAAGTGCAGTGATTTCCTTTGAGTTCATCAAGCAGGTCTTGCAGCGCAACTATACTCACAAATGGCTTCCTTTATATCCCAGGATACTCTTTTATCTACAATAGTTTAAAGTTATTAATTAGTGTAGTCTATCCATGTTATCTTGAATCGTACCAACTGATGAGAGGAACTAAGTTTATCAGTTTAAGTCAATGTATGTACAGGTATGAAAATAAAAAGAAGATAAATACATTGACATATAAATAAACCTCTGAGATCCTTTCCATTTTCATTCTTTCTCAAAGTGGTTTTGGGGGAACTTGGTATTCACTAAGAATTGGCAATTATCAAAGTGATATTCAGCTTCTGAAGAGAAAGTAGGAGAAGCGGTTAGACTTTTGGGTGGTCGATCTGCCTCTTTCAGATTGAATAATCACCTTTGCCAATGGTAACGCTCTGCCGTTTGAGGCTGCCAGGAGTTTTGTCTTGGCTGTATCCGTATGGTACCTGCTCTAGTGGAAGGTGTCCCTGCCCATGGCAGGGGGTTGGAACTGGATTGTCTTTAAGGTCCCTTCAACCCAAACCATTCCATGATTCTATGATATGTGTAATTTTACTAATGAAGCAAGCCCCAAACAAGGTTATTTGTGCTTCCCCTCTGCTTTGGCAAATCTACCTGCACCAGCAGTACAGGTAGCTCAGGGTGTGTGATGTCGCCATGTAGGGACACCAAAAGCCGAGCTGCGATACAGGCAAGTAAGAAGTGAAGCCAGTAGGATGTGTACAGAGAGGAAATCACATCATTAACTCCATGAAATGCCCTTGAAAAGTATTTTTGTGTTTCTTAACACATTTTGCCCATCTATTTTAGGGGAGACGGAGAGCACTGTGGCATCAGCCCTTAGAGCAGCGGGACGTTCTTCCAGCACTTGCTGGGTGATGCAACTTCCCAGTTTATGTTTGCTTAGATCTAACACATCCACCTGGGCAGCAATTTTGGCACGACTTCCAGTCAGCGACCCCGCTTTCACAAACAAGGCGCCTTCTTTTCCTTGCCACCCCGGCTTTGCCAGGCGCAGACACCCAAAGCCCCTGAGCCAGGCTTTATTACAAAAAACCCCACCAAAATCACAAAACCGGCTTAAACCACGATCCATAACGTTAAACTAATGGCTTTAAAGCGCTGTTATGCGAAGCTGGGGATGCGGCGGGGCTCTCCCGCCCCGCACCCAGGCGCTGCGGGAAGATGGCGGCCCCTTTAAGGGGGCTGACCCACCGCCGCCTCCCCTGCCCGCCCGCCCCTATTCCGCTCCCCGCCCCTGCCCGAGACACTCGGAGTCGAAGCAGGTGCATGCGCAGTGCGCTGGCAGCCTGGCGCGCTTGCGCAGTCACCTGCTGGCTCCCCCCTCACCCCCCCCACCCCTCCCCTCCCCTTTTCCCTCACCGCTCGTACATCCGGGTCATCGCACGCCCGCCCGCACGGCCGGTGCCCCGCGGTGCCGTGCAGCTCGCGCCCCCTCCCCTTCCTTCCTTCCCCCCCCTTCCCCCGGCGCCGCCATCGCGCCCCTGCCCTGCGCGGGCTCCGGCCGCGCCGCTGCTGTCGCTGCCTCCGCCCGAGCCGGGGGGGAGGCGGCGGCCCCGGCTCCCGCTCCCGCCCGCAGCGCGGCTCGGTGAGTGTCAGTGGCGCGGAGGGCGGCGGGGTGTGTGTGTGTGGGGGGAGCGGCCGGGCGCGGCGCTTCATCCTCGCCTCATCCCCGGCGGCGCGGCCTCTGCCTGCCCGTGAGGGGACGCGGCTCCCATCTGTTGCTCTTCCCCCACGCCTCAGCCCGCCGCAGCTCCGCGCCCCGTCCCGCCGCAGCTTCGCCCCGCAGCGCCGGCCGCTCAGCTCGGTGGCGGGGTGAGGAGGGGGCTGCGGCCTCCCTCCCGCGGCGGGGACAAGCAGCGGCGGCGTCGCCTTGGGGGAGACCTCGCGGATGGCCGGGATCTACCCTGTGGTAAATAACCCTGCTCCGGGGCTCCTTCCCCTCGCCGCGGAGGGTCGGAGGCGGAGGTGCGAGTGCCGGCGGCTCCCCCGGCTTGTGGCGGGGGCTGAGGGCGCGTCCCCCGCCCGCCGGGCCGGTGCGGAGAGACGGAGTGACAGCGTTAATGGTTAACCGGGAGGAGGGCACCTCGAGAAGGGCCATTGCAGCCCTTCGGATGGTAGCCGAACCGTGCAGTGCGCGAAGCGGAGCACGGAAACCGCTGCGAATTTGTCATAGTCAGGGTGTATCCTGCAGGTCTGTGCGCTGTAGCTGGGATGCTGGGGCTGTAGGTCCAGGTAGGGTTAAGGTGAATTAAGAAGCTGTGATCGGAGGGTGTTGTTTCTAACCTATTCATTTAAATAGCTGATAAAATCAATTTGTAATTGGGTTTTATTTCTTTGCTGTGCTGTTTGAGAATAAGGACTTGTGCAGCTCGGTGCTGTTTTGTTACTTTTTAATGTGATATTGAATCTTGTGTGGTGGTAAAATATAAGAAGTTTCTTCGCAGAAACATTTTGGATACTAAAGAAACCAAGAGACTGTTATGAAGGTTCTTGAAGTGTGTTTAAATTCTTCTGTTCCGTTGCATCTGTGTCCT
The DNA here is from genome assembly GCF_004027225.2 of Strigops habroptila. NCBI lineage: Eukaryota > Metazoa > Chordata > Aves > Psittaciformes > Psittacidae > Strigops > Strigops habroptila. The sequence goes on from NC_044277.2 coordinate 9,466,453, forward strand.
GGTTCCACATGTCAGTGGCAGTGTGACAGCTGTCCTTCTGCTGCGATACTGGAGTCTTAGTGACATGTCCAACCTGTCATCCTGAATTTCTGTTAGCACAGTATGGAAATACAAGTGTTGAATAGCATGTGTGTTATTCCTCAAGCCAGTAAAACGTTTTCTAGATTCATCTCATAATCTGTGTTCCTTATTACTGTTTCTATTGCTAAAATCTGCAAAGTCTGTTTTGCACAGACTTCCCCCTCTGACAAAAATGGTTTTCTTTTTTTGTGCTCTGACTGCATGGACTTTAAATATAGCTGTAAGTAAACCAGCATTTTCTGTAGTAGGTCATGGCAGCCAGGAGTATTGGGCAGAAGACATTTAGTCATTATGCTGAGGTTACTGTTGTCAAGGTTGGAATGTGAATCCAAACTTAGAAGGTTCTACCTGACAAATATGTTTGTTTAGCAAAGGGCATTGTTTTGCAAAACATCTTCAGTTCTTTTTGGCAACTTTAACAGTAAAATCCTAAATCACTTGAATAAGATATGGCCATTCCATGAAGTAGGAATGGGTTGTCTGGTGTACAGAGATTATTCCGTTGCTGAAATACAAGCTTTCAGTAGAAGATAGGGGCTTTTATCCAAGTCACGCTGTCAGATTTCTTATTGCATGTGTTAGCTGTCAGAGAGTAGGGGCTATAGAAAGAAGTGATCCAGAATCTGCTTTAAAATATCCTTGTCAAGAAGCACCATGGTTGTATGAAGGTGAGGAATGAATTTGATCCCTTCTGTTATACAACTTCCATTTGCCATCAGGTGCTCTAGATTTTCTTCATTGTTTGCAATTTAGCTGGGGCCACCTGAGGTGAGGGATTACTGAAGAGATTGTCTTTTGGAATTCTCTGCCTCTTCATCTGAAACCTCTCCTGTGGGAACCTCGCTGCCTGTGGAAAACATGATGTTCTTGTGCACAGAACTGTCCTGTCCTCATATCTGGGTTCTGTGGGAGTCTTAATGTCTGGGTAGAGAGAAAAAGGAAACAGTTTTAATGTGTCTTGCAGTAGTTGTGTATCTTAGCAAAATAATTGATTTTGAAATTAATTGAATGTGATTGGTAAAATAGTTTAGGGACAGTTATGTGGGGAACTTAATTCAAGGTGTCTGTGCACAGACTTCTAACAGTGCTTTCTAGACACTTGGAATTAATCCTATAAAGAGACAGAAGGGTGGGGAATATTTGTGTTGCTGCTTACTGAATTATTGAGTGATATGGTAACAGAAATTGGCTTTGTCATTTGGAAAAGCATATGTAGGGGCCACTTTGGGTTTCTGTAGCTGCTTAGGCATGGTAAACATAACTGGTTTTATTTTCCCCTCGCTGTGTATCTGGGAGAATACAGATACACAAACAGCCTGCAGTGCCCTTGCTGGCTTTTCTTTTCTGTTACTGCCTGCCAGCTGGGGGCATGGATGGAACTAATGCATACCCTGTAGTAGAGACAGGCAAAATGAAAGCTTACGTGCAAGAAGTCAGAGCTGGTTTTTAAGCAGTCAGGTTTGTGCGTGTGGTGTTTTGTTTGTGTGTTTTAATTGAAGAAATAATGGTCCTGGTGTAAATCGGGGTTGTCACCTTTGTCCTTCCTAAAAGCTTGCTCTTATAGTTACACCAAGAGCTTTAATCATTGGTATAGATAGGCTTAAGTTGAGAAGAATGTCTCCTGTCTGTTAAAGGTAATGTTAACTACCCTGAAGTATATTATAAATCAATTTTATGAGACCTACTCCTCATAAAAATATTTGAAAATACATCTTCAAAGCTGCAATACTTTGTGTTGTCAAATTACATCTCACGGACTATCAGCTGTCAAGAGAATGTGCTACAGGTGAAGCATGCAGCCCAAGTGAATGCATGTATGCTGAACCCACACAGGGTTTGAAGGCAGTGCCCACTCCTGTGCTTACACCAGGAAGCAGCATCATCCCAGTAGTCCCTTTGGTCCAGCTGAATCCCTCCAGGTCTATCCACATGGCTCCAGAGTTGATGAGGGTGAGGGGACTGGGGATGTGAGGGAACTGTGCTTGGGCTGGAAGGAGTTAGGTGCTGGGGCCCGTGAAGCCTTGGCACTGCTTCCTGGCTGCGGCACCTGAAGTCCATGCACCAGTCAGGCAGAGTGAGGTTCATTCCAAATAATTTTCCAACTGTATGTGCTGGCCAGTTGTAGGCACCTTTTGACCTCATTTCTGCTCCCATTCACTTGCATGTGTCGAGAGCACTTTGAAATAAATGGTTCTCTTGTGTATCTTGTAAACTTTCCTTTAGTATTAATCTATGGACCTATAAACTCAGGTGTATTAGCATTTTTTTTCCATGTGATTGTGGGAAATTTACCTCTACCTAATGTGGAGAAGTCTGCCTCTCTCTTCATGTGTGTGAAGATGGGAGCTGATTTGATTTAATGTTAGGATCTCTTAAAATTCACCTCAGTTTCCCCCCCTTCTGTGATTCAGGAGTGTTCTGTGGAGTGCCACAAGTTGGCTGCTGCAGCTGGCAGAGTGTTTCAAACTGTCTCAAATTTGCTGAGAGTCATAGGATCTGTTATATAGGCACTGTTTGACGTTTGCAATTCCAGTGCTTACTGGAGGGATGGGCATTGCAGTTATAGAAACAGCAGAGCCTAACAGAAACCAACAACAATGAGCAGTTTTAGAACTGACTAGGTAAAGCTGCAAGTATTTTTATGGACAGCCTTTTCTTGTGTGTTCCTCATCTTCTGTGCTTTTAATTGCATTCTCCTTTTTAGAAATGGCATTTTGTTGTCTGGGTCACATGAAAGCCTGATGCACAGACAATACCTTTGCTGTGGAAATAGCGAAACTAGTTACAGACAAAGCATATTGAGAGGTGTAAGTAAAACAGTGCATGCTTTTGCCTTTCATTCATGAGAGTTTGATTTTCAAGGTAGTTGTAGATGTGAGGTGAAGGCTGACGGTGTCCTGCTCGGTGCGTGTGGCTTATGAACTCACATCTGTTGTTAGGACCCTTGGCATCTGGGTGTGCTGCCATCTTCATTTACTGTTGCTCCTGAATCAGGTGGTTTAGTAATTTACTTCTAGTTAACTCTGGAAATACTGATACCGGCCATGACATTGATTTGTAAAAGGATTTTTGGTACCAGACCTAATGTTGTGGAGTGTCCTTTAACATTTTCAGCACCTAGAAAAAGAGTTTTTATGTTTATACAACCTCGGCAGGTATTGGCTCTTTGGTGTCTACCACAGATGTTGTTTGCCTTGTTTGCACTAACCTAAAGTTCTAGTATTGCATTTGAGGAATGATGTAGGACTGACCCAAGCCAGCATCTTTTTTTACTACACAAAAATCAGCATGGGACTTTAGGGAGAATTGGGGACTAAATATTTCTGAAACAGAGATTGTACAGAAGTACAGTCTCAATGTCTATAAAACCAGTTTCCTTTAATAATGTATGTATGGGAGGATTCATTTTTGTTCTGCTCAGTGGAAACACTCTATGGTTTGTGGGCTTGTTTTCTAAGTGTTTGGCTGATTCTCTGGCTTTTATCTACAGCATTTGGGATTCCCAGGTGGTCCCTGTGCAAACAGTGTAATTGGGTCTGGGACAGCTTAACTTGTGAGAGTGAGTGTGTTCAGGTTGGTGTGGCTGTAGCTACAGAAATAGCTCTCCTTGCAAAACAGGCCTTCGTCTGCCACCCACACCAAAACCTAAAGCTTGATCCTGTAGGCAGTTAATACGTTTGTCTGGAAGCTGATTCCCATCAGCAAATGCTTTACCTGAATCAGTGACTACCAGGCAAAAAGAGTTTTCTATGGGTAATCACTTTCTATATAAGACAGCCCAGCAGAACAGTGGCCTAGATACATTTTTAAAAGCACTTTTTGCTTCAAACTACGGGGCTTAACCATTCCCCAGTAGCAGGAGGCTGCTCTGTGAGCAAATTCTGTTTAACTGGCATAGTTCAAAAGACTCTTAAATTCAGCCATGAGGCAATTCTGGTTCTCCTTTAGTACCAGATGATTAAATTAAATGGAGTGTTAGCATGAGTAACTTTTTCTGGAGTGCTGTACAAGGTAATAGATGAGTTCTAGGAGCCCTAGTTGTAAATTAGCTGACTGGAAGGCCCTGTTTCTGTGCTGAGTGGCTCTAGCAGTTGTATAACTTCAAAAGTTGGGTCTAATTGTGTATTCTTCCAGTCAGGTGTGGCACCGGGTGATGGCTGGTTTTCCTTTTTATGGCAGCGGTCTCGAGGGTAACATCCTCACAGGGAAAGGGAGCTCTTGTCTTTTTGTTTTGGACAACAAAGGGGTTTGTTTCAGCTTCTGATGTACAAATTAATTTGAACTGTTTACTGGGGGAAAAGAAGACGTAGTAGTTTCGTGAATTACAGCACTGCTGCTCTGAAAAGCTGTAAGAATTAGGAATGGATTCGTAGCTCCTGTTTGTTAAAAACAAAACCTTCCTGATTGTCCCTAAAAGTGAAACTTCTCAGGCAAAGCACATTGTGGGCATGAAAAGCCAGTTCCCTTCTTTCTGTTACCTTTGCACCTTTTATGTGCTGAGACATATGGTTATTTGAAACTGTTTGTGCTTAATGTGGAAGTGAAATATGTAACCACTGGACTTGATGAGGCTTCATCTCAAAGATAAAATTGCTGACCTTTTATCTAAATGAAAATCATAGACGAGGCAGAGCCTTATTTGCGTATGGGTAGTAGTTAATAGAGTTCAGGTTTCCTGCTTGTTTGTAGAAGTCTCATGTGGAGAGATGTGGATTTACCAGCTGATCAGGCAGTTGAATTGTGATGACAGTTTTTTGCTCTGTGTACTTCTTGTAGAAGATAACTCGCTGCTTGCTCCCATGTGCAACTGGCTAAAGTCATATCCTCCCGACTACTAAACCAGTACTTTAAGTGCTTAAACTGTTCCTTCCTTTACATCTCCGAGTTCAGAGCTGAATTAATTTCTTAGCAGCGGTAGCAGAACAACATGCCCTAGTTGGTATGCCCAGGCTTGAAGTTCGGAGGATGATTTCACAAGAACTTAAACTAGATTAACAAAACCTGGCTTATTTTCTTCTCTTTTCTGAAGTTTCTGGGTTTAGCAATGTGCAAGTTTGTGATGGTGAAACTCTTCTTGTAACTATGGCTTCTTAATAAACATAGGGCAAAATCTTGTCCCAACGGGGAACTTACTGTAAGTGGGCCTGGCAGTAGGGCTAGTAAATGGCAGTGGAGGAGGCTACTGATTAAGACCTAATACTTTAAGCAAATAATGTTTTATAATATTGATGTTAATATTGTGTCAGGTTTTCAAAGGAATTTCACTCAAACTACTTCAGTAGGTGCCAAAAATGAGGCTTGGAAACAGATGTTGTAACTGGAGTCTTAAAATCTTTTGACAGCTCTTCAAATAGTTGTAGTGTGCCTCAGCTTTACAGCAGAGTGTTTTTGCAGGGTTTATGCCTCTTGCTTTGCTTCACTCCCTGTCCCTAGCCCAGGATGGGCCTCAGTCTGACCCCATTTACAGTCCTATGAAAACTCATGCTCTAATAAACATGTATCCAGCCAGGAAGCATGGGAGAAGAAATGGGTTTGGATGGAGACGACTGAGGTGAGGAGCGACAGCAGTTAACTGAAGCAGCAGCTTACTCTGGGCTGAAAGCAGGGAAGAACATTAAGTAGAATCTGGGACTGAGCTGGGGAGAAAAGTTGTTCAAAAACTATCAGAGAAGTTGGTTTGGGAGCTTGTTGGCAGGTACAGGGGGAGTGTGTGGGTATGATGCTGCTTCTTACCCAGGATCTTGGGGACAGCAAGGGAAATGGGGATTTGCTGGACAAAGAAAATGCATGAAAGGGAGCTGATGGGGAGAAGGCTGGACAGGAGAAGTGAGAGCAGGCGCTGGGATTTTTATAAAGAAGGCAGATAAGTCTGTTGGACGGGGAACTTGGAATGTTCAAAGTAGAGTGAGAAAAACTGTAAGGATGGGACTACAGCGAAATAAATCATGCTGAGTTTTGTCCATTGCCATTAGTAACCATGGTGTTTTCACCACTTTAGCTTAATACGTATCTCCAAGTGGTAGAAATTGGTGTTGTGAGCAAGTGGTTCTGATTGTGGCGATGTGCCATGTAGCTATGAGGATGAACTGTTCAGGCTCATCTCCTAGTTAAGAGTTTATACTTGGCCTTTCCTGTTAGGCTGCAAAACAGTGCTCAAAAGTAAAGAAACTGCCGAAAGCAGGAAGCCTTGAATACATAATTGTGTTCCAGTTCTTCCATTAGGACCCTTGATTTATCCCAACGATGAAGTGGCTGGTGAACAAGCGCTCAATAGTTTTTCTTCCTTGCTTAGTGCAGTACTGTGCTTTTGCTACATTGCTGCAGAGATGCAGTGAATTTCCTCTTGGAGAGTCTAATGCTGGCTCTCTCTACAGTTACTTATTATCAGAATGGTCTAGTGAGATGAGGAAGTGGTTTGTTTCCTATTTCACATGAGGACCAAAGGCACAAAGAAGAGAAGTTCAGCTGGTTTTGCATGGTTAGAAATGACTGGAACCTGAGTCTTTTTAGACTAGTTTACATATTGCAGCCACATCCCCATTGAACTTGCTGGTTTTCTCTGCCTGTGATTCCATTTTAATACTGTAGTCTGACTTCACACTTGTTCTGCTCATTCTCAGTCCCTTTGGACATGTAGCTGCTGTAACCAAAGTGGAGAACGTGGCAGTGCTCGAGGTCATTCTGTTTATTGCAGCAGCAGCATGTGGCCATTTAATTCTGTCAAGAAGGCAAAGTTATTTCGAGTTTCTTCTTGTATGAATCTGTTGCTTTTTCAGAGAAATGAGAAAGGATTAATTCAGGCACTGTGTGACTCTCCTGAACTCATACTCTGGTGTTAGCAGTGCCTGCAAACTTTTGGTCTTGATGCAGATGGTTGCCTTCCTTAGCTGTGCTGCACTCGCACAGCTTTAGGGCCAAACTGCCATGGGTTGTAAAAATACACCTCTTTTTAGTGTTTAAATGTTATGGAAAAGTCAAAGTGCTGCAGCTTTATTAACAGAACTGTGGGCAATGAATTCCTTCCTCTCAGTTATGGTGAAAGGAGGAGGAATAAGCTGATCTTTATATTTCAGTTGGGGGTCTCTGTTGTCCACATAGCTCTGCTTAGCTGTTTAATTTGACTGATCGTTCTGGCCTACTCCAGCCACTGGAAGGGAGGAACCAGAAGCTCTTTCTGTTCTGTAGAGCCTTGTGGCTTCTCAAGTTTCTCTTTAGAAGCAAAAACCTATCAGCCAATGTAAGGAGTAGAAAGCTGCTGTTTCTCTGCTGGTAGAAGGAGGGGGTAAAAAGTCTTAAGAGAAATACTGTGAATGAGGCTTATGTTGGTTAGAAAACTGCAGACTATATAAAGAAAGAAAGAAGTCTTTACTCCTGGGGAAAGAAAAGAACAGCCTCTGCTGATGGAGCTGTGTTTCTTTGCCTTTCCTTGCCAGGCCTACTGTGTTGGCTTATGTTCAGTTAATATTTGGCTGATCAGCTTCGCAGCTAGCAGGACTAGGAACGCTTTTGCTGTAGATTAAGTTTGGTGGAAACTTGCTTTCTCTTGAAGGCTTTGTATTCAGTGGTAGCAAATCTCTTTCTTGGTCTTAGAGTAGAGATTTTTCTCCCTGGTTGGGGAGGGGAACGATAACAGGAGTCCTTTTGAGCTGAAAAGTCAATCTGTACTCTGGTTTTCTTAGAGCGCAGCTGGCTTCTGATGTGATACTGGGTGTATGACAAAACAGTGTTCAAACTAGAGGTACTTTCATGTGGAAAAGGACCCCTAAACAAAGATTTTAAACAATAAGAGCCTCAGGTGCTGTTTTGTGGCCTTACGTAGGCTTTTTGTGTGTTTAGTTACGTGATGTGTCAGCTCTGCCCACCTTTACCTCTGTGGGTGGGTTTATGCAATTGAAGTATCTTCAGTTCAAGTAAGAATTGTAGTGACACTTCATAAAAGAACGTGAAGTGCAACATGCTGAAGCACAGCTACGTGTGGGTGAGTCAGGAGGGAGCTGGGAGTAGCAGCACTAAAAAAGAAGGAAGTACAGTCATGATAAAACTTTGCTTAAAAAGGAAGAAAGAAAAGAAAACAAACACCCTTCCCCCCTCCCCCCCAACTCAACAACCATGTCCTGAGAGGATGGGAACGCAATAAGGTGATGATCAGTTTGTATCTGATAGTTACTCTCTGTGTATAGGTTTTTATATGTGGTTGTATGTCTATAAACATGTGCAACCATCTACTTGCATGTGTGTCTGCATGCTGTTCGGTGTAGTTTCCTATATTACATCTCAAGTAGGGCACTTTGTATCCCAAGCAGATTTGAGCTGATGTAGAGCACACATTTGATTTTTAGGCAACTAATATTTTAGTCGCTGGCCAAAATACTTCAGTGAGTTTCAAGCCTCTGTTTTGGTACCAGTGATATGGGCTTTGCTTCTGCTCCTGTTGCATCTGGTGAGGGCAGAACCTCTCTGCTGCCGGACAAGCATCAGGGCACGCTCTGTGCTGCTGACAGTTGTCAGGAAATAATAAACACCAAGTACAATACGGTTCAGTCTTCACTATGTGTTGGCTTTACAGCACCGCCAGTATGACTCAATGCTGCTTAATTTTGTGGTGTTAATGTATATGCAAGAGCTTCAGAAAAAGAACCCCAAATCACTTACTAACTTCAAGTAATTTGTGTTTGGCTTCCACAATTCTATAGCTTTAACTTCCTCCGAGAACATGTCGTCTTTGGTCTTAGTAGCTTTGCATATCAAAAAATAAATTTGAAAGCCAAATGCTGTCTTTAAAATGAAAAGCACAATTGTTGTGCTTAGAACTGGTCTGTTTCCTGGTTCTCAATCAGTGCTAGAAAAAAAACCAACTACATGTATTTACTTTAGTCCTGGTAAAATGCTGCTCTTGGCAAAAGGAATGGGTGTTTCATTTTGATTGTGTTGTAAATGAGCACAGATCTGAATTAACAGTTCAAGATACTTCCTAATAACATAATCATAAGGAAAAATAAGCTATTTTATGTTGGTACTTCATCATATCTTTGGTTTCCAAGGACTGTATTCAATCTTAGCTTGAGCTGGTGTTACAACTCAGCTTTGGAAGTTAAGGGAAATAGATGAAGACGGTGAGTGAAAGGCTTGATAGAGATGTCTGACCATTTAGCTTGATATGTTATACCCTAATTCTTTAGAGTATTTGTGCTCTCGTGTAGTGTTTTGTTCAGTTTAAACCCAGTTCAGTTAAGGTATTCATTCTCCCTTGCCCTAGGAGATCCTGAGTACAGATTTCCACACTTCATTTGCTGCCCTTCACTTGAAGGAGAGCACCTCATAAAAGCATTTTCTTCTCTTACCAGCCAGTTATTGTGTGTAACATCATCTCTTCCTTACTCCTGCCAGCTGCGTTCTGCTTCATAAATTGCTGAGGCTGCTGTTACAGGATGGGCTGTGTCCCGCTGTGAGCACTGCAGTACGAGTAACTGGAAGGGTTCATGCTCTTGGGTTGTGTCTCATCAGATAGTTTCACTCTTACTGCTCTGTCCTTTCTAATCCTCTTTTATTTTTGGTGTTTATGTAGAACTTCTTGCTCATATTTCAGGAAATACCTGACATAGGTCACATTCTTTGTGTTTTCTTTTGTTTTTACCAATCATACTTTGCTCTGCTTTATTCTCCCCTGAATACTCATAAAGCCAAGATGTTTAGAGTAACTGTTACCAGCAGCATCTAATTCAGTATTGCAATAGCTCTGGTTGTTATCCCAGTGCTGCTCTGTAGCATCATTAATACTTGCGATCATCTCTACAAAGTTGAGGCTACAACTGCCTGAAAAGGAAATTGTTTGAATTGTGTCTCTGAACTTCCATTTTTTTTCTTCCCCCTGCCCCTCCTCCTGCTTGAGCATGTCCAGGGATCCTGGAAGGATGCTCCTTAGGGGCTGTTTTTCACTTCTGAATGTGAGGCCAGAAGTCCAGACAGGTTTCATTTGAACTGTGCTTTGGAATTGGGGATGGTTTGTTGAACAGGACATGGCTTTTTCTTTTCCTTCCTTTACGCTGTGGTTCTCAGCGTTTCTCAGTACTTGTAATTGGGGCAGACTTTGTGCCTGTGGTAGTCTGGTTTTCTGACAAGCACTTCTTTAAGGTCTGAGTAAAGTTTACAGTGCAGAAACAGACCTTTATTCTTCGCAAAGAGCCATGAGCAGTATTCCCATCCTTTCCGAAACAGTCCTTCCAGAAAAAGGAGAGAATTCTCACTTCTGCAGTGAAACTGATCTTCAAGGTCAATACTTCAGGCGTTTCTGGTATGATTTGAGCAGAAGTAGTAAATTCACTATCTCTTGTTGTTTTTGTTAACTAGGATAAGTAGTGCTTATCATAGGCTGCAGGTAATACCTGTTGAAAGATGCAACTCTTGTGAATGTCTGTTATTGCCTGAGGCTTTATGATGGCATACATTTCTTAGAATCACAGATTGGTTTGGGTTGGAAGGGACCTTAAAGCTGATCCAGTTCCAGCCCCCTGCCGCATCAGGGACACCTTCCACTAGAGCAGGTTGCTCCAAGCCCCTGTGTCCAACCTGGCCTTGAACACTGCCAGGGATGGGGCAGCCACAGCTTCTCTGGGCACCCTGTGCCAGCGCCTCAGCACCCTCACAGGGAAGAGCTTCTTCCCAATATCTAATCTAAGTCTACCTTCTGTCAGTTTAAAGCTATTCCCCTTTGTCCTATCCCTGTAGGCTCTTGTAAAAAGTTCATTGTCGTCCACCTTTAGGTACTAGAAGCTGCTCTGAGGTCTTCCCCAGAGCCTTCTCTTCTCCAGGCTGAAAAACCCCTACTCTCTCGGCCTGTCTCCATAAGAGAGGTGCTCCCGCGCTTCGATCATCTTATTTACATGGGAGTAATTCTGAAGATGTGACTGGGCTTTTGTTGAAAAGGTGATAATCTTTTTTTAGATGGGTGGATTCCTCCTCCCCCTCCCCCCCAATCCCTTTTGTAGGTTAATATAGAAAGAAAACCTTTTGGAGAAGTTTCACTGACACAGGGGCCGTGTCCTCAGAAAGTCTAGTGATTAGTTCCTCCTTCGCTGTAGCACCTGCACCGAATAGTTGACTCTGTGTGTGCCTTGCAAAATGGCAAGGGTATAATCTGGAAATGGAACTAGTTTGGTCATGGCTTTTAAATATGCTACATTGTTGTTTTAACAGCTAGCTAGGCTTCAAAGAAATGATGTTGGAAAATATCTCTGAAAGCTGCAGCACCAGGGCTGTCCCATCCTGAATGAGACTTTTCTAACTTACTTACATATCTAAATTTTATCTAAACCTGTCACAGTACAGGTCAAGATTGGGGGAGTATTTCAGGGCCTTTAGCCTTTCCTGAGCAGAGAGGATGGAGATGTGTTGTCTGGTCTGTTTGCCTGGTAACAAGGGATCGGTCCTGGCTGTTTATCATATTCATAAGAAAATGATTACATTTGCATTTGTATCATTGCCCAGCTTCTGACTCACTGGAAGGTGTGGATAGTAATGCATAATAAAATACATAGAAACATACTACTTGTAATATACTGATATAAAACCCATGTACTTAAACACATGATATTAAATAGAATCGTAGAATAGGTAGGGTTGGAAAGGACCTTAAGATCATCTAGTTCCAACCCCCCTGCCATAGGCTACATGTTTGTTTCAGAACCTGGTAGATGAATCATAGAATCATAGAATAGTAAGGGTTGGAAAGGACCTTAAGATCATCTAGTTCCAACCCCCCTGCCATGGGCAAGGGACACCTTGCCCTAAACCATGTGGTCCAAGGTAGATGAAGCATGCAGTTGAAAGCTGAACTGACAAAAACCATACCAGCAGATGTGGGATGTTATTTCTTTGCCTCTGAGGTGCTCTACTCCCAGTTGCTGAATTGTTCAGGTCATACAAGTGTTTAAAGCAGATTTGAAGAGGTCCATCCATTTCAGCGTGATGAAATGAACTGTAGTAATACATAACATAAATAGAAGTAGGTATCTAAAACTTGAGCTTGTTTTCAGTGAAGACTTGTGCTTGTCCCAGCCTGTGTTCTGGTTGGGCTCTGCAAGACAGACTTGGGAAACTGGTCCAGATTTCAAACAAACCACTTCTGGGGTTTGAGTTGTTCTAACCAGGGAGCTTACCCACGTTAACCCAGTGGTGTTCACGTTGGTACAATAGAGGAAATAAGGCAAGAGCTGTTTCTTCTGCTGGCACTTATGGCTTAAAATCTAATAAAAGCTTTATTTTATTTGAAGTGCTAGAGAAATGAAAGGAAACAAATGCAGATCTTAATTTTATACTGAACTTGCTCTTTAGAAAGGCATTGTTTTGAAAGGTAGTTGAGCTTCGTGCTTTCTGCTTTATGTGAGGGTGGGTTTGTTTTGGTTTTAATACATTAATTTCAAGGAATTTCTTTGCACTAATTCACTCCACAAAAATGTTAAACCATTTCATGTATCTCTGAAATCATTGGATGAAGTTGCCTGTCTGTAAGAAGCACCAGGTTTTGCTTCTAACAGGAAAAAAGGTGTACAGTTCTGTGTCACTGCAGAAAATGAGCCAGAGAATTGCTCTCTGGCATGCCCGTGCTCTTGAATGTGAAGCCTCTCCATTAAAGATCTCTTTTTCTTCTAACATGGTTTGTTAGCTTTCTAAAAGCAGACCTAAGGATGTGACTCAACCTCGCAGGAGGAAGGAAACATGAAATGCAGGCTGTTGTGTTGTGAACTTAGAGCAATCCTTTGCAAGAGGGCTTGCTGGTGTTGCTGAATAACTGTACCACTGCTGTACTGCGCATGGAAAATGGGGAGAGCGCATCTGTGTGTGAGTGTTCTTGGCTGTATGGAGAAGACCTTGTGCTTAATGACATCTTGCATGTAAGTAAAACAAAAAGGCAACCTACCCCCTTATTTACATCTTTTCAATCCAAAGAAGTGTGAAGATCCATTCTTCTCTCCCCCCCATTTCTTAGCATGCGGGAACAACATGCTGTGTATCCTTACTGGATACGGGAGATGAGAGTTTGAGATGGTGGATTTGGGTTTGCTGCCACTGGTGTGCAAACAAGTGAGGTGTGGACAGGAGGATGATAGTGCTGCTAGTTCTCCATTTTCAAACCTCATTTTGTCATTTATAGGTCTGAATATGACAATTCCTGTCTTCTCTTGATCCAAAATGAGTTTGTGCTCAGTACAAATTTAGAAGCCAAAGTGGTGAGCATCAGTATTAAACTTCTTGATTTATGGTAGGCTTTTTTTGCTTAAAAATAATGTGCTAGCTAAGGAGTAGGAGATGCAGCACTTAAACATCTTTTGTCTTTTATTCTATTTACTATAGAGTTAGTATTGAATGGTCTTTTCATAGTCATAGGAATGAAATCTTCTTCATGGCAATATTATAAGGGTGGGATTTTTCCCCAGGCTGGGCTATGGACAGTGTACTGAATTAGTTTTATAACAAGTAAAACATCAATTACAACAAGCCTGGACAAACCACCCCCAAATCACAACTAGTGGTCCCTGTGAGCCAGGGGAGAGGCTTGAACCACCCTACACACAGGTCTCCTTGCATTCGCTGCACTGGGGAGAGTAGAAATTCCCAGTGCTTTGGGGGTAGGAACAAAAGGTCGTGATGTGATTGAGACATGTGGCTGATCCAGGACTTCTGCACTATGTGCTTACTGTTGTGCTGCCTGATAAGTCACAGGGTAAGTGAAGAAGGGGGGACCTTCAGGAAAGCAGATACAGGAGGAGTGCAGGTGGCAGAAGGTGGACTTTGTTAAAGGTGCAGCCTCGTTGGCTTGATATCAGATTAATGATGTGGTCAGGTGCCACTCTCAAAGTGCGCAGTCACCCCGGGCGCTAAGCTGGAGCAAGGGATTAAAGAAATGCCATGCAGCTTCTGAAGAACTGCCTTGCGCTAATAAAGGCTGAAGAATCAAACCCAACCAAGCAAAACCCCACCAAACCAGCTCTGCCTTTTTCCACACATTTGTGGAGAGTGAATCTGCATGGATTTCAGGAAATGGTTGACCTTGGCTAGTAGATGAATATACGTACCTGCTTTCTGTAACATCTGGTCATGGACCAACCCAATGTTTAAGGTGATTGAAAATCTGAGAATATAAAGGTAGAATACGAACCTAAACATCTTAGGCCTTGAGTTTAAGTAAATTGAGAGGTTATGTGACAAAAGTATGTGAAATAGAAGATACAGTACATGCTGAGAGAGAATGAGTAACTCTTCTGCATGGCACCTGAATTTGGCACCCAGTTATCAAGCAGTAAGTGTAAAATAAATGAGGCTTCCCCTGCCCCAGTCCCTAACTGGGCCATGGCACTTGCAGTCAGTGTTGGTTGAGAGGCTGAAGATGGGCAGAGCTACTAAGTGTGCAGATACAGCTTCTAGTTGGGGCAGTCTCTGCGCTACCTTTGAAGTGGTCCTGAGGATGTTTCCCTAAAATACCCCCTGTTGGACTAAGGGAGCATTTGGTCTGAATTCTTCTGGCTGTTCATTCCTGGCCAAAACCTACCCATTCAGTAAATATGAGTGCAGTGGGTACATTCAGTGTCAAAATTATTTTACTTTTAAGGAGAAAGTTCTTGTTTGTCCTTGATTTTAGCAGGTATAGAAACAAAGATGATCTATTCCAGGGGAAAAGAGGGCTTCTGTTAGAAAGAGGATATTCAGCTTTAAGTAACACTTGAGTTTATAACTTGTGTAAAAATCAGAACATGTGTGTACTTCTTGGATCAGTGGTGAAAATCAATGTATTTAAAGTTAGTCATAGTGGTGGTTGTGATAGTGATAGATTGTGAGGATTTTTAGACACCAGAAAACAGAGGTTGAGGGAAGCTGGTCTCCTTATCTCCATGGGGGCCACTAGGTATGAAATCCTGTACCTTCAGAGCTGCCTCTGAAGTAGTTCTAAATCAGGATCTAATGTCCTTCCTGTGGTAGTTTGTTGTTAAAGATGCTAAATGCTCATTTATCGCCATTCTGTGTGGAAGGTGACCTTGTGAAGCTGCTGATGTGGGGCTCTTGATCACCCCCCATCACTCACATACTTGCATCAGTTTAGTATTTGACATCTCTCGCTCTGGAAATCCAAGTTTTGTGACTGAGTTAAGCTTCAGTTGAGTCTCTTTTTGCTGCTGTGTGCAGCAGGAGAACCAGGTTAACCTGCTGAATGGAAAAGAAACAAGTTCTCCTTCCTTTTGTTTGTGTGAAGCTCACAGTGCTAAAAGGGGGAAGAGAAGGGCAGGAAGAATATGCTTGTAGGTTAACAGCTACTGTAGTTTCCAGAGAGCTGCACTTGGAGTCATTGGGTGTTAACACAGTCTTTAGTCTGGAATTGTTCAGTTCTGAATAAAGATAGTGTCAAACTGACTGTGTGGTTACTTTTCTGTGTCAGGAGTGTTTTTCTTCCCTTTATGAGACTAATGTAAAACTGAATTATCAATACTGGTCTGAAGGAAACTGAACTTGATGGGTTTTACTGCTTGAAAGCAGGGTTTTCCTGCTAGCAGATGTAGCTGTGGTGGGTTCAGTCCCCCTCCCACCTTAGTGCTGACTGTGGAAGCCCTGCACCTGCAGGGTGGGTCTGGAAAGGTGCTTTTCCACTTTTCATCCCTGTTCTTCTAGATTGCCAGGCTGGAGTGGTGGCAAGTCTGTCCCTGCATCCCCCCCACAGCTCCTGGGGTCCCATCCTGATGATGGTGAGTAGCTTCAAGCTCGGATTGTGTTGGAGGTCTTGGGGATGCCATAGTCAGGGCTGAGCAGCTCCTCAGGCAGTGAGAGTGAGCTGATGGTGCAGGGGGAGATGGCTCTGCTGGTGCCACCAGAGTCCCCAGGAGTGGGGATGCTGCTGGGGCCATCCTGGCTGGGCAAGAAGCAGTCCAGTGGCGTCTCCTTAGGCAGTGGATGGTCACCTGCTGTGTCCCCAGCAGCTTGGATATGGGGGGCAGCACAGTTGCTGATGTGCGGGGGGATGTTGCTGCCTGGGGCTGCCCCCACAGAGGTTGCCACATTGGAGAGGTTGAACTGTGCAAACTGCTGCTCCATGTCCTGGTACCTGGGAAAGCATAGTGGCAGCACTGGGGAGGCTGAGGCCACTGCTGTCCCCTGAAAGTTGAAGGTTACAAAGTGTTGTGGTTGAAGCTGGGGGGTCCCAGGGGCTGTCCAGGTCCTGCAGTCCCAGAGGCTCTGCCCGGCAGCACCCGTCAGAGATGCAGCACCAAAGCCAAACATGGAGGAGGCCGATGGAGGGAAGTTGGCGCTTGGCCACTGGATACAGAAGCAGCCGCAATGAGGCAGACCTGGGTGTGTGAGTGGGAGCTGTGCTGTGCTGAGGGACCCTCCAGGGGCACCCACCCTGATCACCAGCATCCCCCAGCTCTGTGCCAGGCACATGGGGTGAGCTGCTGTGCCGGTGGGATAAGGTTGCAAACTGGGGAGGAGACTCTACTTAGAGGAGGTGAAACAAGAGAAATGGCCCAAGTATTTGGGAAATTCTCCATGAGCTGTGTTTACTGGGCATGGATCACCCAGGTGAGGGCAGGGTTGCTCTTACAGGATTACTGAACCCTCATGCCAAAGATGCTGGGGGACGGGTGCCAGGGTGCTGAAGGTGCTTTAACTGATGGGAGTGCCTGGGGAGCTACCCCTGCAGGGAAGGACTGCTGCAGCCTGGTCAGCTGGCACAGGTTTGCGGAGCCTGGAAAGAGACAGGGGTGATGGCTGGTCCTCACCTCTGTTCCTGCCCCCAGTGTGTTCCCAGACTGCAGGCGCCGGGTTGGACCTATCTTGGAGGTAGAAGGTTTCAGGGATGACAGAAGGCTGGATCAGCCACGGCATGGGCAGAGCCTGGGGGCAGCGCAGTGAGAGCTGCAGTGCTGGCAGTGCCATGTCCGTTATGTCCGTTGGCTGTTAAGGACTCTGGGGTTGTTGGCTCTGCTGTTCTGTTTGGAGGGTTCCCAGGAGGGAATGTTGGAGCTCCCCGTGTTCCACCCTGACCCCAACAGCCTCTTAGTGCCTCATGGGAAGGGGCTAAAGGGGCCTGGGGTGCCTCTGCTCCCTACAGGTGGATATCTGGGTGCTGTGGTTGCACACACCTTTGGCTGGAAGCCTTGGTCAGTTCCCAGAACTTTGCTGTCATGTAGGGATGGGACAAGGGGGAATGGCTTTAGACTGAAAGAGGGTAGGTTTGGATTAGATAAAAGGAAAAAGCTCTTTACTGTGAGGGTGCTGAGGCGCTGGCACAGGGTGCCCAGAGAAGCTGTGGCTGCCTCATCCCTGGTAATGTTGAAGGCCAGGTTGGACACAGGGGCTTGGAGCAACCTGCTGTAGTGGAAGGTGTCCCTGCCCGTGGCAGGGGCTTGGAACTGGATGAGCTTTAAGGTCCCTTCCAACCCCCAAACCATTCTGTGATCATTGGTGTTAGTTAGCCTTGGTGGTATGAGTCCCATGACCAGAGTGCTGGGATGGAGGGGTTTAGGTTGTTCATGAGGGATGGGCAGGGCAGACAAGGTAGAAGTGTCACACTGTGTGTAAGCAAGGGGTTCAGTTGTACAGCCCTTTGTTAGTGATGTGGTCTAGAGCCTCTGGATTGAAAATTGAGGGGACAGAAGACAAAAGAGTTATTTTAGGTGTCTACTACTGATCACCCAGCCAGGATGATCACTGAGGGTTTACTGCATAGGAAACTAAGAGAAATCTCTGGATCAGTAGCCCCTGTCCTTATGGGATTTCAACTTCCCAGACATCAACTGGGAATATTGTACTGCTGTGACAAGCAGGTTGGGAGTGGTGTGGTTGACATGCCTGAGGGATGGGATGCTGTTCAGAGGGACCCGGACAAGCTTAAGAAGTGGGCCTGTGTGAACTTCATGAGGTTCCCCAAGGCCAAGTGCAAGGTCCTGCACTTCGGTCAGGGCAACCCCTGCTATCAGTACACGCTGGGGGATGAAGGGATGGAGAGCAGCCCTGAGGAGAAGGACTTGGGGGTGCTGGTGGATGAAAAGCTGGACATGAGCTGGCACTGTCACCCACAGCCCAGAAACCAACTGTGTCCTGGGCTGCATCAAAGGAAGTGTGGCCAGTGATTCTCCCCCTCTGCTCTCATGAGATCTCACCTGGAGTACTGCTTCCAGCTCTAGAGCCCTTGGCACAGGAAGGACTTGGACCTCTTGGAGCGGGTTCAGAGGAGGGCCATGAAAATAATCAGGGCTGGAGCACCTCATCTATGAAGAAAGGCTGAGAAAGTTGGGCTTGTTCAGCCTGGAGAAGGAGACGCTGGGGAGACCTTCGAGCAGCTTCCAGTGCTTAAAGGGGTTTGTAAGAAGGATGGGGCCAAACTTTTCAGCAGGGCCTGTTGCAATAGGAGAAGGGGTAATGGTTATAAACTAAAAGAGGGGAGATTCAGACTGGATACAAGGAAGAAATTCTTTACAGTGAAGATGGTGAAACGCTGGCACAGGTTGCCCAGAGAGGAGGTGGATGCCCCATCCCCAGAGACATTCAAGGCTGGATGTGGTTCTGAGCAAGCTGATGTAGTTGAAGATGTCCCTGCTCCTTGCAGGGGGTTTGGACTAGATGAGCTCTGAAGGTTCATTCCAGCCCTAAACATATAATGACTTTGTGCTTTTCAGCGATGAGGGATATATTGGGAAGATCTGGATCTGTTTCCAGATGTTTTTCTGATCTGGTGATTTGCATTGGCTTTGTGTTACACATTCATGGTCTGAATTGCAGCTTTCCATGTTGTTCTGTTAAGGAGGAGCAGTTCAGGATCGCAAGAACAGCTTACAACAGGTTAATTTTTGGACTTGTGTTTTAATCACTTAACGCAGCTTTTAGCCTCCTTTAGTGCCATGAACACATACTTGAACCTACTCAAACAGCAACGGTGAAATGAACTTTTCTCCTAGCTGGAATTCAACTCGCCCTCAGATGCTAAGTATACTTTCATGTGATACTGTGCTGCTTGTGAAAGCAGCCTGGGAAACTGGGCATACATAGTGCTGGCAGGTAATGGAATATCCTAAAGATCCAAGATTTTGCTGCTCTACAGTTCATGTTGAACATAAGCCTTATCAAGAAGTTAAATAGCCCATTCTTTCAGGTTCGGATTTGAGTCAAACTAATGCGGTGCTTCTGATCCTTTCCGAAATCCATTCCAAATGTGACTTGTTTCTGTGCTGTGGTCGTTGTTTAAGACCTTGTTTTACTAACCTGGTGTCTCAAAGCAAACTTGAGATAAGTGTCAACCTCCCCAGAATGTCCTGACAAAATGTTTTGGTTAAAGATAACTGGGGGGTTTATCTTTGTAGTGGCTTCATAGTCACACACAAACCCAAACCAAAACTCTGAACTGGATCTTAGTCTAAAACACAAATTGTGTGTGTAACTGAAACAGTAATTTGGCAAAAGAAGTCCTTGGTAATGGCATTTTAGAACTTAAAAGAATTCTGCTTGCTGAGCAGCAGTTTTTGTGCATGTGTGTAAAGACGAGCAGGAAATGATTGCTGTTCCAACTGTACAGTGCATCATTGTGCCAGCTACTGTTAAAATGACTGTCATAGTGCTTGTTGAAAGGGGAGCTGGGGAAATGACAAATCTTGCACATTCCACCAAATTCTTTTTGCTGTTGTCTCTGTTATACACAAAGTCTTTATTTTCTCTTCTATCTCAGTATTCATTAAGCACTATTTGATTAGATCTGACTTTAGATCACTGCATTTAAAACTATCTCCTAAGAGTGGACAGTATTTGTCTTCCTGTGATAGAGCTGGAAGCTGTGTTGAGCAGGAGTATGAGGCTAAGCTGTAGGAAATGTAGGGTGGAAGGTCAAAAAAATAGAAACCAACCCCAAACTTGCTGATAATAAATCTCTGGTGTGTACACTCGGAAGATAAGGTGGGCTCCCTGCAGAGGCGTGCTGGTCATGATGGCAGAACTTCTGAGTACTGAAGAGTCTCAGTGTTGCTGCAGTCAGGCAAATGGGAGAGAAATCTTTGTTTATTCTTAGGAGTTGTATTCAATCATAGAATGGTTTGGGTTGGAAAGGACCTCAAGATCATCCAGTTCCAACCTCCCCTGCCATGGACAGGGACACCTCACACTAGACATGTCACCCCAGGCTCTCTCTAACCTGGCCTTGAACACTGCCAGGGATGGAGCATTTACCACTTCTTTGGGCAGCCTGTGCCAGCGCCTCACCACCCTCACTCTAAAAAACTTCTTCCTTATATCTAACCTGAACTTTCCCCTGTTTAACTTTAAACCCATCACTCCTTGTCCTGTCACTACAGGCCCTGATGAAGAGTCCCTCTCCAGCATCCTTGTCGCCCCCTTCAGACACTGGAAGCTGCTCTGAGGTCTCCACACAGCTTCTCTTCTCCAGGCTGAACAGCCCCAATTTTCTCAGCCTGTCTTCATACAGGAAGAAGCATGCAAAGTAGAACTGAAATCTCTTTGAGTACATAACAATAATGTGTTGGCTGACTCATGCATTTTGTGTTGAGGCTGTGTATTCTTGGGATTGGAGGGACTCGGAAGCACGGCTATTTGTATGGATGGTAAAGCCTTTAGAATAGAGGAAGGCTGATGAAAAATCACAGTTCTGGCTCTACCTTGCGAACACGGAAGTTGAGATCTTTTTTAGTGGTTAGATGGAGGAAGGCTGTAAGTGTATACAGATAGGACCTCCTGCAAGTGCTTGACAGGCAGAACTGTCGTAACACACAAGTTAATTCTTACTCCAGTAAAAAATAAGACAGGGCTCCTGCATAACCTGGAACTACAGCTGCTTTATTGGAACTAGTTACAGTTCTCATTTATAGCATGGCCCTAACTGTGTTCCTGGCACAACAGCTTTCCCCCTCTCCTGCTTTTTATCGTCTTGGGGGTTTCTTTTCAATTTCCTGCTCTTTCTGGCAGCTAACCTTTTTGTGTTGTACAGCAATAAAAGATGTGTCTTCCTGTCTCCCCTGGGAGAGAATGGGCACAGGCGATAAAGTGGTTAATATTACCTCCTATCCCTACCTCTGTCTTGCAGCTCTTCTAAGCTTAAATAAAACTGTAGCAGTTCTTGTCAATGTTTAGAGTTCATTATGGTCATTTTCAGTTTTGGGTTTTTAAGTCTGTGTATCTCAAGGCTGTCTTCTGACAGCATCACGCTTGCAAAGAAGTAGCAATAATTCTTACTAAGCCAACTTTGATAAACTGTGTCACTGACAAGTTACTCATGGGGCACCTGAAAGAGTTATGCCTGTAACTGTCTTATGAAATTCCAGTGTCCTTCCTGCTAAGTGCTTTCTAAGAGGAAAGAAAAAAGCTGGTAACTCAGGTCAACCGATCTTTCTTTTGTGGGGAGAAGAAATGGGCATTTTTGGGTCTGAGAAGAGACTTTTAAGCTAGGAACCACTTAGTGTCTTGGAAGTACCTTTTAAAGCATGTCCTCCTGTCAGAGCTGTGAAGGGAAATGTTTTAAATACAAGTTTGGAGGTAAATATAATCCCTTGATCTTTGTCACAGGCAATCTCCCGTGTCAGTGTGAACTGAGAAGTGACGTGGGATTGATTGCCTTGATGCCTGCCTTTGAATTCCCTACATCTGTGCCAGTTTGCTTAATACTAGTTGAGTGTGTACTTTAGGATTTAATGGGAGATTCCCTTCAGCCACAAGGAGGTATTTCATTCACCCTCTTTCTTTGCAGATGCTTGTTCATATATGTACAACAAAATTGCTTTTACAGTTTGCATGCTATCTCGCCATTGAAAGCATCCAGGAATGGCATTCCTTGATTTTTTTTATCTCCTTTCTGCCATGGAAGGAACAAACTGTGAAAGACTTCTCTGCCAATAAAGAATATTTTTCAGCATTTCTTTGTGAGTAGGGCCCATATAGAGACAGTGTGAATTAGAGAATGGTTCAGAACTAGAAGGACATTATTCTAGACTGATGGAGCAGATATTAGACCTTGCTTAATTCCCCTTTCAGTCAAATAAGAGTGGTAGGCTGAAAGCCTGCCTAAACTTAACCTTAACACAGCTGTATAATGTAATGTTTTGAGTAGTTCTGACTTAGGAGATTTATAAGAGCAAGGCTGGTAGCTGCAAATACTTCTTCATTCTCCCCAGCAACTCAGGTAAGTCCAAAGTTGACCTCATATTTGAGTAATCAGCCCATGGACTTGCTTGTATATGCAGAGTTTTCTTCCAGAACTCTGTTGTTCTGGCCTGATCCCTTTTCCTTAAATAAGGACAGTTTATTGTGTCCTTCCCAACTAAGCTGAGCATCTGGAACTGCTTGTTCTCTGCCTTCAGAAATGGAAAAAAATATAGATGTGGACAGGTTTTGGTTTCTCTTACCATAGTGTCTATTTTGGTCTCTGAGTACCTATTTTGTAAAAAAGTGAACTTGCTTAGGATTTTGGAAAGCAGAAATGAAGTCTTAAATAAAGGTCAGTCACTGCTGAAGTGCTCGTTTTTCCTTAAATTATCCACTTAGGCATTTTCAGAGAGTAAACAGGCCAGAAATAAGCTCTTGTTCTCCAGCACAGGGCTACAGGCTAAGGAAAAGGCGGAAAGCTGGGAATTTGCATGCTGGGATTGGTGTTTGTAGCAGTGACTTTGGATGGTGTTGCAACACTTGTACTTTACTGATCTGAACCTTTCTGATAACAGTGGCTGCACATCAGAGGAGCCTGCTGAGGGTGAGTAAACACACAGCTCCGTGGCAGGTGGAATTCACTGCCCGCATTCAAAATCATCAACAGTGACACAAATAATCCGACTTTCTAAAAGCATTGTGAATTCTTGACCTTTCAAACCAGTTTATTGTTAAGAAAACTTTCAGGGAGCTCTGATTTCTGTTGAAATGCAGTGATAAATTCCGATTCAAACATTGAACTATGATGTTCTCTTGTAGGACACATTTCTTCTGTCAGCTCGTGAAAGGTACTGATGCAGCTGAGTGAAATGCAGAGTAATTTCTGTGTGAAGATAGAGGGAGTTGTTCAGGGTTCTTTGCTGCACTTCTTTTTTCACATTAGAAATACCTAAAGTGGTTGTGAAGTTGTGATATGCATAACCCATATTTAAGCATTTTATTTCCTTACTAGGACACACAACTGAACTTTGCTACACATGAGTTGATAACATGAAATATTCAATTTAAACCAAGAATTTTGGAGCTGCTGCTCGTTTATGTGTGGGAGACAGGAGCTTATGGGAGTCTCCAGGATACTCCAGGGTACAGTGACTCTATTTGAAACCTTTTTGTCAAAAGAGCACTTACCCATCAGTGGGCTGGTCTCTCTCTACTTTTTTACGTCCTTATCTGGACTTATGCACACATCTTCTTTTCATCTTGTGTGTCTTTTGAACCTTCCTGTCATTCTGTGTAGGCATGACTTAATTCTGCTTGAATTTGGGTGCTGGGGATTGATCCCTTTGCCATTCAGTGGCTTTCACTAGTGACACAGATGTCTCGAATGAAGTGATCTGCCTTCCGCCTTATGGAGTATGGGCTTAGGACAAAAAGCAGAGAGCTGCAGTTGGGAGGAGGTTGAGAGTCGCTGCCTTTAGGTAGTAGCTTTTATTGGCTAGTAGAAAAGTTGTAGCTGTGGTTTCTGAAATAAATCTATTTCAGTGGCTTGGCAGAACCCCAATGTACCTTTTTGGAACAGTGATCCCGGACACAAGTGGTTACTGAAGCAACGCTTTCCTATTTCGACAGAGTGCTCGGAGGCAGAAAGTAAATGTCTGTAACACTGTTTGATAATCCTTATGATAGCGTGTGTCCAGGGCTGTTTGGCAATGAAGAAATTGCTTCCTCATAGTTTAATTTCTTACCATGTATTGGTTTTGTGCTATGTGTGTGCACAGAGGCAGTGAATGAGGCTCAAGAAACTGCCTTACAAATATGGGGTTCCTTATAAGTAGCACAAGTCACTTCTTGTCAGTGTCCCTTCATGTTTGGTGCTCTCTTCCAGTGTCAGTAGGATGTGATACCGTTTAGGGCAAGCCCTGTATGCCTGAACTTACAGCTTTTGAAGCCACTTCTTGTGGGAATGGTACATTTTATTTGCAGGTTTCAAAGTTGGCAAAGAAAGTGCAACTGCTGCTGTCCTCTGCTATCCATTAGGAATGTGACATGGAACCCACAGTTAGTAGATACCACCTTTCTGAAACAGCCTTTTTTTTTTGAGAAAACTCTTTTTCCATATTCTCATGAACTGCTTGATAACTTCTCAGTTGCTACGTGTGTTCTCTGTCATGTCATAAGCGGGGTGTTTGTGAGCTTGGAGAATACTCTGGCTGACCGACAAACCAAGAAGCTGGTTGGACTTTTCCAGGGGTGCTTTCTTCTTCAGCCTCTTGGTATATGAGATAGATAGAATTTGTGGATGCTGTTAATGGTTTGAGTCTGCTCCGCGTCTAGACCACGTTTATCTTTGAATCGAAGGTTTCCCTGTGGAGCGGGTTGTTTTCTATAGGTTTTATTTCAGTACCCCTACTAGAACGCAAATGGTGCTCTTACACTCATTTTTCTTCTTAGGAAGTTGTCCTAATGCAAGTTCAGTGTTGGCTTTTAACAAGAACATTCTAACTACAAGACATTTTATGACACTGCTTTCTATAATCCAACAATAACCAGATGAAACTTGGGCGTTCTGGGGGGCGGGGGGATTGTTGGGTGTGTGTTTAACTTGAGCATGTTGTGTTTAACACATGCATCTTTTCCTTGTTTAAAATGATGTTTATTTGTAATCACTGTGAAAGGGTGACTCGATCAGCAGTTTGGAACACCTGCATGAGAGTTTGATTCAAATGAGTCTTAAAACATTTTACAGGCAGAACTATAGTTCATATATTGAAGTAAAGTTACTGTTTCTTATGTCCAGGCTTAGACTGAACTGTCTTAAATGATCAGTTCTTACTATGTGCAAGGCTGAAGAAGCTGAAGTTTTGAGCAGTAAAACAGTAAGTTCCATTATTTTTCAGGTTGACGCATGAGAGTTTAATATCTTTGCCAAGTAGGAATGCAGTATCTGCTTTTTGGAGTCGGGACTGCTTCAGCAACTTCTGTTTGTAATGTGAAGTTAGGGCAGAGGTTTCAGAGGTATTCTGCATGTGTGCTTCAGTCACCCACTGTATCCTCACTGACAGGCTTGGGGGTCACTAAACTGCCTCTTCTGTGCTTAGTTCCTTCCCAATCCATCCTTTCCAGCTCTTGCTGTAGCCAAATTCAAACCCTACACGCCAGGCTGAAGTCCTGCTGTGCTTAGTGCCTTGTTACTGATGATGAACTGAGGTGCAGCAATGTTCATTACCTGACAGCAAATAGCAAGTCTGTAGTTAAAAACAAGGATCAAATATGTATTTCTCCAGTTACTGCAACATTAGGCTGAGTTTCTGTAGTTCAGTAACTCCTAATAAAACATGTTTATAAGATGGAAATGAAGTTACTAATGCCCTGTGGAACTCCTTCAGCTTCTCTGCAGTGATGCATTGACTGAAAGTATATCCAAGTGCAACCCTTTTGTTATTTCAGATCTACCAGATGTCAGTCATTGGGGGTTTTTATATTGTTTTGGCTAATATCTGTATTTTTAAACAAATAACTGAATTTCCCCAGAAATGTGGGAGGTGGAGGCACGGAGCCCAAACATCTATTTCTAGATTTGGGTGACAAGACATTGAATAAGTTAACATTTGTCTTGCTATTAAACCTTTGAAAGCCAGGTTAATTTTTAGTGGAAGAGAAGCAAGCTATCGAAAGCCTCTTGGTGAGCCACAGGGGTTTGCAGTGCTCTTTAGAAGCTGGTTTGCCTGTTTTAGTATGTTTTCTGTGATGCTTATGACAGTACCATAAGGCAAAAGTAATTTTCTAGTTTAGCCGCAGTGACAAGTGACTCTTTATTAATGAGATTTATCCTCATGTAAGTCTTCTCACTTCCTCTGCCTTGTTTTTGTTGTGTTCCAACATGCAGAGATTGCTGCTTGTGTTGGAAAGTTCCTGCTATAGGAGGTTCTGCTATAAGAACACCCATAAATCGTCCAGTTCTTTGGCAGTGTCTTTGTCACATGAGATGTCCCTAATAAACTGTGGAAGTTCATGAATGGCAATGCAAATAATTCCATAGTAGGTAATGTTTGTTTTAGCCCATGTTAGGCATGACGAGCCTTGAACTAAACCCTGTCTGCTGTAAAAGTTAAACATGCTTCACCTATTCTGAGACTCCTTATAACAGAGGTGATACAGAACGGTTCTGTAGTTACATTGAGTGAATGATCAGAGGGCTGGAGCTCCTCTCCTGTGAGGACAGGCTGAGAGAGTTGGACTTCTTCAGCCTGGAGAAGAGAAGGCTCTGGGGAGACCTTAGAGCAGGTTCCAGTGCCTAAAGGGGCCTACAGAAATCTGGAGAGGGACTTTTTACAAGGGCATGTAGGGCATTTCCCCTTTTTACAAGGGGAAATGGCTTTAAACGGACAGAAGGGAGATTTAGATTAGATACTGGGAAGTTGTTCTTCCCTGTGAGGGTGCTGAGGCGCTGGCACAGGGTGTCCAGAGGAGCTGTGGCTGCCCCATCCCTGGCTGTGTTTAAGTCCAGGTTGGAGCAACCTGCTCTAGTGGGAGGTGTCCCTGCCTGTGGCAGGGAGATTGGAACTGGATGAGCTTTAAGGTCCCTTCCAACCCAAACCAGTCTGGGATTCTATGAATCTGAGGCCAAGAAGGCTTTAATTCTGTTACAGCACATGATTTAACTTTGCTGAATGCTCTCAACTGTGTCTGTGTGTGTGTAGCCTTTCCCTGTCAGCAGCCAGACACGTATGTGATGTACAATTAATCTATGCATCTGTATTAAATCCAACACACCCTGCAGGCACTGAATCACAGTCCTCGTACAGCTGTGTAGGCACTGAATCATAGTCCTTGGATGAATGAGTCCTACAGCACCACGTGATGGAGGCACATTCTTCCTAGAAGGCATCTATGGTACATGTCCACACACTTTATACCTCTTCCCAAGCTGGAGCTTGCTTCTGGCCTTCTGTTACAGGGTTCATGTCACCCTTTTCTGGATACCATGTTTCTGAAGAGCTTGGGAGTCTCTGCCTTTCATTTAGTTGAATGTAAACCTTATGTGGTACTGCCTATGCTCTGGTTGCACGATGTGGTAAGGGCCCTGTGGGTTTCTCATGCAGGAGCAGCCTAAAGCATGCTCCACCTGTAGAGCAACTCTCATCACATGGTTGGAAAGCTCTTCACAGATGGAGGCTCTGATCTAAATGTGGAGGTTGCAGAAGGCAGGTTCCTTCATTTCAAGTCTGGTTACATTTATTAGTACATTGATCCCTATTATTCTGTTACCCTTGAAATTCATGGTCCTAGGACTTTGCCTCGATGGCTGCAGGTATGTGCAGTGCTTATACTGATAATACTCCCCTTGCATGTGCTTGCACCCACTTCCAGACTTACTAGTAAGTGGATGAAAGGGAGTTGCTATTTGTGCATGTGCTGGAGTTTTACTTCTGTGCACAACTTTGTGTCTACTGGAATTATGTTGGGCATGACTCTACAAATATGAATTTTATGTTCTTAGGTGAATTTTATGCCTCTGCTTCACGTGTGTGTGTAACTTTTGTGGCTTCATTTCTTCCTAACAAACAATACTTCAGAGTCTGTTAGTCTTCAAGTAAGTCTTTCTAGCCTTACAGTAGCAAAAAAGCTTTGCAGTGTGCCAAGTCTCTAATAAAAGTAGGGGCTTTTCTACTTGAGTGCTGTTTCAGGGTGAAGTTTGATTTGAAAAGGATGAACTGACTCCCTTGTTGCAGCCTCTAGAACATGTGTGTGACTGTTTGAATGTTGGTGTTTGTTATTTCACTTCAACAGAAAAATATGAGACTTGTTCTTCAATGCTTCCTTTGTTACTCCAAATACAGGGTAATATAGAAAAATCATTGCGCTCCTACTTCGATGGAGGTTGTAACATGCACATGAAACGTAGGAAAAAATGATGGCATCTGCAAATGCGCTTTGAATAAAGATCTTGTGCTCTCTCAATACAGAGGATGTGGGAGTGTGAGAATGGCTTAAAATTCATCAGATTTCCTGTGCAGAAATAGGAGTCCAGTTGCCTTTAATGTCTCTCTCTAACGTGGGAAGCGGATATAAAAGCTCAGGTAGTCAGCAGGCAACCTTCCGAGGGTGAGATTTTTACTCAAGGTCTCAAACATAAGCTCTGCAGTATCTTTTCCTATTTTAAAGTCAATATTGGATCCTAAAAAGATCATTCAGACTGTTTAAGCTAAGAGCTTAAACTATTTACACATCAGAGCAAGTTAGGTACTGTAAACATGGTTAAGAGCTGGAAGCTATGCCTTTGTCTCTCTGGACTAGATAAGAAGCTTGTCTAAATCTAGCTGATTAGGAAACAGGAAAAAAAGGATATATTGACCAACTGTCCACATCCAGAGCTTCACAGTATCTCCCACACACACACTCCTCTGAGTTTTTAAATGGCAGGCTCTTTGGCATAGGAACCTACTGGTTGTAGCACCCTGGAAACCTAACTCTAACCTCTGAGGAGCCTGGAATTCAGCATCTACTTGTGAGCCAGGCTGATGCCTCGCTTGGCTGAAGCTGGGACGCTTCATGAATAGAGGCTTAAGGGGTGGATCCAGGAAAGACTAAACACAGCAGAACCTGGTGAGAAGGAATTTTAGTCTTTGCTTACAGTAGATGTTTGTCCAGTGGAAATCTTCAGCTGTTCTTGGACCTGGGATACGCAACTTCTATCCTCTCACTATAGGCCTTCACTTACAGAAGAGGTCATGGCCTCAGGCTGTGCCAGGGGAGCTTTAGATTGGGTATTAGGAAAAATCTCTTCACAGAGAGTGTGATCAGGTATTGGAACAGGCTGCCCAGGGAAGTGGTGGAATCACTGTGCCTGGAAGTGTTCAGAAGCCATGTAGATGAGGCCCTCAGTGGTAAGGTTTAGTGGTGGCCTTAACAGTCCTGGGGTAATGGTTGGACTTGATGATCTTAAAGGTCTTGTTCAACCTATTTGATTCCCTGTAGATTGCTCATAACTTCAACAGCTAAAGTAGCCTATTTGAAGGAAATCCTATTGCTGTGCTGGTTCTGGTCACACAGGGACTTACTTTTATTGTGCCTTTATAAAGAGTAGAAAAATTTAGGACTGGTCTGATGTTCATTCCATGGTTAATTCCTGGTTTATGCAGTGTAACTCAATCTCTTGGTCAGGTGTGGCATCTGTACTTCAGAATGTGAAGAAATCTTCCAAGCTGTGCCTGTTTCTCTGTATCGCTCAAAGTTCTCAAGTCAAGGTGTACACATCAGTAACTTGCTCTTGACATCTGATGGTCAGAATTATCAGGGCTTTTGCAAGGATTGTGCATTTCTGACCAACTTTTTATAAGTAATGTGATCTGGATGTAATTGTCCTCCTCCTTTGTGTTGTATTTAGAACATCCTCTTGCCAGGAGTAGGAAAAGATGACTCTTATTTCAGTCTGTGTGTAACTGAATGTACCTGCCCTTTCCACCCTGCTATGGAAACCCGTTCCATAACTAATCTGGAGAACATCATCTGTGTCCTGCCTCTTCATCTCTGAGTTGAGTCACTCTGAGGAGTTGAGTTGCTCTGTAAGAAGAAGCTCTATTTTAAAGGGGAACTGAAGAAAATACTGGTTATATTTTCTCAAGTCCTGCCTCAAATATATTCTCAACTGCTTATAGTTAAACAGTCAGTATTCAGTCAGCATTCAAATGATTGGCATCATTATGGTTCCACTTCCATGTTTGTCTTTGAAGTGGAGGACTATGCCTGTTCCATGGTTAAACGGGACGGGTATTTAGCAGCTTCAGTTTTTTGGTTTACACACAGTTCCATTCCTCTTACTGCTGCATATACAGAAAATAGGGACCTCGCTTCCTGAGCTCCAAGCAGCTGGAGTGGATAAGGGCTTGAAGGTAAGAAATGATCTGACAATAGAACGTCTGAGGTGTGAGCAAGCCCTCCTGGGTCTGAAGCACACACTATTCCCAACTGTAGTTAGTAAATAATTGTAAAAAGCTGAAAAGAGTGGTCATCTTCTAAGATTCAGCCCTTCTGTAAGACTTAGAGTTGTGTTGAAAACCTGTGTTTTTAAGGGAAGTTGCTAAACCATGCAACCCTACTGAGCAAAAAATACCAAGTCCAGTGTTTGAAAGCTGAGATATGGCACAAGAGGAGAAAGTGTTCACAGTTGGAAATCCCTTCTAGGACTTTGGAGCACTTAACAGAGGAAAAGCTGGTCAGGGTTGGGTAAATTACACTTCAGTTACTGCATGGTGTTGGACTGCTAATGCTTTATAAACCTGTGCCAAATGTTTGCTGTGGGGACAAGGGAAGGTTGTGTGTGAGTCTTCTCCATCTTTGTCTTTGTAACTCTTAATTAACTAGGCAGTCTTCATTTACACAGAATCAGCTTCTAGTACGTGAATCCGGTTTGATGCTCAACCGTGTAAGCGATATCATATTTAAATCCTGTAACTGATGTTGTTCTGGTGAATGAAGTAATAATCTGATGTTGAAAATGTTCATTTATCATTATTGTGATGATAAACCATCAGTTTCATTTCTATCCTGATAAGAAGCAATGAGAACTTTTCAGCTGTATAAAAGTAAACTAGTGGGGATTTTTCAATGGCTCTGACCACCAATTCCTCAAATCGCAGGAGAATTTCCTCTTTCAACTGAAAATTCAAGTTTTGGCACTGTATGTTTGTGAGGGGACAAAATAGTCTGTGTCATTTCAGTGAGGGATCAAATTCTCACGTTTGTTTGCCATGGAGCTGTCTGAATTCTGGTGTTTATATGTGTGTTTTGTAGGACATTGAATGTGTTGCTTTCTGCCTCTTTTCATAGCTGCCTTAGTATGATGAGTAGCCTGTCAGAAGCTCTGCAGGGATTACTTTGTGCAGTTTGTGTGCTGTCTTAGGTCTGGCAACAGAATTCTTTATAAGCTACCATAAGCCTCCTGACAGTTATCTTTATGGGTCTTTCTGATTTATTTTCTTCATTCACTTTGTATACTCTGCTTTTCAGCTACATCTCAACCTCTTGGTGGGCTGTTGTTGCTAGAAGCCTTGCCAGAAGTGTTGGGGGTGGTACATCACCTTAACTTGCCATTGCTGTCTCTTCTGTGCTTTCTATGTTTTGGGCTAGGCAAAGTTGAGTACAGGCGAAGATGATGAATGTGTAATGTGGTTTTAAATGTGGTTCATATCTTTGGGTATAGAGGCTAGGTGGAGTTGCTCCTAAATGTACTTTAGACAAAGCTTCTGAGTTGAAATAACCTGTATATTAAGTTGTGAAGTCTACATTTCTCTGGGCTTTTGAAGATGCTGTGTAAGTTACCAGAGGAAATGAACTGGTATCTCAGGACACCCCAGATGGTCACCCCCTTGGTGTCCTTGGGAAACGAGTGTCCAACTGGAGCAAGGCAGAGAACTGGTGTGTGCAGGATTTCAGGAAGGGCTTTGACCTCCGTTTCCCTCTGCTCCTCAGCCCTGAGCCATCCCTATTACCTGCTTGTGAAGACTTAGGGCCAGCTCTGACACAGGGCTTTACCTGGGCTGTGCGGGGCAGCCTTGCTTTAGTGGTGGCAAAGGCTGGAAAATGAAGATAACCTGAAGCCCCTACTCTAGAAACTGCCCTATCTGACAATAAGTAGTTGTTTGGCCATGGTATTTCAGCAAACTGCCTTGCAGGGAGTACTCTGGACCTCTCAGTAAACCTATTAACCCCTGTGTTCCTGGCTTTATACCCTTCTCTCCTGAGAACAGAGCCATTACTGAATTTCTCAGCAGTGTTCTTCCTTGTAGCTTAAATGAGTTCACAACTTGGAGGCTTGGGAAGCAGCGGCTGTGATTCTGCCTGTTGGAACATGTATAACAGAGAAAAATCAACACCGTGCGATTCACAGAAGATTCTTTGCATCTTCATGGTTAATAGTTTTCCTGAGCATGAATTTTGTATGGAGAATGAGATTTAATCAGGTGCTGTGCTTCAGAGTTTAATTCCACCTTCCCCTTAAGTGACAAAACTAATGAAGTAAGGGATGGCTGCTTAAATGACTCGGTGAAGACTCCCTCATTTACCAGGAACAAGTAGGTTTATTGTCTGCTTCCTTCTTCTGAACTCATAATCCTACAAAGCTCTGCCAGCACTGTGTGGAGGGCAAGCAAGGAGAGCTCCTGAGAATGAGCTTACTCTTTTATTGTTCACCTGCTATTCTCATTAGCCTGTCAAAGAAACAGTGTTAATTTACTCCACAAAGGTCTATTGAAGTGAAGAAAATTAACTTAGGAACAAACACTGACTGAAAACTAAACTGGCAGCTGACTTAGTTTTTCTCAGCTGTGTTATTTATACCGTAGCTTATAGTTTTGGGGGTCTGTTATTTAAAAGGAAAAAAAGCTTTCTTGACAGGTTTTATGAAGCGAACCAGATTCATTTAGATCATGTACAAGGAACTGTTGCCTTGATCTGGAGGGATTGTCCAGAGGGACCCCATGTCTGCAGCTTTGTGTGTGCCCCCACTTCAACACACCGTCCTGTCCACGTACGGGGCTGCTGGTGGCTCCTGGCCAGTGCACCCATGCAGCAGCCCCTTTCCTCTCTGGTTCCTCCTGTCACATCAGACTTTATTCTCTGCCCAGCACTGGCAGATCGCATAGTTCTTCTGTGTGTGGATGTTTCCAGTCCACTGTACCTGCTGCTGTTCTGCCAGATTGGCTTTTCCTATCCAGAATTGCCACGCAGGTGAAGCTGTTGGCACTTGCTTCTCACCTGAAGGCCAGTCTGCAGGAATGGGTCGTCAGGGAGGAACTACAGCATGGGAGACAGAGCAGTGTGGGACTGCAGCAGCAGAAAGGTCTCCAGCAGCCTTAGATTCTGCTTGCAGTGAAACAAAATCCTGCATTTCACATAGCTATGAGGAAGTTTAAACATTCAAATTTGGCAACACGATGATGTGTGTGTTGGTTCAGTGGAAACATAACACAGTTTTTCTGTTTAATGAAATGATCAGTCATGCCTGAAACAAATAACAAATCTATTCTCTGGTGCTGGGTAAGAAGCTTCTCATACTGCAGTGTGGCAGGGGAGAAGGAAGTGTTTTTGTCGAGTGTGTTGAAGGAAATTGCACGTGTTGCAGTTGCATAAATGGTTGCTGGGAAAGCAGCACTTTCAAATCCTGTCACCAGGCGCTGCTGCTCTGCTCAGGGACTTCCTGAGCACCGTGTGGGTCTGAGACCTACAGCTTCTGTTCACAAGTTTTCAGCTGAATTAACTTTATACAGTTGCTTGGCAAGAGGACCATGGATGAAAGGGACTGAAATGAGGTGGTGGAGCAATTGTTAAAACAAAGCCAATGTAGGGTGTCTTTGGGTGCTTTTTAGGTTTCCCTTTCTACAAGAGCAGTAGTGCTTCATACAACGTTTGCAGGGAAAAAAACCCCAAAACACTGATTTGCCAGGCACCTGCTTAGCTTAGGTGCTGCCTTGACACAGATTGACAGAAGATATCATTGACTAACATAGCTGTCCTTTTGGTTTTGCTTTTGAACTGTCTGGTGCAACTGTGTGCTCCAGTGTAGCCGCGAATAGCATCCCTTGATTTTATTTGTCAATTCAATTTTGAATAGCAACTCTGAGTCCTTTCCTCCTCCTCCTCTTCTCTTAGCTGGGCTGTTCAGGTCACAAGTTCTTCTTTGTGGAGAGAGGAAAACAGAATGGGTGGTTTCTTTTGATGATAGTTTTCACTGTGACTAAAATCATTCCCCAACCTTATTACTGCAAAGCTCTTCCCCTTCCCTCTACCTTTCCCAAGCTGGGACAAATCAGGTACACTAAGGCTTTTGTGATAAGGATTATCTGGTGTAAGAGGAGCTGCTGATAGCTGATTAAATACAAATGCTGGATATTTCATGCCTCTTCACCTGCATCTGCAATGACATGACAGAGATTTTATATTTCTAAACCAAGTTTATGCTAAAACCAGATGCAGAATGTGCTTGACTTTGCTGTAGAAGCAGACAAAGAATTGTAGTACAAAATGAGAGGATGACTCTTCAAAAGAAACCTTGAGATGTGACGTACTCACAGGGTGGAGTCTGGTACCTGGAGCAATACCTGAAGTAGGAGCAACAGTGATTTTACTGGAGACAGGTTAAGTGGCAACACCGAAGTATTTATAATAGCTGAAATCCCTGAATCAGAAGCAGCCTACAAAACCCCAGGTGGAAAAGGCTTATGAACCTCTCCTCATAACAGAAAGGTGCCAGTTTTGGCCAGTTCATTGTCCAGTTACTGTACTAAAAAAGGTGGATTGTTCACTATATAAACCTACTCCAGATGAACTTGAACACCCTCTGAATGCTTGCGGTAGATCTCAGTGCTGCATTTCCGTAGGCAATGCTGTTCCGTCTGACCATACGATTTCCTAACTTGAATTTTGAAGCAGAAAAGCTCAGAAATCCTGGAGTAAGCTCAGAAATGTCAAATGTGCCATTGGCCAGGTTTGTCTTTAACTGATGAGAGCTGTAGCAAGGAAACATTTTCCCCTGTGTGCAATATATGACACTGTAAATAAAACTTGAACTGAGACCTACTTTCTCCTGCTGCAACTCTGTGTAACTTGGCTCGGTAACGCAGAGATGTAATGCTCTATTTTTCTTGTGCTATAAGTATATGTAACTTGGTAATGCTGCGATGCAATGCTCTATTTCTGATGCTTGTGGTCATGGGGAGCCAATTGCCTTCCTGACTCACAGAAGAGTATGTAAGAATGTCTCGCTGTTTGCTTGTAATGTCACTTCCATAAAATCAGAAGTGTTTTTGAAATGGGCATGTCTAATTTGCATTCCTAAAGAATTATGTAGGTTCCTTGGCACTGCAGGCTTAACTTTGATTTACCCCTGGCACTGGCTTATGTTACTGAAATACCGGGTATTGTTTATGTTTAATGGGATTCTTCTGTTCACTCAGGTTCTGAAGACGAGCTGCTGCACCGAGAATCTGAAGAAGGGAGTTCTCTGTTAAGACTGCAAGAAGATACTACCAACTGGTAAACACTTCCTTAGTCTTTGCTTGTAGAATGTTTCTTTGTTTTCCAGAATACTTTAGGCCAAGGAGTACAAAGTATTTTGATCTATTGAAAGCAAGAAGTAGTTAATACAATTTTTTCCTGTGATGAACTGTAGCTTACCAGACAAAAGGCTCAGTAGCAGTGGATGACATGTGGGGTATTTAAACTGGAATACCAAGTGCTTTTGCAGCAGGAGAGGAAAGGACTAGCCTCTTTTTCTGTGGTGGGATGTTAAACATAGTCTCTTTGCCTCTTTTGCTGAGAGTAATACAGTGTGTCTGTACCTCTTACTGTATAAAGATTATTTGAAGTGTGATAGTGCAAACACTGACACTTCAAACCTAATGCTTCAGAGCATGAAGGCAGAGAAAAGAGGAAACTTTAACAAAACCTAGCTTAGAAGATGAACATGGCTAAGCATGCTGATTTGGGTGACCAGGTGCTTTGGAAGATGCCATTAATGTGCTTGTATTATTCTGTGGGTGTTTGCAGCATAATTTTCACTGAAAATAACATAGGATAATAAAACTAAGGATGCATCATAATCCACAGGCATTTAAAGTCCTATGTAGTCCTGTAGTTTGCCTGTAGGTTTAGAATGGTAAAAGGATCATGAGTGAAAAGCTGTGACCTCTTAGTAGCAGCTTTTACCACCCCATAAGTTAAGACATTGAACAGCTACCTATTACAAGGCAATCACAAGGAAACATGGGAACTTAAGACATCTGAGTATGTCTTGACATAGCTAAATCATACGTACATTGTTAGTAGGTATGAGATTTACAGCTCACTTCTCAGATACTTAATGTTGTAAGTGAAGTAGCAGTCTTCAGTATGGGAGAAGACATCCCCAGAGCTGTAAGTTAAATAAGCATTCAATTTTCCTGTGTGCCTGCATCTCACTATATACCTTTTGTAGAGCTTGAATCCTACCCTTCTGTTCACTGCTGCCATTTGAAGGACAGGACTAAGTAAACTCGTGTGAAGAGAGGGTTCTTAGCCTGGAATGGGGTGATGCAGCTGGGTCCAAGGATGAATGTAGAAAGCAGCAGCATGCTAAGCCAACAAGGAAACGTTAAGTTTTTATGACCCAAATATTTAGAGATGCTTGGTTAATCTTCACATGCCAGTTAATTTGCCTAAATGTTAGAAGCAGTTGAGGATAACTTTCTGAAGCTGTGTTGTGTAGCTGTTGCTAATAACCAGGCTTCACAGAGAATATTAAAGTACTTTGTTCTGTTACTCTGACAGATCTAGATTAATGATAGGAAAGTTTTGAAGGCTTCCAGTGGTCAATAATGTGCATCTGTCAGCAGTGGCATAGTGAAAACAATGTCTGACTTCATGCAGTCTTTTTCTCTATAAAGATGACTTGTATAGTACAGCTATTTGTGAGCAATAACTTCAAGAGCTTTGTTGCCTTGCTCTGTAAAATATCAACTCCTGAAACTAAACTGTGTATGAGACACCTTTCCAAATGCCCAGTTTGGAAATGCATGGCCCTCAATTTACAGGAGAAAACCTGCGTCATGTAGTGTGTCACAGTTTGAGGTACCAAAGCACTGTGTTACCAACGCAAGTTTTGAACCACGTTGTAATTATCCAATGGTAATTTTTAGGTTAATCCTTTGGACTATTCCGATCATATGTGGTGTGAATAAGTAATGCATGTCTGTCATGAAATTGAAGTGCTTGCCCCATACAGAAAACTGAAAAGCAGTTTAGTCTAGCAGTGAGTGGTCCTCTGTCCATTTCCCTACTTCAGCTCCTCTTCCCACCCCATCATCCTCCCCATCTGTTTCTCAGAGAGAATGAAACTGGGTAATTCCAGAAAGTAGCTCTTTGTCTGCAACTGTGGTATTTGTCTTAATTCAGTGTTTCCTTTAGGATCAAGTGCTTTGTAGCTCAGGGGTATGCAAACTTTGATTTCACTGTTTCCAGCGTTAGCTTTGGTCTGGGAAGACATGAGCTGAGAGCTTACTGTGCTCTGCTGCAATTTAGACCTGAGCCAGGTCTCAGCTCAGGCACCCAACTCTGGAAATATGCTGAAAAGAGAATGTGACACAGGGACACTGCATCCCTTGGGACAGACAGAGTGTGTCTGGGTCTTGTATGATGGGTGATAAAGGCAGAAATATTAAGCCCACTGGACCTTGGTGTGATGCAGAGGAGCCCAAATGGTCGTGCAGGACGTGCATGCCTGTCTTAGAATCATAGAATGGTTTGGGCTGGAAAGGACCTTAAGATCATCTAGTTCCAACCCCTCTGCCATGGGCAGGGACACCTCGCACTAGACCATGTCACCCAAGGCTCTGTCCAACCTGGCCTCGAACACTGCCAGGGATGGAGCGTTTACCACTTCTCTGGGCAACCTGTTCCAGGTGGTATTTCTTTTGGTTATGATGTTTTGGTATTGCAGGCGCTGAAGGACACACAACATTTTAATGTTTTCCCTGTTTTTATTGTATTAGCTTTTAAGTTAACTTGTATGGGATTATTTTTGCAGACTATCAGTCGTTCAGAAAGATCTTGATAATTATCTCCTGCTTTGGCATATTATCTTTGATAATTATTCATTCTTATTTTATAGCTTTATCTCTCATGTGCAGCTTGAACTCGTCTGCATGCTTGAAGCTTTGCAATCTTTCCATGCAACTGTAGGATTGTTCTCCTGTCATGCTGATGACGGGGAGGTGTTTAGACTGATTAATAGGTTTCGGAGTCCCTGTTCCAACACAGATATTGCAGTGTTTGTGGATTAACAGGTTTTGCATTTTGGGCTAATTTTAATAAATATGAAAACACCTTCAGTATTACGTTTGCAAAGTGGAAGCAAATGCATAGCTGTCATTGTCTTACTAATTTTGAGAACTCTTTGTTGTGGCTTGTATAGCTCTTTGGAAGTGTAGCATTTGTCTGGCTGACACATCTTTAAATGTTCTGCTTTCTTGTGGGGAGAAGCTTTAAAATCTCTTTGGTAACGATTTCAGGCTTTTAGTGCAAATTCCTTCATGTGCCTTAAACTTAAAAAGAGCACAGAAGTTCATTTCTAGTTGCCCCATACCTGTGTGCCTGCAGAAGGTTAGAAGTAGAGAACCTCATTCAGAAGAGATACTGGGTTGAGGCCACATTGCCCATGTTGTAAATGGGCTTCTGTGGGGCTTTCACTGTCTGGGAAATTTATATAAAAGTCAAATGTGCTGCCAGAAATACAAAGCAAGGTTCTGTTTTGTTTTGCTCAATGCTAAAGGTTTCCTCTATTAAAGAAGGAAATAAGTGTTTCAAAATGTGCAGCTTTTAATGTGTGCTTTCAGGCTGGTTTTCATTTGGGGAAACCTATGTAACCACCATAGAATGTGATGAAGTTAAAGATGCTTCTGAGCAACTTGAAAAGCTTTCACTGCAGAGCCTCCCAGATACCAACAGTATCAATGAGGTTATATGCTGTAAATACATGAAGAAAATTGAATGTCTTTGACAGCTGAAACCACTTGTACTTCCCATTTGTGCCACAGGTTAAAAGCAATCTCCTTTGGTTGGGTTGCTCGTAATATATGTCTGTAGGTTTGCCTATAAATTCTATTTGCATTTCAGCAGAGCTTCCTGAGTTGATGTGTCATCCATGTGAATGTGGGTATGTTGAAATGGTTCTTAGTATAGGGAGAGGTTAAGTACTTTTTGTGCTGTTGACAGTCACTATATAATATTTTTGTAGGAATTCTGATCGTGTTACTGATGTTCTACCAGCATGCATTTCTTTTGTATTAATGCTGGTATCTAAGCCCAGAAGGAGGAAAGCTGACAGGTTTTTAGGCCAAACTGAGCTGTCTCCTGCTGTATTTTATCTTAGGGTTTGTTTAATGTGGCTGGCTGTGATAGAATGGGAATAGATTGAGAGGCTAAAAGCTTTTGGGCAATCCTGTGGTTTTTAAAGTCTAATAGTATGTAATAGCACTGAGTGTAAATATTCTGCCTGTGCTGATGCAATGTGATGTGGTATCTTTTTCTCTCACAAAGGCCATAAAAATACTTAAAACCTTGACTGAAGATGGGAGTAATCTGCAACTGATTAGCATCAGGGGTTTGTTTTTACTATGATCAAGCAGAATTCAGTGTAGAGCTCTTCCAAACTCTCCTTCCTTTACATGCAGCAACCCTGCTGCAACAGTTAGTAGAATAAATGTAAAAGCTGAGGTTTGAATCTGGTTTAATGGCTCATTTAACAAATTTTGTTCTGCCTGAGACTTCAGCCATGACAATTTGTTTGTAAAGGTAAAGCTGCTGTTTTTCCCCGAGTAAATAATTGCTCAGGACAATATGAACTGTTTAATTCTGTTTGGCCAATGAGCCTTCAAATCAAAGGCATTCGTTAAAGGGTTGTTTTGACTTTCTGAAAAGTCACTTTTAAACAGGCCAGCAAAATATGTAAACTTTGCTCATCAGAAGGACATCTGACCTGAAAAGCTGTGCGTGTTGGGACAGGTGACGGGACTTCACATTCCGTTTTATGGGGCCTGTTCTCTTAGGTTCATGTCAGATGTTGCTTATTTCATTTCCTGACTTACAGAAGGACTCTTAAATGCTTGTTAAAGGACATTTTTAGGTTTTTGTGGGACTTTTTTATTCATTTTTTGTTTGTTTGTTAGGGTTTGTTTTAACCCTGCAGGGACTTGGAGTGTTAACCTGTAGTCCTTCAAGTTTGGTGGTTATTCAGCTTACTGCTTGACCACATAACTGCAGTTCTATTATTTAGAATCATAGAGTATCTCAAGTTGGAGGGGACCCATCAGGATGGAGTCCAGCTCCCTGCTCCTCACAAGACTGTCTAAAACTAACCCATATGACTGAGAGCATCATCCAGACACTCCTTGAACTCTGACAGGTTTGGTGCCGTGACCACTTCCCTTGGGAGCCTGTTCCAGTGACCATCCACCTTCTCAGTGAAGAACCTTTTCCTGCTGTCCCATCTGAACTTCCCCTCATGCAGTTTGGCTCCTTTTAGCTCATTGTGGAATTAATTTTGGAAATTATTGAGCAGAAATAGTGTGCAGCTGTTGTGACTCAGTATCATTAAGTTACAATGCAGGAATTAAGACCTTGTTGTATGGCTTTTGGGTTTGGGGCTTTTCCTGACTGCTGAACAAAGCTGTCAAATACACGCAGCGGTCCCTTGGAGCTGGGCCCAGACATCTCTTAGGTTTGTAACCCTCTATTTTATAATGTGTGTGCATGCTTCTATCTTAAATGCTACCCAGTAAACGTTTGAGGTCACAGGTTAAAATAACGTAGCTAAATTCCTTCTTTCTGGACAGCTAGTGATAGATGCAATGGTTTTGAATATTCTTATCATTTTTACTGGCATATAATCACCCTTGTTTGCTTTGTGTGAGAATAATTTCAAACTCTTATTACTACAATGTTACTGTTCAGCTGATCTGAAAAGCTGCCCCCATCCTTCTTCTTTATTTTGCTATACAATTTTTAATTGAAACAATTTTATTATAAATCTTTTCATGTATTTGGAGCTCAAGGCTCTCCTGGACAAGCTGGAGGCACTTTCAAGAGTCTCTGTGCTACATCACAGTTACTCTGCCTGGAGCAGAGCTCCCCTGTCCTCCTCAGCAGAAATTACTGCTTGTCCCAAGGCTCTGTCATGGAGTCACTCTTGCACAGTGGTGTCTTCTTGCTTGTGCATGAGTTAAGACTAGAGAAGAGCTGCTTAGTGGGGCTTTGGACCTTGGGGTGGGGGAAGGAGTTAAAAGTAAGCTGTGTGAGTATCCCCTATAACCTGCTCAGCTCTCTGTCCTGGTTTCAGCAGGATGCTGGGAGAAGCATGTGGCAAAACTTACTGCTGTTGGTTTCCATAGGAAGCGCTTTTCAGGCTTTTAAAGGGGTAATCTGTGTTCTTTGAAATTTGGAATAAACAAATCCATTGCCTCCAAGCAGCAGAGATGCTGTCTGTGATACTTGCACAGCTGTAGCGTAATCAGCTTAGCTTTAACTTCACAGAATCATAGAATAGTTAGGGTTGGAAATAACCTTAAGATCATCTAGTTCCACCCCCCCTGCCATGGGCAGAGACACCTTGCACTAAACCATGTCACCCAAGATCTCCATCTGAAAGACTTCATCTTTCAGTTTTACCTATTGGAGCATTAACTAGGGCTTCAGCTTTCAACTTCTGATACTGATGAGGAACCAGTTCATGGTTAGAACTCACTAAAACCAATAAAATATGTTTTAGGTGCTGAGTTACCCATTTCTCTGGTTGGTTTCCTTTCATGATAGAAGTTCCTCTCTGTTCATGTGACCTAGTATAATCTGGAGGAAAGTGGTTTACCCTGAGTATAGAAATCTACATTGTAAGAAATAAGGATTCCTCTGTTTAAACATTACTGAATAGGGCTGTAGGTCTTTGGGTTGCTGAGAGCTGATAACACTCCTCATAATATTGAATGGAAAAGCCCTTATGACCTTTTCTCGTCTTGCTGTTTTTATTACGCAAATGGGTGAGTGTTGCTGCGAACTTCCTGGGATGGTTTCGTTTCTGTTACGCTGGTATTGAGTCACAACAGTCAATCTTAACCTCTGCCGTATTCCTAAGAAATCATATCATTTGTATAGCTTAGATAGAAAAGCTGTTGATTCACTTGGGTGGTATTCAGGATCGCTTCACAGCTGGGTGTTAACAGCATGACATCAAAGGAAGCATCAACTGCAGAAAAATAGCAATGCTGAGTAGTCATAGGGAAGTTAAACATGGAATAGATGGCAAACAGCAGTACTGTTTAATGTTGTAAAGGTTTCCAACATCTCTTCCTAGGTTAGGAATCCTGAAGTACTTTTTTGAGGAGGGAAAAGCTGGATGTTAGGGAGTTCTTTAAAATTCTGCTCATGTCATATACCCAGTGCTAAATCACTTCAGGATTTAGATTCACAAAGGTTCAAAAGAAATACAGGAGATAATGTGCTACCCGAAATAGCAAGTTCACTTCGAATCAGTGGCTGTCAGGCACAGGACTCACTTCAGTGGTTCTTGCAGGCTTTTCTTTCCTTTTTTTGACTCCTTGCAGTAAAACAGGAAGTTTTGTAGCCTGGACTAAAATATCACACTTGTACCCCCACCCAACCACCACAAACAAAAAAAACCCCAACAACCCCAAATTAACCCAACAAGTCCCATTTTTGTTTTCCTAAAAGTCCTTATTTGTCTTCTGGATGCCCAATGTTTATGGCTGTCACTTGTTTTGAGAAGTGGAAAAGTTTATTTGGAAATATTTAACTTTCTGATTTGGCTAAAAAATCCCTTATGCTTGGTCTTCAACGGGCAGCTTCTGTTTCTATGTAAAGCTGTGACAAGGTGCAAAAATGAGGGTTATGGTAGTTCATTCTACTGTCTTTGCTGAGCCAAAGTAATGATTTATTGTGGACAACGTACCTGTAGGTGGATGAAATAAATCTTCATGCTGAATATTAGTCTTCTGTATGTGTGAATAGCCTCTTATGCCACACAAGCTTTTCAATTATCCATGGATTTTCCTTTTTTTATTGGTAGATATAACCTTGTTCCCCTCTTGTTAATCTGTAGTGCAGCATCTAAACCTTGAAATACTGTCTTCAAAGCCAACCCCATGGCTCTTTTTGCAACATTCCTCTTGAAGCCAAATCTCCAGACTAAGCTTTAGAGAAGCTGGATCAGTGCTTTGTGGACCTCACTTGGAGCATGCAGAGTAATTAGTTGCACTCTTAACTTAGCACAGAGAACTAAGAGTGCCACTATATGTCTGGATATACGATGTGAAGAGCTGTTTGCCAACGTAGCTGTGCAGAATGTGCGTTCTATTGGCATAAATGCATTTTAATCTGTGAATAAAGGACAGACAGCATAACATGTACTATTGGCAGGTGTCTAATGCAGGTTGAAAACTACCAAGAACGCTTTCATGTCACATCACCATTTCTATCATTTAATTATAAACCCAAACCACAGGTTTGAGTGTAGCAAGTAATAGGAGACATTATGACAGAATTGGGAAATTATGTAGGAATAAGGAAGGCTTAATATACACATGGCTTAATATACACGTGGACATCTAAGGTGCAATTCAACATCAGAAGGAGAAGTGAAAATGAGTGGAGAAGATTTGAGCTGAAGCTTTCTACAGCCAGAAGTCCAAAAGGTGGTTTTATAGCAGGCAACCTGTAGATTTGCTTTCTTACAAAGACCTGATGTCACTTTGCAGTAGTGATAGATGCCTTTGCATA
Organism: Strigops habroptila; assembly: GCF_004027225.2. Classification (NCBI taxonomy): domain Eukaryota; kingdom Metazoa; phylum Chordata; class Aves; order Psittaciformes; family Psittacidae; genus Strigops; species Strigops habroptila. Next base: position 9,509,977 of record NC_044277.2, read on the forward strand.
GACTTAATCTAATGTTTGATGGCCGTACAGATACAGAATAACCTTCTTTTTAGAATCAGTGATGTTAACGTTGGAGTTGGCATCCATTTAGCATTGAACCCTGGGTTCAGCTGCCCTGAAACTTCCTTTGAAGCATGATCAAGGAAGCATGATCATAGCATGAAGCTATGGTTTATTATTTTATAGCTTAACCATCTGTTATTGTTACTAAAGTAAAAATCAAGTTTTATTACTGAATATTTCTTAGTGTCTTTTTTTTTTATTACCCACAGGATGTGGGATGTATTTGACTTGTGGTTCAGCTTTGGACTGGGCTTGGGTTTTATGTTTTAATTTGTGCTTCTAAGAGCAATCAGGTTTTGGAGTGGTTTCCTCAAACTTAATTTGAAGCCTGTAACTGAAGCAAGAGAGCAGGAGCAACTAAAAACTGCCAGAGCAGTGCTTGAACTGTTCAGCAATAGCCAAAGGGCAGTTAAGGTTCATTGACTGAGAACATCTGTGCTGTAGTCCACCTCTGGCTCACACAGAGATCAAGTTGGTGATGCTCACCAAGGGGAAATCCTGGTGCAAGCTTGGCCTTCTAATAAGCAATTGGAACATTGGCTCTGTGAAAGCAGCAGAGTGGATTGTGTTTAGAAGGTGACTACTGAAGCCTTGGTACCTAATACCTCACGTGGAGTACATGAATCCTGTGCAAGCTTTCCTTAGTGAGTGCTGGAAGCTTTATGAAGTAATTCTTCTTGACGTTCCCTGACAAGCTGAGGTACCAGTTGAGTACACAGAAAGTAATTGAGATTCTTATTGCAAGTTTGTTGTCAAGTCTTTCTTTCTTACTACTCCATGTTTTCAGTTCTAAATAGGCAGAAGAGCCTGAGTGTTGGAAAGCCTGCAAGATCACCAGTCTTGTAGCACATCTTGACTGACAGTTGCTGATGGGTCTATGATTGCATGTAGAGGCTTCTCGATTAGTCCAGTCAGCGTTGGGCAGAAGACACTGGTTGCATACTGGAAGTTAATGTTTTGCTTTTCTCTTCTGAAATCTGTACTGCTGAGTTAAGCTGCATTTGTTCAATAGGAGGCGGTTGCCCAAACACAAGGCTTAGTGGTTAACCAGTTACTAATTCTTCTCAAGTTTCATTATCCACAATGATGCTGAGTTTACTCGGTGCATCTTTTCTATTTGGGTACCATTTGACTTGTGTCAACTACAGGCTTTTCCTCTGACAAACTGAGTGGTGGTTGGTTTTGTGTTCTGAAAATGAATAGCTGCAGTGCAGATGATTCACTGCCCCGCTCTAATGGCTGTAGACATTTTTCCACATTTGTTCTCCAACTGTTGTGAGAACTCTTTCAATTCCTGTTGTAGTTGGCCTGAAATGTTAGCATATGCTTTGGCCTTTTTCTGCTGTGGTGAAGTTAGGCTGCAAGTTAAAGGAGGAGCTGTGTGTGTAATAAAGATTCCTAGGATGGGCTGCATTAATCTTTTTGCTGTTTGACTCCTTTAAAATAGTATAAAAAAAGACTAAACAAAATCAGTGAGCTGTTAACCTGTTAAGTAAAAGGTAATTTTCCTGCCCAGAGCTGCTTCTCTCTGTAATATAACATTAAATACTTGGCTGCCTCAGAATCAGAAGCAATTGAAAAACTGCTTGGTTCTGTTATTTAATTTTCACTATGTATTAAATTACACAGTGTATGTGTCTCATCTTGTGCCTGCTGGTCTTCTGTCTGTATTAGTGTGGAGATCCAAACCTGGAGAATCAGTCAGAAGCAGCTCAGATGCTTTGCAGATCCACTGTACTATCTGGGAGAACCCAGATAACACACTCTGAACTTGACAGAGGTGATTGTTCATTTAGGCACTCCTGTCTCTGAATTAAGGTGCACCCAAAGTGCAAAAATCTTGTAAAGAATCTATCACCCCATTAATTTCACATGTGGCCGTTTCTAATGGATGCTTACTGGTTATTCCCTGCTGACTGCTGGAGACCTGCCAGTCAATTCCTAATCCGTTTAGATAGTGCTTTATTAGATTGTGTAGTGCTAACCTCTACGCTTAAAATATTGTGTGATGTCAAGTGACACTGTGTAAAAATCAAGTATCTATCAGCTTGTCCAGTATAAACCAAGTTGATAGCATCAGTCTGATCTGTTTTGCCTGAAGGCATGCTCATCAGTACTGAAAAGACAGGAGTCCAGTTAATGGATTCCTGTGCTAACATCTCTTTGCTTGTATTGATGATCTCCTGTGAGGAAAGGCTGTGGAGTGGGGTTGTTCAGCCTGGAGAAGAGAAGGCTCTGGGGGAACCTTATTGCGGCCTTTCAGCTCTTAAAAGGGGCCTATAAAAAAGATGGGGAAAGACTTTTTAGCAGGGTCTGTTGCAACAGGGCGAGGGGTGATGGTTTTAAACTAAAAGAGGAGGAATTCAGGCTGGATTTGAGGAAGAAATTCTTTACAATGAGGGTGGTGGTATACTGGCAGAGGTTGGATGAACCATCCCTCGATATACTTAATACCAAGCTGTATGTGGTTCTGAGCAACCTGATCTAGATGAAGATGTCCCTGCTTATTGCAGGGGGTTGGACCAGATGAGCTTTGGGGATCCTTTCCAACCCAGACTGTTTTATGATTCTATAGTCCAACTGGCTTGTAATTCTCAGCTTTCCTGGTTGCTTCCTTTTGCCTCATGGCTTTCCTGGGCCTCTTCTCTCCTCATGACTTCGTTATCACAAGAGTCCTGAAAGACTTTGTTAATAATTAACTTTCACTGGTTCATTGAAGCCTTCAGGACAAGCTACCTGAGCACACTTTCCTCGCAGGTGGTAAGTGCTTGTGACTAAGTGCAGAATTCTGTCTGGAAAGAGCTGAACAACTCTATTTTCTTTCTAATAAATGTATCAGTTGGAAGCTGAGACATTTCTGTTTAGTAATGAACTAATAATACTGTTAGGAAACATCTTTTAAAAGTCCCAAGCCTTGCTGCCATACTGGGGTTTTTTTTCCTCTATTACGTTAATATTTATTTCTGTAGTCTGGTTATTCCAATAAATTTGGACTTCTTTTTGTTTATAATTCAGCGCATCAAGTTGGACTCTCACCCTAAGTCATCTTAACTGGAGCTCTTGACAACCCCCCAAAATTAAATACATATATTTTTAAGTAGAATTTTTTAGTGTTCTTAAATGTTTTGTCCTATTTGATTTTTCTTTCACGTTTTTTCCAGGAAATCAGCTTTATGAGGTAATGGGGGTCTAACTTCAGTTTCAGTTTCTCTATTCACAATATCAGTCATGTTCATCCCTGGCCTGCAGGGGACCAGCGTTTCCCAGTCGGTGTTTGCTTGTTGTTGCTTTGTCTCAAAGTGTGAATTGAGCAGTCTGCAGGCCTGAGGAGGGAAAACCCCTCATATTTAATATACATTTGGTGAGAGTGGGTGAGTTTTAGGGACGTTGCAGTAGCTTTTATGATGAAGATGTTGCTATTAACCATCTTTTTGTCCTGTGAAGTAGCTGTTGTCCTGCAGTACTCGCTGGTGCTTAGTGCTGAGAGAGTAAAGAGAACTTGAAGCCAACTGGCAAAGGAAAAAGTATATGCTACTCAAACTTAAATCCTAGTCAAGGAATAAGCCTCGTTGAAAGAGATGCATACACTGGAAAGAATGGAGGATTAAATTTCTACAGTTGTCAAAGTGCCTGACAGTTGTCTTATGTTCAGTGCTCTGGGGAGTCATTCCCACTAGGGTCTCCACTCTGCTTCTTGCCTCAGGTGCTGTAGGTCTTCAGAGCCTTCCCTAGATAATGTCACAGTACTATTTCCTATGAGGCTTTCTGAGACACTCTTAATAGTCCATATCTTCTCTTCCAGCTGTACTATTAACATAATTATTTCAGCAGCCTTAAGATGGTGGTTGATAATGTGAATTAGCAGGCTGAGCTGGTCCAAGAACGCTAGTTTTCTTTAAGCAAATGCTTTTCAGTGGCGACTTGAAAATGTCATGTCTGGAGGTCAGCATTCGAGAGCTGATTTGTGTGGTTGAATCAAGAATCTTGTCTCAGTCTCTTCTTAAAGCAAAGTAAGATGCAAGTGGAACAAGTTGCCACTGGTATTTTGTTGCAGCTTTGACTCCTTAGTAATGAAATTCATTACAGAGTATGTGTTCTTATGGATTATCTAACACCAGCAGCCTTTTTCCCTAGAAACGTTTGTTGCCAAATAATTGTGTTCCCGCTTTATTTATATGCCTAGAGATAAAACACAGCTCTGCGTTCTGTTTCCTTAACGTTTTCAAAAGTCACAGTGACACATAGATCCAGAATGATGTTTATGAAGTAGACCCAGAAAAATAGTGTCATGCCTGGAACAGATGTGTGTTTGCTTTTACAAGATATTACATGTAAGACTTTTGGTGTAAAAGACTGAATTTTCATGATCTCTTTTTCTTTTAAAACAGACTGGAGGCCAAGAACAGAGTGCAGCACTGGCTGTAGGTAAGAATTGAAACTTAACCTGCTTGAAAACTCTCTCCTGACATATAAGCAGCAAAAAACACCCTATAAAGGGAAGAAAATGGGACTGTGCTGAGTATTAGCAATTTTCTCTTCAAGGACTAATTTTCCCCTATTTTCTTCTCCAACTTTTGAAATCTGAAGTGTTCACTGAGAAGTCCTGATCTATAACCTGATTTGTGCCTCTCTGTGGTTACAGATGCTAAACCAGGTTGAAAGTGATTGGTTCTCTGCACAGCACCTCAGAGCACAGCCTGGTGGTGACTGTGAAAACCCCTTCACTGTAGTGATGTGTAGAAGTTTCCATAAAGGCATTTTTAGTGTGCACTGAGTATAGTAGTTTGGCCACATTTAAGAACTTGTCCTGGAAGATTGTGCCTAAACTTCTTGGAAGATTTGAATGAAGAGATAATGTTTTGGTGATTTTTCTTCCTCAGTCTCTTTAGTAAAGTTACAGTGTAACTGAGCACCTCTCCTATGGAAACAGGCTGAGAGAGTTGGTCTTGTTCAGCCTGGAGAAGAGAAGGCTCTGGGGAGACCTTAGAGCAGCTTCCAGTACGTAAAGGGGATTGGAACTGGATGAGCTTTAAGGTCCCTTCCAACCCAAACCAGTCTGTGATTCTATGAACTTTACCTCTTTTCTGAACCAGATGCCTTATGCCAGAAACCAGTCCTCTGAACTGGCTCGTAGGGCTGAAGAGGTAGCACATGGTTTTAGCTTTCAGTTTCATAACTTGTTACTTGTCATCTAAGCTACTGCATAGAGTGTATGTGTTATTTTTCAAGTTTATTGTGCTGTGCCAACAGAGCTAACTATCTTCTGTCAGATTGGGAAGGTAATGCTACTGAATGGGAGGTAGGATTTATTTTTCTTCCGTTTCAGATTAATCATCAAAAAGCTTTTAGAGTTCTGCAGAGCTGATTGAATTGATTTGTCATCAGTTTTGTTGACAACTGTAGAAAACATTTCCAAGTGCTGTCCAAACTACTTGAATACTCCACTCAGAATTAAGAATATATGACATTATAAATGTGTTACTAAAGTAATTGTCCTGATTTTAGTGCATGATGGATGTATTAAAATAATTTGTTTCACACAGTTGCTGGGTTTGATGAGATTTATATCCCATTTTTGTCATTCTTAGAGCTTATGGCAGTGCTGCATCAGACCAACAGTCCTTCCAGCCTCTACTGTCTTGCTTCTCTGGGGTTATGGAATAAGTCTAGGAACTGGGCAAGCATACAGCAATATTTTTCCAAATCTGCAATAAACTAATGGGAAAACATGCAGTGTCAGCAGTAGTACCTTTGTCATTTGGTAGCCTTTACTTCTGAAGTCATGGGTAAGTGTATTGGCAAAGTTGCAATTAGAACTAGTGTGAACTTTTATTTACAGCATTCTGTGCATTTGCAAAGGATGTAAGCGTCACTGAACTAAGTCAGACCTTGGGTCTGTCTAGCCAAGTCCAGTCTCCGGGAATCACCCTCTTTCTTCCTTCTGCATGTGTGCGCTTGGTTTTGCCCATCCTTTCGCACCCTCTGCTCAATTCCTGTACTAGAACAGCGCTGCCCTGCTCAGGAGAGGGTCATCAGGAAAGCTAACAAAGCTCAAGGGGTGTTGCTGGGAATGGCACTGCTTGCAGAAGGAGGAAGGCTGTCCAGTGAACAGCTACAGCATGTGGCAAGAAACTTCTGTTTTCTTTGAAGAAACTGTGAATTAATGGGATTTTGGGCTTTGAAGGGAAATTGTTTATAAACTAAGATGGTGGTGTCTGCTTCACCAACCCTAAAGTTCTGGTGTCTGATTGCTGATGCTTTCACCTTCTCCAGCTGTGCTGAGACAAAGTAGCTGCCTAGTGTTCTTAACAGAGTCTGAAACCAGCTGGGAATCACCAGTGTGAAGAGTTTGAAGGGACTGGCAGGAGCCCTACCCAAGCAACACCGTCAGTAAGAAAGCACCAGTAGGCTGGCAGTAGTGAAGATGTGGAGACTATTAAAAACTTTGGTTAAGCTTCAAAGGATGGGACAAACATAACTACATGTTGCTTTCTGAATAAAGTTAAAACTTGAAAAAAAAACTTAATATCCAATAAAACCTGAACCCTCAAAGGTAAGCAGATGCCTAGGGAGGAGCGGGAATAGGAAGAGTGTATATTGATGATTCTCCTAGCAAGTATTTTCAGGTCAGGTGTTCTTCTTAGCCAGGTGTGATTATTAAATGTGTTTGGTATTCTTTAATGGCTTTCTGTTCTGCATACGTCCCTGCTTTTCCCCAAGTACTGCTGCAAACTCCTTGTGAGACAAGATGAGATGGACTTGTAGAGTTCACAGAAGGACTGGTGCAGGAAGTCATAACTCTACATGATATTCTGCTTACTTGCTACTGATTTTAACAAATTGCAGGTTGTATATCACTGGACAGTAGCGAATGTTCATATTTCCAGTAGGTGGTTGAAAATAAATTGACTTACGATACCTTACACTTACTGGACACCTTTAGTTTGATTTTAAGATTAAAAAAACTTGAGGTTTGTTGGGAGGGTTGGAAAATGAGAGAAAAGATGACCAGATTTAGCACAGCTAGAGGAATCTGCACCAGTGTGGTCTGGGGTTTTTTGTTTGGTTGGTTTATTTACACTTGCTTTCTAACTAGAGAAACTATCCAGGCTAAGAAGTATTTGATACTTCTTTGATACTGATACTACTTTGATATTGATACAGATAGTCTCATAAGGCTATCTGAAGAAGTAACTAGAAATAGCAAAGATGGCCGTGGAACCTTGATCTTGCAAGAAATCTCTTGTGAAACTTCAAAGCAGCAAACCACTATGTAGAGACCAGTTTTATTCCTTCACCCTGCCTAATGCCCATCTGGTTTTGTTACTGTTTCTGAAAACAGAAGGGATAGGAAGGATTATCATTCTGCTAGTCATTTTGTGTTGTACCATCAGTTACTTGTTGTGTTTCATTAGCCTTCTATGTTCTGCAGACACACTTTGACTGATGTCTTGGAAGAAGGAAATGTCACAAAATAATGAGAAAGCTATCCTGAAATATGGAAACCTGCCCTTCCAGCTGTGCCATTGGGAAGGCTGTAGGACTTCCCTTCCTCCTTGGTAGTTCAGAGCTGGTGTGTCACTGGACTGAATTTGCAGATGCACAACCAGTGTGAGGTTTGTACACACAAGGTTTGTGGTGTAGTACTGTGACATTCCCCCCAAAAGCCTTTGAGATAGAATGTGGCAATGAATATTTATATCCACCAACTTGATGACTGGATAATTCATCATAATATTAGCATAGGATTTGCAAGCCAAGGCTGAAGGGGTACAACAGTTTGGAGCCAAGCTGAAAGAAATCGTTTCATTTGAGTGTTAGTGATGCAGCTGATTTGTAGTCCTTGCCCTAGTACATTAGATGGCAGTGTTACCAAGGCTGCTTGTCAGGCAGAGCCTGACTGCAACTGCATCTAGCTCGGGCGCTGAAACCAGCGACTGGGAGTCTGATTCTTACAGATGGGAATTGAGCTACTTTGAAACAAAACACATTTCCTAGTAAAAGTCAGCTTGAAGAGGAGCGCTTTTTCACAAGTGAAGTAACAACCAAAAGGTGGCAGATCAATTGCATAGACATTAAAGTTAGGGATTGAAAAGATGGGGGTTTTTCTAGCAGCTAAATAAAACTTGAAAGTTTGGGGGAGGGTTTTTGGATGTTTGGTTGGTTTTTTCTTTACACTGAGGTGAAAATCTGGCAGAAGAAGGACTTACACAAATTCTTGTTATTGCTGGGTTTGGTTTTTTGGAGACGAGAGCTTGACAGCTGTTAAATTACAGGCTGACATCCTTGAAATAGGAAACCTAATAATGTGGTAGTATAGCACGGTTCCAATAGGCATACCATCTTCTGTAGAGCAAATTTGTCTGTAAAATCATAAAAGCAATCTGTAAATCTACCATATCTCTTGTTAAATGGCTTCTTACATCGTTATGTACCTGATAAAAATAGAATGTTCTCAGCTTACTTTGAAGAAGACAGAATTCAGAATCAGCCCCAGTTTCCATGATAATGCCACGGTATCATGAACTAAATGCGGTATTTGGGCTGGAAGAAAATTGCTGTAAGAGCTGTAAGGCTCTGAGAGAGCCTGAACACATTAGTTACAAGCTTCCCTTTCTCTGGAGGATCAAGTTGTAGAGTAGTGACCTCTGTTGGAGCAGTTACAGCGCTGCAAGAGGCTTTTAAGATTTCAAACGGAAGGAGAAAGCAGAGTGTAAATTACACTGAAATGGAAATGTCCCTGAACTAAAAATAAAATACCTCTTTTCCTGATGGTTGCAATGTAATTGTATTAAAAAGAGCATTATGCAGAATTAAGTTAGAAAGCATATTGTATCATTTTGAAAGAGGAAAACACATCTAATTATTTTTTAGCCCCAGATTCACTCTTGGAAGAAATCTCCAATTACTTGTTGAAGGGTAAATCAGAGCAGATTTCTGGAGCATAGTCTCTCCCCTTTACAATACAAGTTCTGTTTTAAACATAAGAGCAATCCTTCCAGACAAATTGGGGTTTATTCCAGACATGTGTGGGCACGCTTAGTTATTTTATTGTAGCTCCTGTCAAATAAGTTATTCAGTATCAGTTGTGCCACTAAAATATTCCCAAATTAATAAAGCTTCCAGACTGCCTCTCCTAAAGGAACTGTGGATTCTTCAGTGCCTTTCCTTGATTTCCTTTAAGTGGAAAACCGGACTGAATAAATACTGACCTGACCATGCTTTACAGTTCTGGTTTTGAGGAATGTGAGCCTTTTTTCACTCGTCTGTTTTCCCTGGCAGGCCTCCGCTTTCCTGATATGGCAAGTTTTGAATTCGGTTTTGTTCAGAAAGGAGACTTTATTGATGATGTGTGATCTCAAAAAAAAAAGTTAACTTCAGTTTCAACTAAAACAGTTTATTGTATCACAGTCAGTCGAGCCAAAAGAACTGACATCAGAGGCAGCTTGAAACAGCTTTTAAGTAGCCTGAATACTTACTTTCCTGTACAAATCCACTTTCTATCTGGCTGTACACATTGTTTTTCCACTATGCAGATAAGGTACTGATGATTGAAGCCCAAGAATTCATGGGTGGGTTGGGTTTTGGCAGGTCTGATTGGGATTTTTTTGTTTGCATATGTTTTATTCTTCTTCATAGTTGCTTTGCAATTAGTGGCTTGTGGAACAGTAACCACTAGGTGTCAGGCATGGAAAGCAGTGCTCAGATCCTTGCAGAGGTTCGGACTGCGAGGTATGTCATAAAAGTGTATATAGAAACTGATGAAATCTTACGTTTGCTAGAACAACTTGTCCAGCAATGAAGGAAACTCTGTGATTTATGTACAACTGGTGAGTGGTGTGGCACTTCATATGTGCTTGATTCAACAGTTGGGTGTCAGTATCTGAATTGATACCTTCTAATATTAATAATATTACTATAGCTATGATCTGTCCTCAAAAAGAGACCAGCTTATCCAAAATCTAACTTGTTTTAAGCTAAAGGCACCAAGCTTCTCCTTCCTAAAGCTAAAGCTGATAGTTTCCATGTGATGGTCTCTGTTCCAGGCTATGAGTGAAAACTGCTACTTTCTTACTATTACCTCAGTAATTATTTCTTATCCAGACAATGTGTTTTATTACTTGGGGATTTTGTTTAATGACAAACCTTTATTAGTTTAAATACCAGTACTATCAGTAGTAGGACTTAGTATGTATCAGAGGGCATCTGTGCTTCTCTATCAAGAGAAATAAACGTGCATTAGACTAGGAAAAACATGTTGGGATCCAAGGAAAATGTTATATCTTTCTGAAAAGTGTGATTCCCGCACTGTAGTTTGCAAACCTGTTTCCATCTCGGCAGCACTCCCTAGCTTCTAAGGTTGTGGGCAGATATATTCACTGCTCGTGAAGCTTAACTGCTTCATTGGGAGAGAAGAGGGTGCTCGATCCAATAGGCTGTCTGCTCGCTGATAGCATGTGTTGCTAAGGGCTGCCTGGGACTCAGCTGATGTGGGCAGCCACCTATTCAGTCTTCCCCCTCCCTGTTCATGGCCAGATACTATAGGCAGAAAATGTTCAGTAAGCCTTGAAACAACTGCCAGCCTGATAGGATTATAGTTCTAGAAGAACAGTACAGGGAGACGTTCAGCTAGGTTTTTATGGAGTAACACTGTTATAAGACTGTAGTGTTATACTATAACATTAGATTTTTAATGCTACAAGTGCTTTTCACTTATTATTTTAGCAAAGTATCTCTGAATCAGAGGTTTATGGCACACATACATGACCAATTGAAAATTTAAAACTTGATCTCTGGAGGAAAATATTTGCTTTTCCATTAGATGTGCTCTCCATATACTGTTAACTTACTGTGCTTAACTTCTTCCTCCAAACTCCAGAACAGGGCTACGAGGTTTTTGTGGCATACAATTTTTGTACTCTGGATGTTCCTGTTCAGTCTTAAGCTTCATTAAACGTAGCCTTGGGAATAGCTAATGCTTTTCCAAAAGGTGAGACACTGTTTTCTTGAAGCAGGTGTTCTTCAATGGTCACAAACACCTTTTTTTATCTATTCATTTAATGTCTTTCTGACTAGTTTACAAGTGTGCCATTCTTCCAATAAAACAAAGCTAATTTAAAGATGTGACAAACATCTTTGTAGCATTTTACCTAGAACAAGAGGAAGTTTTCCAGCGGCTCGCCAACTGCAAGCAAAATCCTTGTTAACGTACAGCTTTTCGGTCAGGTGTGAGAGGGGGAAATTTTAGTTCTCAGCTGAATTTAGTTGAATCATGTATTTCTATTACATCTCCCTTGGGCTAAGCTCAGGGGGGAAAAAAGAAGGAAGAAATGTGTCGGGGATGTTTTCAGCACGAAGGGCATGCGTGCAAGGCTTGTTTTGAAAATATGCCTTTGGTTTCCGCTTGTCTGATCATGACACTACACACAACATCATACAACCCCATAAGGCTGTAATGGGCCAAATCATTGTAATCAAATGTGGCATTCCTTATGTCTTCCTCTGCAAGTAGGTCAAGTTTAAACCATGTTCTTGGCTCATGCTCTCATTTCCCATAACCTGCTCCACGTGGCTCGAGTATTGTGCTGGAGTACAGAGCATGCCAGGAGGGATTCTGGGCAGCTTCACAGGGACAGTCAGTTTTTGGACAGAGACTAGTGGGGATTTTCTGCTCTGATTTTATGATGTTGGATTCATGGCAAGAGAAGACTTCAGTGGCCTAAAATGTGCTTTTACTGAATCTTACACTGTCAGTTTACTTAAAGAGTTACCTTTGGACACTGCACTATAAAATCAATAAAACCCTGGGGGGAAAAAAACAGTTTTGAAGTGTACTGTATTCTGAATGAGAATACCAAATAAAATTGGACAGAAGTTGGTAATCTGAAGCTGTGGAAGAGCAAATTGATAGCAACCTAAACCTCTACTCGGTGCTTGTCAGACTACACCTGGAATACTGAGTTCAGTTTTGGTCCCCACTATACAAAAAAGATGTGGACATGCTGGAGAGGGTCTGGAGAAGAGCCACAAAGATGATCAAAGGACTGGGAAGCTGCTGTGTGAGGAAAGGCTGAGAGAGCTGCGTCTGTTCAGCCTTGAGAAAAGAAGGCTCAGGGGAGACCTTATCCCCATGTTCCAGTATTTAAAGGGTGGTTACAAAGAAGACAGACTCCTTGTAAAAAGGAAGAGACGAGGGGTAATGGGTACAAGTTACTTCTGGAGAGATTCTGACTGGACACAGAAACATTTTTCAGAATGAAAATCAGCCATTGGAATAATTTCCCCAGGGAAGTGGCAGACTCCTCAGTGTTGGACACTGTTAAGATTTGGCTGGACAGGGTGCTGGGCCATCTGGTGTAGGTCATGCTTTGCCAAGTAAGGTTGGACCAGATGATCCTTGAGGTCCCTTCCAACCTGGTATTCTGTGATTGAACTGTACTTAAGGCTGGATATGTGGATATTCAGATGTTGATGATTGCAAAATTCTTCTTGATAAGAATTACAACTTCAGTATGGATTTCGTTCCAGTTGCGCTAGAACAGTTGTGGGTCAAAAGGTGTGTTAGCACCCATGAAAGTCACCTCTGGCCAGTGTTCTGGGTCAGCTGTTCGGCTCTCACACAAAGCCCAGCTTCAGGATATAAAACACAGTCAGTAAGATGCTTGCCCTTGGCTTTGGTCTTGATCCAGGCTCCAGTCTTTCTTGAATTGGGACTGACTGGTGTGGCAATGGGCCCAAGAAGGATGCAGTTAGTGCTGGAGGATGTCCTTTACTGAGCAAGGGTAGCTCAGCGTGAGGGCTAGTTAACTGGAACCACATCTGGCTTTCTAAAACACTAAGTCTGCTTACTTCAGCTGAAGTTGTGGACTTCCAAGGGAATTGGAAGAGTGCTTGGTTAGATCAGCACTGGCTGGGCATGCCACTTAGCAAGGTAGGTCTTCATAGAACTACCAACATCTTCCATGCTGGCAATGCTTTTACAGGGCATCAAATAGCAGAAGACGTCCCTGAAGATAACTGTAATGGCTATTCTTGTAAATTCTCTTTTACTACACACAGGTTGTCACAATCTTTAGTCTTAGAGGCAGTAGTGGGCCTTCTGTCATGTGTTTTGGGCCCAGCAGAAATGCAAATGATGAGCCATCTTGAACAAAACAAGAATCTCTAATCCAGATCTGTCAGGACCTTGAGGCATTGCTGAGCTAGATTGAGTTGATCCAGGTTCTGCTGAAACAGCAGCGTCTCAGAAAGATCAGGGTTTTTTTTTCCCTCTGTTGGGTTCTCCCTAAGTGCAACAGGTCAGCTCTTCGTGCTGCTTAGCTATGTCTTTTGAAGGAAAGTAATGTACAGAAGTGTGGAGCCATCTAACCTGAGCCACGGCGTGTTGACCCACAGCTGCTTCCACACATCTGGGAAGTTCCACGCTGTGACACCATGTGTTCTTGTTTCTAGGCCATTTCAGAGGTCGAGAAGCTAGTACTTAGGCTAGCAAGAAGAGTAAATTCCTGTCTGTTGGATCTTGCGTTTATTACCTTGAATGCTAGGGAGAGAGGAGGTGTCGTCTTAAGAAATGCTAGATCATTTATCTCTTCTCAACTTTTGTCTAAATTGAGTTTTCAAGCTCACTTTCTTACTTCTTAAAGTCTTTTTGGATTATAAGTTGGAAGAATGGTCATTTTCAGAGTTCTTAAAACACAACAAATCTTCTGGTATTAAGCAACACTTGAGATCCTTTAGCAGCTGTTAGAATTCCTCTTGATACAAGTTTAAAAAGTACTCTGTTCAGCTTATGCCGGATTTCCAGTCACTCCATAAAAACTGAATCTGTGGTGAAAGCTTTGCTGCTAAGACAGCAAATTTGATCTTGTCTCTTGTATGCACACCTGTGACATGGCTAAAGTTTATGAAGATTTCTTCAGCGTGCTGAATGCATAAGGGAAGAGGTCTGTTATGAACTTCATTATGAACAAGTGTTCATGCAGCTTTGTATTCATGTAAATTGAAATGTGTTCCTATAGCACATGTTGTCATCTTGTTGTAGTAGTTGAATTAATGGATTCTCATCATCTTCAATTCCTCTCCTTTTCTCAGAGAGGCTGTTCACTGAACTCTTACCATTAGGCCAGTTGCATCTTCTGCTTGAATTTGTTTCATATCCAGCGTTTCATTGTACAGCAAACCCTTTATTGTGCTTTAATATTGTTAAACTCACTCCCAGAATAGAAACCACATATCCTTGGTGGCAAACTTTTCTGAGGGATGAAGGTCTGAATGAAGGTATTTGTATTGCAAAACCTAATTTCTGACCCCTTACTTGTTTTAGGAAGTGGTAGGGATTCAGTTAAACAGCCTGTTCTGCAGTGGCTATATGCTCTTCTGTAAACTTCCCTTCAAAATATTTCAGCCCTACAAGCATGCCCCTACTCTGACCTTCAGAAGTAATGTTATCCAATATTTAAACCACATGCATGACCCTGGAAACTTTTAGGAGACTGGTTAATATCAAAGGCAAAACCTGTATAGAGGCATTTAGTTGAAGTATTGAATTGGTGGAGGATGGGATGGTGTAACTGAAGAGCTGAAGCATGGCAATAATTGTAGGGATAGAGTTCTCTTCAGGCAGGTAACACTGTTCACTGCTGTGTATTTGCTGCTTGCTTGTTAATACTGGAATATGTAATACACTCTTCTGAGACTGGGGTTTCTTTTTGAAATCTGAATCTACAGACTCAGTAGCTTGTACTTTTGGCTTTTTGCTGTCCCTGTTGGAAGTATTTGTTTAAGTATGCTTCTGTTTTAGCTTTTTCGCCATTATGAACGTCCTCATTATTGGGGAGTGGACAAAGTGACTTATTCAGTCCTGTGTTACAGAACATGCTAGCTAGACACAGAAGAGTAATTTCTCTGCTTTCTGATGTTGTTTGTTTACACAGCATGGGTGCACGTGTAGCATTTGAAGACTTGACTAAGCTATAAGTGAAAGCTCTGGAAAAGCTGCCTCTTTGAAGAAATATGTTTTGATGGATTAGATCTTAAGTGTCTAACCTAGACATCCTAATTTAAAACTTCCTTAAATAAGGGGTGGTTTTCACAGGCTCAGAAATCTGACCTGACTTTCCAAAGAACTGAGTTCAAATGCTTAGGAAGCATTTGCTTTTGCTTGAGTTTCAAGGAGAAGGTTGAATGTGCAAAAAAGCAAGTGCACACCTAGTGATGAAGTTCTGTGTGCAGAATCACTGTGATTAGTTAGATTATATGCAAAGTCACTTTGATAAAAATCTAGATTTCTAACTGTTTGAGCATTCTGTAGAAGATGTTGGAGCAGACACCGGGTAATTTTCAACAATCTGGGATTAATTCCCCTTCCTTCTCTAGCTTTTGCTGATTGTGTGAGTTATTACTGATCCTTGTGGATCCTGAAAAGTCAACTATGTGCTGTTCTTAGTTTGCTTTTCCCTCACACACCAGTTGTGTTTTCCTTATGGAACTCAAGAAATCTGCCAACACAGGTTCTGAAAACTTGTTTTGGCAGACAGTTTGTTTTGACTTCATGTTGCTTCAGTTTCACTGATTCCTAATAAATTAATGGGTCTTACTGTCATGCTACCCCCCTCTAGGTAAAAGAAAGAATCAGGGGAAAAAGGGGCATACACTAGTAGGTTGATATAGTTATGCTCATTTGAAACTTGATTCTTTAGATCTTGAATCCAAATGTCAGGCTGTTGATGTCTTCTTATTCTTGAATAATTTGAAATCAAAGTTTTGGGGAGCATCTTGTGTTTGTCTTGCAGCAGCGCTCCAGTGAACTCCTGGTATTTGAGGGCAATGCTACTTAACTGTATTTTCAGCCTCTGTAGAACATGGGAGGGTCCTTGAAAAAGCTGCCTTGTTATGAAATGCTCTTTTCATAGTCCGACCGAAGGTGTTGATATCTGAAACTCATGGTAACGTTTAAAACTGCTTCTCTTGTTTATCTGACCTCGAGTAATCTAATGACTACTTTTCTTCCACTTTTAGCTGGGATGTGACAGCAAGCACAAGAAGAACTGTTGAACTTGATTATCTCCTGGTTTTGGGAAAGTCTAACTTGTGTTTTAACTTATCACTGTACATGATTTAACAGGAAAAGCTGTTCATTGGCCACAGATGACTGCTGAGAGACATTCCAAAATTTGTTTTGGATTATATAGAGATAGTAAAAATACAGGCTTATGATGACACCAGTTCCATTTGAGGTTGCTTTTGTCCTAAGTAATAATGGCTGCTTTGGCTGTGGGTTGCTGCAGTTACGAGAACAATTGCTCAGTCATTGTAGCTAACGTGTTCTGTAAGTGTATTAAAGATGAAAAAGAGCCAATAATTCAGATCTTTATTTTTGTCAAACCTATAACTCGTACTGTTTTTCATCTATCACTCCTCGCTGAGAAGAAGGGCAGTGGAAATGTGCTGTACTGTGCACATTTTCTACTTCCCACCAGAAGGTGAGGCATCCAGTGTGCAAAACTCAATGGGAGCCCTGCTCCAGTGAGCCCCAGGCGTGTACTGAAAATAGGAACTGATTGTTGGAACTAAATTATCTTGCCATTTTTATTTTTAGGTTTGCTGGCATGGGTAATCTCATTAAGGTGCTAACCAGGGACATAGACCACAATGCAGCACATTTTTTCTTGGATTTTGAAAGTAAGTCTCTCGGCCCTTCACAGCTGGTGCATTTAGAATGGTAACAGTAGGGTTGCTTATACCTGCTGCAGTGAAGGCTACAGGGGACTCAGTTGCAAATCTGCAATTTGGAAGAGTTGCATGTTTTGGGTTATTTTTTTCCATTCCTCTATTTTGGTTTTTCTTTTAATTCTTTTTTATTTTCCTTTCCAGTAGTAGCCAAGCCACCATCATGCTACTGTGTAAATTTTCTTTCCTTGTGCTTAGTCATTTTGGGTCTCTGTGGTCAGTGATGTCCATCCATCTGCCTGCAAATCAAATAATCATACAATGAAAAATTCTGTCAGTATGCCATAGTAATCTGTGCTGAGCAGTTGTTCACTGTAATCCTGTCTTATCCAAGAGCGAGTACAAAATCATTCCTGATCCTGGTTTGGTTCTTCATGGTGCAGTTAATGTGCATTTTCTTTTTACATCCAAAAATCCAGAGCGGAATTGTCTGAGGTTCTCAGATGTCTTGGGCACCTTGTGTAAAAGATCTGTGGTATTCCCGTGTCGGCATTTTCTGCACACTGAAGTGATGTATCTCGATGCGTTTTTCTCTAATGGCTTTCTGACAAAATTCAAAGGGCTGACAAAATTCAAGCTCTTTCCTTCTGTTGTCCCATCAGGTAAAAATCTGTAGCATGGCTACAATGTCAATGCTTGCAAATATGCTACTTGGCCTTCAACGTGGTACTCCTGCTCAGGACACTGGTGCTAGGGTGTACCGGGACAGAATGAGTCACTGGCAAGGCCTTTGGTTGGAGTCCTGCCTCTCTCAGAGGGGCAGCTCTGAAGATGTTGGTGACAGAGTCACTCCTCACGGGAAAGCTGCATTGCATCTCTGGGACCACCACCTGAACGTCCTCGATGGGGTCTCCCTCCACCCATCAGGGCGACAGCCTGAAGGACGGGTTCATGCCTGATGGAACTCTCTGGTCTTCTTTCCCCCACTGCTTCAATCAACTATATTTGGGCTGTTCCTTCTTGTAAAAAGAAATTTGTCTTTTCTCTCATTCTTGTCTTGGCAGGTACCTTAACATGGGGAACCTTCTAAAAGTTTTGACATGCACAGACCTTGAGCAGGGGCCAAATTTTTTCCTTGATTTTGAAAGTGAGAAGTTGATTTTATATATCTATTACTCTTTGCCTGCAGTAGACTGCATCTGTCATGTACTAAATGTATGTTTTCACTTTGCCATCCTTCTAACAGCTTTGCATGCCTGAGCTATGGATAACTGTTTGCTGATCTTTTATAGAAAGCAATAATCTGTTTTCAAATAGGCTCCATTTCCAAAATGTAAAGTATTTATTTCAGGGAGGGCTTTCAAATGATATTTTGTTGTTGGAATCTGATATGGTTCTTGTTTTAAACCAAAGTGCTGTCTGCTTTTAATCAAAGAATTTAAACTATTTGAAGACTGTTTGAAGATTATTTGAAATTGCAAGGGGATACATGGAGGAAGGATTAAATAGGAAGCCTGATTGTCTCTTCTTCACCTCCAGTGTGCCACTGGATAATGCTGCATATACAGATTGGCTCACTACAGCTATTCATAGCTCTCCAGCATCATCATGTTAAAGGTGTCTATGTGAACCTTATTTGATGTGGCATTGAAATTTGACAGTTAACCTCATCCCTCCTTAAAAGGGGGGCTCCGACTATAGAGATGAGATTGCTTTTGAAAAGAAGAGGTGTATAGCTTGTCTGGTCAATGCCAAGTGTTCTGGAAGGTTCACATATTGTTAGTATTCCTGCTTTTAGTTTTTGTTGCATGACATAGCCTAGGAATGGCAGGTAAGTGTTGTTGGCTGCTGCTATGCATGTTTAATTACTTTCTTTTGGGTTATGCTATTGCTTTGCCCAGCTGTACATCAGCAAGCATAAAATAAGAAAACTTAATGTTCAAATGTGTTTTGACCGTGTAATAAAATACAGTGGAATAGCATAATAAAAAAATTGATGAAGTATTGTGATATGGATAATTTGAGATTCATTGTATCTTCTTTTCCTCC
Source organism: Strigops habroptila (assembly GCF_004027225.2). Taxonomy (NCBI): domain Eukaryota; kingdom Metazoa; phylum Chordata; class Aves; order Psittaciformes; family Psittacidae; genus Strigops; species Strigops habroptila. The sequence goes on from NC_044277.2 coordinate 9,528,757, forward strand.
CCCAAATTATCTTTCAGTTGTTCGATGAAACAGTAGCAGTTGGTTATATTAATTCTAATATGAAAGCAAATGCATGGAGAAATACGTTTTTGCTTCAGTGACTTTTAAAGTTATAACATCTTTAAACCCTTATGCTGTACTGTTGATGTTATCAAGTCTCTCTTCTGAATATATTGTTAATGGAAAGTGATAGCCATATAAAGTATTCATAAAGGGAAGATAATCAAGGGCTGTGTTCAAAAATCAGAAAGCGAAACTGTTTAAGACTACTTCAACTCTCTTATATCATCAGAATAGGCAAGACATAGTGAATTGGGAAGAACTCATATGGGATAACGTTGGAGTTGTGAAGCTCCGGCTTAATCTGCAAATATTGGCTATTTAATTGGACTAAATGAAATTCAAGTTACCTGGACTAAATTAAACTCAAGGCATAATTCTAAAATCAATTGCAATAAAAATTGCTATTAAAAATCAATTCTTTAGCTATTAATTTTGTTTTAAAGTGCATGTTTCGAGCATGAACAAGATTTGGCATGAGAGTAAGCAGGTTGCTGACATGAAACGTTTACATACGCAGTCAAATCAAGTTACTTATATTATGGCTGAATTGTTAGACTGTTCTTTATTCATTTTGGACCCTGTCCTGCGTTTGTTTTTGCTGCTATACTGTGTATCCATGCTTCTTTCTACTCTGTTTCAGATAGCTTGCCTTGACAGGATCTTGGCTTTGACACAGTCAAGATCTTTCTTCAAGACTTGGCACTTAATCTTGTGATATTGAACGTTGTGTTTTTATGTGGAAGAGCAAGTAAGCTCTGTATTAAAAACAAATTTGCCAATTCTATGTTATGCCTGGCCCAATAATACGCAGTTTGAAGTCTTTTGTTCTTAAACCCCTATATATCTCTGGAGTGAGCAGGCTACTTGAAAGTTTATTGCACGATACAATAAAGAGCTAAAAATCTAACGCCATAAAGCTTTATAGGCATACGAACTCCAAATTTAGAAAGGTTTTTAACTGGCTTCTATGATACTTATGTTTTTCAAGATACTTATCTTGGTGCTAGATTGTAATGATTTGTGTGACTATCAGAATGCATGCAAAAAATAGTCCAATAAATGATATAATGGGCTGTTGGCTTTTCCTTGCCTTAACACTGGTTAAGCTAATGTTTTCTTTGGTCATTCACCTTACCTATTTGACACAAATAGTTGGCTTAAGTATTCTACTAAAGTCTCTGCAGTGCCACTTTAACATGAGCAGAGGAAAAGGCACAGCTTTGTAAGGACAATATCGTTAACATAAACCAGCCATCTACAATGTGGGAAACTTAGAGCTCAGCTTTTACTTTGGTGTCATTATTGTCACAGTGCAAATCCTTTCCAAATTTACTGATTTCAATAGGAGCTAAAATACAGAGTACTTTTGGTTGCAGATGGTGATCTCAAGCTAGCATTGGAAGTATTCTGCATTACCTCCAAAGAACTTGGCTGGGTTTCAGAGGAGCCGCAGAGATAGCATTCTCCATAGTAATGATGATAGAGATGAATAAATTATTTCATCTCCAGCAGTCTGGGATTTTTCTCTCCCTTGCTTGTGAGTTTTTGTCCCAGCCAGTTTCAGATGACTTGATGTGTTCTTCCCTGGGAAAAATCTCAGTTTAAATAGTGTTTGCTGTGCAGTATAAACTTTTAACCCTAAATTTCTCTCCCTGCTAGTTCTGTAGGCTAGCCAAATGTATTTTGAAATAGTCACTAAATGTGTGTGTTCCCCGCATGCAATATGTTGTCATACTTCCATAGCATTTAGTTCACATAACAGCGTTTGTATATTGTTTCAAGTCTACTCTTTTGTCTCTAATACGTTATTGTGTGAGCTTTCTGAACTCTTAACTGTATATTACATCTAGTTCTGATTAAAGTTAATTTAAAGATGAACTCCCCATTTGCTTGAGAGATCTCAGTCTTCACTTTTCTTACTATTGGATTAAAATGGGAACGTTACCTTGGGTCAGCTCCCTTGGCAACAATATCAAACCTCAGAACATGTCAGTGAGCTGTGCTGACTGTATTATTCTTTCTATGGGAAACATTTCTGGGTAAAGGCAAAGCCTTGTCATAAAGTTGTAACAGGAACTTACATCCATGGAAGGGGAAGAGGGAAATCCCTCTTTCATCCTGCTCTTTGCATGCCTGGCATTGCAGGTTGCTTTTTCTTACCTGTCAAGACTAACTCCAGGCATAAAACTCCTTTTCCTGTTCTGTGCACTCCACATTGAGGAAAATGAGTTCCACAATCAGTGATTCCCAAATGAAAGTCCCATAGCTGATCTGTACCCATATCAGGTACATCCTGGTATAGGGGAATGCTACCTCCATCTATTCAGCATTACAGCAGTGCTCGGAAAGAGGAGTCTTTTCCTCCTTCTCCACCTGTGATAGGCTTTCAGAATGCAGTGCCCTAACCAGCATGAGAAGCAAGTAAGTCAGTTGCTCTGAGTCAGTCAGCACTAGGGCTTGAACATTTTCTATATTGTGCCTTTTAAATCTATCCTGATCACTCTACAATGCATTTAGGATGCTGTTATAAAACAATGTAGGATTGCTTCTTAAATTTGAGCTCTTTTCTAAGTACAGGAGAATTACAGATGGGAGACGAGCTTAGTTGGGACAAATCAGGTTTATAGATTACTTCTGTTGGAGAGGACTAGGTGTATATATACACCTAGTATATATTTAATATATTTATATATTTAGAAGTTTGTCATAATCAAAACAAGCAAGGAACCCCCAAAACCACCAACCCTAGAAATTAAGTATAAATAATCAGTTTAGATATTCTGGAGTATTTTAGGGAAATGAAATATGGTAGTTGGCTGATTACATCCTAAGTGGAACAGACTAGCAGAGGTGCTGAGGATGTTGACTTGCATAGCCAGCTGCTCAGTGAAGACCACTTAATTTGTATCTGGGAGATGATTTTTCATTTCTGAGCTTGGAAGGTCGTAGTGCTGCATCTGTTCTGCTTGTTGGTGGGTTTTGAAATGAGGAGTTCTCACGAGCCCTTCTGCTGTGCCTCCCCCCCTCCATGTTGAAAAATGAACTCTCCTTACTAGAGAGGGTAAAGAAAAAATGACATGAAAAATTAAATAGGCAAGAGATGTGCTCAGTGTGAGACGATCCAAGTGGCAAGTCTTGATTGCATTATTTAACAACACAATCTGGAATGCTATAGAGCTTCACGGTTTAGTCTGTATTTCACTATAGCATTTCATGTTTGTGCATGAACTGCTGCCAGTCAACTGGTGCTTACCTGTCTGCTCTTCTCCCTCATTTTTTGTCTTCATGTCTTACAGCAGTCTTCAGCAGCTTTCAAAATTATAAATGTGACCTTTGTGATGATCTGAAAAGCACTGGCCACTTTTACTCGATGCCTAATCAATGTGGTGCTCTTATACTTCTGGTTTTTAAAGGAGTGACCAGCTTTTTTTTTAACCTGTGCTAATTCTTGATGGTTCTCAAAATACCACAGTTAAACTGTTGCAAGGTCTATATATAGGCATATTTGCTAATAATGCCCACTCTCTATGCATTAAACCATAAAAGTAATAAGTGTTATGCAAAAATTACAGCAAAATCCAGACAGGCAATGCATGTGGAACTAGCTTTCTCCTAATATAATTTGTTTTCTAATGTTCTTTTTTTCTACTGTGTAACACTAGGATGCTGTGATTTTTAATTTATTTTGGGTTTAATGTAAGTATGTAACTTCCATCCCTGTTAGTGGGAGTTATATTGGTCATGGAAGAAGCACTTAAAAAAAGACACTTTCCAGACTCTTCAAATTGCACAAAATCATGAGGATATATTTGTCTGTAGATAGCTTTTATTTGTCCCAATAAGAAAGAATCTATTATTAATACCCTGGCTTTTGGCATTGGAAACCCTGGATTAAAATACTTGATATTTATTTCATAACATATTTTGCCCATGTAAAGAGAAGTGCATTTTTATAACAGCTTCAGCAGCAGCTTCATTGACTATAATTGTTTTAGCATCAGTCTAAAAGGAACTAACCTTACAGCTGCCATCAGGATTTTGAAAGAAAAATTGATTTTGTACCACTTAAACCAGGTCTGAGATATTTGTCCTAGGTGGTTATTTTTAAAAGTTAAAGCCTTTTGTTGATTCTTCTCAAAACATACTTCTTACTGAATCACACTTCTTTTAAATGTGTGTGAGTAGCTTTTCAAAATGTTGATCAAATATGCTTTTGGAAAGTCTCTACTTACAGAAAAACTGAGACACAGCATATGTTCTTAAAGAGGGAGGATAAAAAACCACCACCAAAACAGGTTTACATGAGATCATCTTCTTGTCAGCTCTGATTTTGCAATTGGTGCAGTGAAGAATATGTTTTGAGAATTAAATGCATTTAGAAGTCAAAGATGTGACTCCTTTCCCAACCAGTAAAAGGAGAAGCAGGGAAGATGGAAAATAATCTGATGCCATGTTTCTAGTTAACAGTAGACATTGCACCTCCTGTAATATCTGCAGTGAGTGTGTCTTTGAGTGCCTTCCTAAGTCTCTTTCACAGAGCTTGTACTGCACTCCAAGGTGAGATTGATGGGATACCCATAAAGACAATTTGTCAGGATTTCTTCTCGTAACTCAATTCCAAATCAGTCAGGAAGGATAGTTTCCAGGTGGATTTCTGGGATGCTGAATGAAGCTAAAAGACTACTAAAATGAATACCATTACTTTATTGGAGTTCCTCATACATCATAGCAGCTCTTCTGAGAATGAAAATTCTTGATGAGTTGCTGCATGAAGAATTTGCCCTGTAGGTGGTGGTCTGCCTATTGAATTCCATATTGTTGTTAAATATATATATATATATTTAATATGTTCTACTGTTTAGATGCCCAACCTACAGAATCTGAAAAGGAAATTTATAATCAGGTGAATGTAGTGTTAAAGGATGCAGAAGGAATACTGGAAGACTTGCAGTCATATAGAGGAGCTGGCCATGAAATACGAGAGGTGAGCTAGAGCGTTATTGTGTACAACCTGTGGTTGTTCATTGTCTCATCCTAACCAAATACTGCTGGATTTTAACTTTGCTTGCAGGAGCTGTTTTGGCAGAGCATGTTGTCTATTAAAATTGCTGTCCTGAATTTCTGCTCTGGAATGTTCCTTTTTAACAGTGAAACAGATGTCGCTTGTTTCAATAATATTAATGCACATAAGTAATAGCAAATGATGCTTCTCAGACTTTTTATGGAATTGTTGCTATTGATTTTTCTTTATATTCCCACATCAGCTCTTGAGTTAGCGGTGAGTTTGGAAAGGGCCTGGCGTGACTCTAGTGCAGTATTGAGTAGTGTCGACATCTTTTTCTATGCTAATTGGAGAGGTCTGATGTGTGGTAATCCTTACACAAAAGGCATCTTATTTTAAATTCCCTTGAATTGGCTTTTACTTACTAAAGTAGATATTTGGAACAGAAGTAAAGTTTCTGTACAGCATGTCATTCCATTTCTCCTTTGCCTTTGAGAAAGGGTAGAATAAATACTCTTTCCAACCCCCTTTCCTTCTTCCTCAGATGTAGCAATGGAGGCTGCTTTGCTGCAAAAGTGAAGAGTTACCCACTGTAACACACCCTCAGAAGTAATATTAGATAGGAGGAGTCTCTGCTCACTCCAGATGAATTTGAGATACTCATAGCCACTCAGCTTTAGTTAAAGTACCATGAGGTTTTCTCTGTTGAATTCATAAGGTAGGTTTAAGAAGGGTAGCTGTGTCACACAAAACCCTTAGGAGGGGAAACAGCTTATTTGTTCTTCAAAGAGGAGGCAGCAGGATCAGGAAGGAAGCCTGCAGCTCCCATCAAGAAAGACAAGAGACACTCCTGAGAGGAAGTAGCACCACAAGAAGGAAATGTTATAGGGACCAGGCAGGAGTGTGCTAGAGCTCACAGGCTGGGTTTGACTGAAACAGATTTTGGAATTGAGTACTTGACTGTGAAGATGCATCAGGAAAGTTATGAGCATTTTTACTTCTATTTTCTTAGTAATTTTCAATTATTAAGTAGTTAATTTCTTTGGTAAAAACCTGGAGACATTGAATTTAAGGATTTATCTGTCTGGGATGTTCACTGGGCTATACATGTATACCTCAAAGCTCTGGCATACACCGTGTCTTGATGGTGCTTGATGTTATTGATTATGCTTAAATGTTCCTACTGTAATATTTAGCCTGAATTTCACAGCAGATTTGGGTTTTTTTCTTTGCAAATTCAGAAATTGCTGATGGACGCCAACATTAGGATAAGGCTTTGATCACTAAACTTTTTTGCTTGGAGGTACCCCAGTGAAATTGTTGATTTTAACATGCCAGGCCTGGTTATGTAAATTTTCTTATTTGAGGAGCTTTATTTTTAACAGTTTCTTTATCTTCTCTCTAAGTTGTTTTCCTATTCAGGATACTTATTTTCAACACAAGTATTTAGAGCTTTTTGGAACAGACATGTGTTAGTACAGGCTTGTCTCTCAACTTGGAAACATCTCAGTAGGTAGAATTTTCAATTACTAGCTCTTCAATTGTCCTGTATAGATATTTCTCTTTTTTTTATGGTACTGTATCAGTTATTCCTAGTCTAAGCATACTTTTCCCCTCTTTTTTTTCTAATTTGAAGGCAATACAGCATCCCAGTGATGAGAAGCTGCAAGAGAAGGCATGGGGTGCAGTTGTTCCACTAGTAGGCAAGCTAAAGAAATTCTATGAATTTTCTCAAAGACTAGGTAAGTGGAATGGTATTAACTTGGGGGGTTTTGTCTTCATTAAGTAGTACATTTGACATATTCAGATGAGACTACATCTAGGGCAAGCCCTTGTTAGTAGATAAAAGTACCTATTGCATGTATTCCGTCATACATTGGATTGGATCTTATTTATATCTGTGTACTTACCTTCTTGCATGGCAAAGCAAACTTGCTTCAGTGGATACCTGAGAGAGAGAGAATGGGAACATACATGTCATCCTCTTCCTCTACCATGTTAGTAACTCTGGAAAACACTGATTGTTGTGAAAATTAGTAGACTAATTCAGTGGGAATTAATTCTGTTAATGTTTCTGATACCAAGAGTACTTAAAAGGGACTGTATTATTCCCCCCAAAATGCCAGAAATAATTTGGTCTGTGGAAATGCCTGATCTTGATTCCTGCAGGTGCAATACTGAAGATGGTGATTCACGACTCTTACAAAACCAACTTGACTGATTTGTGTCTAAGCCAATAAAACCCATTAGACTTGATTTTTCTCCCCCCAAAGTTTTAGACAGTTATTAGCACAGCCTATGAAAAAAGGAAGCTCTTTGCAGGCAAGTTCTACTTTGTTAAGGAAGTGAGATATTTTTCTCAAGAAGATGAGCAGGAAGTTGGATTATAAATTTATCTTAAACACGACTTTTGCTGATGGGTATGTACCCCTCGAATTCTGTGCTGTCTTAAAGGCTGTAATCTGCTAACACAGGTTATTGAAATGTTTTACACAAATATTGCAGATAAAGCTTTAATAAAACTTTGAAGTTTTTTCATGGCTGTCAGTTCTGGTTAGACCTTGTCTTTACAGCAGTTCCTAAGTAAATACGGCAACAGTGGCACATAGAAACAGTTCATCAAGCCCCTTTATTATTAATTGCCATGTATTTTGTCAGATGTATAATTTAAACCTAGCATGCAGCATATCTTATCAGTAGAGATCAAAAGTGACTGCAGTTGTATATTGCAAAATGTTTTCTTCTCACTGAAGAGGCAGGATTGCGAGGTCTGCTGGGAGCTCTGACAAGCACTCCATACTCACCAACGCAACACCTGGAGCGAGAGCAGGCTCTTGCTAAGCAGTTTGCAGAAATTCTTCACTTCACACTTCGGTTTGATGAGCTCAAGGTAAGAACTTGTCATTTTGTAAGCACAAAAGCTAGCAAAAGGAAACCAAGTCTATTTACTGAAGCAATCTGGGTTGTGTTCTGTTCTAGGTAGAGCATGCAGTAGATACTCAAATTATCTACTGTGCTCGGCTCGTTTGTATGACCTAGAGTTAGATCAAACTGGAAAGCTGATGAAATACCATATTCACTTCAGGCACTTGTTATACTTCAGTTCATATTAATCATCTTTCTTCACCCAAATCTGGCATATCTCTTGGGATAATGCTGCTGCTTTTAGTATATCCACACCCATAGTCCAGCTATTTTCTTGCTAATGTGCAAAGAACTAGGTTGAAATGATCTTCATTTGCTGGTCTTATCCTTGAAGTCAAACTAGCAAAGCCTTTTTTTTCTTTTCCCAACCTATTAACTTCAAACTCCTCTTTAGGAGACTGCTGCTTTGCTTGTTCTTGTTAGATCTGGCTCTGAAAAATCAGAGAATTTAACCAGAAAGCTTCATGTTCTATATACCACTTCCCAACATGTCACAAGACTTTTTAACTCAGAAGGGTGACCATTTTCTTATTCTCAGTATTGTATTTTATGAAAACTTGTATTTTTCTTGACTGTGTCAAAACTGTTTTGCTTCCATATCTATATAGATGACAAATCCTGCTATACAGAATGATTTCAGCTACTATAGAAGAACTCTGAGCCGTATGAGGATTAACAATGTTCCAGTAGGTAACCCTTGGAAGAGATTAAGTGTAATCTTATACTACCACCTACCTTTCTCACGTACAGGACAAATAAATTCTTTTTTCCTTTTCTTTTACAGGCAGAGGGAGAGAATGAAGTAAATAATGAGTTGGCAAACAGAATGTCTTTATTTTATGCTGAAGCAACGCCAATGTTGAAAACCTTAAGTGATGCTACAACAAAGTTTGTGTCAGAGGTAAGAGGTAAATTTGTTGCTTGGATAGTGTACGTCAAAGCACTGCAAGGCCAGACATAACTTTGGCACACAGAACTCTTCTACCAGGCTTAATCTGGCATCTAGAAATCAAACTTTTGGTTTTGGAGCTTCAAGACACATAAAGTATCTTTCTCAGATGCCACGAAGGTTAGGGTAAGTTCAGCCAGCCACCTTGTGGATATGTTGCAAAAGTGAACAGATAGCAGTATTACAATGTTGGTAGCAATAGTCATCTTCAAGGAGAGAGGTGGGGAGAGGTAAGTATGTTGCCTGAAATTTGGTGGTGGTTTAGAGCAGAAACTTCAGAAAATTGAAGGGGAAATGGCTTGATTCTCTGTGCTCGAAATAGGAGTTGAAATGTAGCTTCCTTTTCTCCTTCCCAGGACACTTCTGGTTTAGCTGTGTAAAGTCTAGTATATTTACGTTATTGGAGAAGAGGGAAGGAGCCTGAACTGCAAAAGTTTTCTGGCATTTAGCACATCCCTATTTATCCTTAACTACCTAAATAAGTATTAGTGGTAAAGTCCAGTCACTACTAATATTGTGCTTGGTGATAACTGTGGTGATTTTTTGTCTTACAGGCAAAGATGCACACTAATTCTTAATTAAAAAAAAAAAAGCACATTACATTATTAATACAAGGATACATTTATCTTCTAATATTGTTCCTGTTCTGCTTTACACTTGAAATGCCTTAAGAAAAATCGCCTCTTATTTTACATTTCTTTGAGGTGTTTGTGTGCAACAATTTTAAGTCTTACTGTTGCAGCAGATGCATGTGTATTTGGCTATAGAAATTTCTGTCTTGAAAGATCAGGTTAGATGATTGCTTTGAAACTTCCCAAAAGTCAGTAGTATCAATGGTGTATATTTTTGACTACAAACAAGCAAGCAAACACTATATGGTAGACTTTGCTCTGTAAGTTGCCAATCTATATTGTAATACTGTCACAAATCAGTGCAAGGCTACCTGACATACCCAGCTGTGTTGATGGTTTTAATTCCTCTGCCTTTGCCATGCCAGCAGATCACTGATTTGGTGTAGGTTTTGTAGTGTAATATTTCACAGTAATTGAAGTAGAAACTGTTTATTTTCTTACCTTCTTCTGCAGAATAAAAATTTACCAATAGAGAATACTACAGATTGCTTAAGCACCATGGCTAGTGTGTGCAGGGTCATGCTGGAAACCCCGTGAGTATGAACAGTGCTTGTATTGTCTATGAATTATCACTGTATTTAAGACATGGCTTGTGACGCATAAAGTGAAAGAAATATAAGTGGGATAATTAGGTGCTTTCTTTTTACCAACTTAGTTGGTTTACCTTGACATGGTACTAACTTGTCTCATTTTGCTAGCCATGCAAATCATGCGGTCTACTTTTCTGGACATATTAATATTTAAAATCAGAATGGCTATAAAAGCTAGACAACCTCTTGGCACTCCTTATAAATGGCTTTCTCATGTATAATTCAGGGAAATACACTATTTTAGCATGATTGCCTAGGGCCTCCTGAAAGAGAGGTTATGGGCAATGGATTGGACGGTACTTGCAAGTTGACTTGGCTGATGGGTAGAACAAAATGACAGTGCCCCTGCCTGGGGAATTATGAGACAATTTATAGACATGAAGGCAGTCTTTTGTCTGCTGGAAATTTGAGAGTCACTGGGGGCACGAACAAAAAGTCAAACTAAACTTTGGGCTGTTTTATATGTTTCTTCTGGGTTCTAAATAGTTTCCCAATGGTAAAATTACTGAGGCATGAGGTACGACTTATTTAAATAAGCTTCTTTCCAAATACCACAGTACATTTGTTTTGGGGCACATTAAGAGCTCCAAATGTTTGTATTCTTATCCTTCTCAGGAAAGGTCTGTCCCATTCAAGAAAGTACCTAAGCGTTGTTCATTGAGCTTGCCTTTTTTTTCCCCTTTTTTTTCACCTGAGTCAGAAGTTAGGGTTGCATGTGTGTTAGTATGGAGGGGAAAAGGGTAGGAAGCATTGACAGCAGGATTAGTATGTATTGGTTTAATTTTTTTCAGTTTGAGAATCTTTATTATCTACAGAGAACTTTCTAAGCAGTGGTGTGACTTGTAGGCAGGTTATTGAAGGGAAAAAGGACAAAACCCACCCCTTGGTGGGTTTGGGATTTTTATTTGGTTTGGTTTGTTGGGGTTTTTTTCCTGTGAGGATTTATAGTAGGATTTTGCTCTTTAATCTTACTTTGAGCATCACTAGTATGTACTTTTGTGTGTCATAGATAATAATCTGTGTTTTTAAATTACAGTGAATATAGAAGCAGGTTTACAAATGAGGAAACAGTATCATTCTGTCTGAGGGTAATGGTGGGTGTCATCATACTCTATGACCACGTGCATCCGGTGGGCGCTTTTGCCAAAACTTCAAAAATTGATGTAAGTTTCTTGTTCCTAAATAATCTTCTGAGTACTTACATTGTGTGTAGGCTCCTTTTCTGTCCTCAAGGTTCTAGTAGCAGATGTACGTTTTGGATGGTGGTAGCTGTTAGCAAACCATATGCATAAGTAGTGAGAAATACAAACTAGGCCTTCAAACATATCAATGATCACTGTTAGGTCATGAAAAATCTGTTTGGAGGAATTTAGGTGATGTCTTGAAGTACCTGTAGACAGTGGTTGTGTTGAAAAACACAAATCAGAATGACTGGAAATAACAATGGCATCTAGGTTGTTACTATCTGGTAAAAAGCTAGTTCTTCATCCACCAGCCTTCAAGTCTTCAATTTTCTGGTGTTTGACTGCAAGTCTATGGCATACATGGTGTTACTGAATGCTGCTTCGTGGTTGTTTTAAATTATCTCATTGTATTAACTGCAGTTTGTCGTTATTTCACTGACTGAATGCAGTTGTTCTTAATGGATTTATGATAAACAGATTTTTGTTTACAGTTCCTTTTGGGTTTTTTTTTAAGGTCATTAAAGCAGAGCTTGACATCACAGTTGCATTGTCTGAAGATACGCAGGTTTTGAAGTAGCTAAGGCATTCTGTCATAAGCAAATGTAATACTGAAAGCTTAAGTCCTTTCTAATAGCAAGAAAATGTCTTTGCAATTTTTAAATACTTAGCTTTTTATTTGACAAACTAAATATAAACCACTTCTGACAACTTAGAAGGTATAACTATATTATTTTTATCTCCTAGATGAAAGGATGCATCAAAGTTCTTAAAGACCAGCCTCCTAACAGTGTAGAAGGCCTTCTAAATGCTCTCAGGTACTTTTATTCTTTTATTTGAAATATATTACATGAAGTTTCATACCTCATCCAGGGCATTTCCTTCAGCAGCAAGTTATTCAGTCAGGGTTACAGGTAAAAGGTGAGTGTGGGTATTGCAGGCTTCTCTTCCAATGTGTCTTGGCAGGGATGAATGAAGAAGCTGCCGTGCTTTAAAAGCTAAGTTGTAAACTTGAAGTTGTTAATTCTAAGATAACTCTTTGCGTACTTTGACTGCACACAGGTTAAGAATGAGTCTGTAGGGGTAAGACAGGCTAGACATTGTACCTGAAGTTAAAGCTGATGACAGCTTTAGAGCTGCAGAGAAGCGATTCAGAGCAGCCCTGCAGAAAAGGACTTGGGGGTGTTGGTTGACGAGAAGCTTAACATGAGCCGGCTTCAGTGTGCACTTGCAGCCCAGAAAGCCAACCGTATCCTGGGCTGCATCAAAAGAAGCGTGACCAGCAGGTCGAAGGAGGTGATCCTGCCCCTCTACTCTGTTCCTGTGAGACCCCACTTGGAGTACTGTGTACAGTTCTGGTGTCCTCAACATAAAAAGGACATGGAGCTGTTGGAGCGAGTCCAGAGGAGGGCCACGAGGATGATAAGAGCGCTGGAGCACCTCCCATATGAAGACAGGCTGAGAGAGTTGGGGCTGTTCAGCCTGGAGAAGAGAAGGCTGCGTGGTGACCTCATAGCAGCCTTCCAGTATCTGAAGGGGGTCTACAAGGATGCTGGGGAGGGACTCTTCCTTAGGGACTGTAGTGGTAGGACAAGGGGTAATGGGTTCAAACTTAAACAGAGGAAGTTTAGATTAGATATAAGGAAGAAGTTCTTTACAGTGAGGGTGGTGAAGCACTGGAATGGGTTGCCCAGGGAGGTTGTGGATGCTCCATCCATGGCGGTGTTCAAGGCCAGGTTGGACAGAGCCTTGAGCCGCGTGGTTTAGGGCAAGGTGTCCCTGCCCATGGCAGGGGGGTTGGAACTAGATGATCTTAAGGTCCTTTCCAACCCTTACGATTCTATGATTCTATGACAAAGTATAGTATGTACTAAAAAAAGACTAGAAGTTAACTGTGATCACATCTACTGACTGAACAACCAAACAAATGAATGAGAGCTGGAGCATGTGCACAGTGGCTTGTGCCAGCTTACCAAAGAAATGGCTGGATTAGTTTGCATTGGCCATATCCTTCACTGTGTGTGGTTTGACCATGGCTTAATGATTTTTTGTATTATTAGTAGACTATGAGTAGTTTCATCTGACTGTTGTTTCACATAGCTTCAAATGTGTAAGGCAGATAGGTTTTTCATATGTAGCTAGAAATTGTTCCTTTCACAAAGTATTTATAGGAAGATACTTAAGGTAAAAGCCTCAATGTTTTTCCTGTAGAATAGATGAGACAAGAAGTTGCCAATTGGAGAGGTAAAGAAAAATAAATAATTCCATGTAGAAACCTAAAACCTGGTGATTTGGGTCATAAAGCTGTATCTGTAGTTGGTAACATGTTCTTCATGTGGGTGTCCAGCATCAGAGGAGTTGCAAAAGTGCCAAAATGTGGTAGGTGGATGAAGACTTCATTCTTGTCCTTACTTGGAAAAAAGTTAACTGTAGCTGGGTATTGTTATTCACACACCCACTTTGAAATGTGGAATCTTTAGTTTGTCTCGCCTGAAAAGTGTGGAGTTGTACTTAGTTTCACTACATGTAAGAAAAAGAGCTTTAATTTCATTTTTTCTTTTGTGTTAAGCTGTGGTAAGAATTAACTGTACTATAAGTGGTTTCACTTGCAAAGTTTTTTTTTCCAGATTATTAGCTAAAATAATGTAAATCTGGGCTTAATTTGAGATGTCATGTGAGTATTCCATGCTGAAATCATTTTGTTGTTCATCTCTGAACCTCCTGTATGTGATCAGCCTTTGGAATGGTGATGAGTAAAAGCACAAGCTTCCAGAGGGAAAATGCTATATTAGCATTTGTGTTCTGACTAATTTATTGTGGTTGCAGCTGCAAATGAACACCCACCTTTACTGATACCCTGGTTTTCCCCACCATGGTTGACACTATTAAAGTACATGGAAAGTGTAGTTCAGGTTCTCCCTCCATTGTGTGTTATTTTGTGGTTATTCATGTAAATTCAGTCTGTGCTGTCATTCCACCACACCAACCCATTTCATGCATACGTACTTCAACAGTCCTGGTTTCACATATCTGAATTACTTGTTTGGGTAGGATATTTGAATCTTTCTTTAAATCACATTTGGATTTATTAGGAAGATATGCAGAGGTGAGCTGCTGTGTGTGAGCGTGATGAAAACACATTCAAGGTGATGTCAGGAGAAGTTAAGTCCAAATCTAAGCCTTTTGATTCTGGAGAAGTGTTAGAAGTTCTCGTGTTTTCTGAGGAGATAGATTATGTGTCTCAATAGCAAATGGAAGGTGGTGTGGATTTTGGAGGGAGATCAGCTGTTTATAGTTTCAAATTAGTGTAAGTGCTGTAATCATGTTCAGCTTTTTCACATGGGCAGAATACCAAGTGCAGTAACTTTTCTGGATTTTAGAAAACCTTAGGCCTCTTGTTTGTGGAAAGCATAAATGACCAAAACATGCTGAAATCTATCTTGATATTAATTTCCAAAACAAAAGGTCATTCTTCAGGTGAACAGCTAAGATATCACCACAGTTGTGGATAATAATGAAAGTGCTGTTTTAAAATATTAAATTACAGAATAAGTTTTTACTTGCTTTTAGATTACAGTTAGGGAAGAAAGATCAGGGAAAACAATCATACAAAGAAGTAAGCACTGGAGATACACAGTGCTTTCTTTTAAAAGAAGATATGACCAAGTTTTTTGTAGTGATGTAAAAAATGTGCTCATGTCAGAGGGAATCTGGAAGGGGGAAAGGCTTGGAATAAACACACGTATACTTAGTTTTAGCAGCATGGTTACTTAGCTAAACAGGAAGTTAGGCTGAAAACCAATTACATCTATTCTCACTGAGGGATCTAGAAAGGTTTGGTCACTTCAGTTTTGAAGAAATGTTTCTGAAGCTGTGTTTTATTTGAAGATGTCTCCCATGGACACAGACCTCAGAGCTGGAGTAATTAGCTGGCACAAGTGGAAACATGAGTTTAGTACCAAAGAGCCTGTGAGCACAAAAGCAGAGATCCAGCTGAGGCTTGTTGTAACTCCTCTTGGTTTCTAGTTGGGATTGATAATAGCATTTTCTGATCAGGATGTCTGATCTGTGTACGTGGTAACCGTGGAGTGGGTTTTACTCTGATACCTTCAAGTTGAGCCATAAACAAAGAAATTATATAGTTGTTAAGCCAAAGTAAAACAGCATCTGTGCTTTTCTCACCTTGATTTTTCTCTCTGTGTTTAGGTACACAACAAAGCATTTGAATGATGAGACTACCTCCAAGCAAATTAAATCCATGTTGCAATAACAGTTACCTGGAATTCGCACCTGCTGTAGACAGACAGTATTCTGCAATGACTGAGATGCACAGAGTTGGTTTTTTTTTTAGTGATTGCAACTACTATCTCGTTCATTCTTGCTTTTT
The DNA here is from genome assembly GCF_004027225.2 of Strigops habroptila. Lineage (NCBI taxonomy): Eukaryota > Metazoa > Chordata > Aves > Psittaciformes > Psittacidae > Strigops > Strigops habroptila. The sequence goes on from NC_044277.2 coordinate 9,544,486, forward strand.
ATTTTCTCTCTTCCTGTTTACCCTTTTTTTTTTTTTAATCACTTTCTTGTTCTTAAGTAAGCTCAGACTTCTTTTCTGTGCCAAATCAATGAAAATTTATCAATTCTGGGAAGTATTTCTACTTTCCTGAATAGCCATCCTAAGTGGCAGCTAATTATGCGTTGCATTTGGATTTCTCTGTACTGGGGAAAGATTTGTGACTTGAACTAAATATTTTTAAACTTGTGGGTTTTTTTTTTTCATTTTTTTCTTTTTTTTTTTTGAAAAACTAATATTTAATATTGCTTCTTCTGCATGGCGAGACTGCCTACTTCTGCTATTTAAAAATCCCTCGACGACTTCATTTTCTATTGCAGCTTATTTTCATGTGCAACCATGAGGAAACTAAGAGCAGATTTGTTTAAATTAACTGTGTTTGTACAAAATGGTACCCAACACAAAGGTTTTTTTAAATAAGTAAAAACTTGTTTTGTTTAAAAGTTACGTTTGCATTTTGACTCATTTTTGTAAGGATGTATGTTGTATGTTTAACCTTTAATAACTAACGTTAAACTGTGGTGTGTGCGTAGCAAAATTACGTATGCATGTTCATGTCAAATGATTGGCTGTGGATAAGATAATAAAATCAGCTTTCATTTTTCTAAGTGTGGTTTGATTTACCAGTATTTTGAGTGAGATGTCTTCGTGCTCTTTGGATTTTTACAAAAAAAAAATAAATTTATAAATTTTATATAGTGAAAATTCTGCTGTTTCATTACCAGTAACCTCTAGTCTAACCCACTGATGTAAGCCTGGCGTGTTTCAGGGTTCTGGCTCTCTGCTCTCTGCTGCTTCCCCATCCCCACAAATACTACTCAGGCCTTGGCAGAAGAACTCTGTGCACTCCATATGGATCCCGGTGGGTGTTGCTGGAGAACCCAAGTCTTGGCTATCCACATGGACATCTCAGTAGAGTCATCAGAAACAATGTTCCGGGTTAGGATGTTGATTTGGCTCCTTCAGTAAAAGTGGTGGGAAGAGGAACGTCACTTGCTCTGTACTGGTGTATGCTCCGGTGGATCTAGGTATTCTGAGCTGTGTGTGAAATCTGAATAATCTTAGCATACTGAATGATGCTTCCTGTTTGGCTAGCATTTTATCACAACACACGTTAAGCTTTGATAGGTTGGTGAAGAAAATAAAGCTTTCCTGAGAGGGGTCAAATTGAAGGGAGGGAAAACAAGAATTGAGAATTATTAGAAAACATCTCTGGGAAACAGGAAGTTTTGCTTTGGTGGGCAAGCATTGGTACACCTCATGTGTGGTGCTGTTGTGCTTATGCCTAAAATGAGTTGTCAGCTTTTTGGAAAGGAGATTTGAAACCTTCAAGGAAGCGTGAACACCCTCAGCTTTACTGGACAAGTAAGAGTTTGTAACTTCTCACAGCACGCTAGCTCCAAATATAGCAAACCAGCGTGACAGGGCTGGATTTCTTATGGACACTCTTTCGTGCACCATCAGGGAAGATTCTCCTTTTTATCCTTCGGTTGGTTGCTTTTGGAAATAAGAGTCCTGCAAAATTTTATATCATGACACTTGAGGAAGAGTTCAGAGGCAGTACAAGTGTGTAGTGCTGGTACCTGCACCTCCTGTGCTGTTAGGCAGGGTAACACCTATTTCCTGCCAGAGAGGCTTAGTAGCGATCCCTGCTATGGAGAAAACAAACCATACTATGCTGGCTGCAGGAATAAAACCCTCTTGCTTTGACATGATACCCCTCTCTCATCCTTTTAGTAGTGTCACGGTTGAATCCAGCTGAGAAAGGACAAAACTTGGTTTTATTTTTTTCTTAAATCTTTCCCAGAATTATATGACTTTTACAAACTATTATACAACCACCCATTCTGCAGGTATCTGAAAGGGTAACTGTCCTCATGAGTACATTACCTCTAGGAAGAAAACCCAATTTCCTCTCAGCCGTGTTACTGTGAATACAGGTATCAAATAATAACTACAGGAGGGGCGAAATCATACCTCTGTCCAAGGCCACTTTTGGAAGTAAAGCTTTCTAAAGGAAACCTAATTTACAGAGTCTAGCTTTTAAGCGCAGCATAGGTATTTGACTGGTTTTATTCCCAATGTTGTTAGAAAACACTTAGGAACAGCAAATCCAGCCTGGTGTGCCATTACAGCAGAAGTAGCCATATAGCAGATTTCTTCTTCTTTGTCTTGCCTCTGTGGCTGCTGACTAAAACAACACAGAATTTCTGCAGTTGACTGTTTTGGACAGCTCTTCCTTTCTGCTGCTCTGCCAACATCTTTGCTTTTAAACATCGTTGTTCTTGTGGTCTGAGAATAATTGGAGCTTTCCCTTTATTTTTCCTCCGGCATTTGTGTTCTGCAGTTTCTGTGTACGCAGCTGGGGAAGGAGATTAGAGCTGGCATGCCTGTGAGTTGGCTGGCCCACAACTCCACAAGCTTCCCTGCTCGTGAGCTTTCCAAGAGCCAAAGACGGGCCTTTGGTGCACCAGGCATCAGCTGTTTGCGTTTTTGAACTGAAACTGCTGCATGTCCGCTGCGTGAGCTTTGGCGTTTGTTCATTGTAAGCCCACTCTTTAATCTTCTCCCTCTCTTTTACCTGTGGTAGTGGCTGCAGAAGGGCAACAGGCAGGCTCAGCACTAAGTGTTGGCCACTAAACAGCTTTTATCTATGTTTGGGAGGAAAGTTGCTCACTTTGGATGGCACCACCCTGGCCTGTGTGGCAGCCTGCATATTTGGGGTGCTGGACTGGGTGGCACTTGGTGGATAAATAAATGCTATACTCAAATTAATCATCCTCCCTCTGCTGTAGCTGTTGTGGGTGGAAGGCACTCTCCTCAGGGTGCTGTGTCTCTGCTTTCTTACAGGCCTCAGTTTCTGGGCACAGGTCAGTGCTGGGGGGGAAACGGGTCCACAGTGTGATGCATGTTCCTTTTCACTGCATGGCTACTAGTGTGGGCCACCCTACAAGCCCTGGAGTTTTTTCTGCAGTTCTTCACTACCAGCCTGCTTGTGTGATGTTGATTTGGTTCTTACCACTTCCCATACAAAGGGCACGAATTCTGGAAATATCTCTCCTAAAAAAGTATCTTGTCCTATTCCAATGTTCTCCAGCTTATAAGATACTTCAGGGGTTCACTTTGCCAGAAATATTGCTTATTTCCTAGTAATTTTTATGGCTGGAGCAGATCTAGAGAGGGAGATCCTGAAATGGCTTGTTGCAGGTGGCCTTGGAGCGTTCCCAGGCAAACATCTCATTCTGGATGCACCGTCCTCTGGCTGCTTTCTCGTGGCTTGCAAGGCCAATGCCAGCATGTCTTCACAGCAGGGATGTGGTGACTCTTCAGGCTCTTGCTTCACTAGGATGCTCATCCTCCTTTTCTTCAGGTTTTCTAAACTTAGTGTTGGGTTTTTGTCCATGAAAAGACTTAGACCTGTAAAATAAACATGAATAACAAGGGGTAGTTCATGCAGTTGCTGCGAGTTTGTGGTTAGTTGTGGCATTTCAAAAGTGTGTGTGGAAACTCGCTTACTAGGCACTAACAAGTCCTGCTTGAGGCAGGAGCCATCCTTGAGCCTGCCGGTGGTGGTGGGGTTACTTGTTTCTCGAAATGCTGAGAAATACCTCTTTGTGAAGCAGCTTATCAAAACAGAGCACTAGCTCTGAGTTATCAAGCTGTTCACTCGTGCTCTTCTCGTCTCTCTACTGGCCTAAGCAAAGTTTATTCACTCCTTTCCCCAGTGTAACGTCTGCTGGCTGATCGATAGCAGCAGCTCTCTGTCCGTGTGGGGGCAGTGAAGCAAGGACTGAAGCAATCCCAGTGTAAAGTTCATGCTGTCAATTTGCATATGGATTCTGTAATGAATGGGATCACATGGGATAGTTAAAAACTGGGTGATTGCATCCAGCTCGGTGCCTTGGATCTGTGGCAGTGCTTTGCTTCCCCCCCTTCGGTGTAATGCCTCTTTCAGGTTGGTCTCATCCTTCTGTTCTATTGCTGTGATGATACAAGGATGCCTGGACAGGCTCACCGCATCTGTCAAAGGTAGGACACAAGAAGGGCTGTACCTGGCGATCAAATATAATCTGACCCTGTCTCTTTGCATCTGAGCCATGTTCTGGTCCCTGTTGGTCACAGCGGCAGTGGTGTGCAGCGCGTGTGTGTGGAGTTGCAGAGGTGAACCTGTCTGGTTACTGAGGGGATGTTACAAGACTTGGGCAAGTGGAAGAATAAGGTTTTCCAAGTGCTTTATTTATTCCACCAGCAAACACTTGGGTGCTTGGTAGCCTGATAGCAAGTTATACGGACTTGGTGTGTTATGAACATTGTGTGCGAGTTGTCCTTGTGTGCAAGTGGTCTTGGAGCTCCCAGGGCCACTCTTACTTGCAGCCTTTCCTTGGCTGCCCTGCTCAGTCGTGTCTCTGCGTTTCACAGTTACAGCTTCACAAAAGAACCTTCACTTTCCTTTTGGAAAGCATCCGTCCGATATATACAGAAATGTGTTGGGGCTGTTATCTTCTGTGTGCTGCTATGATTAGGAATGGTTGAGGACAGGCCCTTGGTTTGTGCAACAGGAGAAATTCAAAAGGTGTATTTGTGTTCTTCCCTGTAGCGGTCTGCTGTGAGCTACCCCTGCAGGCTCCTGCCCTGGGGACCTGCGTTCTCTGCTCACGCTTCAGCCTTATCCAGAGGCCAAACATGTTGCTGGAAGGATCAGAGGTGTCTGATAAATGAGGTGAGGAGTTACAAGTGACTGTGATGTTGAAGGGGGACACTGGAGAGCTGTGCCCTCTCCTGGCTCCTGCCATGAGCTTCCTCATTGGTGACGGCAAATCCCTCCTGATCCTAATATCTCTGGAGGTGCGTCTCTGTGTGTTCTCCCTTTCCTCACCATTCAGAGCGTATCACTGGTGTCCCTGTCTGCAGAATCACGGAGAGCTCCTGCTGCAGATGACGTCTCTATGTCTTCTATGGCTTTGTTTCTTGCTGGTAATCAGGTACACCATGAACTGGCTGAGGCAGAGAAGTGGCCTCTATAGTCATGGGAGTCTGAGACAATCCCAAGCCAGAGCTGCCCTGGCAAGAGCATGTATTTGGCCTGATCTGTGGCCCATCTTTTCCTTGGATGCAGGGAAGGAAGAAACCTAGCAGTTTATTTTATCCTGGCTCCTCATCTTCCTGCATTGCTTGATTTCACATGTGCCTATTGTGTCAAAGTGATGCTCGAACATTGGCCAAATGATGGGCCAGTGTCCAGGCTTGGGAAAGGCAGATGTGCGCTCATCCAGCTCATCCCATGTGGCTGGAAACACCCATCATGTGAAGGGGCCCAGGAGAGGCAGCCGATTGCAGGGTGGAGGGAGATGTTGCATTGTAAAACTGATGTCCCCATAACGAGCTTGTGACCCCTGATCAGCATTGGTGTAATTAAAAGCAGAGTGGGAGTGCATTTGCTGAAAGACTTGAGCTTCAGTAATGCAGAAGTCTTAACTGTGCTATTTTCTAGCTTTTAAAAAACTGCCTTTATCATCTTTAGCATCCTTACTATTGTTTTTAAGGTGACATACCCAACATTCAGCACTGTGCGTCCTTGAAATGGCTTGTTGTGCCTGAGAGTGAAATGCTGCTTTGAGACCCGGGCTGGAGGTGTTTTCTGTGTTTACCAGCTTGATTGACTGCGTTCTGGCTGGAAGAATGAGGATTTAATGCCGCGGGAAGGAAAGTTGGGTGATGTTATGAGGAGTTTCCTAACACATCTGACACTAACGTAAACATCTTGCAAGAGAAGTGGAAGAGGGTGGCTTCTTGGAGACACTTCAGCTGGACTGAATAAAGGGTGAGAGGTGTCTATCAGGAAATGTTATTGTACTGAATTAGGCTAAACTGACAGACAGGTCTTTTCCATCTTAAACTGAAGCGTGCCCTGGAAATGATGCTTATGAAATGATCCTGCATGGGCAGTTTGAGATGTCGGAGTTCAGAAGCTGGCAGGCACCGGACCAAACCATCATCTGCAGAGCAGCAATAATAACTAAACATTTAACTTTGGGCAGAGTTGCAGAAACTACTTTGTTTTGTATTGCATAAACCAAGAAACGCTCCTGGGGAAGCTGCTGCCACACGGCAGGGAAGGGAACCCGGCTGTCCTGAAGATGGCAGTGATGCTCTTCTCAATCGAGCCACATTTACTGGCTGAGCGCCACTGTTCTTTGAGCCGACTGTCCCACCCACAAACTCTCCCTTCTATCAATTACTGCAATATTACTTTTCCCTTCAAAGACTCGGTGATCCATTGCTCTCTTTATTTCTCCCCTCATTTCGACACATTAACACAACTTGCTTCGTGCTCTGGCCTTGCAAATGAGGAACAATTGATACTCCGGTGTAATTGCGTTTACAAGAGGGAGCTCGTTTACAAAACGAACAGCCCCAGACTTCCAAGTTGTGCCTCTGCTCATCTGCGGGTCTCTAAAGAATCCTGAAATATGCTGTTAATCAAAAGCTAATTAAACATTTTAATTAGTTTTTACCAGGTGGGGTTGGTAAATGAAGGTGCTGTCTAGGTCTGCGCGGCACAGGAAGCTCTTGCTCAGGTAAAGCAGAGCAGTAGGATTTCAATCAGTCACTTTGAAGGACCTTCAGCCTCAAGGCACCATCATCTTCCGCATGTCCCCCTTCACCTCAAGCAGAGACAACTGTCTCTCACCAGCGAGGCTTTGGGATGATGCTGTTTGCAGGGGCAGCAGCGGCTGCTTTCATCCAGCCCAGTGGCTGCTTAGAGCTCAGCAAACTCACGGCCCCTTCCCACGCTTTGGACTCACATGTACTCTTCGTGTCTGAGCGCTGGCCTCTGCAGCCCCAAGCAGGTCCCTGGTGCAGAGATGGCTCATCTGAGACTTGGGTCTGGAAACCCTTAACAGACAGATCTGAGGAGAGAACCAAGCCCAGCCCATCTGCCTGGGGATAGATTGCTTCTGGAGTCTGGGGGAGCTGGACATCAGACTATGGGAAATTTCTGCGCTCTTAACCTAGATGAGCATTTACAGCTATTGCTATGAAGAGTGCTCTGTGCGTCTGTGTGTGTATCTTTTTAATAGCCTACTGCATCACTACTGTAAATGCTATAATTTTACAATAAAACCTTTGTTGCAGGTAAGGGAGGAGCTGATATTGTGCACTGCAGTGATTTCTTCAGTCTGCTGCATCTCCACCCCCGTCCCCGCCTCAGCTGGGACTTTGGCTGCATTCTTTCCCAAATCTTTTGCTTTCCTTTTGTTTTATTCCTTTATTTTTAATAATGTCAATAACAACAGACGCAGTTTGAGACTCCATCCAATGCAGAGACATTTCTGGGGTCCGATTAGCCCAAGGCTAGGGAATATCCCACACTCGATTTCCCTTGTAAAGGAACAGTTTGGCTCCCTGGGTCCTTGCTGCATTTTCGGGTCTGAGCAAGCGGCCAAGGCTGCTCGAGCCACCCGGGGAGCGGCTCCGAGGGGCTGTGTAAGGGGATCGGAATTTGGTCAGTCTGAGCCGCTTCCTCTGCAGAAAGGCATTGGAGATGGAGGAGGGCTGCCCGGAGTCGGGGGCTGGGGATGTGCTGGAGGAGTGGCAGTGGGTAGCGGAGCACTGCTTGGGGTGCAGCCTGGTGCTTTGATACAGCAAGCAACGCGTGAGCATCAAGGAGCTGGGTTCTGGAGCCCAAACAATGTCTGCGTGACAGAGTCACTGGTGAGACTTGTGACACCCTTTTTAAGGTGATTTTTGTGTGAGGATAATGTATATGCTGACAAGCACAGGGTGGGCTGTAAATGGGGAAAGCAGACAAACTTGTACTGCAGAAGTTTCTGGGGATGCAAAGCAAATTGCATCTGGAGGCAGAATCTTCCTTTTCCTCTTCAGGAGTGATTCAGCCTCTCAGCAGTCCTATCATCTCTTCTAACCAGCAGCCTGTTGCCATAAATGCCCATTCCTCAGTAGGCAAACAACATCAGTGCTCGCTGAACATGGTTTCAAACATGGGCTTTGGATTCAGGCCAAGAGAAAGGGCTGGTAACTCTTTAGCAGCATCATTAGAAGATTATCATGTATCAAAACTCAGAGCAAATGTTGCCTCCCATCCCATTGGTGACTGTTAGCACTGCTGACCATGAGGTGCCGTCTCACTGAGGAGAAGTGTTCCAGGAATATGTGTGGAAAGGAAATCATTGGAATATTCATGGAGGGGTTTGCACCGTGAGCAGCAGTGCCAAACAGAGTGCCCAGCATCGGTGTTACCGAACTTGCCAAGTCCCACAGGCACTGCAGTAAGTGCAAGTTGTGTTGCATGGTCTGTACTAAAGACAGACCATTGCTCCCAGTGCCAGCTCATGAGTAGATGTGCACAGCCCCAGGAAGGCTGTCACCCCTGGTTTGGAGGTAGTGGCACTTCACGGTGGCATCATCGATGTTTGATGGTGCTGCCATTGCATCCCCTCATCTGTTGGTCATGGCACTGACTGGTCTGGCTTGAAGGGTTTGTGTTTCCATGCTTTGATTGACTCCATGGGCTTGGCAGATCCCAGAGGAACCCATCTGCTCCTGTTCTCCTCCAGTGCAGCTGTGGCTTGGCAGGACCTCAAAAGGAGCCCAAAGAGGTGCACTGAGTGAGCAGCTCTGCTGAGCCTCCCCTGCTCCCTGTATCAGTGCCGGTTGACCTAGGTGGTTGGGGTATTTATGTATCTCCTCCCAGCAGCAAGAACAGACTCACCCTTGGTGATACTATGGCTATAGGGTAAATCTGGCCCAGCCTGTAAGTGGCTCTCACTAGTCCAAGACGCTGCCATGTGTCACTGGCGTGGTGCTGGCTGCCCCAGCACATCTATTCTGGCTCCTGCCCTGTGCAATGCTTCCCAGCAGCATTCCTCAACTTACACCTTCTCCAGGGCATTTGTGGGCCTGAACACATGACATCCAAAAAATCAGTATGTGCGGGGAATAGAGGTTTGGGGTTGATCATTAAATTAATTTGGTGACCTGCTACAGCAAAAGAAAACACATTTGGGCAGGAGTTGAAATGTTCTTGTGAACCTGAGGACCACCATCAACCTTCCCGGCTGTAAGAAGCATCTCTTGGCCCTCCTTTGTGTAAACCTAGTTGCTTCGACAACAAACCACTGCACACGTTTCTGCCTCAGCTGACTGAAAGCAGAAGGGAGGGTACACATAGCTGTGTGTGTCATGAGAGATGTTTGTATTAAAGGACCCAGTGAAGGCTGCAGAGCTATTGCTTTGGCCATTACAAAATAGCTGGTGAAAATAAATTTCCCAAAGAAAGTAGCAATGAATGGACCCAACAGTATGTGGAGGAAAGAGATGTCAAGCAGGCTGCACATAATAATTGGAGTTTCAGTGAACTGAATAAATCATATTGTGTAACAGTAAGTGCTAAGGTCTTTACTTGTTTTCTTTATACAGTTTATCTGTAGAAGTGTTTGAGCTTGGGTCTCCTGTGGTGAGAAGCTGGTTTCTCATTCTGGCTTTCTCATACACTAGAAAAGCACTTTAGCAAATAGTTTGCAATATCTAATTTATGTGCATCTATACATACATATAATGTATATATTATATAAATAAAAGCCAGATGTTTGTAATGGACAAACTAATAATTGCAGCTCCTGGGGATAACCAAGAAGGTAGCTATGGTAATGTTTTGCCTGTAACAAAACATCTGATTTTATATAATAATATGTTTCCATAATTTGTGTAGAAAATCAAACGTTTGTAGCGAGCAAAGTATAAGTTACAATTGCTTTTCTAGGAATCTAGGGGCTGCTAAGCTCGCTCAGACCTACAAACCTTCTAGCCCAGGATTTTGACAATGACCAGAACGGGGCAGACCGAGGGTGTTCCAAGAAACCCTGCGACAAGCAGTTAGGTTATCCCTTATCTCAGAAAAGTTTCCATTCCTCCCCTTCCCTTTGTAATTATTGGTTAGCCAATGCCTCGGATCAGGAGAGTTTACATCTTTCCTGAGACTTAGTTTCAAAAATAACTTTAAATATTTACTCCTGTACCTCTGGTCATGCTCGTTACTCATTGAAATGTCTAATCATGGTTGGAGTCTCGCCAGGGTTTTGTTATCTTTCAGCTTCATCCAGTTTTCCTGCTGCATGGTGAGAGCAGTGATCTGAGAATGACCAAATAAAGAATGGTGAGAGTTTGGGGAAATTGTTGGAAAACAACAAAGTTTTCCTATATATAGGTTTTCTGTTTCATGTAACTTATTGCAGCAGCAGCAAAAAAGCATGACCACAGGCGTTGACACTGCAATTGGGAATCATTTTCCACCCTGATAACTCTATGTTGATGGCAACCCCCGAAGCATGCTGCACAGACCTGTCCATTCCTGATGGAGCTGCGATGTGCTGGTGCCTTAGAGCCACCTCAGATGCTGGGTCTGAGTCCTCGGCATCCTTTTTATGCACTAAAGGCAGGTCTCGAGGGCAGAGCTGCAAGTATTGCCCCATAGGGAGCAGACAAGAGGACCACGAATGACCCAGGCATTGGGATATCTGGGGGCATGGGATTTTGGAGAGCCTGGGCACACCATGCTGGGGAACTTGTGTCATCTGAGGTGGGTAAGTCATGCCAACATGGAGGCATACATGGCCCCGGAGGGTGGCTTAGTGATGTTTAGTGTAGAGGTGAAGCAGTGAGATGCGGAGGTCAGCTTTGTGGAGATGCACAGTGGGCAGGACACGTCCAGTGTGCCTGGGGAAGTGAGATTTATCTGCATGCATGCATCCAGGAACTGCTTTTCTGCTAATACATAGCCAAACATCATGTTTGTGCTGATACATGGTCCCCAAAATGTCCATGGCCATGTCTGTTTTTCCTGTGAGCCACAGGCTGTGGCGCTACATAACAAATGCCTGAGAGCAGCCTCATTACAGCATCAAGGTACGAAGTGATGGTGGTTCATGTGCAAGAAAAACTGTAGCCGGCAACTCCTTACACTCTAGGGCACCTCTGGGATTAGCCTCGTGGGGTCCAGTCTGGTCTCTGCCAAGCATGCTGTTACTAGGATGAAAGCAAGGCACTTGGGAAATGAAAGAGGGTTCTGGTGGGATGATAACCTCATCACAGACTCCCTGTTTGGAGTTTGTGATGGATGAGATCCTGCTGATAAACTGTCTGCAGTGATATTATCAGGATGGATCTCAGTGTTAAAAGCTGGTTTGATGTAGTGGAGTTTGGTTTCCTTCTCTCTCCTATCGCAGTAATAAGACAGTGATGTTAAGCTGGGATAAATACTCTGCTGTATTCACAGCCTTGTTGTTCTTTTTTCCCCCTTATTTGTATGAATAGCAGGCCTTATTATAAATGTATTATTGTGTTCAGGAGGGAATTGTGAAATTGGCAGTTGAGGAGCTCTCTTGCAAGAGGGAGACAGCTTCCTCTTAGTCTGAGTGAATATTTAGTCTTGGATCCATCCTTTCCCATATCCCTCTCCATGGTCAAAGCTATTGAATAGAAGGGAAAACAAATTTAATTTGACTTTGAAAGTTCAGTGAGTATTCAGTAAATATCTATTCACTATGGGAGAGGGCTTGCATTTGCTAGGAAAATTCAAAGGTCTTTTCCGATATCGGTAGTTCAGAAAGCAAAACACCTTTCTCAGCATCTACTAACAATATTGATGTGTTTATTTGTATTTAAGTACAAATCAAGGAACCTCAGGATCTTTGATTTAAAAATTGTGCCCTTAGTGCTAGGAGCTGTATAAAGAAATAAGAAACAGGAGACTTGCTGCTCTGGTCAGATTAACACGATTAGTGGTTACACACTGAGGCGCAACATGGAATGGCAGAGACGAACTGGAAGAACTGAGTACTGATAAATGAAGTCTTTCAGAAAAGACAATATCCTAATTCACCAACCTGTTGTCTTCTGGACCTGACTTAGTGGTGCCTGAGTGTAATAGGCATTGTGGCATGATTTAAAGTAGGGCAATGTGGCCATGTAGCAAATTTTGACGGAGATTTTGCCAAGAAGTGGGAAAAACTCACCAGAACAGTCAAGTCTCACAGCTCCCAGAGGTAAGGAATGATTTCCCAGATGCCTTGTGACCTCCTGGGCTGCCTCCTCAAATACCTTGAAGGTAAAGGTACCTCAGGTCACTGCTGGAGGGGATGCTCGAGATTGAGGCTGAGGCTGCTCTGAATGTTGTTTTTATCCCATCTTAACCATTGCTGAAGTTCACACTTGTTCTTCAGGCTTCAGTTACTGCTCTAGCAGGCAATTTGTCTGAATGAGCAAATAGCACCACGCTCTTTTCCTTCAGCTACAGCTGATTCAGATCCTATTAGTGTCTCCAACTACTTCAAATTGCTCTTGTCGGATTCATTGCCTGGTGCTTTCCTGCATGCAAGCGCAGGGGCTGATGCAGCTGAAGCAGGAGACTTTGGCCTCCATCCCCAGCATTCCTGACAGAGAGGCTGAGGTAGCACATAAACCCATCCTCATGCATTTAGATGTCTTCATCAGCAGAGAGCACCGTTTGGGAAAGACACATTTAAAAATCTCTTTGTTGGGTTTATAGGTTCTTTAAAGCCACTTAGTCATTTGATAGCAGGTTAAAATTAGTCCATACAAGATGAGGCATCATCACAGCCTTTTCCCAAAGCTCCTTATTAGCATTGATTTTTCAGTCAGGAGAAGAGTCGAGTAGTAGAAGATTAAATTAATGATCCTGCAGTCTCTATGGCTTGCCTGGAAATGCCTGGTACCTTGTGCAGGGACCTTGCCACGTGGTTTTCAATTATACAAGACCTGAACGTTCAGCAACAAGAACTCAAAAAGGTTGTTCCTGTTTTTAGGGTGTTATTTTGACTGGGATGAAAACCATTTCCCCCCTGTCTGTTGTTTCACTGATAGTTGACACGACCTTCATTTTTCAGAACTTCATTTAGATATTTCCTGGTGACTGGGGCCTTTGAATTCATGTGTGTGCTTAGAAATGGTACATTGATTCTTATAGAAAAATCCACTAATAATAATAATTTGGGGGTGGATTGGTTTTTTTTTAAAGCCATGTGTGAGGGAATGCTCTGCAAAATGGTATGCTGGAAGGATGGGATGCATTCCTAGTCCTTGTGTCTCGTTGCTTGGCTGTTGCAGGCAAAAGAGCTGATGTAGTATCTGTTGAAATTAATGGGTCTCTCCCCTGGGGTTGGTGGGCAGCAGAGAGGTTTGATGGGAGGAGGCAGCCTGGCTGAGGCAGGAGCACACCCTGTGCTCATGCCATAAGTATCCTGTCATTACAGGTGAGGATCCGTGTGTTGGCACCCCGCAGTATATGCTGGAAGGAATTAATTGTTAAGGAGATGCTGTGAGGGAGGTGAGGCACTGGAACCGGTTGTCCGAAGAAGTGGTAAATGTTCCATCCCTGGCAATGTTCAAGGCCAGGTTGGACAGAGCCTTGGGTGACATGTCCAGCTTGATTGATCCTGTCCTAACATCGTTAGATAGACAAGATAAACATCCTCCTGCAGGTATCTCTCTCTCTCTGTGACTATAGGGAGAACCTAAGTGGGCATGTTTATTTCTGAGATAAGTCAAGTTGTGTCAGATCAATCCTGGTTTTATTGCTGCCTTTTTCTGAAGGACCACACTTGAACCAGCACAGGTATATAGTATTTACTCATGGCACTGACACTTGTGTTGTCAGGTATCAGCAAGACCAAGGAGGTCACAAAACTGGTGCAAATACATCTTGGCATTTACCATTTTCTTTCTTTTCTTCTTTGGAAGCAGCAGGCACTGATAGCCTGAAGTCTGTGTGATGTCAGGTGATTGGAACATAGAGCTTTTTGGGGAAAAATCTGTAGACAGGCTTGTTTTGCACCAGTGAACTCACCAGAACTGTGCTCTAGTGCAAAGCTGGAACAACCACTTTCTTACATGAAGAACAATGATGACAAAAAATGAATCATGAGCTTTTTCTGACAATTGACCAGTCACCAGTGTTCTCCATAAACACTGTCAAATCATAGAATGGTTTGGGTTGGAAAGGACCTTAAGATCATCTAGTTCCAACCCCTTGCCATGGGCAGAGTCGCCTCACACTAGACCATATCGCCCAAGGCTCTGTCCAACCTGGCCTTGATAAGTGAAAAGTTCTTTTTTGGTTTGTTTTTCCTTGAAGCATTTCACTCTGTTTCTTACCTGTTAGTGGGGTGATGGTGTGCTGAGCCCAAAGTGGTGGTGGCCGCTCTGGAGAAAGGGGACAGTAACTGAGGAGAATTAAAAGGAAGAAGGGACTGGAAATAATGACTGCATCTCTGGTTTTACTCATTAGTTTTGCCTCCAGGTTCTTCCTTAGAGGGGTGGCAAGTTTCCAAGACCAAATTTTGCCCTGTGGGAAAAAACATGTTCCGAGTGTTGTTTCTTGGGATGCAGGCAGGAGTACTTGAGGAAGATGTGGCTCCCTGTCTCTGCAGCTTCATTAGCTCTCTTTCTGTGTCTCCCCAAAACCATGTGTTTGAGTGCTGCAGGAACATCATGTCATTAACGAGGTAGCAGCCAGTTACTTTACCCTATTTGAGAGGATAGGATTCATAAATCAGATCAGAAGACGACACTGGGTCATTCTGTCCTGACTGAAATGATTAAGCAGATCTGTGCTATTAACTGCAGTTGTCTCCTGAAAATGTCAGACTGCCTGCCAAGATCTTGCCATGAGTTAAATAAGCAACTGCTGGTTGAGGATTCAGACACTGGAGTAGAGGAACTGCAAAACGAAAACCCGTCTTGCTGCCCCTTGGTGTTGCGGCTCTGCACAGAAAACCCACATGCCCAGCAGTTTTGTCCAAGCTTTATGGGTTTTGCCTAGCTGAGCTATCGCATAGCTGACAGTTGTGTCTTAGGAGAAAGAAGTTCTGAGGAAATTAAGTATCATTTTAAAAAGACAGGACTTCTTCTGTGTATTCACTGTATTAACTCAGTGGCTTCCCCGGATATCTGGCAAGTATTGTGGCTGCATCTGAGAGATTTTGGAGAAGGAGCCTTGGCACTGACATTAAATGCAGTACAAGAAAGCCAAGAGGACAAGAAATTGCTGCTCTGAGGAGGGACAATGTTTGCAGCACTGCAGAATAGCACAGGGAGCTTTTACTGAAGGCTGAGATGGGATTAGCATCCCTGCAGCAGCGTTTTGAACTACCTCCTGGCTGTCTGGAGGTCGTTCAGGACCCGCTGCCCCCCCGCCGTGGCAGTGCCGGCCGTTAGCATTCTTCATCCACAAATGGATGCTGGCTCACACGTCGGCTCTTTAATAGTTCCCTTTAGCATCCAAGGACATAAAGCATTAGGAAACTTGCAGTGGTGTAATAACAGGCACTGGGGATGTTTGGTAAGACAAAGTATTAGAGATTTCCTTCTGCATAAGTAGTCAGTGTACATATATATCTATATATACATAAACACAGACACACACATTTTCTTTAGGTTAAGCCCCTAGACAGAAAGTCAGGGCTTACCACCCTTTCCTAGGTTAAAGATCACTGATGTTCCTAACACATGAAAACATGGTTGATGATGAATTTTGTGTATTGTTTTTTATTGTTTTCCTAGGATTGCTTTACAGCCATATGAGGATGCTGCAGAAGTACAAAGGAAGAGTCCTTACAACAGAAATGCCTTTTACATTGACAATGGGAAGGCAGGACTCCCAGGTTTTATTTCTCTTGGCCTTTTATCTTGCATGTTGCACTCATGGACCTCCAGTTAACTGTGTTGTTACAATGGGCATTTCTCTGGTGCTGTGAGGATGCAGGATGCAGACCAGACTCGTGAGACAGTAGGAGAAGGACCATTTGTGTTGTTTGGCTGGTGCCAGTGTCCTAGCCTGTCACTGTCCCAGAATGTTTGCTATCTTTACTCTCAGCTTTGCTTCCAGTGGAAGGATTCAAAACTGCAGGTATTTGGCAGAGTTTGTTCACTTGCAGGCAGTTAAAAAAATGGCATTAGGTCACTGCCTCCCAGTTCCTAAACGTGATTCAATGGCAAGGTTCAGCTAGGTTTGCTGGGTTCAACTTCTTGTTTATAAAGGTGACTGCCTCAGTGACAGAAGAGCATCTCCAGGAGCATCACAGCAAGAGCTTTGGAAGAACAATTGTTCACGGGACCTGGGATGAACAGGGACAGTGGCTCCTCTATCCTATGTTGTCCTGAGGTATTTCCCACACGATTCCTACAGCATTAACCTGTCTCCCCAGGGGAGAATTTTCCATCTGTGAAGGTAACAGTACTGAGCTGTGCAGGACACATTTCTTTCCTGCTAGTTCAGCGCTGTGCTGGGAGAATTGGCCCCTTGTGGGCTGCTGTCAGTGGCTACAGGCATTTCCCCTCTCGGCATGCTGCAGCCATATGGACACAAGGACACACGCCGCGTTCACAGCAGTGGTTCTGCTGCAGCTGACTTTGTTCCCTTTAAAGTTCTGATGGCCTGTGATAATACTCAGGCTCAGAAGCAGTGTATCAGTGACGATCCCTGCTTGTTGGCCATAAGAATTTATTTGCTTGTTTATCACCCACCCTTGCAATACCTTAAGCACAAGGTCAGGACAAGAAAAGATTAAAAAGCCTGTTTTATGGGGTCATGTAAATACCAGAGCTATCAACGGCATTATCCCAGAAGGATGTTAGATTCTTTATATATAGTTTTGAAATAAATTCCCAAAATAGGCATATAGTTCAAAATCAGTTGATTTTCTAATTCGTTTTATTGAATTTTTGCATAACTTTTTGTTGACATTCACAAGGAGTTAAAACTGTTGTGTCACATCCTCAGCTGCTGCAAACTGGCACCATGCCACTGAAGTCAAAGGGGCAACAATGATTTACATCAACCAAGGTTTTTGGCACTGTGAAGAGGTGAGGAAGGGACCCAAATGGTTTCCCCACACCAGGTCCTGTAGAGAGGGACCTGCTGTGTCCAACTGCATGGCAGGTTTAGCATTTTCTTTTGCTGCTTGGCACTTTCAGTGTAACCCCTTTTCCCCACTCGTCCCTGCCAAAAGCGAAACACAAGAGGTGAGTCAGGTCTCCCTCGCTCTGGATGCATCTCAAAATCCCTTGGAAATAATGTTACTGCATTCTAGCAATAGTTGGCATGGATTTTTTCCATCCACGGCAAATGGCTACTAATTATGGTCCTCCTTCTCAGGCAGTTGCAGTCGGTGATGGTCAAGGGTACTGAACATCTTAAAGAACGTAATTCATCTTCATCACAATTTGGGGCGACAGATGTTGTTTTGTGAAATATTACAAAGAACCCCCAAAGTTCACTGGGACACAGGGGGAAATCTTCTTGTATTATGAGTTTTAACAAAGAAGTGCATATATATGCATGGATTTCATTTTTTATGTTTTTTCCTCTTTCTCTGGTTTATCGCGTACATGGTCTCCCCTAAAGTTCCTGGAAAAGACTTATTTCTTGTCCATGGAATTACTTTTAACCATGTATTTATTTCCTGACAGACATCCACCTACCAATTATTTTTTGCTGCTTCCTCCCCTCAATTTCTTTGCTTGCCACAAACAGACTCATTCCCAACCTCTAATGTCAGCGATAGCCAAAAGTAAGTCTGAAGTTAGTGCAAATTTGCCAGATTAGTGCAAATTTGCCAGATTTTCACTGATTTCTCTGGGGAGAAGGAATGAAGAACATTATGCATGAGCTGTGGGTGTCCTTTAGCCTCTTGTATGAGTAAAAGTGCTTTATGTGGGCCCAGGCACCACAGTGATGGACACGTAAGTATGGAGCAGGGAGCAATAGGTGCTCAGATACCACGACCCTGCACTTTACCTACAAGGCTGTGTTGCACCTCACCTCAGTGACAAGTTCTTACCTCTTTCGTAGAAAAATGTGTCCTGTTAAAGGGAAGAGCAAAGCATCTTCATTTGCTTCTCACAGCTGCCACTGTCCCTCATACAGAACCACCTGAGGTTGGGCAGATGACAGGAGAGAAGATGGCCTCAGATGAGGTCAGGTAACGTGTGAAGCCAAGGGAAATCTGTTTTACATCAGCATCTCTCACCTGGCTGATCTGAGCCACCTCTATTCGACTGTTTGAGGGTTTGTTGTGTGAGAGCTGGAAGCCCTCCAGGTGTTTTTGGTAAGGAAAAGCTGCACTTTACACCTTTTACAAAGTTACATCTCCAAGCTCAGGTTGACCTGAGGACCCACCAGAGTTACAGACATGTTCAGCTTGGTTTGCATGAAGAAATGAACCATTTTGCTGCATTCAAATCATGTGTATACCATATGCTGTGGGTGAAGAGAAGGCAAGTCATACTGGGTTGAAGTATAGCCTTTTCACGTGCTTTCTTCCCTCCTCCTGTCCCTCCCCCAAACCAGGAGTCTTTTTCACTCTCCTGCCCTTAACCTGAGCTCTGTTGGACACCAACTAAGGGAACATTCTCGCTTTGTATGGTGAATTAATGAGTTCAAATGGTCACCTTACATAGCAGAGATGTGTGGGAAAGAAAACCTGTGTCAATGTGAAACATGTGTGCGCCTATCCCAAGAATGAGGCATCTCATTCATAAATCAGTGGCAGGGAGGTAAGGAGAGATGTGTGGGTTTGTTAACAACTGTTGGACTTAAATGGTGCATTTTACTCTTTTTCATCTTAGGTCTCCCAAGAAGATCATATTTTTGACTTATATGTTTTCTCTCTGGTGCTGACCAGATTTTAAAGCATCCAGAAGGTCAGTGTGTTCCCATTTAGTGTCGCCTTGTGATTACCAGTGATGCTCTGTGCACGCAAGCACTGCCAGGATCTGTAAGGTATGTGTTTGGGGGAACAAAGGAAGGCTGGAAAAGCTGTCTGAGCTGTGTCTTGCCTGCGTCTCTGGGCTGCTCAGTTACCTGGAATGTGTTAATGCTGCAGCGAGTAGGACATGAGGAAATTCAAAAACTGCTTATCTATGCTGGAAGCAAAGACACGTGAATGTGTCTTAGGAGAGGACACAGAGACTATATTGTCCTACTTATATCAATTGCCCATTTAAGAAGGACTCCGGCTGAACTTGCAGCAGCTCTTGACATCAGGCAGGGAGTTGTTCCATTGTAGTGAAATCTGCTGCCCAACAAGAAACTGCCTGTGTACCTAGGTGCAGGCAACCCTTGAGGATCTGATTAACGTGAGTCTGAGATCCAAAAATAGCTTTGGGACTGAGCCTGTAGTTCACAGGATCTCTTCTTCCCTAGTGGTTTCACGTTAGTTATCACAGCTGTAGTGAATGTGGAGGCTGAGGAGAGCCTCAAACCTGGGATCTCAGCTCCTCCTGGGTTGAGGAGAGCACCAGCCTGGAGCTCCATGGGCTAGCCTTGCCTATGGAACCAGACTAAGGCAGGAATAGCTGGTCCAGAGAGCTGGACCAGAGAGGTCAGAGAGAAAACAGGTGTAAAGAAACCTGCCTGTTTTGCCAGAAGATGTCGATTCCACCCAATCTTTTAGAAACGCCTCCCCTTTCCTCCTTGCACTGTCTGCAATAGCAATCTCTGAGCGTTGCTTTCTGGGCTGAAGGAGAGGAAGACTCTGCTAAAGAAAACTGCACCGTGTCTTCTCCCACGCTGCAAAGATCAAGCAGGTCCTTCCGAGAATCCGCAGTTCCTGTTTACGCCATACATGACATTCCCAATCCCTTCACCACTCATGGTTGCTGCTGTGGCTCTTCCTTCATAACTAACTCCAACTGGCACAGCAGAGACTTCAGCACGACAAATCCTTGGAGCACAGCCAGCTCTTGCTTTTATTTTGCACTTGTGTTGCTGATGTCAAGCCTTTGAACGAGGCCCCAGTTGGAGCATGGGGCAGATGAATACAAGGAGGGGGGTTCTTGTCTTGTGGGGTCGACAAGAGTCACAAGCTCTCCAACAGGATGCCAGACTGTGAGCGTTTGTTGTGGTCCAAGCCACTGCTTATTTCCTCTGGTGACGCAAACTCATGTCAGTCCTTTCTGGTGGTCGAGCGTGTACGAAGGGAGATGCAAACCTCCCGGCATCTCTCTGCTCATACATGCGCACGTGTTTGCACAAACCCAGAATCGACAGGCTTGAATCAAAGACAACTCGGTGCTGTGGTTTGGTCTGTGGGCTGCCAGAGCTCTACACTAGAAGCTGTTGGGCTGGAAATCTCTGGATGAAGATCTGGAAGGAGTGTGGGATGTGTAGCACTTCATGCTGCTGAGACCAGCAGAGGCTGGATCGTGAGGTTCTCAAGATGCAAGCAAGCGCTTCCCAGCTAGAGCTAAACATTTGATTTGCCATAGACATGTGGGACAGAAATACGATATTCTTAACCAGCCAGTGATAATAATCATAACCTTGGAGATAAATACCCTCCTGCCAGTGGTTTCCAATGCAATAGTTTACAATCTGGTCAAAGCAGAGAATAGATTTCCTGATTGCATGGCATTGAATTTGCCTCCTGCTCTGCAAGAAGAAAGGAAAACTCTTCATACTGAATGGTGCCTACAGCTTTAGGACCTATAAGCTATCTGGTTGTTTGTTAAGAACAGTTGTTTAGTCCTCAATACCTCAGCAGGCTCTTTCCAGTTTAATAACAATATTTCTCCTCTCTGATGTTGCTGTAGCTGTATGGTTTTTAAGGCTGCATCCAGGGCAGGGCTATATGAGAGCAGCAACAAAATGGTCATTGCTGTTGACTTGCATTGCCTTACTGAATGTTGGTAGTTGAAAATGCACCTGCATTGCACATGCAACAGAATATTCTGTAGAACTCACTGTTTTCCAGGTGACGCTGATTGGTCTTTTCTTTTTGCTTACATTGTATGGCTCCTTGAAAGCATCACTCTGTTCCTTTAAATAAAAGCAGTTCTCACTGTGCAGGAATAAAAACTTGTACAGAAAACCTTTCTGGTTTGGAATGAAAAAGTCCTTTCTCTCTATGGAAATTGAAAATTTCGTACATGTATGTTCTTCCAAAGGAGATTGATTTATTTTGTAATTTTTTGCTGGTTTTCCATGTAATGGAAACTTGCCCAATGCTCTTCTGGTTTATGATGAAGATTTCTAGATGCTGCAGCAGTAATGAGATTTCCTTGGACCAGTACACACAAACTGAAGTTCTGACTTGACGTCCTCATGCAGACACAGGACAACCTGAAAAGCCTGTACCTAAGCTAAGCTGTTTGTCTGTGGGGCTCCTGCACAGAAGGACTCCATCATGCTGAAGTGCATATGACTATGTCTCAAATAGCTTTTCCAGTAGGAACCTTTGCTTTTATATTTGGGAGTGAATGTTTCTACAAAGCCAAAGCACCAAGTGCCTTGATTTGCCCTGATGTGAGTTGGAAAATATAAGTAGAATTAGTATAAATATTTGTCTTGCCTGGCTGACTGATTTCCCCCCCCACACACTTTAAATATTGGGGGTTTTATTTCTTTAAGTCTCAGCTCTGATGCTTGAAATACTTTTTTTTTGTCTGATTCCCAAAGGATATAAAAAATAGATTCTCTGCTATTACAAATTAATTAAACTACAGATTAGATTGGAGTGTTACTACAGGTGCAAAAAGCTTTTCTTTGCCTTCCAAACTTCTCCCATCTGATTATCTGGCATGACAGATTTCCTACAATTGACCTACTAGCATTCCAACAGCTGAGTATATGGCCAGTTATTCTTCTTAGAGAAAATCAGCCAATCCTTTTTTAACATGGAATTAATGAAGTGATGAAAATTTACATCAGCAAAGGATTTATCACAGTATTTTACACACAGCCGTACTACTGAATCAAAGACATTGAATGTTTCCATAAATAACGAGCGTTCTTGATAATCCAAGACTTGACGTCCTAATTCTGCCACTTTGCAGTTAAGCTGGTAGAGAATAAGCATGAGAGAAAAGGAGGGCTTTTTAGTTCAAAATATGCTTATTTTATTGCTCCAGTAAAGAAAAATGATTACTTGAGCAAAAATTATGATCTGATCTAAGAAATCTATGATTTTTAGGCAGAGGTTTTCATTGTATGCTACAAAAAGTTATTCTGGTATCTCTAAAGCTTTCCTCTTTTGTCTTTGCAGCATAGTCAAGTGTCAAATGTCAATAGGGCCAAAGAGGCCAATGAATCCTCCCCTGTTCTTCACTGACCCTGAAGTCTTTATTTCACTTTAATGAGAGGAAGGCAGAGGTAATTCGTATGGCCTGACACCTGGCTGATCATCTATAGCTTAAATGAGGCTTGGAAGAACATGAGTATCCAGAAGGAAAGAACCTGTGTGGTCATTGTGAACCTTCTCAGGAAAAGCTGACAGTCCCAGAAATAGCATTTATAAATATATACTCAGCAATTATTCATTTTCCAATGGGATGGGTGAGTGCTGTGTTCTGTTGCACACAATTCCCAGTTCTTTCCTAGAGTGTTTTAAAAAAACCTACCTGGGTTTGTGCTCTCACCATTGGATGTAGGCAGTGTCTGTGTAAAGTAGTCATTGGAACAGAGTAAGAGCACACAGTTAGGCAGTGAGAAAAAGACCGGGCACTACCTGGGCTCCTTAAGCCAGATCAGGAGACAGTGGGTGCTTCCGCACTAATAAGCAAAGCCAAGTCTCAAATGTTATGACTAAACTCTTTCTTCTTGTCTTCTGCCAAGCAGGAAAGGCATATGGAAATGGTACTGAGAAAATGCTGTTCTCTGAACCATGCCCAAATGTCACCTGGGAGGAAGATTGCTGGCACAGGTCAAAACATGTCAGGGAGCCCACCAGCACTCCTGATGGGTGTAAGGTTGCTAACTATGAATGCTGATTTTGGACAGAAGGCAGGACTGTCGGGCATTGCAGTCATTCAGAATCAGTGCATACGTTCAAGGGTTTGCGTAGGAATATACTTAGATTTTATGACATGCATTTCTGTGTCCCTGGCAAGTCCTAATTCAAGATCCAGATATGGACTTTCTTGGTTCCAGGATGATGCTGATATGATGCCCAAACATGCTTTACCAAAAAAGACCAAGTCTTTAATATTCAGGACAACTGACCGATTTGAGCTTTTTCTTCTTGTTTTGGGTTAGAGGTTGAAAAGACAAAGGGACTGAGAATTGATGGCCTCTGTCTTGGTGTAAAACCTCTGCAGCAGACTCTTTATCTCTGAAACAGACACGAAAGCTGCCTCTACTTCAACAGGTAAGTGGAAAAGATGTGGGGCTGAAACTTCTTCCCAAAACCCTACCCTGGCTCCTGACTTTGTAACTCACACTTAGTTGGCAAGTCACTATTCATTATTATTTCATAGGAAAATGGGAGATGCGTGCTGTTTATCTTCCCAACTACCTAGGAGCAATCAAAAGACCTACATATCTATTCAGAAGGGCTGCTGTTAACTTCCCTTGAGAAGCACTCCCGACAGTGGACTTTTGCTGTGTGCAAATCCCCACTGCAAACCACAGAAATGATAGCTCTGGGACAAAACCAACTAGATCTCTAATAAAAGTGGGTGTTGACTGCCAGCTTCAGCCCAAAGCCACATCCTTTGGTGCTCCTCTGTTCTCTCAGCACCTAGATCTGACCTTGATCAGAAATTAGCATAACTGCCCGAGCTAAGAATTGTCTTTCTGGGCCCCTGGTGTCAGCATGATATTTCCATGGCACAGTGAGAGCTATATGCAATTGTGTAATCTTTCCAAGCCAACAGGGTCATCCACTTTGTGTTGTTAATGACTGTTGCACTTCTAAACATGTGAGAAGCCTGCAGTGGATTTACTGAACTCACGCTGTCAGAACATTCACTAGGGACACAAGGAGCAAGGGTTAGATCATGAAGAACAGCTCTTGGGTTTTGCGAGGGAGAGGTATCAGCCCAGACTTGGCACTTTGCAGGATGTGAAAAACAACCTGCACACTTGTATGTCCTGGTGCTGCAGGAGAGTCCATGTTCCAGGGAGGAGAGACTGTGGCCACTGGAGCAATGAGCTGGGAGTAACAGGCTTTAGTGTGCTCTGAAGCTAGTAGGATTGCTGGAGGAGCAGGCTAGCAAGGGTTTTTGCCTTGGCCTTGTGGCAAGCCTGGCTTGTACCTTGAGATCAATGGTTTGCTGATTGCAGCTGCAGTTCTGTGTGCATGCTTTGCTGTTGGTTTTGTTTCTCTGAGCTTGAGCACAATGTTTTCAATTCTGGATCTAACCCTGATGTGCAGACATCTAAGTGGTAAGGTGGTGTGCCCAGTCTTTTGACAGTCATATTACCACTCTGTCCACAGAAGGTTCAAGGTTCAGACCATTGGATTCAGGGATTCACAAACCAAATCCCAGTCACAGGTCACCCTCCACAGAGAAGCAGCTGCATGGTCACCCTTTTGAAGGCTCTCTTACTCTTTCTAAATGCTGGTGCTCCTTATCTTTAATTCTGTGCTGCCATGAAGTAACTGAGAAATAAGTGTCCTATTGGCTTTCCTCTGCCTTGAATTCTCCAGCTTCCTCGGCCATGCCTCAGCTTTGTTTGGCTCACACAGGTCTCTTCATTTCACCTCGGTGGTTGTAATGCTTGGTGGTGGGGTGCAGAGGTTTGTGTTGGTGGTGGTGGTCAGCTCTGAGGCAGGTGTGGTGAAGGGCAGTGGAGTTAATTCACACAAGCATCTCTTGGAGCATGATGTGTCCTTTGAAATACACACTTTGTAATGGCATCCACAGAAAACACCCACTTGACCTCTCTCCGTATCACTAAGCAACTAGAAACTCCTTCTTTGCAATGGTGAGAAACTCCTGCTGGCACCCGAGAGACCAAAATGAAGAAGATGGAATTGTTGGATCAGATGGGGACAAGTGCCTTCTTGAATGCCACAAAGAGAGACTGGGAGGACTTGGCAAGAAATCCCTCTCCTCTTTTGTCTGTCAGTGGAGGAAAGACAGACATGAGCAAGTGCCTGGATCAGGAGTCCAGCTTGGGCCAGATCAGGACAAGGGTTGAGCTCAGATCCAGATTGTTCTTACTTGGGTTTGGCTGCCAGTGGTGGATATCTCCCAAGATCCGATCACTGCATGAGCCTTTTGCAATCTTGGCTGGAGATCTAGTGCAGATTATTCAGCTTCGTGCTGGTGAAACAGGCCCTTTTCTGAAGCGGAGTATGCAGAAAACATTTTCTGGAAGCATAGGCACAGGTTTTGAGGAGGAAGGTAAGAGAACATTTTAAGTCACGGACCAGTTTGAAATAATAATAACTGGTGAAAATAGTCCAAGAAAAACCTTAGGCTGGAAATGAAAATGTTTCTTTCTATACGAATAAGCTGCTACGGAAGAGATTCCTAGAGGGGCAATGAGCTCATGGGCAGATTTTCCCAGAGGAGGCTGTGGCTCCCCCACTAAAGAACATCTAAGGAACCTGAAGGTGCGTGAGTCCATGGGACCTCATGAGATGCATCTGTGGGTCCTGAAGGAACTGGCAGGTGAATTGGTTAAGCCACTATCTGTTGTATTTGAGAAGTCATTACAGTTCGATTTGCCTTGATGCCCAGATTGAGTAGGCAATTCTCATCCAGAAAAAGGAAGGGAAAGAGAAGAGGAAAGGGGAAAAATGGAGAAAGGAGGGGAGGAAAGGAAAAAATGTTCAAAAAAGATGGGATGGTTTTCACTGAAAACAGAAATTTGTCTGACGTCTTATTTACTGTCTGAACATACCAGTAGCTTTGCTAATCTCATCCTGATACTTTCATAGCGCATACTACTAAAGTGCACATATTTGATTTTAAAAGGAAAAATCACTTATCATGTAAAAGCCAACCTTACATTAAGGTTAATTTTCTGAGTTTGCTATTTATGCTTGTGCATAATAAGAGAGGTGGAAGCAAATATCTGTCTGCACATCAGCACCAAGCTCATTCCTGCATTGGTGCTTTTACTGCAGAGCTTAAATCCAGCCTCCAGTTTAACCCTGGGGAGCCCTCTAAAAAGACTCCTGCCCTTTTGTATCCACCCTGGGACACATGGGAACCTGTTGAGAAAGCCCTTTCTGCAGGAGTTAATGTTTGTTGTTATTTTTATATTGCGTAGTGCTGTGACCAATGCTGCTGGGTACTGAGGGGAGGGAGAATGATACAGGAATGCACCCATTTGCAGCATTAAGTAATTTGGAGTATTACAGAGGATGCCTAGTCTTGACTATGCAGGGTCTTTTGTGCATTCCCACTGCTTCAATTTCTCCTTGTTACTCAAATAACAGCAATCATTCTACATACAAACGCAAGGGATTAGAGGTGATTATTTAGCAGCACTAATTCATGGTCTTTGTGAGAGCTCCTTCCTTCTTTGCACCACCGAGAGCGGTTAAACCTTCTCTCTGCCAAAATATAATAAATTGCAGGTCTGGCCCCTAACGATTCTTCGTCCGGGAAGCCAGGGATGTCGGCGATTTATCTCCCAGTGATTAAACCTGCAGACAAAAAGGGCGAATTGCCTGAACTAAATTACTGCCCATGTATTATTCAGCCGGCCGTGGGGGCTCTGCAGGGGGATAGGCAGAGGCCAGCAATCGCTGTGGCCCTCAGGTGGGCTCCTGTGGGGTCTGCACCCCATGCTAGTCCCCATCCCCATCCCACCCCCTGGGGAGTTGTGCGGCTGTAGATGGCAGCAAAGGCTGCAGGATGGGAAAGCAAAGTTGAGGCTGGGTTCATACGCTCCTCGGAGGCAGTGGGTGCGCAGAAGATGGCCTGAGCTTTGCAAGGCTGTGGGAAGACGAAAGGTGCTCACCCCACTGTTGGGGCCGAGAAGGCGATACTGGAGGGAAACTGTTCTCTAGACAGTAGCAAGGTGACAGGAAGGGAGAGGAGAGCAAACCGCGTTTGTGTGTGTTTAACCCTATGGCCGACTGGAAAGCCCACCACTCTGCCCAGAGTATCCAAATCCCATCTGTGCTTTTGCTGTTGTCGGCTCCTCCATTGGCCCCTTGTATACAAGGCTGGTGCTGCATGGAGTGGCTCAAAGGTCTTTGCCTCCTCCCCAGGCACACAGGGACCTATCTGCTGCTCAGGGACAGGAGGTGGCAGTGGTAGAGGTACAGCAGATCGTTTCTCCTTCTGTTCCATTTTGATGGCTGCTAAATGATTTTTTTCCTCAGCTACAATTATAGTGGCCAACAAGATATGCAGATGTTAAGGTTTTGGTTTTAGATGCAAGTTGTAGGGTGTCCCTTTATCTGCATCTGCAGTGCTCAGCCTCTGTGGCTGTTTGACCCTTGTCTTCTCAGTCGGATAGAGTCAATGAGTGGGACATCATGATCTGGGGTGAACTCCCTGATATTTGCTCCTAGAAATGAAGGGGATCCTAATTGACCTGGGGATCATTGTGCCACATCTGACACATGAGGCTGCACAAGGCTTCAGGGAACATTGCTAATGTCCATCCTGGTTCAGGGTTGAGCTCTGCTGGCTCTCCTGACTGATGGGGCAGCTTTCATGCGCTAACCCCCTCATACCTTTTTCCCTGCAGGGTAACCAAGCTGTGAGCCATCTTATCCTTTAAACTCACAGGGCTGAGAGATGCAGGTATAAGGCAATACACCCAGATAAATGCTTTTCCGTGAGCTCAGATGTTGGCCTTTCATCCTGACCATTGTGTCCCTGGCACTGCTGCTGGAGAGCAGAGGGAATTTACCCACTTGGCTGCTCCTTTCTTAACTCTTCTCTGAACTCTCAGTTGCAATGCCCCAAAAAACTGATCAGGGGCCAACAAGTGTATTTGATAACATGAAAAACTGTATTTTCCTTCAGGACAATCCAATGAACGATCCACATTCAGTCTTTGGCAAAATCACCTTAAATCCTTTTCCTTTAGGTTCCTTCTAGCTTTGCATGATGTAAGACTAGGGCAGGGGGTGTGCACAACTGCTAAGGAGTGAGTGCTGCGGAGCTGTTCCCTGAAATAACGTTACTTGGCAGGCTAAAAATCTGAGTGCAAGCCACCTTTAAACTGTGCCAACTGGCTATTTTGAGTCTGGGAAATAGGCAATACCTCCAGGGTGCTAAAAGTTCAGGAAATCTCTTTATTTCGATTGGACATACGTAATAGAGAAAGCAGTGCCCTTTGCTCCAGCAAGACGTAAGCGAGTGTTGAAAAGTAGCAGGGTCCTGGCTGATGTGTCTCCACAGTGAAATGCATCTTCTACTTCCCAGTCTCAAAGTGTGGGAAAGGGTTTTGGCCAGTGACCAGGATCAGGAAGAGTTTTATATCCAAAAGCAGTGAGGAAACCTGCCTGGCTCTGCGTCAATGTGTAACTATAGCACTGTAGGAAGCAGGTCAGTGTCTCTATGCCAGGGATGGATGATAATTCCAAATGATGGCTCCAGTGCAATGTGTAGCCTCATCCCATGTGAGTCAGACCTGCCTCACACCCGAATTTCTCTTGGGCAACCCTTATGTGGCATATCATGTCACTGCTCTTCATGCAGTTACAAAACCCAGCCTAGCTGAAAACAGGCAAGAAGCCCTTTGGGGTCTGTCATTACAACTCTTCTGTAACAGCTTGGGGACTTGCATGACAGGGTCCAGTGTTGGTCTCACTTACATAGTGTCTGTCCAGACTTACTGGAATTGGTAGAACTGAGGGTTGTGCGAGGGCTGGTGAAACTGGTTAGATGCAATTGTAATGAGAGAACAAAAAGAAATGGTATTGCACCCATCAGCTCTGGTCTGTGAATAATAGAGGTTCCTGGTTTGCAGGATATGGGGCAATTGTTTATCTCACTGTTTGTTTGTATTATTTTTCTTTTTCATCACATCATTTAAAGCAGCATGTTTAAAAACAATGTTGAAGGAGGTGGGGTGAGTCCATGAAGCCGTCATGCCCCTTCCTGGGTTATGGACCTCCACCAGCAGTGACCCTCAAAAGCCATTCCCCAAGGAGATCACCCTTCCCCTCTCCATGGCCCAAAGGCGTTCTGGGATTTGTGTGCTTCTACCCAAAGGGCCTTTGAAGGAGACAGTGAGTGCAAAGGGAGAGCTAACAAACGATCCCTCCCGCTCCTCCTTGCCCTCCCAGCAGCCGGGGGCCCTTGTGGCTTTAATTCATCAGTCGGCTCACGCAGCGACGCTGACACAAATGGCACCTGCTGTCATCCTCTCCCACGTAAGTGCTGGTGATAAATAGCACGGGGTGTGCTGGCCAGTGATTCCAGTTGGCCGAGCGGAGATGGATGCTTGTGTCCTTCTCCGTGACGGAGGAGTTAATCACAATGACGAGTGAACATGTAGGGCAAGCGGCTCCAGACTGCTCTTCCAAGGAGGGTGCTATTGGCCACTTCACTGGCTTTGCCAGTCATTTAGAAAGACACAAAAGGGACCCTGTTCTGCTTTGTGGGCTAGCAGATGGGTTTGATGTGGGCTAGTCACATTTTAGAGGATATTTTAGGTACCTGTGTATGGGAGGCTGGTAGCTGCTTCTCATCCTTAGACCTTCCAGGGTGCAATGTAGGATGAGTTCCTCTCGCCAAGCAGAAACGTCCTGCCTGGTGCCATCAGGAGTGCAGCTCTGCTATAGCCAGAGGTGGAGAAGGAGGTGGTGACACTGCTTCTGCCATGCCTGTGACCACTAGGAAGGGCTTCAAGATGGGTCTAGGTTCCCCAGAAGAAATTGGGACTGGGTATCATCTTCAGATCGTGTTCACCCAGAGGGTTTTTCATGGTTCTTTTTCAGTACATCCAGACGGAGGAGTCTGGGTTTCCAAGTTGTGTGAGTTTCCCATTGCACCTCTCCCTGCCAGCACTGTGAAATCCCAAAGCCCCTGCATATACCTTCTAGGACAGGAGATCCTCTAAACAGTAGTGTGACCCACAACAAAGCATGATGTGAGATGATACAGCAAGGACTGTCTTGTGCCTGGAGATGCAGAAAAAGGGGCAATGCCATCAGAGGGTTACATACTCCTCCCCACATCTAGCCAAGGAGATGCGCGCAAAGTCTGTATTAAGCATCTGTGTGGCTTTCAGTGAAATTCTTCCCCCAGCACCTGAGCTCAGCCACTGCTCTGTGGCAGCAATTTAATAGGAATAAAAATGTTTTGAAAGAAGCCAGGACAGAGGGCACTCATGCACGTACTCAACTCCTCTTTTGCAGTAGTGTTTCACAGTCATCAAAGATACTCATGTAATTGGTGTCTGGTGATGAAAATGACACTGAGCTGGAGAAAGAGTGTAGTGATGAGGCCAAGAGCAGGTCCAGTTTGCCAAGGCTGAGTGACCTCTATGGAATTTGTCCTGTCTGTGGTGTAAGGGACTGGATGACGAATGCAAAGTCTGGAGCACAAAGCCTCCTCTCTATGGTGCTCAGATTGGCTGCAAAACCTCTGGGGTCTTTCCCAGGCCTGGCCTACCAGATCGAAAGATCATGAACAACTTCCACTGAGGGAATCATTGGAGCCTTCTTGAGTGCCCAAGGAGAGAGCTTTTAGTGTCTGCAACGTGCTGTTGACTATGCTACATGACTGAAAAATTGATATTCATATTGTTATTGACTTCTCCAGGATGATTTCAGCAACCCCTATTAAGGATTTCTGTCTTGAACTAACTCTGTAGTTATTAAGAGTAATCTTTATAAATGATGCTATGCTGCTGCATAAGCTCATCCAATTAATCTTACTGTATCAGATATGATTTTTTTTAATAGGGAAATTGGTGCAGAGTTCCTTGTTGTTTTACTAAAAGAAGATCTCAAAAATCCTCTTAAGCACCAACTTTTTTCAGTCTGTGCTGAGCAGTGTGATTTAAGACCGAAAATACGTGTTTCTGTCTGAGGTTTTTGACAATGCAATTTGAACATGAAGAAGTGTCCAGTCTGTTTTCCTGTGACAGCTCATTGTACAGGTCTGTGTGTCAGTGCACCATATGAGGACATTACGCAGACTGGGGTCACCAGAGTGACCTTTACTCATCGCTCTGCCACTGAGCTGGACATGCAGGCAACCGGAGATGCTGTCTGCATGCCAAATGAGAGTAGTGTTCCTGATATTCCCTTTTCTCTGCTTTGGGACCCATTGATCACTGTCAGTGAGTGTCTGCTGGGTCTCCCCTGAAATAAAGCCTTTTTCTCTTGCTTGCTGTCCAAGCAATGGCTGAAGTCCTTTTGACTTCAGTGATATTCAGATCTTTTTCTTTGAAAAAGAGGAAATAAAACACATTATTAACTCTGCTCCAAATCCCCTGGAGAATCAGAAGTAGTGTCAGTAAAAAAAGGTGGAGTTGTCTCAAAAACGACTTGCGCTGTTCTAGGCACGCAGGACAGGGTTTGATTTGCAATGTAGTTGCTGTTAGGAAGCAGAGGAACGCTTGGTCTGCAGGTGGCGTGTTAGTCCACATCCATGGATCAGCTTGATTCTCCTGTCTTCTTCTCAGACTCCAGCTTCTGGCTGCTCTCCAGGATGGGACACAAGATCTTGCACTGAAATAAATGTTCCACATCTCCCATCCATGTGAAACAGAGAAATCCCTTTCTTTCCTCTTATTGCTCTAGGCTAGAAGTTGTTGAAACTCAAAGTGCTGGGAGTGGGCTGCACAGAGCTTTACTGTTAACCCTCTTTGTGCCAGTGAGAGATGAAGAAAATTTTGACATATGTGGGGACGTACGTTCCAGGGCATTCCAGAGCTTTGTTATAATGACCCTGAATTCTCAGGTTTCTGTTCTCTTCTGCAGCACTGGACTGCTGGTCCTCCTGGAGCACTGCTTCTGGTTGCTGCTGCTCTCCGTAAATGCAGAGATGGCCCTGCCATCTTATAGACGACCTCTGAGCAAGCTGACACAAAGGCTTAGAACTGGGTGGCTATCTTTATTTCCAGCCTGTACCAATCCCTTCCAGGCAGAGGTCAAATTTTCCCTTGGAAAGAAGAAATGGAAAGTGTAATAAGATGGTGGGATTTGCTCACTGTTCAGTGATTGCACATGTTTCCATCCTAGGGCACACCAGTCATGTGGAGCTACTCTAACAGCATCGCTTGTGTTTTCAGCAGACCTTGATGTGACTTGACTGTCGAAACTGAATTCTGTCAACCACTGTGGTGTGTCTGGGAGCAGGAATTAAATGACCACTGGTGCGGTTTTGTTGCACCAGCTTTGTGGGTAAGCAATACTATTCATAAGCTATATGTGGGAAAAGTTAAAGGCATGTTTGATCCTTAAGTAGCTGAGGTTTGGAGATCAGCAGAAATCAAGAACTGGCACAGTGTTGCCTTTGCTATCACCTCCTGAGCTCTGCATAGGATGGGAGTGAAACATGAGGTAGAAACATTACTGGTTTAAATTTGGGACACTTACAGAGCCTTGGATTTCACCTCTTCATGCAAATCCTTGTGGCTATGTCAAGAGTCTCAGTTTTTGTATTCCTTCATTTTAAGTTCCCTGTTTAAGACACTTAGGCTTGATTTCCCTGGCAGTGTTCAAGGCTAGGTTGGACAGGGCTTTGAGCAGCCTGGTCTAGTGGGACGTGGCCCTGTCCATGACATGGGGTTAGGTCCCTTCCAACCCAAACCATTCCATGATTCTATGATTTTCAGTGAGTCTAAACATCCACAGGTTCTGTTACTGCTTAGCTGTGTACTTTTATCCAAATGCCCCTTCGCAACATGTTCTCCCTAACTTCAGACTTTGGTAGAACTGTCATTTGGCACTGCTTATACAAAACCTCCTACAAATATACAGCTGCTCCCTTGCTTTCTCGCCAGTATTTTTACTTTATTATGTTTCCCAGACGCATACATTTTAAAATCCCTTGTCACACTATCAGACACTGGGGGAAGTAGAGACTGCTGCGTTAAATCACATAGCGGCAATGAGCCAAGCAATACTCAGTAGTGCATGGATATGCCAATTAAGAATGCACCCTACTTGCACAGTCTGGACACCTTTCTCCTTCAGAGGGGTCTGATTGTTTGCTTGCAATTATTTGGTAAGTCTAATGAGGCTGAAAAGAGGTCAGATCACCTGTAAATGTCTTTAGAAGTGTGGAACCAGATGTGAATATATGTCTGTAAAATTTAATGTTCCAAAGACTTTAAAGTAAAACAAAACATTTTCCCTGGAGTCTCAACTCTGCAGGCTGAATATGAAAATAGTTGTCTCCTGGTCTGCACAACCTTTGGGACTCTGGAAAGAAACTGCCTGCCAGAATCAAAGACTCGTTGAGTTAAGCCTGTCACTTGTCAAACCCAATGCTGTCATATCAGAATAAATACTAATATGCTGATATTTCTGTTCATCATGTCCTGGCTGTAGACATCACCACTGAAAAAAATATCCCAACAAAGGACTAATGATATTTTACTTTGGCTATAGGTTGTTTCTTGCTGCCATTAGTGCAAAGTTTCCACTGATTTTCCTAGAAGGACCATGACACTTGCATGTGCTATTCAATCACAGTGAACTGTACTTTATGCAAGATTAAGGTTACAAAGATTGTGGCATCTTAGGAAGCATTCCTATCCCAGACATAAGTGGACATATATGAACCTTAACTCTTCTTTGAATCAGGCCTTCTTCCACCTTGGGAAAGTTGTGATGACCTGAGCTGGACCATAAGCACAGTTAAGATGAGTTTGCCCCCTCAAATGTTAAAAAGGACTTGCCTTTTTAGTATTGCCTCTACTAAACAACCCCAGTTCCCTCCCAGAAGTAGCCTGGAAATTATATCTACCTGGTGCAAAGTTATATCCTCTGCACTCACCAGAAAGGATGTAGCAACCCAGATGGAGCTGCTGCAAAAACATGCAGTGGCACAGGTCTTGGGCAGCAGGGAATGCCAGAGCCTTTCTCTGGTATCTAATGGCATTAGGGACAGCAATCTGTCTCAGTTGTGACCAGGTGAACGATCTGCTCAGCCTGGTGGCAGAGCTGAAAGAGGAAGTAGAAAGGTTGAGAAGTAACAGAGAGTCTGAGAAGGAGATAGACTGATGGGACCAGGCTCTGGCCTCACTGAGACAGCCAGCAGAAGAAAACAAGATCCAGAGAGTCCTGAATCCTCCCCCTGCAAGACTGAAGGTAATATCTCAAGGGATAGGAGTGAATGGATGCAAGTCCACACTAGGGGTGGCAGGTAAAAACCCCCCTTTGCCCACCTCACCTTCTCAGTTGTTGCCTCTATACAACAGGTATGAGGCTCTGGATGTGGATGGCCAGTCAATGGATGAGGAGTATGAAAGTCCATCCACACCAGATGTGGACAGGAAGGCATACGCCCCATGTTATGACCACCTCCATGAGGAAGTAAAAGGTTATAGTTGTAGGTGACTCCCTCCTGAGAAGAACAGAGGGTCCAATATGCCCAGCAGACCCTCCCCATAGGGAAGTCTGTCTGCCCCTCTTTCCACAATGGATGAATTCTCCTTTTCTGGAGTTCAACCCATAGCAATCTGTTTAGCCAGGACAGTCTTCTTCCCAGCTGTCTCGTCTTTCTGCGCATGGGAACAGCCTGTTTCTGTGCCTTTAAGATGTGCTTCCTGAAGAATGTTCAGCCTTCCTAGTCTCCTTTGCCCTTTAGGACTGCCTCTGGACAGGGGATTCTGTCAACCCATAACATGTAAGTTACTGACTATAATGCTCCAAAAAGCTTAGGTCCTAAACAGAAAAGTGAATAAGAAAATATCAGCAACTCCAGGTTACAAAGAGAGATCTAAGCACAGGCTAAGCAAGGCCTCGGATTGGCATATGTACAACACGAGGCATGTGTATTTTCTCTGGGGCTAACCACCAGTGCCAGGCTCAGGAGATGCCAGAGATTTTTTTTTCTCTAAAGATTGCTGAAATAATTTTCCACTAACTTCCCATAAAATCAATAAACTCCAGCTATGGAGCATTTGAAGATCTGGCTGGGTAACCAAATTCTTTAAAAGACCTTCGAATTTTGGCCTGAGGCAGCTTTCCCAATGTCATGCCAGGTATTTCTAGTGAGACTGGCAAAGGAATACAAATTCCTGCAGTCTTATTCCTGTACTTTACAACTTCTCATCCTTCCCTTACTTTACAGAGATATGAAATAGAGACATGTGAACCCATTCAATGTCCTTCTTGGAGCATTGTAGAACAACATTGTGCAATGTTTGCAGAGTGCCTGGGAGATTTCTGGTTGAAAAAGCATTGTATTGGAACTAACACCTTTTTTCTTTCTTCCGCTTTCCTTTTTTTCTTTTTAAGGGTTATAAATCTACTTGCCAATGTTACATCCTTCTGTGGCTTGGTCGTTGGTCAGTTCCGCATCAATGTGTTCATTATATAATATGATGATGTGGAAATTGCCGGAAATTATTGCTTCCTATTGCATAACTGTTGCTGCGTATCTGATGCGTTTTCTGATGCTCAGGGGAACAGAAAGAGCAGTGGCTCTAATTGCTGTTATGCTTTTTGCAAACCCTTGAGTGTAGATTGTCATTAGTTTTTAATAGTTGCACAACATGATTTTCTCGGGACGTCCCACGTTTTTCTTGATGTATCTATCTTTATGTTTACAGGTTCCTTCACTGTCCCTATAAAATCAAGGCTGGTATTTGTATTTCTGCATAGGTACTCTGGAAGTTGTGGAGAGCTAGATCCCCATGTTGCACAGGGATCTCAGGCAATGGGATCAAAGAGCTTAAATCAAGCGCACAATAGGGCTCAAACATGCAATGGAGACATGGCAATTGAACCCACTGAAGCATAGGAGCTGGCCTGCTGTAGCTCTCCACAACTCTCAGAGCACATGCTCTTAACCTGATGATGAGGCCAAGTCTCTTATCTGAAACTTTGACAAAGAACATTAAGGTTATATTATATTTCTACATATCTGGATATAAGGAATCATTTTGACAGTCTTCACAATTCAGCTGATAACTGATAATTATTGAAGCCATCATTTCTCAGCTGTGTGCACCAAGCCCTTGATGATATTAGTACTCGATAGGGCTACTGGCTTCTGTGAAATTGTATAACATGAAGGTTGTCAGTGTGGTAGTCCATGTTCTCTCTTTTAACATGCTACAGAAAGATAATACAGCAGCATTGGTCTAAACTGCGCCAGTGGAAAGTATCATAGTTTCACATTTCGGCAAACTGAAATCACAGTTGTGTGAATAGATTTGAGTCAACATTGATGTTGTCAATCCACAGTGTAAGTAATAAACCCAACCAGAGTCTACGCAATAAACTGTTGTAGCACAGCTCATAGCATACCACCCAGCAAACAATTCATTGATTGAACATGCTGTACAACTGGTGCACACCGTTTTGGGAAGACAGTCACAACTGATTTAAAGTTTTCAGAGGCAAATAATATGCTGCATCTGAACAACTATAACATGTAAATTTCCAGTAACAAAAAAGGAACTGTCAAATGCTCTTGGGATATGTTAAATATTAATGAATGAGCCTTGTCAGAATTCAAAACCCTTCATAATAGGTGTCTTATAAACCACATAAAGAGGAAAATGGCTGTCTGCCCTAAATGACTTAAAGACTATACGTAAGGTAAGACACCAATGTTATCTTCTGCTATCGGTTTTTGACCTTGCCCAGCCCTAATTGCTACCTGAAAAGATGCAGCTGGGCCTCTACTGCCCATGAGTTTTGCAGTTTGTCAAGTTTGTGCAGCAAATCCAACATATTTCTTCTGAGACCTGCATGCGTTCCTACGTGCACAGTGCTTAGGGCCTTGCGATGCTTTAAGTGGCTCTGCTGGATGGTGTGAGTTGATAGAGCAGGTAGACAGAAAGGGAAGCACAAGATCCACATGGACAAAGAGAGCAGGTTTCAACAACTCATTTAGCACATTGCTATTAAATTTCCTACTGAGGATTATATACCTGAGATCAGTGTAAGAAAGTGATTACCCTATCTGACTACTGTTGGAAACACTGCTGCTGGTATCAATGCCACAAATTGTATTTTTTGTGTTTAATGTCAAATTCATGTAGACAGAAGAGTTACTTCTATTTCTATTTCATCTAGTGAGACATAGTTTAAACTGAATCATATTGCAGAATTTAAAATAAGAATCCACTTTCCACAGAACTGAGAATCTTGTATCACACAGTAAGATCATTATACCATGGGATAAATCCAGATTGGAAAGGACTGCAGGAAATTTCTTGCCTAACCTTCTACTCAAAGAAGGGTCAGCTGTAAGATCAGAATGATCTTTAAGGTCCCTTCCAACCCAAGCCATTCAATGATGCTGTAATTCTATGTTGCTCAGAGCTTTATCCCATTGGGTTTTCAAAAACTTCAAGGATGGAGAGAGCACACCCTCTCTGATCAGCCTGTTCCAGTGCTTAGTTGTCCTTATTGGGATCTCTCACTGCCTTTTGAAAAGTGTATTTCAAGAGCATAATTCTGCTTGCTTTCCTCAGACCAAGCAGTCCAATCACTGCACTAGCACTAGTCATCTGAAAAAGGTGGACAGACTCCTCAGATTTTAGGTAAGGACCAGAAGTGCGTGGAGTAAGCAGGAATATTTGGTGAGCACCTGAAGAGCCCATAGTTGAAGGAAATTGGGGAATTTAGGAGCTGGAGCTAAGAAGGTATCTGAGAACATGCTGAAGTGTTTTTTGTTAGAATTGACAGCTTTTCTTAATTTTTTTTCCCAATATTCATGATTTAAAAAATAATAAATTTTTAAGTGCTCTGGAATGTACTTCTGTGTATTTTGTAGTCAGGGAGAGTTAGTGTGGTTAATGTGCTACGTCAGGTGATTACTCTGTCAGTAGTCATCTAGTAGTGACTAAGACCTAGGAGCTGTGATCACATCAGTGCCTTGGTAGTGATTTCTGCAATGTCTTTGGGCATGTTTTTTAATTTCTCTTCAGTTCCTCATGCAGAAAATTATGCTGCATTCTGCTGCTTACTTTCTCCCCATACTTGTCACATCTATTTAGAAAGACTTTTCGACAGGTAGTATCTCTTATAATGCTTGTGTGAGGAATCTGACACAAAGGACCCTGTCCTTGGAGACCTCTATGCCCTTCTGTTGTACAAATAACAAATGGAACGAAGTGTCACACTAGTGCTCAACTCATGCTGAAAGGATTGTTTTAAACCAAAGATTTTTATCTTTTTTTTCTTTGGGCTTTAGTTCCTTTCACACCTGATCCAGAGGCTCCCTCAACTCCCATCTGTTTTTCTCCCCCTAAGCGTGTCAGGAAAGCCACTGTATAGGGAAACTTCCAGTCACTTTTTCTCTCAGAAATCTTTCCTCTGCAGGTGGAAATCCATTCAGATTTATGCTCCACTGGGTCATGGTTCCTTTCAGCTATTTTTCCTGGGTTTTTCCTGGCATACTCTGATCGCATTTTATGTTGAAGCCAAAAAGCAGAGTACTTTTGCTGACTTCTCAAAATTTTGCCAAAATCTCTGTGTAGGAGGTTACAGGTGAGCTGAAAGAGATGGCCCTTCTCAGCTGGGAAAGTGCCTGCCAAGGCTGACCACAGGTCCCCAGGACTCAAGGGCTTAATCCTCTCTGATATAATTTGTGAGCTGCTTTGCAGAGGATAAAAGGTGGAGGACTCCTCATTTCTCTCATTTTTTCCTGGAACACTCAGCATCATTTCCCAGATTGCCTCCCAGTTTTGTAGTGAAAGTAAAACCGACAATCCAACAACAAAATCTGTCATCAAACAAGTTGCCATGAATAATAACATTTTGTCTACTGTTTCTTAATTTAGATTGTATCGTTTGTTCTTGCAGTGATAATTAGTTAGATAAAGGCTGGTTATTTACAGTTTCGAAATCAAAATACTTCTAATGGTAGGCCGCAGTTCACCTGTAAATAATAGGACTCCATATAGGGATTATCAAATCTGATGGCTGAAGTGCTCAAGACTTCATTTAGAACTGCTTTAAATTTATGCCCATATAAACCTCATGATGGTGATGGGATAGTTTATGGGTCAGCACCTGATACTTTATTGAATATTGAGTAATACCTTATTCCAGGGGATACGCTATTTCCTTCAGTCAGGTGTGAATGATAGCTGCAATGTCACATAAAGTCATGCCTTAACAACTGCTTGTCATTGTGAAGAAGATCCTTAAAATCTTGATCTTGTTTTTCCTGTATTTAGAAAATTCTATTGAAAAGGGAGGTGCTCTACTTTGGCTCAGCATGAAAGAGAGTTTGCCTCTTGATCTTTCTCGGTATTGTCTGATGGATGGAGGGAAGCATTATGAACAGCAGAAGTTCAGAAATCTAGATATTTGTGTGTTTGTCTATTGGAGGGCATGAGATGTACCATTTCTGTGTATTCTTGGTATCGAAAATAAATTACTGCACATTGACCTTGCTGTCATTAATGTCTTGCTACTCTACTCTGCTACCTATATCCAAAAAAACTGTAGGAATGCAGGATATCTGAGGTTGCTATTCCTTTGCCACATTTGGTTGATGTGGATTGACATGTTGAAACTATTGGTGAAGGACTGTTTGACAGAAAATATTGTTATCCTAAACCTTATTTATTCAAGGAGCCAAGTTAGAAAGAAATACAAACTTTGGGATTAGATTTTTCAAACGGAGTTTCTGAGACCCTTTCAACTATAATGTCTGGTGTATGGGTGACATAACGTTTTCTATATGGTGCTCCTGATTTCAAACAGGAGGAACATTAATTGGTTTAGAAGAAATCCAAGCCTTTCTACAATGTTCTACCAAGAGAAAATACCCTGGCAACTACTGCTTATGAGGGTATTTTAACACTCACAGGTTTCTTAACAAACTAGCAAATGCCTTTTCTTTGCTTTTATGCTTGACCTGGTAGAGTTTTAGTTTCATATCTCACCAACGCTTCTCTAACAACAGAAATATAGTAAGTGGCAAGAATTACTATTGGCCAATTACTATTGGCCAACTACTACTTGCCAATAGTAATTGGCAAGACTGAGATTTTGATCACTATCCAAACTGTTTAAGCATTTTGTTTACATGCAGTTACAAATTTGTTGAGAATGGAATGACTCACACATGCAAAGTTTTACTGCAATAAAATAAGAAATAAAGGCAATTGAGAGGCTCCTGTGGAATCTTCATCAGTGTTCTTGTTCTTATAGTGGCTGTTCCTTAAGATTTAACAGTATTTTGTATAGCCTATAAAGCATGAAATTTGACTATTGAAACAGTAGGAGAATCACAGCATAGACAGGACTGGAGTCAAAAGGAAAAACAAAGTAGAAATACTCATAAGTATATTAAATGCATTGGTAAGTAGGTGAGGGTTGTTTCACCTATTTATTCTATTTAAAGAGAATTGTGTGTGCATATGTCAACAGATCCACATTTCTAACACATAGACACACACTTTAGAAGAAACATATGCTACACTTATGATTGCTAGGACTATGCTGGCATTTTTTCAGAGCTGGCTATAGGATGAGAATTCAGAAATGGGGCAGTGTTGAATGCAGTTATTTATTACTTGTTGCAGCGATATAGCTTATTAGAGACAAGCAGGATCAGCTCAACTCTATGTGCGTTGGGTGAATCTTGCCAATTACCCCAAGGCTGCCCAATCTGTTGCCTCTAGGAAGCTCATTTCTCTATTAGCCTCCATTGCAGTCCTAAATGAACTTTGTTTCTGTGTAGGACTGTCTCAAGTATTGAAGTGTTGAATACATTGTGTTAAAAAAAAACAACCCAATCAATCCTGTCATCACTAGGTCTGAAATATCCTGCAGCTTTGGGCTGTGTCACTCATGGGACTTAGTCTGTGCCTCTGTCTGAACTAAGAGTGTTTCATGTCTGCATTCCTGCTCACAATCATTTGTTCAGGACCTGGCACAGAGATTTTATCTTAAATCCTGCAGTTGCCACATTGATTTGGTGCAACAGTTTCAGATGTCTGATTTTTTATTTATTTATTTTTTCAGTATTCCAACCGGTTGGAATTTGATTGCATCACTTTAGCACTTTTCTTCTGGCAATTACATGGTATGATTCTGCAATTTGTTCAGTTTTGCCACTCTGTTGGAGACTGATTAGGCTTTTTCTCTTTTATAAACAGGGAACTTATGTTTAAAAAGAAGTTCACATAAAGTACACAATAACTACAGTACACAGCCCAACAAAATAAATTAATCTTTTGGTAAATCTGTGTTTCCCTTAGCTTTACCATAAGGAATCTCCTAATTTTGCTTGGCTGTGAATAACATGGAATTTGTTAGTCCACATGTAAGTCCAGTGTAGTTATGATCCGCCATATCATTTTCATTGTTGCCAGCTGTTAAATGATATAACAAGATGTGCTCATTGTCACTTGTAACAGAAAGCACTCTGGAGCATTTCTCCGTCTTTCTCACAATATCACTAAAACATTTTTCTATGGCCTAGGGTAATGTTTCTTCAACCATGGAAGTAATTAATGAAAATATACCCTTCAACAGTTTGTTTCCAGAGTGCTGTGTGGGAACAGACCAAGGCAGCCTCTGACAGATATTCTGAATGCACGTCTCATATCTCTATGACATTTTTCATGGAGGTGTATTTTTGTTTGATTGGGGTGGGTTTTGTGGTGTTTGTTTGTTCGGTTGGTTTTTATTGTTCCTAAAGGAGTATTATGAATAAGCTTACAAATACAAATTTTCCTATAAAGGTTTCAACAAAGCACATGTTGAGGGCAGAAGTGTTTTGCATCACACCAAAACGTTTGTCTTCCTTTATTCCCATTAAAAAATCTGAAGAACCAAGTGCCTTCTGCCAACCCATCATAATGGGGTTTAGGAAAGAGCAAATAATGGCAAGGCATATGCAACCATACATAAATGTTTGCACTGATATATGCTTCAAGACACAGGCAGTGGGGGGAAACACATGGGAAACACATATTGTTTCCCATGAACTAGTTATGGGGGAAAAAAGAATGCTGTGGTGAGAAAGGACTGGTCATTATTTGGAGAGCACAGCCTCATACAGATTTATGAGAAGAAACAGGGTAAACTAGATTTGGATCGAGTGGAAGCAGTATCCTTGATCTGAACTTATTCCTAGTGTACTGTATTTGGAATGTGGGTTCTTGACATGTGGATGGAAATTGTTGCTTTTAGAAATATGTGGTGGGGATGCAAGAAGATGTGAAGTTGGAAGGTGATTCTGAGACGAAAAACTGCTGAAACCTTGTTGACTTCTGCCTTGTCTGTGGTATTGAGCTCAGCTGTCATGAAACCATCACTCTGCATTACCCTATTTATGCCT
This sequence comes from Strigops habroptila, assembly GCF_004027225.2. NCBI lineage: Eukaryota > Metazoa > Chordata > Aves > Psittaciformes > Psittacidae > Strigops > Strigops habroptila. The sequence continues at coordinate 9,586,699 of NC_044277.2, forward strand.
CTAGCAAGGAGTATTTTGAGCACTTTTGTTCATGGTGGCCTCATGTGTTGTTCTGGTGCAGGTGAGAGACATGGAATCCCATGTGATCAACCATGCCTCTCTACTGGGTGGTTAGCTTTCCCTCTAGTCTGCCCACATTACCACATGTGAAATTTTACCCTCATTCAGTGCTTGAGGGGTTGAATAGGAGGCTACAGTTTAACTTGGGTGTCTTGAGTGGACCAGTTTAGGCAGCAATTACTTGAGCAGGTTGGTTGGTATTTCAGAGGAGTAATGACTTCAGATGGAGAGTAAGGTGGGAGTGAGCTTCTCAGGCTAGGCTAGGAGAGTCACCTTGTCCCAGGGCTGACCTGCAGCAGAACAGGGTGTTTTATTCCTATGTCCTGCTTGTTTCCACTCTGCTAGACAGCTCATAAGCCTCAACCCTGTTTGTCCTTTGGGTGCAAGCCTGACCTTCGGCTTAGCCTCCCTAGCAGTGCTGTCTCCCTTCTTCCTACTGTCTGCTGTGTTTTCTTTATTCCTTATACCCTGTGGCTTTGCAGCTCATTAGACACAAAATATCAGCTCAACTTGACACTCTGGGAACAGCGAATTTTACATTTTTTTTCAGTTGATGTCTCTACCTCAACTCTTGGATTTCCGATGAAGTAAAGGGTTACAGACACTTTGGCCATCTGAATGGTTAGTAATGACTTCAGACTGAGGAGTACCTGAAACAAACGCCCTGAATTACGAAGCTTAGGCAATAAGCAGAGCAAGGGTCACTCAGATGCAGGCACTTTTCCCCCCTACTGCCTCAGGGTTAAGAGTGGGTAATTGGTATTTCCAGTTTGTCTTCTTTCTCATTTTGTGTCATCCCAGCACGGCATGCCAGGATGCATTACATTAAATGGCATCAAATAGTCAAGGAGTGTGACACGATACATTATCTGACATGTCACCTCACACCCTGTCATAACACAGTGTACTCAAAGATCAGCGGGGACCAAAAATTCATTTGTCTGATTCCATTTTATCAGTCAACCCAAAGGGAGGCAAGCGTGTTAATTATTTGCATGGTGTTTTGCACCCAGCACTGGTGGGAAGAGGATGGGCTATGATGGCAGAAAGTTGATTGCTATGCTTGAGAACAACTTTACACCTACTCTCCATATGCATAGGTGGCTGTGAGCAGGGTGTGATAAAGACTGATAGGATCAGTCTCTAAAACTTGGTGCATGATGCAAAATTAACAAAAGGATGAAAAGATAAGTAGTGCTGGTTCCCCAGCATCAGCAGGCACTGCAATTTGAACTATGTATCCCTTGTGCTTTGCAAGAAAGAGAGATTACACAATTACACATGAAAAATGAAAGGATTTCTAAAAAACTAAAAGATAACAGATCTTAATACATAGATTTTCATATGCCTCAGAAAATTCACTTCAAAGGGCATAAATGATATCTCTGATAAATGAGCTTTAAATGGATCTAGCTGGGATCATTTAGGACATTTTTTCCTTGTTCTTAAGGGCCAAGCTCTGAGCAGAAGGCAACAAGGGTTGGTCTCAGCTATACCTATATATAATCTAATGTGTTATCTAATATTCTCAGAAAAGTTGATTTGTCTCATGGCATGTGACTCTGGATATGTAGAAAAGGTGGGAGCACCTGGTTTGGACAGCTGAAAAGAAAAAAGGTTGCATTGCTGACTGATTTGCTAAACTAGAAATCAGTTTGGGGTCTTCCCGGCTTCTTCATGTATTCTTTTGTGAGTAATTATTTCCATGACCAGATGTTTGGAGCCCCAAACTGAGATTTTTATGAATAAATGAACAGAAGTGTTTTGAACTCATCAAACAGATGAATGTCACAGTAGCTTATAAAGTGTTATCTTATAAGCTAGAGGTGTCACATGAACTCACAGACAGTCTATGACCAAAAGAGGCAGTCATGCATCTCAATGAGTGAATTTAAATTGAAATGTAGGAATATGTGCTGCAGCTGATGTGAGCAATCCTTACCTCTATGATTGATTTTAAAGAGGAAGAGGCTGAATTGTGGAGCATATCATAGGAATTTGTGCCTTAGCCTTGCTGAAGAAGGTGTTGCTGGTAGCTTGCACATATGAGCAAACCAATGATGTTGTCTTGTATCTCTGGCTGTGGAATGAAGCTGCTCGAGTGCATGAATTACATCTGCCATGTCACTTTTGTTCTGTAACGTTTTAGCATTAATTTTAAGGCACTTGTAATGGCACTTGCTACAGTATGATGTGAGTAGTAAGTAATGCTAGGGTTGGAGTAACAGAAAGCTGCATCCAGTGCAAAGGTATTTGCTTCTAGTTCACATTTCGCCATGCTTTTCAGACTAGTGTGTGATTCGACTTGTGCATGAAAGTTCACATCAGTTCTTCGATGTAAACTGGGTTGTGCATCCCTAGTTAGCATAGATCTGTAGAGAAGAGTACACATGAAACATCTGCACTGGCAGCTCTGTTTCTTGTGCTAGGAAACTGCTCCTCTCCTTTGGCTGCAGATATCCTTGGCGATGTCCCAGGTTTGTGGAGTGCAATGATGGAGAGACCATAGCTTGCCTCTGAGAAAAGGGATGGCAAGGCATTGCTCACTCCATTGGTGAATCTGCGGCAGGGAAAAGGATTTCAATCTCCTCCTTTGGTGTAATATCCTCAAAGCATTTCAGGTTTATGACTTGGATCCATAGAGGCTGAACAATGGAGAGATGGATGAGATCAGAGTGTCAGTGAAAAGTATATCACCATCCTGTAAAACCTGTGCTAATGAAAGTTAAAGAGAAGGTCAAATTATTGTCTAGTAGATGACAGTTCCAGATGAGTCCTTTATTTTGGAGATGAATGTTGGAATGTTGGTAGACATATGCAAAACTCTGAAAGACCAGGTCTGGTCACACAAACTTCTGAGCAGAGACATTTCTGGGTTAAACTTACCATTTCTTGTAATTAGATGATTGTCTCATCCTGAAACTAGACAAAAACAGTACCCAAAACATCTTTGGGATGAAGCAGTCCTATTCCTGAGTTACTAAAGCCATGAATGATGGCAGACATACTGTATGGGATATTCTCACCTCTTTTCAGAAGAGAGTTTTTCCCTTGGTGCTGCTTGCTTTGGTCCAGATGTGGCATATTATGAAAGGGAGGAAAGGAAATCATTAGGTTTTATCAACCATAATATTAAGTCAGGAAGGAGAAAAGGAAAATTATTTATATCTTCTCAAAAAAGATTCTCTGCAAAGAAATGCTGAAAGTGGGAGTGAATTCTAGGAAATGGGATTATTTTCTACAGAACATGCCTTACAACTGTCTTGTGGCTCAGACCACAGTACAATAGGGCTGAAATCTTTAGTATAAGCTCCTATATGCGTGGTAAAGGAGAAAGCGGAAAGGAGTGTGACATGGAAACTTCACAAAGCATAGACGTAGTGTCAGAGGAAAAGAAAGGATTAAATTTGAGTTGGAGGAAGAAAATAAAGAAGAAAATAGACTTGGATCTATATGAGTTTTAGTGCCACTCCTGATGGTTGCCTGTGCTATTTCAGCTTCTGGTGGGAGAATGTATCTCTGCAAAAGCAGGCAAAGAGCTGGGATTTGGATCAGGATTTGTTCTTTAGAATTTGTACAGCCGGCAGATCCAGGTGCTGTAAAGAAATAACTGCAGAGAATGTCAGGAAAGCAGATGTTTAGCCTACCTCATTTCAGCTACTCAAGGGAAGTGTCTTGTTTAAGAGCCTAGTAACGTTAGGCCTATCCAATTACCATTGAAGACAGGGAAAGATGCAGATCTTGGTGGCCTCACAGGAGATAAGCATCGTTCTACATGCTCTTACTTCACGTTTACTCTGTTTTGAAGCCAAATTAAGTCAGCGAAGTGGATTTCAATAAGCTTACTGTCACATTCATTGAAAATTGTCCTCTGAAGTTAGAAAATAAGGATGTAATTCAGTCTGCCTAACATGGCCATCTGCACATTTGGTCTCCATATGCCATCAAAGGAGCAAGACAGGCGTCTCCCTGAGTCACCTCTCTTGGGTTGGATGAGTTACTCTAAGATGAATCCTCCTCTTTTGGCTAGATGGAACCCAGATGAATAGCTTAAACTAGATAAGTAGCCAAAAGCAGAAGACGTAAAGCCTCTAATAGAAGTTATGGTATGGTGATCTGCGCTCAGGGTTAGTCAGTATCATGGGCAAAATGTGTGGTTTCTTAAAGAACCACTTAACAGATGATAGTTCTCTTTGCTGGCCTCTGACTGGCATGTTGGATGTGAAGGATGGAGTGAGAAAACATGTCATACTCCTGGCAGAGAAACAGCCAGGCCCTGTTCAGGTGAATCTGTGGTCCACACGGCTAAAGGCGGTTTGACAATGCAGAGGTTTGATTTTCAAAGAAGTTTTCTCACAAGTGACGGGGTTGATTCCAGGAACAGTGGAATGTGATGGCAGGGCATGGAGAAAACAATGCCCTTCCCCACGCTCGCCTCATTGTTGTTTTGATTATACAACATTCCCCTCTGCCCACAGCTCTTGGGTCACTGTACCATAATCCATGCAGTGTTTTTCCCCTTGGCCACATTTTATTGCTGTTATCCCTCAAGACAGTCAATATCTAATTGAATGTGGGTTTCATTGTATGCTCAATGAATTCCATGTGTTCATCTCTTAGAAGCAATTTGACAACAATGAAGACAAGAAATATTGTAAAAATAATGAGGACTTCATTTTAGGGAAAAGTAATTGAAATGATACAAGCCCAAACTCTTAGTAAAGTTGAGTTGTACAGTGCCTGACTTGGCTGGAACAGAAGATGCTAGAGGTTCAGGCAGGGTTTGTTCCAGAAACATTTGAAAATGACCAGGAAAAGCTGCAGTGTTGTTTCACTAAAATACAGATACAAGTTTAACCTCTCTGTCTCTTACTAGCTTGAGAAGATCAGAAAGGTGTAAGTGAAAGAATGTTATTTACCTCACGTGAATTAATATATAACAATATAACTCCCTAACTCATAAGATACCCTGATCAAAAATAGAAATTAAGTAACTCACCAAACCATGTAACTGCTTAGCAGACTGAGAAAAGGATGTGGCATTTATGCCAGGCACCTTTCACAAAACATCTATTTTCCATAATCTGGGATGTTATATTGGGTTGTTGCTGGTCTTGTTTGATCACTGACCAACTTGTAATACTGAAGGATAAACACTCGCACACACCCAGACAAAAACCAATCAAACAAACTGACAAGGCAGGTGAAGCAATAACCTGACAGCTAGCTGGGGACAGAATGTATTTTGCTCTGAAGAAGAATCAGTTTCTTGTGTAAGGGATAAGAAACTATGAAATTTACTGTTTCTCTCAATTTCTTAATTAATCATGACCAAACACAAGCATTTCATGCCTTTCTTCTCTCTCTATTCTTTTCCTCTAATAGACATTTTTCCTAACAGCATCTGGCTCATTAAGCACTCAACAGCCTATTACACTGTGTTAACCCAGAGCTATCTGACTGTGGATTTTGTGTAGATTTCTAGTTTATCATATTTTTCTCCCCTATCCTCTCTGCTCAGCGCCTGTGCTCCATGTAGTAGCTGTGGTGATAGCCCATTCATTCACATTGTGTTGAAGGGCTGACTATAAAATTCTTCTTTCTTTCCCCCCCTCCTCTTCTTGCAACCTAATGCCTCCTCTTGCTCTTTGATTCTGGCTGCATTCTTATGCGATTAAGGGTTTTCTGTTTCCTAGAAGGAATAAAATATGGCTATCTGAGCCAGAGGAGTAGGAAATCTCTCCATAAACTCCTTAATGTTTTTTTTTTAAATGGGATATATTTTCACCTCATTTAGTTTTTATTTCAGTATGGCTCTTTCATCAGTCTGAGCATCTGAAGGAAATGACAACTTTATGGGGAAGCAAGGAGGAATCGTTGGATTAAAAGAAGGTATGAAAACAGAACTCAAAGAATGGAAAAGTTTAGAAAGAATAAAGGCCTAGTAAGTGGCTCACTGAAATCAAAATAAACGTGCATTTTGGATGAAGAGATTCCTGAGAGACTCTACACTGTGACCAAAAGGCTGTATATGACGGTGCATAAAAGTGGGCAGATTAGCTTTAGTCACAGGTTTTAAAATCAATAAAGGGGCTTTGATCTCCAATACTGCTTTCTTCTCAGCAAGGACCCTTGTCAACCCTATATCGAGATGAATACTTATTTCAGGCAGGTCATGTTATTATGGAAGATACCTGGCCTTCCAGATTTCATGAGATTTACAGATCTACCACGTTCCTTGGTAAGTTTTTTCAGTTATTATCTGAACTCATTATTAAAGATCTATGCTTTATCTCACTGAATCTTAATTTCAAATTCTAGCTGGTCGGACACTGCATGCCTTTTGTCTGCTAAACTGAGCAACTTTTTAGTATCAGGAATATTTTCCATTGCCCAAATACAGTCTGTGCTTTCACTGCCTCTCAGCTTTTTCTTAGAGAAGTTAAAGAGGCTGAGCTTCTTAAGTCTTTTGTTTTAAGGCAAATTTTCCAGACATAGAATCATTGCTGTAGCCTTTTCCTGATCCTTTTCCAATGCTTCAGCTGCCTCCTTGGACTGCACGTGTTGAGTAATGGACTCACCAGCACTGTAGGCAGAGGTAATAATAACATTTCACTTTGGCACAACATGCTCTTTGCACAACCAAGCATTTTATCTCCTGTTTTACGGGCTATTATACAGGGGTTTTGAGAGTACATTATTCCGAATATGCTCTAAGAATGACTTTGTCTGAGATGTAAGAATAGCGAGTTTCACCGGAGAGCAATGTTCAAAATAACACAGTTTACCAAAATGTAAGCACAATTGACCCGTTCCCATTATTGTTTACTGTTCTCCAAATGTTTGTGTCCTCCAAAAACTTCACCATCCTGGCTAAAGATGTTGAGTAATGTTGGACAAAAGGAGATCTCTATAAGACCCACAGAAAATACTCCCGCTTTGAAGATGATTCTTCATTAACAATTGCTTTTTAGGAGTATAACTCTGGAAGAGACCTCCTGGGTCAATGAGTCTAATCCTCAGCTATTTCAAGTAACCACATCATACAGTCACTATTAGAAATCTAGTTCAATTTTAATCCATTTAATATGTGCTGCACTGGTTTTTATGTAGTGCTGCTTTTGTAATCTGAATGCCATGTGATAATAAGTCATTGAGTCATTATTTTATTTCTAGTAATGACAAAAAACAGCTGAAGTGATTTTTATATATTGCAATGTCAGTCTAGAAACAATGAACCAAAAAAAAAGAGCCTGAGGTTTTTCTTCTTTACTCATTTCAAATGAAATGTTTTTTCAAATTAAAATAACAAATAAGATGACCAATAATGCACTGAGACAGGCTGCTGAAAAAATAACACATGGGATGTTTTCAGTAAAATGGTTCAAAGTTCCAAATGGATCTTTTCCTAAGGATGTTGGTTCACAAGCAAAGGAAGATGAAACTTAGGTGACAGAGATAATTGCCTTCCCCAATATTTCCTTCCTCCTTCTCCCAGAGGTTACTCCTTTCCTTTGCAGGGAGGCTGAATTGCATGTGAAGTAATATTTGGACTACAGCCATTTGCATCTGTTCTGTAATCACCCAGGTTGTAGATGGTTTGGGAACTGTACCATATACAGTTTGGCTGTATCTACCACAGTGCAGCAGCCTTTAGGAATGGGCAGTCAAGGGAGGTACCTCCTCTAACTGTCCATGTTTACCCTGCCTATTGCTGTTAAATAAACAACCCTCGGTCCAGGATTTTGCTGGCTCAGACAGTCTCTGAAACAGTGCCATGCAGAAGTCACAATGTACAGGGATGAGTATCAGATGGTCGATGTCACCTCTTGCTGATTTCAGTGACAACCAATGGCACATAGCACCTTATAGACCTGACGTTGTGCTTCCTCCTGGTGTGTTGGTATGTGTCCCACTGTATTACACGCCCATCAGTGATCCAACAAGATGCCTTTCTGTCTTTAGGGAGGAATGAATACAGTACTCAAGCCAGATGCTTGTGTGTTTAGAGGATTTTGCTATATAACTTCCTTTTCATTTGGTAACTGGGAACTAGATGGAGCTTATTTGTTTATAGAGATAAACTTTAATCTCTGGCTGTCAAAGTGGATTTATGTTACACCTATATGCTTTTTAAGTGTTGGAGACTGAGCAGTTATGAGCTAATTTTTAGAGGTGGAGATGGCAGAAGAGTGGGAAAAACCTTTTGAATGTTTTCAGCACAGTAGTGGTGTCAAATTTACCCCAGTTTCCAAGCTGACCACAATACTGATGCTAAGGCTTGAATGATTTCCCACCACATCTGAAGAAAATGTAGTTCTGGCCTATTTCCATGTTGCTGTGAGTCAGTTACTGCTTTTGGACACTTTAGGCTGTATTTCCCTGTAAGATTATGAGTTTCTGTTGTTCCGAGCAAAATTCATAAACACAAGGCCTTGGGCAATGTGCCAGCGCATTGAATCTGAATTGTCACCCCTCTTTGTGTGAACCCAACTGAACGATCCTTCCTGAGTCTCAGACATATATATTCAACCTCATTTATTTAGTTAATTATACTTCTTAAACCCAGCCCACATTATGCAAGATTTCCCTGCCTTCCTGTCATATTGCACATGTTTTCATGTCAGTGACATGAATCCAAACAAAGGGCAAAGGTTTGGAGGTTGCAAAAGGAGACTTACTTGCTGTAGTTCAGTAACCTCAGTAATATCAATCTTGCAACTTCTATAAGCGTATTTTGTCAGGGACCTGTTCAGGTTGGGCATCAGGGTGGAAAATACTTAGATATGTGGCTGAGGGGTTTCAGACCCTCAGGTGAGCCAGCCCCTGCACAGCTGAGTGCTGGTGGGATGAAGGCACTGGTGTGATGGTGTGGGACTGAAGGCAACGGAGCATAATCGCAATCACAGAGCATTTTCCCTTCTACTTGATGGGCTGTTGCTGCTCCTGGGAGACAGCGAATTTATCACAGCCTTCCCCACCCACCTGCAGTGAGTGTCTAAAGCAGAATTCACAGAGGCTACTTAGGCAGAATGTAGGACCTGAAGGATATTTGTCATCTGAAAACCGTGTTAAAGTGGTCAAAAAAAAAAAAAAAAAGAAAAAGTAAGAAATCATCTGTTCTCTAGATCTGTATATTCATCAGCTGTGTTTTACTTGAGTTCTGCTGGATGGCAGGACTCTCTCATTTTGCCAAAGCGTTCCAAAATGTGACTATCCTAGGGAATTTAATTTTACATTAGATAGTTCTCTTTGCTTTGTCAAGAGAAGCATGTAGTCTTTCGTATTATCTGGTTAGGAAGCTGTCTAGCTCTGGCTCTTTTAAGCACTCCAATGTGGCCAAATGCCTAATTTCTAAGCATTGCAATATCTAAACTGAAGGCAGCTGAGGCGCTTTATTGTGCACAGCCTCTCATGAGAAGCCTCAGTTCCCATCTCAGCATTGGGAATAGTAGCGCATCCTCCAAGGACCCTGTGAGGATAAATACATTAAAAGAGGTGAAGTGCTCAATTATTATGGTAATAAGACTTCTATAAATACCTAAGATATATGTGTATATTTGGGTTTTAGCAGAACCTAACTTACAACTGCATCTTAAAAAAACTACCATAAACCCCCATATAAATTCCATCTGTGAATATTTGATCAGATGCTATGTGGGTGGAAAAGTATGTTTCATTGCTATTGTGATTGCTTGCTTTCTTTAGATTTTCAGGAGTAATAAACGTGAAGAATGTCCCAATGCTTTTATGATCTCCCAGTCAGTAATATTTTCTCTGAACCCATATGAGAATGTTTAATTCATTAAATGGTATCATGCAACTTTATGGTGAAATCATAAATCTGTTCTGTTACATTGCTTATTGGAAAATCTTCAACCCCAAGCAAATCCCTAGCACTATAGCTTGCTTCCCTTGATTACGTATGTCTTTTATAGGCTGTTTCCCACTTTCTCTTAAGTTGTTTCCAAATGCTCCACTCACTCCAGTGGTGCATCTCACTGATTTGAGAAGAAGACTTGCTTTTATGTGCATACAGCTGACAGAGAGAAAGATGCAATATGTCCTGCCTTTTACTTCATAGGGATTTTGTTCTCGGTACTGCTCAGATTTTCAGGATGAAGGTCAGTGCAGAGACACTGGAAAAGTCACTGTGGGCATGAGACATCTGTGACAGTACCTGAGGTTCAAAAAAAGAGAAAGTGTTCTTTTTACTTTCATGTTTTCTTGAGTTAGCCGTTTCCACTGTTAGCAAAACTGCAGGACACTGTGTCAAATGCAACATCATACATTGCTCGCCCTCTTAGCATCATCCTTTGCTTTTCAGTTGCTCATGGCCATGACTAATCCTATAGGCCCCTCAAGAGACATCTCTGGAGACCCAGAAGTGGGCAGCACTACTCTGAAGCACCCCTAGGAAAGCAGCTAGATAGCAAGAACTCAAGCTGTTTAAATCTCTGCATGCAGCCTGCACAGTCAGTCTAGCAGACTGACTGTGTCCAAGTTTTGTCTATGATTATAGACCAAATACCTGTCCAGACTGATGATAAACAAGCTTCTTTTTCTAGACTGCTGTGGCCTTACTTTTTGCCAGAATCCCAATGAAGTTGAGCCAAAACCAGCATGCCTGTGAATGGCACCCCAAGGGGCAGATGAAGATGCTCCCTGCTTGTGGCTCCTTGCAGCTGGTTTATCTGTGAGACCATTAGCATAAGCAGCTGGGACACAGACAGGGCAAGTTGCCCAATGCTCAGCTGTCCCAGACTCTTAAAAACTACCTTTGAATCCTCCTTCCTGAGCCCTGCTGTGCTTTCTATGGTCACAGCTGAGGTTGTGGGACAGTAATTATTACTGTTGGTGGATCTTCGATGAGTACTTAGTGGTCAGATGTCTGCATCACAGAAACTGCCCAAGGAATTGAAGGTAGTTGGTAGTTCCTTGGCAGTGTTAGCAAAAACACTCAAAAGAACAGATTAATCCTTAACTCCGAAGCTGGCTGAGGGAGCCATAGGGTATAAGAAAACTGTCCTTCTCTTGTAATGTCTACTGCTCTTCTGTGGTTGCTACTGCCTTGGATCTCATCTGTCCCCACGTTCTGGTTTCCAGAGCAGTCAGCAGTAGTGTTTCAATCCAACAGGATATGTTGCTGCCATTATGGCATCATTTGGCATAATGGTACAACTCATGTCTATGCCTAAAAGTGGCATTTCTAAGTGCCTAGGTACTACCAAGAGCCATAGAATACAACTGTGCTTAGGCACCTCAATGCATAACCCCCCCCCCATTTTTTCCACCCACACAAAAGCTCATGTATAGTTTTTTTAAATTCTTTTTTTTTTTTTTTTTGGAACTTTCCTGTATTTTAAAAGAATCATTGTAGTTGCATCAAGGGGTGTCCTCTACGAAGAGTGGGATTCCAGTATATTTTCAGGAAAGTGAACCAAGCAATTATCTTGCAGGACTGGTACAGACACCAGAATGAGGAGGTGTGGTAAAGGGGAATGCATGATTGATTTCTTTTCTATTCCAGAGCTGGATGAAATGCCTGACACAGCTGTTAGCTTACACTGCTTACAAGAACGAGGAATCAATCTCACCAGATGTTGTTCATTTCCTCTGTTGCTGTGTGGCCAGCTCTGTTGTACAGAGGATGCGGGGGGCGGAGGGGAGGGAGGAAAAAGAAAGAGGACAAAATCTCAGCCTAAATTACACAAGAAGGGCCCAGTGTGGGAATTTAACGTAAGCAAGGAACACAAGAATGGGCCATGACTGGGAAAGTGGAAGCTGGAAAGACAGAGCCCACTCATTCGGGTGTCTGATTCATTCACCGGGGAGCAGAGCAGACTCCCATCCCCTGTGGGTCTATACATGACCATCCTATGAGTTCTCCTGAAAGCTGATGTTTTCCATTATACAGGAGGTACATAGGGAGGGTTTGGTAGCAAACAAGCCAATAATTCAAGGCCACATCTGCGAGCTGCATTGTGCACTGTGTTGGATGAGTCTGTAGAGCACTTACATGTGTAGAGTCTTTGAGCAATATTCAGGGAAGGGATCACAGTGGCAGTGTGATGTGCTGCTACCACAAACTACCTGAGTGCTTGTGGTTCTGGCTATGCCAGTGCCATTTCAAACCACCTTCTTTCCCAAGGCTGGAACAAGCTCCTGTGCTTGAAGATGCAGCTGGGGAGACCAGTCAGGACATGAGAAGCACCTTGTGCTGGGAAGCTAGTGAGATGTTAAGCCATCTCTTTAAGCTTTTTTCACTGAGCAGGTGTCTTCTATAGATCCCTTAAAGGTTTCTTTGCCTGTGTAACTGATTGACAAGGAAACAAGCGAAAAGGCAGAGGAAAGGACCTTCAAATGAGGAGGGCACTTTAAGCTAAGGGTAAAGGCTTCAGGAAGAGAAATATGAAATGAGAAAAGTTTGCATATGAGCTGTAGAGATGCCACGGACCAGGAGAGGGGATGATATCTGCTTCCCATGGAGAAAAGCTATTTTAATAACCTGGTTGAACCCTGACTTAATGGTTACCATTTGCTCTGGAATATCCACTTCAAAGTGAACTGATTTCTATTGTATGCTTTTTACACCTTTTTTTGCACGTTCTCCATTTCTTTGCAGTATGGACCAGGTAGGTTTCTGTTTCTGTGGCTCTACCAGGCTTAGCAGGTGTGAGAAGAAGGGGAGAGCTCGCATAGCTATTGCCATGGGAGATTAGACCCAGCCACTTCTCACAACAAGCTCTGGCTCGAGCTGTATGAGGAAGGGCTAGTGCCACTCTTTGTGACCTTTCTGTCTAAGACACCTTAAAATAAGCCCATCTCTCTCTGCCATATAGCATTCAATGCCTTATTAACAAAAAACCCCAACCAACCAACCATAAAAACCTCAAAGACCTAAAAAACGAAAAGAAGATTCCAGAACAGAAGAAAGCACAGAGATGTTTTGGTTTTGCCTGAAGTGTTTGGTCTACAATAGGGTAAAAAGTCTGTGTGAGAAAACAACAAACAAGCTGCCACTGCTGAAGTCACTCTGAGACACGATGACTGGATCATGGTGGACTGACACATTCCTTTCTTGAGATACAGCCACCACCACCGAGGAAGGGACAGCCAGCCTCTTGCTGTTGGGCCTTAGGATAGATATATACCTGCTGAAGTGGTAATAGGGATGGAAACAGAACCATAATGCTCCACAAAACACTGTTGTGTTACATGATATGTGTCCTCATCTGACCTGCAATTATGGAGCAAGTTGGACCTACTCTAAGATATGAAGCAGTTACTTCTGTCAAGGGTGGCAGACTGGGTTATATGGAGCGCTCATTTCACCTTTGTGCCAGTTTCTGCAGTTTTTCATTAACAAAAGAAGTATAAATTAACTGGGGAACCATTGGGTTGAAAATAATTCAAAGATTCTGTTCTCCAGTTGCAAGGATGCTGAGCTCCTTGCTCAGTCTGTTGACATCAACGCAGATAATCTAGATTTACGCCAGTGCAAAATGTTGTCATTCAGATGGATTAGCTGAAGTGATTCCTTAAGGATGAATAAGATGCTCTCACAAGGCATGTTAGAGGCCGTGATGAAAGGATTTATTGTACAGGTCCTGGGAACGTGGATGAGACATCCTGGTGCTCTATAGTTGCATTGATCAAATCCTCACTATTGCTCAAGGCAACTTGGGAGTTAAACCTTGAAGTGCCATCAAACAATTTCCTGCTTTGTTGCAATTATACCCAACAAAATCCTACTTTGCTCTGACTATCATCTAGCACATCAATTACTTGCTGTAGTTTACTAACTCTTTTACGCAATCTATGAGACGTGCCAAGCAGACCTGATCCTTCGGTACCAAAGCCGACAACTTCTGGTAAATCCTTGGTTTTCTGCAAACCTCCCTCTACCATTGCTGAAAGGCAGACGGTGCCTGTGCAGTTTGAAGTTACGGTTACAATTACATGGAAAGAAAATGACAGGAGCAGCTGTCATATTTTTAACAAAATTTGGTCACTGAGGATATGAAACCTGAGAACTTGCATAAGAGACGCTCTCCACTGAGTATTGGTTCAGTCCACAGAGCAGCTGCACAAACGGGGCATTTCACCCCTATTCTGGAGGTCCTTGCCTGGGGAATTGTGGCTGCAGGTTCCCGAGGGCCCCCTGGTGTTTTTGCGCAATCTATCTTTAGAGAACTGCAAGTTAATTTCTGAGAAGGGCACTGGCTTTGAGCAGGGACTACCTCTAAACTGACAAACCACTTCCTGAGATCGTTAACTGAATCAAGAGCTTGCTGTCCCCTTCACTCCCCTGAAAAGACCCCCACCCCCACCCCTTCACCACCACCACCCACTCTTGGCTTGACATCAAGAAATATGGGTGAAGACAAGAGGGCATGGAGGGTTGAAGTGATACTAGTTCATAGGCCTCCCTGTCTGCATCTTCTACAAAGTATTCTGATTTTAGTCCCATTAGGTTTCTGCAGTGGCTAAATCAATGACATTTCCAAAGCGTTTTCCAGTTCTGGTATAAAAGGCACCTTGTATGTATGTGCATTTGATGTTTCCTTTGTATTTCTGCCAGCACGGACCTCCACTGAAACTGATGCAAAAGGATGTTGCAATTTTTTGGCCAAATTCTGGGAAGCAATAGAGCACCTGCAGCTCCTGGGATGTTATTCCCTGCTAAAAATATTCCCAGATGTGGTCTGTATCAGCTTCCATTATAGGATACGGCAAAGCCTTGCAATCATCTATGGCTACTTCAATGGTACATCCTTGTAGCCACTGGGAAAAAGAACTGCAAAGCTACCCTGAATTCTTCCTGTTTGATTTTATATTTGGTGACAGTGGTAGTGGGTCTATTTTCTAGATTTGTGGTCTTCTAACATCTACTTTACTTTCAGTCTTTGCGTACATGTGTCTTCATACCCCATTTCTACCGGGTGGGATTTACAAGTGCTTACCTAGTACACATTGCTCTCTCCCTACATTCCTGGTCCTCCCTCTCTGAAGGTGTCCAGGAAGGCTTATTCACTATGGGACTTACAGATACAGACTAATATTTTGCAAACTGGTAACAGAAATTGAATTGTTAGCTACATATCATTTTCCAGGAACTTTTCAATTCTGGACAAGGCAATTTTTCTTGCATTTTTAAGATTCCAGCATCATTGCAGAAGTTGATTGGTTCTATACACATGAAACATACAAGTAGTTTAAAACCATAAACACACCTTGAAATGTGCTCTTCTATACATTTTTCATTAGATAAGCTCCATTAATACATGACTATTGCTTTATAACTTAAATGTTCATGGAAGATATTCTTCCTGCAGACGTGTCTATCCCAAAAAAGAATATAAAGGTTTTGACTCTTCTGACATACAAATATGAAGAAAAGTTTATTTTGCAAACTGATATTTTCCCTCAAAGCAACTGTTTTGCTCTCTTTCGCCACAACCACAAGACCAACACAAAATAAGAAAGAGCTAAATGTGAACATATGCTATATGTTAGAATCCAAACACTGAGAAATGCATGGAGCAGTGCATAGAGTGAGTAGAAGCCAAAAGCAAGAGTATACGCAAATCTAGAAGCCATTTGAATTTCCCATTAATCTTCAAAGGCTACTTATAGGTGTTTGCTTTTTGTAGTGAGGACATTGACAAGCTGAAGTGCTGCATGTAGAAGACCTTCCAAAGGTTGTTAACTTCTCTCCCAAAAAGCAGCCAGAATAGGAACTGGAAGCTGTTACTACTACTATCTCGTGCATGATGCTCAAGAACAAATGACCGGGGACAGTTTGTTGGCCCTCTCTAGCTGGAACGGGGCCCCTCAATGGTGCATTTTAATGCTTGCAGAAGATGGACCTAAGAGGAGAATAATCACTATAGTATCAGATGTTTTGATTCAGTATTTCCTGAGTGTGCAGGGCACCTGAAGGAAAGATGAGCCTTTAAATCAGTTCAAAAGACAGAACCAGTGAAGAAATCTTCAGTAGAACAGTTTTTTCGTTGGGAAGTGACATTTCTTTAAAATGAAAACTTTCCCTGGAAACACACTACTTGGAACAAAACTTATCATTGTCGTTGCTGACAAAGCTGCAAACTCCAGAGATTTATAAAAACTGAAACTGCATAGGAAATGCATACAGGCACATAGCTTGAATACAGTCTACAATATATACACCCCAGGAGGCTGGAGTGTATAGAGGCAGGCATTTGCTCCCACCAAAAGCACTTGGCGTGTTTCCATCTTTCTTAATGGAAGCAAGATCAGGCCCTGAGTATGGAAGCACAAAGAGGCAGATAGTGTGAGCACAGGGAGTTGCTCATTTGTTTAGCCATTGCTGTGTGTCTGCTGGATCCTCACTTTAGCTGCAGTATTCCTTGTTCAGCAGGAAGACATCAATGCCAAGGGTGCCATTTCTGACACCCATGTAAACCTGGGTTCGATCCACAAATGCACTGGAGCCTTCACTAGCCCCCTCAGTAAACCTGGGAGTGACAGTCGTATCTGTTTCCATTGCTGTAAGCAGGATATAGAAAGTTTTTTGACAGAAGTACATAACATGCGCTACAAATACATGCAAGATTGTGTCGCTTCATGGTTCACACAGTCCTGACTGTGGCTGGCTGCTGAATTGTTTCATCAGTCGGTGCCTCTCTCCCACTTGAACTTATGTGAGATCAGTGGCTGCGGCTCACAACCAGTCATGCATGCTGATGTATTCGAACCTGCTGTCCTCATGTCTCAGGAGAGCATCCTGCCAAGTGTGACTGGAGGGCATTTGCAGCAAGACTGGGCACAAATTGCATTTTGAATCCATCACTAGGAGTGGAAGGTTCACAGGTCTCTGAGAAAAGCAGGAAGCGTGAGTGGGACTGTGCAGCCCACTGGCTGTGGCTCTGAGCAGGGAGCCCTGGGCTGGGTGGTGCGGAGTCCCTGGTCCAGCAGCAGTGTCTGGGCTAAATGCAGTGACTGCCTGGTGTCACAGATGGGAAGGAGTACTGACAGAGACACTGGGAGAAATCAGGCCAAGAAATGAACTTTCCGAACCCTGCATTTTCAATTATACATTTATCCTCCCTTTTTGCATTTCAAATTGTAACTTGCTAATACTCCATTTGATAGTGGTGGTTTTCTCATGGTGTAATTTTCACCTAAGCGCTTAGTCAGTTGTCTAATGGAAAGAGGAGTGTATTAAACTGCTCTTAGAGTCTCTGACCTGGGACTACAAACCTCTATCTCAAGAGGTAGACTAAGGTTTGACTAAATACAGATATGCTGGCTCCCAGGTCCATGTACTAACGTATTTCTCACCCACCCACTGCCACTTTGAACTTGATGTGGTGTAAAGGCCTTTGACTCCAGTTTCTCAACAAAAAAAAGCATGCAGAAGAAGAGCTACTAAGACATTGAGGCCGCAAAGGAAAGCTCAGCTACCCGTGATGGGCTTCTCTGAGCCACTGCAGTAAGCAGCAGTGACTTTTGAGAAAGTTCTGTAGATGTCATTTACTCTTTCCAAGAGGAAAGATATAGTTTCCAGCCATCTTGGCCAGGGTTTGTCCCCAGTGCAGCAGAGGTTGTCATCTTACTGTGTTATATCCCCATCTTGCTTGTGCCATCAGCTTGGTGCTCTGCTTTTTTGGCTACTCCTTCATCCTCTTTCTGTTCCCCTCTCTGCCCTCCTTTCTTTTCTCTTGAGAAAGTTCAGCTTCTCAGTGTAAATCAAAAGAAATCAGGGCCTGAAGGGATTTTGTGGGAGCTGTCTAGCCCATCTCTGTTGCCCACAGAAATTCAGCTATACCTAAATTTGTATATGAGGAAGAGGAGGAAGGGACAAAGGCTGTCAGGCTTCACACTGCTTTTGGCTTGGCTCTGATTAGCACCAAGCACAGGTGTTAAGCACCTCTTCACTGTCAGATTTTCCATTCAGTGTGTGTCCTTAATGCAGGCAAAAGCTATTTTTGGTTACAACACAATCAGCTATCTTTATCAAGGGGTTTTCTACAGTGCCCATCTGTATGGCAGCCAAGTACTTCCCAGACAGATTTGGTCATCGTGGCATGAATAAGGAAGCATTTCTCTGACAAACTATGTAAAAATAGTATGGGTAGATTTATTAACACCTTATAAAAACCTAGGCAGCTGCAGCTAAGTATAAAGTCAGGCAGCAAAGTGATGGCATAAAAGCTCTTTAACGTTTTACAAGAGGTTTTCTAGACATAAAAGATCACTTCTTTCAAAACTGATTTTTTAGAGAAATGATGCCTTTGAAAAGTTTTGTTTGCAATTCACTTATACACCCCACATATACAACCCACATAATGAACATCTTTAACTTGAGAGTCTCACTTCAGTTTATTTGATTCCAGTCAGTCATTATCGATATTAAATTTCTGTGAGTAACATCTAAGATAAGTTTACATTGTCTGCAGAAAGGTTTGCACTATTTAAATCAATTTAGAAATCTGTTAAGTAAATCTGACGCAAGTTTAGTTATAACAAATGTCCTTAGCTAATAAATTTCTTGGGACTGGGTTGTATCTTTTCTGCACGCATGGATGAAACTCAAGTGCTCTCAATGCCTCAGTGAATAAATAATAAATGATGCAAAATAGCTTTTTGATACATAATAATATCATAACTTTAAGATGTGTTTTCCCAGGACTAGAAATGAGTGTGGTGTGTCCCTCTGGGAAGTTATTAAATACAAAGAAAAAAGGGCTATTTCTAGTGTTGGAAGCTGGTCAATGCATCTCTCACCACACCCTGGTTCCTGGCAATCATTCACACTCATCTCTTATGCCCTTTCAAAGGGGCTGTAAATTATTGCCAGCTTAGTACGTTACACCCACCTTATCACAGGTCAAAATAAATTGCAAAGCAATGAAGATTCAGATCTGTGATATATACACGCACAGAAGGGCTGCTGCTTTAGCTTATCAGATACCTTTATTTATCTTCACCCTGTTGTAACCTTGTGTTTAATACTCTTAACCCTCTCTCAGCTGATATTTGATCCTATGTATCAGAGGTCGGTTTCTTCCTTGCTGTGTTTCCGTAATGCTTTCTTGCTCAGATTAATCTCCATTCAGTCTGAAAGTGTTTCTCTGCTCACTAAGCTGATATTTAGTGATCCCTTGTGACTGCATGGCTTGTCCTAGCTGTTCTGGGAATTTTAGGCAATCCAAAGCCTGGCTTAAGCTTAAATCGCTTATCTCTTGTGGTCAATTCGAGTATAGTCACTGTTACAGGTGAATAAAGTTTCTTGATCCAGTTTCAACCATTTATAAGTAATCTTAAAATGTCCCTTAAAGTGACTTTATTATAATCTTAAATAACCAGTTAAAATGCCCAATTTTTTCCTCTCTGTGATAAGTTGAAATGGAAGTTAGACTTAACCCTTGATTTTCCTTCCTGGCAGGAGCTGGAGAAGCTGAACACATTTTACCTGTTCCTCTCTTTCCCCTTCCATTTGCAGAGGAAATATCCTTCCTTTCAACAAACCTGATGTGCCCTGCACAGCCCTCTGCAGCAGTTACTGTGCAAAACACAGAGGCCAGGAGCAATTTCTCAGCACTAAACAGAGTTCTTGCCTGCTCCTCTTCTACTAGCTGTATCTCAGCTCCTGGGACACTTCAACAATGAAGTAGCTACTGGCCATCAGCTCTGACAAATGCGACCTGTGACCTCAGGCACAGTAGTTCAGAAATGTTTCTTGCAATGTTTATTAAAACCTCTGAAACAGTCCCTTTCACAAGTATTGAAAGAAGCCAAATTTAAGTGCTTCCAAATTAGGAGATAAAGAAGATAAAAGTATCTAAGCAGATCCAACTTGATCATAGAATCATAGAATGGTTGGATTTGAAAGGGACCTTAAAGCTCATCTAGTTCCAACCCCTTGCCATGGGCATGGACACCTTCCACTGGACCAGGTCGCTCAAAGCCCCATCCAGAGTGGCTTTGAACACTGCTGGTGATCTCTTCATTTGAACAAGTAATCTTCAATGATGTGATCGTAGACCTCTACACATCCTGGGGCTCCCATGGACAATGGTCATTTAACACTGAACAGCTCAGCATAGTCAATGTGAGGCTCATTTACTTACCAGACCCACACAAACCATCCTCTGAGAGCAGCATCACTCATTATCCAAGAGCTTTCCTGTCCCAGTAGCACTCAAATGCTATGCCAACATTAAAGAAAACATTTTCTCACTAATGCTAAGTTAAGCTATTGTTTTAATTCTTGGTGGCAGAGAGAGATTCAATAGCCACTAATTACAGGCCATGGTTTTCCAGAGCCATTGAAATATTGTGTGTGCTCGGGGTATGGGTCCCTGCACCTCCAGTTACAGCTGTGGCAGCAGCAGCTGCAAACCAGTTTTGTCCTGTGCACTCGAATGCAGGAAAAGCAGGCTGAGTATGGCACTATGTATTTGAAAGTAGATCTATAAAAGGTGCAAAAAGAGGCTGGGTATGTGCCTTTTATTTCAGCATGTATTTACTAACTTTGTTACCTAAATATTCCTTCCAATCTTTAAGCAGGTACATGGTGCATTTTTAGGTTGTATTTTCAAATACATTCAAAATTCGGAATCGTGACATGTAACAATACGTGGGAATCTGAACTTGGTATCAGCTGGACAAAACACGTTAAATTCACTGTGTAAAGCCCTGCCAAGTGCATTAGCAGGGTAATCCACAGCAGCAGCAGGTCCCCATGTTCCCTGCTGTCTGGAAGGAAATGGAACATGTGGCCTGTAAGCATCCCAGATGTTTGTGGAGAGCAGAGGAATGAGGAGATTTGAAAAAGAGGAGGCTTGGACCATGAAAGGGAAGTGGTTTCAGGACAGAACTAAGGAGAATTTGGGGCTGGAGTGTAGAACTATGATGATTCTTTAATGCAACAAGAGATCAGTGAAACGGCATTTTAGGAAAGAGCTTGGAAGGCAGGACAGAGGATCTTTGTGTTCTGTTCAAGCCACTGACATCAGTGCTGACTCCCTCGACAGCTGTTTTCAACTCTAACATGCTGGGAGGGAGTATGTCATATTTTATCTCAAGCTTCCTAAAGAGCCAATTACTCTAATAACTCATCCCCAATCAGAGGCAAACCAGAGGTTTCTAATGAGGCATCACCAGATCTCAACCAGTCTCTGAGCTGCCCACATTGTCGTGTGGGTGTCTGAAGAACCTCATGAGTTTTAGCTCTGCTTCGCACATAATTGTGTCTTCCTTTGCTTTAGCCCCCTTTTCTCTTGATTCTGGTTTTTGATGTCAAAGGTTCAGACTCATTCTTTTTTTCTCTCTTCCTTTTGTTACAGAAGCTGTAGGTCTGTCTTCCATTAGTAATCACCTCGTGGGAGGCAGGCTACTTCACAAGAGGCTATTGTCCTCTGATATAATATACTAGTCCAGTGTGCTGTGGCCCCATGAAATTCATGTTATCCATGATCATGGTAAATTTCATGATCCACTTTCTTTGTGAAACTGCCCCAGTGCTTAGCATCAACACCCAAAATAACCTGCCAGTTGGGGCTGAAGTGTTCTGTGCAGGTGGCAGAGGGTACTGCTCTGAAATTGAACAGCATCAAATACAGCTCCAGGTCTGACTCTTCATCTCTTTTAAGCACCCTTTTAGCAGTGTTTTTTTTAATAACAGCAATAAAAAGTAACTGTCCTAGAGCTGAAATAATGCTATTTTTAAAACAAACTGTTTTGCAAAACAGAGTCATGACAGCTGTGGTCTGTGACCCATTACTGCTGCAGATGATAGGCTGTGACTCACAGAGAAAGATTTTACAGGTAAGACTGCATGTTCAGTGGTCGTATTCTCTAATAATGCTGTTTATGGATAAAAAGGATAATAATGTAGGTAGTATTTTTCCCAGCATATACAAATGAATTGATAACAATTTTGGATCACATATTTGAAGTTTTTGGAGTTATCTATTACACTTAATGCCACTTCTTCAGGAGTGATTTGTCCCTTGTACGAGCTGAGAATTGGTGGGATTGGTTCTGTCTTCACACTCTGTATTGTGTATCAGGTATCACATGATCTGTGCACACAATCTAAAATTAATAAGGCATCTGCTAGCATGTAAAGTAAAAATCTGCTCTATTTAAGTATCACTTAAATCTTTCCCATAATGAATTATGCTTGCTTGTGTAATGTAATGTACTTTACATCCACTTTGGTAAATTCTGTCTTTGCAGTAGGGTTTAGCAAATCATTTTCCTTGTTGCAAAATAGAGCAGATCTTTACAAAGGCTAGATGTAAGTTTTGTTTTCTCTCACTTTTTGTGCATTTCTCCATGCTCCTTCTTTCAAATTTTGTGTGCAGTTTTACTATTCCTTTATGAACTTCCAATTTTCTTCTAGTTTCTCCTTTGACTAACACAGTCCTCTGAATGAGACCTGGTTTCCTTCAGAGCTTTCAATCTGTAAATGATGTTCTCCATTTATGATCTAATTGCCTTTTCCAAACTGAAACCAGAATCTTTTCTGTAACCTTGTTCTTGGTTTTGTCTCTCCATTGCAACTTCAGCATCAAATGAAGGATTCCATAAAACTTCCAAACAACAGTTGCAACTCTGCTCTCAAAGCCTCAAAAGCCTCTTTTTGCCCCTTTTTGAATTCTCATATGACATCTTGTCAGGCATCATAAGATCTCTCTAAAAAGTTGCATTCTATCTAGAACAAAGGTTTTTTTCAATGTCGATTGTAATCCCATCTCTGGTTTGATCTTTGCTTCCATGTATATTATCAGACAAGGTTTGTGATTCTCTAATGAAAAGGCTGCTTTTAGTGACCTTTTCAGAATCTTTTCTTGCCTTCATGAAGGGACAAAATTCTAGTTTGATCCGATTGCTTGCTGTGGATTGATGGGGTCAGAGCTGTTTTGGTCTTCTCACTTCTGTCTTCTTTGCTCTTTTTTCCCCTCTTCTGTTTCTAGGTACACTCATTTGTAATTACCTCCATATTTTGTGCAATGTAGCGAACTGCCTGTCTGGCTCCAGAATTTTCTAAATAAAATGTATCAAAAAAGGGTTTTCTGGTATTGTTAGGGGTTTTTTATTGTTTGTTTGTGGATTTTTTTACTCAATATTTGCAAAGTGTTGGTTGGCTTTTCCAGGTTTTCATTGGTTTGTCTCTGCCTATAAAAAATATCAGCCTAAATAGGGTAAGTTTCACAAGGTTATGAGCACTTGAAATAATTTTTAGAGTGGGGAATATAAAGCAACTAAGATGTGTTTCCAACCCACCATAAAGGGCACCTCTCCCAAATCAAAAGGGCCTTGGGGCAAGGCGTGCTACGCTTCTTGAAGTATCAATAATGAGCATATTGAGCTGCAATACTTCATCACCTTCTCACCTTTCTACCTGTGAAATCTTGATCCTACAATCCTGCCTTTGCTATGATTTTCTGTATCACAGTATCGGTACTGCAATTCTGTAATCAAAGCTGTGCTGGGCTTTACATGCCTTGTAGCTGAGTTTAGGAATAAGCATCAGGGTGCTTGGTGTTACACCCTTTTCATGGCATCCCTTTGGAACTGAGTTTATTCCCCTACCTTGTGTTAAGCTAAACTGGGGAAATAAGGGGATACTGACTTAATCCCACCCCCTGACTGGTGCAGTCCCTGGATATGAAGGTAGCTCTGCCAGGGCAAAATCATCTAAAGAATAATCTAAATTTATTGTTTACTTATAGCATAGTGTTTGTAGAGCTGATCTGCTTCTTTATTTTGCTCTCTGCAGGCAGAAGTGGGAGAGAAAGAAATGCTCGCAAGTAAATAGCTGTGCAGCAGGGTTAAGGGAGGACATATCCTCAGTGTGAAAGGTTGTGAGAGTTCAGACTCATTTTGAGATCTAGGGCATGCATAATGCATTTCTAATACCGTAAGTAGGTAGCACGTCACAAGAAAAACTCACGTGCTTAGAGCTGGCTGGAAACCAAAGCAGTTGATCATATACAAGCACAGCGAACAAGGGTCACCATTTACATGTATTAGGATGAATCCAAAGCTGGTTCATTGTGGATCACCAGGTGTTTCTAAATTTGTACTAACAGGATGAAGAAGGCTGTGAATCAATGACATTTCACTCACTGAAGTTAATGAGCTCTTCCTATCCTTACACTGACCACAGGAGATCAGGACACGAGGAGATGAATCCAAGCCTAAGAAATGTATGAAGTAGAAATGGATTTATGAAGTGTATCTAAAAGCTAGGACAGAAGCTCCTATTCAGAGTTAAGGTGACCTTAATTCACATTTGTTTGACAAACTCCGAGTGTAATAACCACTGGCTCTACTGTGTGCAAGGCCGTCCAGGTTCAGCTGTTTCATAAGGAATAACATGTTGAGTATATGAGGGGTAACTCCAAGTTTCCTTTTAAACAGCTGGAGTTGTACATTAATTATATCTATCTATAAACATACTTTCTTCATCCCTCAATAAGAACAAAGAACAGCTGTACTGTTGTTGTTAGTTGTAATGTGAGTATGCACACATCTCTAGAGATTACCCCTTTCCAGGCCTATGCGTTCATTTCAGATCTGACTCTCTGAGACAGTGCACTCCATTTTTCTTGTCCAAACTTTTCCAATTTGATTTATACATATCTATCTATATCTATCTATCTATCTATCTATCTTTAGAGGACCAGCAGCAGCATAAGACTTTCCTGACACAACTGGGTGACCAGACCATTCCTGCTCTGGTCAGTGTTCAGTTTTTGTAATTCAGTATCAGCCAGGGGCAGTGTAGAGAAAAGAAGTTTCTAGGTAAAAATGGCACTTTTTCTTCCTACTAGACTCTGACGATATGAAGTGAGCCCTGAGGTTGCGCAACATATCCTATTGTCCTCATCACTTTGCTCTGTGCTGTGACACTGGCAAAATGCAGCATGCTCATGGTCTCGTTTCAGGCAGATGTCCTCTGGAATATACCTTCTTACCTTTTGCGTGTTGGTGTTGATCTTAACCTCCGCTTGCCATGCCAGCCTTGTCTAGCAGATATCTCTCTGTAACTGTGACTTTGACAGCAGGGAATTGCTGCCTCGGTTGTCCCAAAGGAGGTCACGATTGGATGGTAGTGAATGGGAACCAGGCTGCTTTTCCTCTCCAGTGATGGTGCAGAAGGTTAGAGGGCACAAATGGATGAGGGGACCAAATGCACCCTCAGTAAATTTGCGGACGACACCTAGTTGGGCAGAAATGTTGATCTGCTTGAGGGTAGGAAAGCTCCACAGAGGGCTGGGACCAATCGTATGAGGTTCCACACAGCAAAGTGCCGGGTCCTGCACTCAGGTCACAACAACACCAAGACATGTAAGTCTGTAGGTTTGGAGAAGAGTGGCTGGGAAGCTGCCAGTCAGAAAAAGACCTGGAGGTGTTGGTCAGCAGCCATCTGAACATGAGCCAGCTTGTGCCCAGGTGGCCAAGAAGGCCAACAGCATCCTGGCCTGTATCAGAAATAGTGTGGACAGCAGGACTATGAAAGCTGGAGAGAGACTTTTTACAAGGGTATGCGAGGATAGGACAAGGAGGAATGGCTTTCAACTGAGAGAAGGTAGATTTAGATTAGATGCTATGATTATCTTCTTTGCTTTTGGTCTCCAGGCTCTAGACAGGGTATACAGGGCATTGTAGATGCTAGTGGCCATCCAGTGGCCAGATTATTAGTAAGATTATTAGTTGGGCCTCAAATCAAACATCTAATTGAATTTCAACCTGTTATATACTGTGTATGGGTTTTGATGCCTTTTGCTGTCCGTCTTTGTTCTTTTCTAAGTTAAGATGAATGGCATTGAATGGAAGAGATGATGACATCGTATGCATGTGAAATATATGTGTGTATGATCCCAGTGTTTACTGACTGTACAGTCTCCTGCTGCCTTTTCCTAAACTCTACACTGCACTTATTGAAAGCGTGTGGTCTTTTAACCAGCAGACAGTGGTATGATTTACATCGTTACGTATACGTTATTTGTTCAAACACTCAAGTTCAGATGGAACTGGTTTTAAGTAAGCAAGTACATATGTAAGAAGATGAGGTCCTTTGCATGTGGATTGTAAACCTATGTATGGGTGAAGCCCATGTGAGAAGTGGAGGAGACTGAAGAACAACACTGTTGGTTCCTATCCAGCCATCTGCTTTGAAGACAGTTCAGGTGCTGCAGGATCTGTGGGCAGAACAGGTAAGTACCTCAGGTACAAAAGTCACACACTGTATGTGGCTCTATAGGGAAGCTGAGCCTGGTGATATGGAAACCAAGCTTTAGTTTCTCCTTTGACTCAGATGTTGTGTTTGATCTTGGGCAACTTTTGATCTTGGGCACTAGAAATGCAAATGCAGTTGGACCTCCTTTTGGAGGGGGGGAGAAAGGGAAATATAAAATATTCAACCACCAAGATATAAAGCAACAGGGAAATAAAATAATTCTATACAATTCACTATGAAACGATCAGAAGTTCATGCCAATCTTTCAGTCTATTGTGCCTGCCTGATGACTGATATTTATTTTGCGTGATTAATGGAGGTGTATAAAGATATAGTGTATAAAGTGTATAAAAAGCACATGTGTTTTCTTGATCATGTCTTAAAATGCACTTGAACAAAACACATTTTAGATATTCCCAGTTGTAAAAATACCCATTGCAAAACCAAATGAAACTGAAAGTATGTTTGACTGAATCCGTTTTAGTTTTTCATTCTCCAACGGCTTTTGAGTCTTCTCCTTTTTTCTGTTCCTTTTCAATTCACATTGCCTGGCAATTTCTCTGCCTGACTGGGTGAAAACGACCCGAATTTACCCCAGTACTCGCTGCAATCCCTCCAGTGATCAGCAGGGGCTCCTCTTGGGCTGTGACTAACTTGGGTCTCTGCTCTCGTCCTTTGCCATTGACCAGCCCATGGTGTTTCTACACCTGATGTGGATCCTATAATACTGGGGAAACATATTAGAGCAATTTTGCGTTCACAAATTCTCTCTTTTCAGCTCCCAAATCATCCGAAAAGGAGAATGGATGAATCACCATAGTGTTGTCAGAAGACACTTTATTCCAAAAGCCAGGCAATGAAAGAGCAGCAGCACCTCCACATTCGGATTATGATCACTGATGGATGTAGGCAGACTTTGATATAGTTTTGCTACACCTACAATTAATGCACAATGAATTTTATACCTGGATAACAAAACCAAACTAAACCAAACCAAACCCCACACGGATCTTCTCTGATGAAGTGTTATGTCTGCACAAACGTGGAGCTGAATTTAAATGTATATTGAATGTAATTCTCTTGTTCATCTGCAATATGTTCAGTTTAATTCTCATTGAGTTCAAGGATATTCGGACTCAGAGCTTGGGTTTCAAGCTCCACTGGGAGCCAAGGAGTTTGATCCAGATGACAGGGCATGTAGCTGACTATAGTGGCTAGGTGGCTCATGTGATAGGGTGAACCCCATATCCAGGGTGACCAAATGGTTCAGGTGCTTTCCTTTACATGCTGCAAAAAACAGGAACAGAAAGAAGTAGCTCCATCCTATCAACAAGATGGGCTAATTGGTCGCAAACCTGTGTTACTAATATGTAGATAGCCTGGAGAAAATACAGTGCAAAGGTACAAATGCAAGACCAATGCCAATGAACCTCAACAGTTGGTAAATCGTATAATTAACTTAGGTTGGGTTTAGGCGAGAGCCAGCTTTCAGAAGAAAACTGAAGATGGAAAAGGTAAGCCAAGTCTTTTACCAGTTTATGCTGAATTATTTATTTCATTACTGAAAATCTGAGAGGATAAATTATTTACGCAGCTATTTTCCAGCAGACAAAAAACAAATCTAGTAACAAGAAACATTCCTAGAAGGCTATTATGATTTACCATGAAGAAAATAAGACACTGAGAGTAGTGGCTGTAAACTGAGTTGTGGATATGCTATGCAATGGAAATTAATGAGATGTCTTTTCCATTTTGTTACAGAAATATGAAGAGCAGTAATGATTTCTGGCTCCATCTTTCCTAGCCTGTAATAACACAAATTTATTGATTTTTGGAGGGGGAGAGAGGAGGGAAGCAAATTTTTGGAAACCAGCATTCATGTGGTCTTGTTTTCTCACTCTGCCGTTCTCTATATCGTCATTGTTCACTAAGGTTCAAATGAGAAAGTTTTTAAGGATGGGTTTCAAGTGTTCTAAGTTTAGGTATTCACAGTGTAAGTGTCTGGGTCTGAGCTGGCTGGCAGTAGATCTCTGTGACAGCGGATATATATCAATGCAGCCAAATGGAGTTCAGGGTGGGATTTGACACACCAGTTACAGGCTGGTTCTGTTTGTCACTGGCTTGCTAGGTCATTGCCATAACTGAATCATTTATCCTGTCCTGGCTCCTGTAACATGTCTCATGCCACAGATCTTCTGTGGACTTGACTTCAAAACAGTTTGGAGGAGGTTCTGTTTCTTTCAGAGTTCATTTACAGTTCTGCTCGTGTAGGGACATGTAGACACTGCAGCTATGCAGATAATATCTGGCTAATAAAGGCATTCCCAAATGCTGTGGTTATTGCAATGAATGCAAAACTGTTGTATTCCCTATTTCTTCATACTTGCAGTATGCTACTATGATAAGTATGAATTACCAGGTAAGGATATGTTTTGAGTATGGTTATTGAAGAATCAGCCATGCTATTCTCCTGACCGGCAATAGGATCTGCATGACTAATTCCCTGAGAAATGGAAGGACAATGTTCTTCGTTAATAGTAGAGACAAAGAAAACATTTGCATGGTGAATGCAGTGAATTTGTAACGTAACGTGAATGTAATCAGCTTTGCTCAGTCTATTGCACTTAAATGAATTCTGTGTCTAGCATGCAGAGCAAAAGAACCATTTCACAGCTCCTCATGAAAAGTGGCCAATCATTACTGCAACCCTTGGGACTGGCAGTGATAACATTAATCATGATGAATCAGTGTGGCATCTATGGGACCATAATATGCAGCTCTATGAGAATACCACTGGATTGTGTTTCAGAGTACTGCAGACTAGTCTTTATTTTTCCCTTCATTCACAGAGAGCTTTTCCAGTCACTGAAAATATCTTACCAACATTTCAGCTGACTATTTGGTTGGATTCTTTTTGTAAGGTCAGAACCATGAGCTTACCTCTTCTCATATAAAATGACTTAACCAAAAGCAAACTCCAAACTACACAATCAATGAAGAAATTAGAGTCCTGGAATAATTTAACATTAAAATCCTAGAAGTGAAGCTGTTCACTCTAAAAAAAAAAAAAAAGAGAAAAAGATCAAGGGAAAAACTTATCTCTTCCTGTGTGATTGATCTTTTTCTCTTGCAATTGCCCTCTGACCTACAATAAATCATTTTAGAGTGTGTCAGGAAAATCTCTTCAATAGCTTTAGAGCTGGGAGAAGAATTGTTTTGTCTCTCAAAGTATTGTCATACAAAACATCCAAACAATTTCTGTTATTTTTCCCACATCCAATGAGATGATGGAGAAAGGTTTTTCCCCATGCTGATGGGCATTATAAAATCTAATGAATATTGCCACCTGAAATCCATATATAATTTTAATGCTGTAGGAGGTATATGGAGGAGACTTGAATTTCCTTATGGAGGAAGAACTTAGCAGGAAAGAAATATACTGAAGAAATTATAGCCCTGCTTTATGGAGCTGGTGTTCATTTGAAAATAAGGGTATTTTCAAAATAATTCTGTATTAAAAAAGCAGATTGCTGAAAAGGTTGCCACACTTGGTCTCAGAAGGCAGGAACTGGTGTGTAGGCTGACTCTCCTCTGACCTGTTCATGATCCCTCATGGTCATTTTTGTGGTAAGTTGCTTGTAGTTCTTCCACACAGAAAACCACTGTGTCTGCAAAAACCACCTGAGCTATGTCACAGCTTTGCTTTGAAAATGATGGACAGTAACTCGACTGTGAAGGGTGGCAATGACTTCTAACACATTTCGGCCTCATAAAACTTGAATTTGGTGTCCTTTGATGGATGCATCCTGTACAAGACATTCATTTGAAAAGCAATTTTAAGGTGGCTGATGCCTCCTATACTGACAAAAGCCTGGAAAGGACTTTCTATAGGAAGTTGAATTAGTTCCTATTAAAATATGGTTGAAAGTTACTAAACATATGTTTGGACATTTGGGCTGGGATTCCTGTGGGTAAATGTACAGGGATCTAGAGCACAAATATCTACATATGGTCTAGTAACCACACACACACGGTAGCCACTGGGGACCAGAGAAGGGTTTGATTCATCCTTTAGAACACATCTAAAACTGTCATCCTGAGAACATCCTAAAAGTGCCTATTTCTTTTAAGCAGCTTTTAATTTCTTTTTCTGCGGCTCTCAGAGATAGATGTCAATATTTCAGATGTGTTATGTTAGGAGAGATGGATCCCTGCAGATCCCAAGCAATTTTATAGGCATTTTAAAAGCAGAACTCCAAGTCTAAATAAATTAATAGATTCAATAGGTTTTAAATACTGATGCACTATATTTTACTTATATAAATACATGTGTTTGTTGTACATTATATGTTACATGAATTTGTAAAATTATTCTCCCAGTTTAATTCAATTTCTTGTGGTTTTGCTATCCACAACCCCCATCCCTTGCTTTGGAGAGGCCCCCTGCATCTTTACAGTAAAACAGCCCAGAAATGTCATTATGTAACTCCGATACCCTCCTAATCAGTTGAGCTCTGGCTGGGTGGGTAACCCCAGAGGAGGCGAGAATCTCCCTCACCTACGGCTTAGTCCAGCTTCCCCTTCTCAGAACTACCGACCACAAGAAACTCCTGTGGTTACTAACAGAAGAAACAAGTTCCCTCCAATCTCCCAGTGCACCTTGTCAGTTGTGGTTTGTAAGAATTACACTGTGCTCTTATCCAAGGCAGTCAGGATCAGCCCAGGCTTTGTGCCCCTTTGTGTCGCCAGTTTGGGGTCCTCAGCCTACGGCTTCGAACTTTCCGGCACAGCGGCTCCATTCTGTGGGAAATTGTTCAAATTAGTCCCACAAAGAAAACCATTGCCTTGTGAAAACTACCTGTGCTCAATCACAACCCATCTGTGGGAATGAAACAAGGCTTCCTTTGGGATTTTTTATTTACTTTTCATTTATGTCTCTGCTAATGTATGAGATAATCTGTGGTGAAGATCCTGGTGCCTTCTCACATCTAACACTTTCCGAATAAAACTGAGCAGCTTTTGTTCATTTGCATCATTGCTCTGACATTACCTTTGCTGTGAGAATGATAAGAAATGGACCATTTAGTGACAGTGAGGTAGAAACTGGGTGATGTGAGATGACATGTTTTCTGATTACATGACTAATGACAATAAAAGATGCCACCAGGTTCTTTTATTATAACATAGCTACTACAGGAAAACATTTGCAATGTAGTCTGTTACTCTATTTCCTTCAAGCTTTTGTATACATTTGTTTCTCAATATAGCCCAAATGATCAGGCCTTGAAAAACACCCTCCTTTTTAAAAAGTTACCCTGAGATCTGTCAGTGCATGGCTCGCATTGCTGCTTTGTCCTGTGACTGCTTGGCTGAGATCCTGGTGGAATTAGACCAGGCTCTAATGGGCATGTTTTCCCTGGTTGCTCCTGGCTATTCTGCAATAGCACCACTCAGCTCCATCAAGGAACTAACTGCAATTTTCTCTTCCCTAATGAATTTCATAACGTAATCAGTGGCAGACCATGACTGAGAGTGAAACTAAAACTTGATGTAATGGTCAGGCAAGAAATTTGACTTGGAGCTTTGTTTTGACTGGGTCCCAAATGAGGAGTGGCATTGCTGACAGCTCTGCGCGTAGTCTGTGGATGCTGATGGCTCCAGTGGCAATAAAAATGTTCACATTTTTTTGTTTTTATCTTGGTTTCATTACCACTGTCAAGTTGCTTCTTTCTGTGAAGTTTGGGTTGCCGGCTAATGATCTGGTTCCAGGGGCAGGAACAGCCTTTGGCTTCCTGCAGAGATTAATTAAAGAAAATACAATAAAATCACACTGGGAGGTATTGCTTGGAGGCTCAGCCTCCACTGAGTGCTGGCTGGGAGCAGGTAAGCAGCTGAAGATGTTACCCAGGGGTTCTCAGAAATACACAGCTATTAGCTGTACTTCAGAATATGAATACAAGTTATTTCGGTGTAAAGCATCAGGGACAAACTAGTGAAGGGCCACCCTCACCCACACAAAGGCACACTTCCCCATTATTTTTGTGCTTTTCAGCATGATCCAGTTTAGGTTTGACCTAGCAGAGTAAGCAACAAATGGTTAAGTACTGACAAGCCTGACTCCTGCTCCCTTACCTGCTTCTCAGTCTGCTGGACTGAGAGGTTGAGCAGCAGCTGACCACTTCAACCAGGCTTGGGCAAAATTCAGTTGGGACCTGCAAGTCTCTTTTAGCTTCAGGACAGGCCAGTCCAGGACTCCCAAGCCAAACATCTGTGGGAATTTGAAGACTTTTAAAGTCCAGCTCCAGAGGGTTTTAATGTAAGAAGTAATTTGCCTTAGTCAACATGTGGGCATGGGAGACATCTGAATGATGTCAGATCAGGAGGAGGCCACCTTAGCAATGAGTGGACAAAGCAGCATGACTATTCCTTCAACATGTCAGCCCAAACACATGTCACATACCAGTGTAAGTGCTGCAGCTTCTCTAAGGTCCCCTGGTAAATGTGGGCCTAGCACTGAATCACCATGGTCATTGTCTCTCGCAAACACTGATTTTCCAGGCAGATGGAAGAGGATGAGGGTGACTGTCTGGGAGTCCTTGTGGTTTGCACCCAGAAGAACGAAAACTACTCATAGTTTTATTGTGGTCAGTTGTGGCTGAAGTTATTATGCCAATCTTCCCCCCTCATGGAGCCTGATCCAGACACTGCAGTTTCTTCCCCTGGGGCTGGTGGCTCAGGAGCTGGAACAATGTGAGCCTTCTGGAAAGGTAGTTAGTGGTTCTCCTTGCTGCAGGTCAGGTGGTTGCTGCTTTCACACCACTGAGGGTGGTGGTAAACTTTCCTGATGGGCTTTTGCTGGCTCATTGTGCTGATAGGCAGAATCCCACACTTCTGGAGGGCTTTGGAGGGGCAGGGCAGGCTGTAATACTTTTGGTGAAGTGCACGCAAGGCTTCACAGAGTCACTCTTTACAACTGCTCTTTCACTGCCAAATTCTCTGCTATGGTCATTTGGCACCTGTAAATGAAGTTTAGAGCAGCAGTGCCAATTGCCACCAACAGACACTTGGCCCTCTCTGCTGGAAAATCCCAGCCTTCCAGGGTACGCTTATCTTGCTAGAGCTATTTTATTTTGTCTGCAGTAAAGCTGGACAAGTGATTTGGCATTGCAGGGTCAGGCTGTTAAAAGCATTCATAAACGTGAGGAGTTTTGTTACTGCACCCAGCTCTGCAGCCTGCCGAGGACAGCACTCTAGCTTCAGTGAAGGCAAGCAGTTAACAGTGTTGACTCCTTTGGTTATTGCACCCCAGAAAGAGGCCAATCTGCCTGGTTCCTTGTCCTAATACCCTTTATTTTCAACACATCTAACCTGACACCTTGCATTTCCATACCCATGGCTCACCCATACGGGAGTGTCTGACATCCCAGCACTGTGCTGACCTGCTTTCTTCCCTTTGGCTGGGATGCTTTGACACTGTGCCCCTGGTGACGTGGCTTCCCCTGCTAGGTGGTGGCTCATTGCTAGTAGGTGTCACAGTGTATAGGCCTGCTTATAGGGAAAAGCCCTATGAAGCTGCTGATGTGCATGAACTATTTCTGGCTGTGTCCCTGGCATTCTCTTGGGTGGATGGAAGTAAGAGCTAGTCCATAGGACAGTTTGGGAAGGTGGTGTTCCCAGTTAGACACCCAACATAAAGCAGAAAAACCAATCAGTTCTTTCTAAAATATGCAGATCATGACATACTTTCTCCTGTTTCTGAACTGAAAAGTGGATATTAGTGCTAGGCAGTGGTCAGGATCAGGCTATTTTGGGTCAGTGAACAAAAAAGTGCATTACGAGGTTCAGTGTTCCTTCCAGTTCAGAGGGAAGGAAGAGGCTCTTGCACTGTGCAGAGCTCAGTACTCTCAACCAGGCAAGGGTAATATTGATGAGTGCAGTGTGCACTGAAGCTCTACATGTGTTTTTTTAGGATAGCAAAACTGCTCAATACCAAGTATATACAATGTGATACAGCAGATGTTAGAAGTAATGGTAAGGGTAAGCTTTGCAGGGGCTCCTCCTGCAAAGAGGGGAGCTGAATTGCTGAGATGAATGATTCAAAATAACTGCAATAGTTGTGGGTTGGTTTTTGGGTTGCTTTTTGTGATAATGTGATTGCTTCAAGGTACATGCTACCTTCCCTCCCAGGACTCCAGTCATAACACGGCTTGTGGAAACCAGTTCACTTTTACACATTGACTGCCTTATATTTACATTCTTCACTCATTGTTTGTTCTCACTTTCCTCTTGCCTCCGTAGAAGGACCCGCTGAGAGTCGTGCAATTTGTTAGGGACAGCCAGAAGATGTTGACTCTACTGCCTTCCCTGCAGGAGTCTTCTGTGCAGTGATGCTCACCCCATCTGTGTCCAATTTCCTGAATGGTGTGCAAGGTAAACATGCAATCAGTTAGTTGTACTGCACAAGTGATGTGATAACGTTTGCTGGGATCCATTGATTTTAAAAGCAGAAAGGACTGTTTTCATGTAGCCTGACCTTGCGTTTTCAAGGGTTTGTTGCACAATTTGTTAAAAACCCTTTCCCTCTTTTGTGGTCTGTAGGACTAGGCACTGCTATATACAAAGCAAATCCCAGTTTCCAAAGGCAAGCCCCAGGAGGAGACAAGAAGTTGGAAACCAGGTGTATAAGGCTGGTATTTGGCTGCTATAGCACTTAAACGCTGATTTCAGTAACTAGCTAGAATATTTGGACATCCTGTTTATACACTTCAAAACCTGAACTTTTTTCACCACAGTTTCCTGGCACTGAATCCTTTAGAAAAGCAGGCCAATGACTTCCTATAGATCCTCAGTTTCAGACCTATATGCATTTTAGAATGATTATCTTTACCTTTTATTGTTAAGCATATTTTTGCAAAGATATAGAAAAAGAAACCCATCACACACAGCAAATTGACTAAAAAAGAGGCACTTAATTAGTGATCAGAAGTTTCTATGCTTCTTAGAAGCAAGAATTCCTCCCTACCCCCCTTAATTGCTCTCTGGGCAATTTATGAATTCTAATTAAATGCCCACTATCACAGTTTCTATACAGTCAAAACTCCTGTTAGTTAGATTTGGTCCAAGGTAGAGGCCGTGAGGTCTTCATGAGAATATTTTTAGCTTCTTTTTATTTCATAAGTCTTCAAATCAGACAGCAGTTGCTCAGAAACAGAGCAAGTGGGAGTGCTTGTTGTTTTGGGCAGTTTGTAGAGTAAGCCACAGCTCAGAGTAGAGGACGGTCTCCACTGCACTGCACATGTGGAACCGTCGCACCATCACATGGGGTGTGAACCATCAGTGTCCAAAGTGTGTGAGTGGATGTGGTGTTTTGCCAGATCAGAGCTGCAGCATTTGCCTTCCACTTTGGTCTGGTGTAAAGAAGCCTACAGCAGTGAAGAACAAACTGCCTAGTCCAAATTAAGCTCAAGTTACTGTCAACACCAGACTAAGGAGTGCAGTTGCTGTGGGCTGCTCTTAAGTGACTACCTACCTTGGCTGACGGAGGACAAAACTTAAGGAGAAAAGTTTCTTGACTCAGTCATCTTAACTGAGCTCTACATGAGTGTGGGCTGATCCCAGATCATCTAAATGATTGCTGGTCACCATACAGCACTTACTAGCACAGATAAAAGTAACTAGTGTTGTGTAGTTGGCAATCTTGGTAGCTCCAGGGGGTAGGAATA
The DNA here is from genome assembly GCF_004027225.2 of Strigops habroptila. Lineage (NCBI taxonomy): Eukaryota > Metazoa > Chordata > Aves > Psittaciformes > Psittacidae > Strigops > Strigops habroptila. The sequence continues at coordinate 9,622,723 of NC_044277.2, forward strand.
TGAAAGTTTACTAGAAAAGGAGCCTTTTAACCTGTCCAAAGTGACTAGTGAAGCAAAGGCTAGAAACCAATGAACTTTTTGTGCATGTGGTAAGTTATGTGGGGCTTTCTCCCTGGCTATGTAAATCAAGAACTATTGTCAGCCCTACCCCCTGAGACCATCATAAAAAATGTTGATGATTTCTGTAGATATGAGATCAGACCCAAAACAGATAGCTCTCAATGAGAGAAAAAAAGTTGGAACACTGTCAGGCAGCTGAGTCAAAAGCCAGCACAGCCTGGTCAGAAATGCCACTCTTTGACCTATGTAGGGGCCATCCCCTCAGTGCAACCACAGTAGCACTTGGTGTATCTTTCATTGCACTGGAAGCCTTGCTGCTGGTGCCTGTATACAGTTAGTTTTCTGTATGTAAGTAAAGGGGTTGCTTCCATCAACAACTGAAAGAAAGTCAGCCAGAGCTGCTAGGGCCACAGTAAAAAAACATTGCACGTGTTTGACTACAGCAGTTCGACTCCTAATCTGTTCCTCCTGTTAAAATACTGTTTATTGCTGCTTGTCAGTAAAGAGTGACCAGTAAATGGAGATGCCAGCTCCATCTGGGTGCCAGATTACTGGAAGGAGAGCTGCTTCCTTTGGATCTTTCTGACACATTTCCTAAACTGAAGCAAGGATCCCTCCTTCCTGGAGACTGACTTCCAGCCATCATTAGAGGGAGCTGTTGCTCCAGTAAGCCCCAACCTCTCTTTGCGCTTCAAACCTTCTCCAAACTGCCGTGCAGCAGGGAAATGCAATTGATTCACGAGTTGGCACCTTTCTGTACAGCATTGTCAATCATGTCAGCTCTTGAGGGGGCTTCGTAAATAAATATCTTCATTTTCATTTGCCTAGCTTTCTATGCACAACAGAAGAAAGATGTCTGAGCTCAACTGGCAGCACTGCCGTCTTTCAGTGCTGGCTGGAGGAGCTGGGGAAGCCTTTTAGCCCTTCTGTTAACCTACATTAAAAAAGCAGGAGAGAGCTTTGACGTAATTTTCTTCTGTCGTTTCACCAGCCCTTTGTCTGAACCATGGGTCTTTTCCCTCATCCTGACCCTGTTCTCATTTCCATCACAACTGGAGTAATTCAAACCAAGCCAGGGAAGATACATGGGTGTGAACTCCTGTGAATGAGATCAGAGTTGGACTTTTTGTGAAGAAGGACAAAAGCCCAGGACCAAAATCTTAGCAAAGTCAAGCATCTGACTCAGTAGTTAACCTTTGCTTTTAACTTGTAACCATTTTTCCTGGAAACAAACGTCAGGATCATGGCTAGGGGTACCCTGTCTCCACGCATTCTGTGCTTGTTTTCCTAATTGGGGATGGGTATTTGTCAGGTTGTGTTTTCTGACAAGAAATGTGTGGAGATTAGATACACAGTGCCACTGGTGTTATTCCAGGCTGATAACATCACATGGTGTATTTCATACTAAAAGAGGGTGTAGATTGAATTACTGCAGACCCAGCATAGGTTGTGCACTGAGTGTGTAAGAGTGTATTTAAGATGCATGAAGCAATACATGGGGTATTGTTTTAAATGTGCATTGGCTGAATTAAAAATGGCAGGTATCACATGAGGGTTATTTTTTAACAGACAGGAACAATTGTGTAACCAGATCCCCAGGCTTATTAAATCAAATTCAGATTGGTGGATAAAACTTAAATAGGAATGCATTTGCCTGTTTACTTATAGTATCTCAAAGCTGGGAGTTGGCTCACTTGCAGTAGAGGGACTGCACCCCCTATACCTGTAAACTATCATTCTTAAAACTATGCAACTCACTTGAAGCAGATAAGGTTATCTTGGTATTTGCAGTTTTCCTTCTACTCTTCTGTTTTTCCTATGGAGAGCACTTGGCACTGTCCCTGCTCTAAGGTAATATTATTTCATTTTCTGAAGCAATTTGTCAGGTTCCTAAGTGTGACCATTCAGCATGTAAACTCAATGCATAATCCTCGTGCTGTCATCTTACTCACTTAAATGGACTGAATACAAGGCATATTTTTTGTAATCTGTCCGTGCTCTCTCAGGACAGCTTTGTAAATGACATGTTACATTCCCAAGTCTCAGCAAGGCAAAGAGGTTCATCCAGTGCCAATAAAGAACAGTTATTTCCTAATAAGTATATTAACTGCTCAAAATACAGTTGTGAAGACCTGAGAAAAAGCTCTGTCAGAGAGAAAGCAAAAGGGAGCTAAGCAGCAAGTGCCTCTGCTCAGAGTGTGTGTCCATCAGGATGGTGTCCAGCACACTACTGACAGATCTGGTGTATTTGCCTCACTGGGGAGACTCAAGTGCTCTGAGTTAAGCTGGTCTATGGTCAAAGGGCACACCACCAAGCAGATGGTGCCCAGGAGTCAAGTGCTGCATTTCCAGGCTTGCTGTAAGCTAGCAGCAGCCCCTGTTGCCACTAAAAGAAGCAGCTCTGCACTTTCCTGCCCTTCCTGTAGCCATCACAAAGAGTAGGATTTTTTGGTTCTGCAGGCAACTGTGTCTTGGAAGTGATCTGGTTTAAAACTATTCAGGAAACAGCAATTAAAACTCATTTTAATTGATCTGATTTATTGTCCAGCCACAGATAGTGGCCCCAAGGTATGGTGGCATTAGACCAGAAATAAGTTGTAGGGAGCAGCGAGGAAGACCAGCACTACTTCTGGTTGCAGTGCTGGTTTATGGTGGCCTAAAGTGAGCATGAAGCTCCAGGTTAAGCTACTTGTGCAGCTAAAAGCTCCTGCCTGCCTCAGTTCTGCAGTGCTAGGCCATTAACTCCCTAAGTTAAAGGGCTGAAGATGGAGGTCTGCTCTGTCAGCCCACCTGGCTACAACCCCTGCCCATTTCTGCACCTCCATGCTGTCTTTGGGCATTTTGGTTCAATCAGTGCCAGTATCTCCTCCAGTGAGTTCTCTTTGCTGCTTCTGCTTTTGCTGCGCAGGGCTGTCAAGTCATGGTCTTACATTTCAACCAAAGAAATGACAGTATTATTTTCACAGAGTGCAGAACTGAGCAGTGGAACTCAGTGCTACAGGATGTTGTAGATACCAAAATCATATGAGTTTTAACAGGTTTACATAATTCATGGAGGAGGGCTCTAGTAACAGCTCTTAAATTGATGATCTCAGTAAGGTTGTTATTAGTTCATTGACGTGGAAAGGATCCCTCTGTGCATAATCAGTTCTACTCTGTTCCTTAAATCTTAATGTGTCCCCTCAATCTCCTCCTTAATCTGGCAGGAGCTAGGCTTCAGGACAGCAAACCAGGATGCTGGGCTTTAGGAATGGTCCAGCTCAGCCATTCCTACACTTCATAAACAATATTTTAATAATCTGTGAGTGGACTTAAGACGCGAATGTGCATTGTCACACTTTGTGCACAAATTATCACCTGCAAATGCAGTAGTTTATCTGGCAAACTGTATGGCCGTATATTCTCAAGGAAGAATAAGATCTGGGTGTTAGCTTACAAACATGAAGTTATCCAGTCCTGCGCAGCAAAGATAAGGCCAACTATGTCAAACTTCCGGTGCCTTTACTCCAGATGGTATTCTGCTGTGGACACTGAGTTCTTGGGAAGAAGGGAGGAATGTGAAACTTGCTCTCTTTGGTATATAGCTTTAATTATAATCAATTACTTATCCTACAAGCAACTGTTTGTAACTGAAAATCTGTAAGGAGTATTTGCAGGCTGAATTTGTCTTTATCTGCATGGGGATAAATAGAGAAAAATTCCTTTGTATTTGGTGGATGTGGGGCAGTGTGACAAGGAGCAGGGTCAGGCCTTTAGTATTTCATGGTACCTTAGTGTCCCCTCTCCCTGAGTCAGAGCCAGGGAGAGCTCTCCCTGTATGTGTTCTATCTGTCCCACTGGCAGTGCAGGTGTAGCTCTTGAATGGCAATTGAGAATGCCTGGATCCATATGGGTTTTGTTGCAAAAACCTATTATCTCCTCAAGTAAGGGGAAAAGACAAAAATTGCATCATCCATCCACCTCCCAGATGCTTTGCACTTGAGAAGGTCAGCATGGTTGATCATACTGCTTTCTCCATGGTCATTTCCGGACCATGTGAAAGCTTTTCAAACCCACGCTGGCCCACAATGTGTCCTGTATGCTTACAAACACTCCCACCATTAATGATTTCGGAGTTACACCAAGCGAGAGAGGGTTTCCTTCTACTGGGAAGCCCTTGGCAGTAATGTCGGGTGACGTGTGAGGACAGGCAGGCTTAGGGCTGTCTCCCAGAGTCCGTTGAGCTCCTGGGGACAAGGGGAGACCTCTTGATGCTTGAAATATCTGACCTCAGGTCTACCCAGCTCAGGGATTTATCAAGAAAGAGAGAGAGGGACATATCCTTCCACTGTGCAGTTTAGAGGACACACACAGCATGGCATTGCTGAGCAAACCTGGTTTCCAGTGAAGCACACACAGTGCAAAGCCCATGGGGCACGACAAACACATTTAGTAGCAAAATGCACAGAGGGCTCCCAGGTCTTCTGTCACAACAGAAACGCAGGAATTTTAGTGCTGAACCAAGCTGCAGCAGGGCACACAGTGGGGTGGTGATCCTGGCCACTCAAAAACAGCGAAATAAGAAGTGGTTTCATTCAGAAAGGCAGTTTCTGCTTTTCATTCAGAGTAGGAAGCTTGCGACAGGATCCAGCGAGGTGACAGAGGGAAGTAACCTTTACACACAGTGGGAAATTGAATTCATTGAAGAAATACCTTCTCTGTCCATACCCACCTCCTAAACCAGTCTTCTGCCCCGGGAGAGATAATCTATCAGATACTGACCATGCTCTCGTTTTTCTCAATGAAAAGTAGGAAGCTCTAATTGCCACGCAGACAAGTAGTGCTTCCTCGTGCTGGTCAGGACAGCGGGCGCTTACAGACTTGCTTGTGGGGGAAGAAACTGCTCTTTGTGGGGTTTGGCCTTCGCGGTGGCTATCGCTCTTGTCTGCGAGTCATGTGCCTTAATCCTCCTAAGTGGACTGCCCAGCAGTTTAACATTCCCCGAATTCCTGCTGCCTGCTGACACGCAGCCCATTCAAAGGCGGCTCCAGAGGCTGCCAGGCTGCAGGGAAACCTTTGCACCAGCTAATGGGGGTGGCCGCTGCTCCCTCTCAGTCCCCTGTGCCAGGCATGCCTTTCTATTCGGAGCTGCTGGGCCACCCGTGCTGGGGACGGATATAGCTGGGGAGCAGCCACAGAAAGTATCTGGAGAGTCACCACCAGCACCCATGGGCTGGATGCCCACGTGCTCCCAGAGCCCTGGCACAGTGTAAATCCCACTGTCTGATGGAGGGTGAAACTGAGGCAAGGGTCGGGAAGGATTTTTTGGGAGGCTGGATCTCTGATCACAGGGGGACATGGAGGCGGAGCTGGGAAGGGAAGAGAGGACTAAAGAAGTGGATGGGTTATGGTGGTCCCCTGTGCCTCAGCCCCATGAATGGGACCTAGCAAGGTAGGAAGGGTACTGCTTCTGTCTCCTGAGTGGGCTATGGGCAAGGACTCATAAAGCCTTAAAATTCAGGAGAAGGTGATATTTTTTCTGCCGCAGGAGGGTGGAAAGATTTTATCCTTGTCCTGACTTTGGGTGCCTGGCAAAACTTACCTCCACTGGTCCTGAGTAGGGCTGAAAGAAAGGCTCTCCTTCTACCATTTCCCTGTTTGTAAAGTGGAAACAATAATGATGATTAGAAGAATTAATAATTCTGTCACATAAGGAGTATTTTATTGTTGGCTGTAAATAAAAACATCACTAACGTGTCTGCAGCCTTTGGAAAGACTGAGGGATTTGCTTGGCTATCTCACCTTGCAAACACTTCAAGAAACTACAAGTTGAGAATATCAGTAAGATGGCTCTACTGAGTAAGGTTTATGCTTGCAGGCAGGAGCTGGGGACCCAGGCTGGGGCAGGATAGGAAGGATCTCAGTTATTTTTTTCTCAGCCTGTTATGGTTTCTCATTTTCTAAGAATTTCAGTGACAGGTAGGAATTTGGAAGCTTTTGTGTGCTGATAACAATAGCCGTTAGGATTTGACAAGTGTGAAAGACAGCCATATGTTGTCCACAAAGATATGCAACGTTAACCATCCATGCATCATCTGTGGACGAGTGTTTACATTTTACAACTTTCTGAATCAACTGTCACTTTTTCTCATTCTCTCTTGCTCTTTTTTTATGAATGAAGTCTGAAGCAAGCCAGACAGAAAGGAAGGCTGCAGCATGTTTTATAGCTTGTGTTTCCTTCTGGTGGGGATGTTACATTTGCTGAAGTGAATTTCTGAAAGAGATGTGGAAGGGTTTTCTGGTCAGGGTTAGGGGATATTTCATTCATGCAGGAAGTTGCAAAAGCTGAACAGAAAGTGTATATTCTAGAAGTTTCAATTAAAAAAAAAAGTAGGCTGGAGGGTAAAATTGCAAAATACCAGCTGAGGCTCAAGTCAAGTTCACTTCACAGTCCTAGTAAAGTTTAATGTTAGTAGCAATAACAAAATTCCTTTAAATCTAGGACATAGGAATACTTTTCTATCCAATCCAATAGTGTAGATTTTTGAAAATGCTTATTTCTGTGATGTTTTTCTGTGACAAAAGCTAGTTGCTTCTAACATAAACTATTCCAATCCAGAAACTTTGGGCTGAACATGGGGAATTCTTCAGAGCAGGGGTGGATGGGATGGACATAGTATCACCTGTGTTTGGGTTTAGGGAGTTTCAACAAGCATATCACCAACACAACAAGAAACGGGAATGCTGCTCTGTTGTCCAGAGGGGATGCATGAGTTGATTTGAGCAGGGATTGTGGCTCAAATGCCTTCAATGCTCCACATACCAGTGCCTCAGGGAGTGGAAGCTGATGTGTTTTATCTTTGTTCTGCTAAGCAGTTAGGTTTTCCCATTCATTTGTCCTAGATCAACAGCACACAGCTTTTCTACAGACATGTAGCCTCAATGGGCTAGATGCCAGGGGGATGAGAAGTGAGTGTTGGCACAGGCAGTGAATTACACCTTACTGAACCACAAGGATTCATAGTTTTATAGGTTTTAATGTCAGGAAGAGTTCACTGTGGCTGCTTAGGCTGACCCTTTGTGTCATACGGGTGAAAGAAGTTCACCCCAAACTTACTACACTAGGCTCATAGTTTCTGTTTATTTTTAGAAAAACAAATTCTTGACTTAAAAGACTTTCAATGAATTTGCCACCTCTCTAGTTAAGGTTATGCACAGATATAACTCAAGCTATGCAAGCCCTTTATGCAGAACAGTTTCAGCCAGTTTAATCCTCTCTTACATCACTATTCCAAATGGATAAATTCGCAGGCCTCAGCACATGATAGGGAATAACTGAGTCACTGAAGATGCCCATCATATGAAACCTGCTAACTGTCTGTGTACATGGCTGAAGCTTCACCCAGTAAGAAGTGTGTTAGTTTAAACTGTCTCTACAGTGGATTTCATTTTCATTAGGATCTAGGCTAGCACAATTTACTTTGTGGCTGCATTATGCTAACGACACATGCATGGTCAGGCACCGACCATTACTGTGGCTTAGTTGACAAGCAGTAGCTTGCTTAACTGCCTGAATTCACTCACGCACCTCAGCCCAAAAGGAGCATGTGGAAAAGATCTAAATAGCTATATTGTTATCTCATTTGATTGTCCCTGGACATGCTTTATAAGCTAGAGGAGGTCTTGGATGCACTTCAGCAGTCAGTTTACTGTGCTATTTGAAAATGAAGGGCAAACAGAAGCAAAATTTACATTTTTCCAACAAGAAGTGGGACCTCTAACTTAAGGTTTTTACTTATTAGAGAAAGTAGTCTGTGATCTTCAAAGGTCACAAGCATTCACAACAGCAGCTTAACATCTCATCCAGCAAACGAACTTCTCCTGTAGCTTAGCCGCCTCCTAAAATCACGAGGGCACTGCTATGAGGCCTATAGCTGCTTTGCCTGTGTGATCTCATGCAGTCAGAGCCTGGAATGGCGTGTAAAGTGACAGGTTGATCCACCAGATGGTTTCATTAGTATTGCACAGGTCATGACAGCAGTGCCCACAGTAGCCCATAAGCATATTGAAAATGGAGTGCCAGGAGACACAGGGAAAGCAAAGACAAGTTCTCAAAATCAGCTGATGAAAACCTCAGAGAAACAAGTAGGAAAGCAGGTGAAGCCTGTGTGCAGAACTGTTTTTCTGCTGGTATGCAAACCTGCCTTTCTCATGCACAGATGTCCAAGTGTCTGACATGGACTCTAATGGCCATTCAAAATCATGAAGTGCTTCAAAGTCTCTGCCTTGTGTTGGCCTTTGCCATCATTCCACAACACTTGCAGGTAGTTTAGAGGAGCATATTTGTTCAACAATTTGGTGTCTCTCAGCTGCCTTGCAGCCTAACTGATCCACCATCAGAAAGCCACAGACCTGCTAGCCCTGTTCAACATGAGGTCCATGATGTTTAATGGCGTGTTGTATGGGGCAGGGACTGTCCCTAGCTCTTTCTGCGCTCCATAGGATCCCAGAAAATGGTGGGTGGAAGGGAGCTTTGGAGGTCATCTAGTCCTTTCTTCCCCTGGAAGCAGGAATATTTCCAAGTGGAGTGAAATGCAGAGCCACTGTATGGATAGGAGCATAGCTTGGGGTTTTCAAGAACAGAGCATCTTAAGGCAGTCAAGAAACATGAGAAGGGAAAAAGAAACAAAGGAAAAAGGCAATGCCTTCATAGTTTTCCCAGGAAAAAAGATACCCTGAGAGCATATTTTGACATCTATCATGCAGGAAATATGCTGAAGAAGGTGTAGAACTGAAGAGAAGTAATTAACTTTGTGTGTAATCTGAGTGTAAAATGCAAGAGCTCTACTCTCATGGGATGAAGATTTGGGGGTCAACAGAAATTTGCAGCCACCCAATTGCATTGGAAAAGTTTTCCCCACTGCTGATGATCATCCCAGCATAGTGGAGCAGACTGGCCCAAAAAGTACAGTGCCTGGCAAGGCCTTTCTTCTGCTGAATGTGAATGCTATTGATCTGTTGAGCTTAATTAAACTGTCTGGCTATTTCAGCTTGCACAATTTAGATAAGAAAATGACTATTCTTCCCAGACTCAGAAAATAAAACCATTAGCCTTCTTCCTTATTTGGTGTCTGTCATTGTCATGCTGCCCAATTTGTAATAGTGAACTGTCTGTACTCAAACTGAAAGCTGCTCTCCACTACAGGTCAAAATTTCTGTCTTGCTTGCCCTCTAGATGGCAAACTCTCCTTAATTTTGGGAAGAGAACAGCCGCAGCCCTTGCTGCTGGCTTTTGCCGTCGTCAATTTGCAGCCCAACTTCAGTGTAGTTTTGAATCAACCAGACAAAAAAAAAAAAAGACAAACCCCATCAATGATAATGGAAGAGGAGGAGAGGAGAGGATCGGTGGTGACATATGCGAGTTTCGTAGGGATGGTTCTCGTGAGTTGAAATGTGAAATAAAAGGCATTGATTTACCATATGCATTTGGGAAGTGCTGGCTGAGTGCTGTGGATCTTCAGGAGTTACTCCTCCAGGAGCACTACATAGTTCTGCCTGACTGCTTAGGTTGTGATTGAAGCAAGAATAAAACTAAACTTTTATTTATTTATTTATTTGTTTGTTTATGTATTCATTTATTTTGCCGTTGAGAGAAGCCTCAAGCAAAGAGTCAGGACTCCCAATTACTCTGTAGTAAGAGAGTTAGGTTCTTCCCCTGGCAGCCCATTCCCTGGGTTTACCTGATGTCCTTTCTCTATTTCCATTCTTTCTTTTCAGCTCGTCTCCTGTCAGATGTTTTCTTCCCCCCCTTTTTCAACTAGAACCCAGCCCTGGGTTTTCTTCTTTAACCCCTCCAGTTATGTGCCCCCATTTCCAAACCCAATCTCCCCTCTCTGCCCAATTCCCATCTCCCCTAAACACTCAGATCTGAAACAAGGTCAGCACTTGTGCAGAGCATTGTGGCAAAGTCACAACTGACCATGTCTCAATTGCCCATCCATATCTCAGAAGATGCAAATATTTGAAGTCCCACAAAATGAATGAAATTTGGTGGCTTGGGTCTTAACTATCCCTCTCCTTCCCAGAAACACAGGGCCTCAGGGAGTGTGTGGCTTTCCAGGGAAAGATTTATCTGCTTAAAGTGTTTGTCCACTGTGCAGGCACCTATATCTGAGCTAGTCACCTGGGCTGCCTTTACAATCAGTGGAGAGCTGTCAGCAGAGTTCGGGGAATCTAGGGCACCTAAAGTGGTCACCCACGTTGGTTAGAAGTGTTGTACTCCCTAAACTGTTCATAAAGAGAGCCTGGACACTCTGCTTAGATGGAAACTCATATCACAGGCAGAATTAGGGAAGGGGAATCTTATCCTTGTGCTTTTTCTTTTTTTTAATCTATTTCTTGGAAATTGGAATCTATATTTCAGACTTCCTCTTTGTGCAGGAAACAGAAGAGTCTTTGATATGGCTAGTAAGACTTCTTCCTTACTTTCTCCTTGAAAGCTTTTAGAAATCAATTCTCAGCCACTTTAGTGGACCTAAATGACAAAATATGTGAGCTCAGCCCTTTGGAAAATAGAGAAAGAAGGTAAATGCAGTATTTTACAAATCAGAATTGGGTAAACACTATTTCTTATGTATACTCTTGATTATAAACCTAGGCAGGAATGCAAACTTTCAGAAAGAAACTAGTTCTTCTTTCATTTTCGGTGTGATGAGAGGTGCAAGGAGATCCAGTTGAGTATCTGCATTCACTATCTTGCCTAGCATTGCCATATTTTCCCACGTGAAACACCATTTGTCTTTTCTCAACCATCAGTTCTCAGGATAGAGAAAGAACAAGTAATTTCTGAAGTCAATATGACAAATTGTTCCCCTCCTCACTGAAGTGTTTGCTTGTTTCCCCTATGTTAACAGGTTGGTATCAGAGGAAGGTGCTAGGCAGGTTCCTAGATGGGAACATGTTCTCAGGATAATAGAGATTCCAGAGCTGAACACAGTCAATAGCTTATTTGTTCATTGCTCATTTGCTGGGTTAGTTCAAGTGTGTCTATTTTCAGGCAGCTGAGCCAATGATCTTTTATTGCAGAGCCTGATTTCTTATGCTTCGTGACATCTACTTGGAAAACAATCAGTCAATAAAAAAAAGAATCAAAATTAAAATTGTGCTAACAAGCGCTACCTTCTCAGTATGTTCCACCTACAAAATAACCACATTCAGATCTGTGGAGATTTGAATACAGAGCTATCAAGGAAAGCAAAGGACTTATGAATGTGATGGCCTGGAGGTCACAACCATGTCCTAGAGTGCTCCTGTCAAGGTGTTGCAAATGCAAAAGGCAGGGTTAGCAGCTGCTTTGCAAAATGTACATAAAGTCACACAAGCTGATGGCATCCGGGCTTTGGTTGTATGGAAGTCTTGATCAACTGCATCTAATATTTTAGTTGTAAATTGGATTTAGTTATCATGTGGATAGTTATAGAAGGCTGGATTTGCATTTTAAATATTTGTTAGGACCTCAACAAGCAGGCTGTGTACATAAAACTAGAGATATTAATGAAAAAAATGTAGTTGCGTGAAAGGCATCAGTGTTAGATCTCAATCTATTACTTGTTCCAAGCAAAGAGCCCCCCGCCTGAATTACACTAATTACATTATTATGAGCACACTGCAGTAGAGCTCTTATTACTCATGGGAAACTATTATTTTTTATTAACTGATATGTACTTAACAGTTCCAGCCATGACTCAGTACCTGTCTCCCAGGGATTACATAGATGAAAAACTAAAAAACAAAAGTCAGAGGGAGTGGGGCTAAGACTGTCTTTTGGAGAATATGTCTTTGTGTATGGAGATGGTTGGGAATTTTCCTACTAGGAGATATTATTTTTGCAGAACTAAAAATTGCGTTTGGGAAAACATAAGTTTTGCATGAAGGTGTTGAATTTTGTTTTGGGAACTTGAAAATATGGTAGATGCCTACTGATCTGGGAGTCAGTCCAGTGACCTGTTCAGTTGCTTTCACTGGCACCTGCCAAGATAGCAGCCTATCTTACATCTGAGATGGAAACTCAGTGGTAGAAGAAAGGGTGGACAGGATAGTCCCAGATAAGTCAGCTTTCCTAGGAACTGCAATGGCCCAGTTCCTCCACATACAATATGCTCTGGAAATGGGTGCATGGGGGCAGTCAGCACTGAGAAGGATTTAGGATTTTTTTATTGTTGGTCCCATTTGGCAATTTTATTTTTCTGAAACTCTGCTGCTTTTTGTGGAACAGAGATTTCACTGATGGCCAAGTGTACATTACAAACCTTGCTTTTACAGTGCCAGTTACTGCTGACTGATAGCATTGCAATGGTTCAAGCAAGACAGCAGGTACATGGTTTAACAATTCATCTCAATTGGTTCATCATATCTCTGGGAACATGTTTAAATCCAAATAGATTACTTTTATTGCTATCTCAGGATAAACTCTACGCAAGTTAGTCTTTTGATGCTTTGTAAATGCATACCTTGCCATAGGCTGATTATCTGACATGTTGTATGGGATTAATGATGTTTATTCCCAGTTGGCCAATTTGCATTAGTGCCACCTTTACCCACTTGCAGGATATGCTTGAGCTGACCCTCCACAATTAATCACACCCATCAACACAGCCTGTGCGACCTCCACTCAGTCACATTAACCAGCTGGCAGCTATTGATTCCTTATAGGTGGATGTACTTGTAGAAGTCCCTGTTCAGAAAAGCATAAATTCTATCTCAGACTATAGTTTTCTAGATATATCTACCTTACAAATACTCTGGGCTTTATTTTGGAGTGAAAAAGGATAAAACTTCTCATGCATATGGCATTCTCAACTTAGACTAATAAGCTCTAGTATTTGGGCTCATCTACACAATTTTATTTACTTAATTAAGAAGCCAAGCTGAAAGATTTTACCATTATAGTCAAGGGAGAGATATGGCCTTCTCCAGGGTGTGCTTTAGCTCAGTGAGTATCAAACCATGGGATGTGTCTGTATCTTTCCACTGATGAATCTTCAGCTTATAGAGAATAATCATGGACCAAAACGGGTAGGAATAGCCTAGGAAAGGTCAGAATGGAAATTTCAGGAAATCTGTATTGGCATGTTCCCAAATGGAGCCCTAGGTGAAAGTTAAGCTTCCCTAGAAGAATGAGGGTAGCAAACTTTGCTGGTGGAGAACGATCTTGCTTAGGACAGGTTTCAAGTTACCTGTATTCCACTTCAATCAGTAGCCTAAATATAGGGTCTGGCAACATTTCAGATGCCCTGCCGTGTCCCACCTGACCTTCATCTGCTGGAGAAGGGCACAAGTTTCCTGTAGATTATGTGTCACATCTAGCAGTGTGACCACATCTATCTATTTCAGATGCTCAAGTGCATCTCGAACAGCATCAGACACCTAGGTTTAAATAACCCAAATCTGCTTGGGAGTTACTATATAATAGTCCCTCATCAAAAGGTTAAAGAATCTCTTTCACTAAATCTTTTTCGCTAAAATTGTTAATATCTCATAATCACCCAAGTAATTTTCATTGGTGGGTGAAAAATCAGTCCAGAATTATTTGGTCAACAACTGCTTCACTGGGAGGCTCCTGTAGATTACCGAGGCTATGGGAATTGCTCTACAGTAGTGTTATCCATCAATATGTACATGCCTCTTTACTGTTAAAGGTGGAGTGAGTTTATCGGGTTTATGTGGCAAGGTGTTGTCAGCAGGGGAGGCTACAAGGGTGGCTTCTGTGAGAAGCTCCTAGAAACTTCCCCTGCGTCTGATAGAGCCAATGCCAGACAGACCTGTCACCAGCCAAGGCTGAACCAATTAATGTGAGGAGTCCTCCCCTGAGGAGGAAGGAGCAGCAGAGACAATGATGTGATGAACTGACCACAGCCCCCATTCATTCCAGAATTAGTGTGTTTGATGGGTAGACTTGTCCATGGCTTCCAATAGAAACTGGATTAAACTTGCGTTGGTTTAGATGTCCACAGTATAGAAACACACGCGTAATGAGTCAGTCACCCATGGCTTTCTTCATAGTTGATGGAGAGAAATAGTAATTTTCAGAACATTATCCCTCTGATGTATTTTAGATGTCTACCTCACTGTGAGATGAGTTATGCCCCAGAAGATGATGATTCAGTCCATGCTTTGGAATCAGCAGTAAGGAAGGTTCATGAAGCATCCGGTTTGATCCATTCCTGACAGCCTGCATCGGTGACAATGTCCCAGTGATCTCTTGTTTACCAAAGCCCTCTAGGAAAATAAGTCTGATAATAGCCGTCAGAACTAGCATGATGTAGAAAGGGAGCTAGGGAGGAGAAGAGCAAAGAAATGAGCAGAAGAGATCAAGAGCATCAATAATGTTCTGTATCCACAGAACTGAAAAAAGGGAGAGGCTGAGTACGTTTGGACCACAAGATGGGGAACCAGGAGATGTGGAAAATGCTGATGTCATCTGTCTCATGAAAGATTAGTAGATGTGTGAAACACTGACGGTATAATATCACTCAACAATGAAAAGAAACCATGGTACTAAAAATTGATCATATGGACAATTAATCTCACTAAAGTAACTAAAAAATCAGATATCAGTCTATGCTAACTCCCTTGTAGTCAGAGCTGGTTAGTAGCATTAGCAGAGATGAGGATACAGTATGGTCTTTTCTAGGAGGTATTGATAGTTGGCCAAGTGTATTTCATCTGATCTCACTCTTGCAAGACTGAATAATTCTATGATGCCTCCAGCATTTATCATTAGAGAGCAAACCGAGTACTGTCCTCATTCTATAATCAATTTATAAATGTTTGTTTCCTGCATCATAAATGGCACCTTCATGTGTTCTTCGCCAAACACACTGACTTTAACAGTATTCAATTAGCAATGAAGAAGCATGGAACATTAAAGACCAGGAGCTTTGGTGATTTTATGCACCAATGTTTGGCACTTTATCAGCAAGCAAACACTGGTTTCCTATGGACATAGCTACACACTGGTGGGGGCAGAAACAAAGTCAACAAACATCTTTTAATTACCCTAGGTACCATATCCGCAGGCATCACATTACAGCCCACGTACTTCAGAGAAAGCCGCAGCTTAGCTGCACGGGGACCAGAGCCTTTGCATCAAGGAAGGTCAAAAGTCAAAGGAAATGCCAGTAGAGGCAGTAGCTGCAGTAAAGGAGCTTAATAAACCCCTCACCTTCTTGTTTACCCTTGATTTCTCATTTATTGTATAATAGAGGCAAATCTAAATGCATAACGACACAAGAACCAGCTGGACTATGTTTGCTCAAGAAAGGGACTCAGCTGACAACGTGGACAGGAACTCGGTTAATCAAACTACGCTGGCTTTCTGCTCATCAGTGCTCTGAGGCCACACATGCAGTAGCTGGAATTAAGTCCTTACATTTGCACTGATGGGTGGGATATCTTTGACAACTCGATGGCAGAAGGAAATAATTGCCACTGATGTTAAGTATGTAAATAAAGCCAATGGATGAGACTGATGTAATTGCATGTGTAGTGTGTATACACAGTTGCTTTACTTGGATGTGGGTCCCAGATAATGCTGGATATTGCTGGACCACTGCATATCCAGCAGGCTGTATTCCCACCTTCCTGCAGCCAGCTGGGCCTGGCTCTTGATCATAGCTATGCTATGCTATAGTCTTTCTTTCTTAATGGGTTTAACTCAGAACTTAGATAAATGCACTTTCAAGAAGGCCCAGATGTGCTAGGGCAGGCCTTTGAGTTGGTGTGGTCAGGGCACAATTATCTCATTGTGGCATGAGGGCTTGCGGTATGAGGTGGCTGGAGAATTGGGCAGCTGCCTTTGCAGGCTTCATACCAAGGTCCAGCTGCCCCTGAGCAGCCTTGGCCCTCACCCTGACCTCTGTCCTGAACCTTGTCTCTGGGTTATCTGGTCTAATTGGTGACCTTCTGCCATTGCTAACAATGTGAGCACATTGAAACTACCACAGTCTATTTCTGTTCTACTTGACATACTACAGCTGGACTATCACAGGGACTGCCAGGAGGGGCATCTTAATTGTGAACATTTCAAGTGGTTCTGTCATTGTAGTGCAGATGTGTGGTGCAGACCTAAAGCAATGAGCAACGCCAAGTGCATTTTCTTTTGGTTAGAAAAGGTTACTTTTTTTGCTGTCTCTCTGCTGATTCTCGTATTTTCATTCCTTGTATCATCCCTTTCTGAGTGACCCTTGGGGGTGCTGCTGGGATGGAGTATATATGACATGTCCTTACAGAAACCCAAAGCTCAACTGCTGGGTAAAGAGTGGTACTGGGTGTCACATAAATCTGGTGCTTTGCCATTGATTTCTTACCTGGCATTGGGCAGTCCCCATAAACATCCAGAAACTGCTAGAAAGCTGGGTGTCTGCCTGTCTATGTCTCAGACCGCTTCTGCACAGCCTAGCCTTCACTTGTACTCATGCCTTTACATTTAAAGGAGTGTTGAGAGAGCAGAAACCCTGCTGCACTGGGCTGAGCAAAGAACAGAGAAGTGACAGCCAGGGTTAACGTAGCTGAGCCAAAGAAGTGATCTGAAGATGATGTCTTAGGAACTGTGAGGTGCTCAAATGCTGCAGTGACTGATTTTAAGTGCCCGACATTTACCAAAAGCATTACAATGTTTATCTGTGTTAAATAGTTATTTTTGATATAAAAATTGCCCATTTAGTTATGTGATCATTTCAAATAGCATTTTAAATACTAAATCACACACTTGCTCTCAAGTCAGTAACAGTTACTTACATTTTGTGCTCTCCTAATGTACCACACTGCCATACGCACGTTCCCTCCAGTGATTAAATTTATCCTGATACACAATCTGACTTTTTATTATTACCCAAAAGAAAGTTGATATTCAGACTAACTTCAGAATTAGATCCTCAGTCTTACAACAGGAGACGGTGGTTGTTTGTCAACACCCCATACAAATTAAAACTGTCAATTATGTATCGTACGTTAAATGTAGTCATCCAACAATTGGTCTGTGTTTCAGATCTTGGGAGGTAGGTGCTTACAGGCCATGCCTGACACGGAAAAATGTGAATGGGCAAAATGGCTCTTCTTCCACATTCACAAAATGTTTAAAAAATAGCTAAAGCTGCTGCGAGGTCACCTGTAACAACTTCCAATTCCCAGAAGCATGTGGGAGAATTTTCAAAGTCAAAAATCAATGGCTATGAAATTACACATTAGTCTAGGGGAATGTACTTTGCCTGTTTTCACAGCTAACATTCATCTTCCCATAGTAATAGTGGTGCAGACAATTTGCCATGGTAAAGTTGATCTATAAGTGTTTTAATTAAAGTTCTGACAGCAAATTGAAATCTTATTTTACTTACAGAGCAGACAGAATTCATCTTCCTTTCGCCTGAGAATTGAGGTTGAGAGGAGGACCTCAGGACTGGTATAAGTCTGGGAGACATATTAGGAAAATACACACACTCATCAAGCTCAAAGTTGATGTTGTTATGTCTTCTCACCTGTGATGGAGACAAGGGGCTCTAAGAACTGGGGTTTTGTGGCTTGGGCACTTCTTGGACATCAAGACTCATCAGCACTTTAGCAGAGGTCTCTGGGCACTTCCGTGTGCTGGTTTGTAAGAGACAGGGGATTTTTTAGCTGGCTGACACATAGGGAAGAGAAGAGGTACACTGACCTCTCTGGGAAAGGCTTGGAGGCTGAATGGAGAAAGGAGATGACAGGGGAAAAAATGTCATATCTGTTCTGAGGAATCTCTGACATCTTCCCTCACGCCAGAATAACATGGCAGCAGAAACGAAGGAGAGAATTATCACAGGGCTTTGACAGGCCTCAAGCAAATGCTCAGAAATGACGAGGAAACTGAGACAATAGTGTTGCAAATTTGGTTGAGTTCTATAGCTTTGGCATGCTGTGTTAGACCAAGCACAAAGCTGAGCAGGCTTAAGACAAAGGCCAAGTAGGTAGTTGCCCAAAGAGTAAAAGTAGAAAAGGCAAAATTACGTTTTTGAGACACAATGAGAAAGACTCCTCAGGTCTCAGAGCAGCATTAGTGTCTCAGTGAGAGGCAGGTACAGTGCAGTGTGGCGGGATGGAGTGAAACCCCAGCAGCACTAAAAAGCGCTGATGTTCTTGTCCGCCACAGCTGTTACCCTCCTATAGCAGCTTTGCCTCTTCCACCACTGAGCAAAAGTCTGTGCATGTTGCAGGACTGCATCTACTGAGAAGGCAAACTGTGTGAGATCTGGCTACTGGCTGTGTGCATTGCTCCTTCACCCTGCGGCATGGTATGCACACCTTCAGCTGTGCCAGAGGAATGGGCTGGGGATGAGTAGCACAGGGCCATGATGGACTGCTGCAAGGATAGGGCAGACAGTTTCATCCTCTTGAGTTATTTAAGTGATGGTGATGCCCAGAGGAGCTGCTCTGCTTCCCCTGCTAATGCGAACTTTGTCTTCCCTGATGAGAAATCCTTTACTCTGTGAGGTTAGAAATCCCACCTTTTACTGATTTATGCACCAGAAGTGTCTGTCCTTTTCCAGTGACTGCAGAGAGGATCTGTGAGGTCATGGAAAGACATTGAAGAGCTCAGAGTCCTGAGAAAAAGCTAATATAAATCAAAACGTGTAACCAAAGTTTTGCAGCCATAGAGTGGAAAATCTGAACTCCTGGGAGTTCAGTGAGACAATTAGGCGATCTAGAACATGATGTATAACAGTCTCATACCTTGTCAACTAAATTAGCATTGGGATCATCTGAGACAGCTCAATTTTCTGTGTTCCTAGTTTTACCTATGCAGAAGTGAGTACAAAGCCTCACAAAGCAGAAACCTTTCCTGGGACAGATATTAATATTTTGATTAAGCTTTGATTTGAGAAGTGACCTGAGAATTGGTAAATCATAAGACCATAACCTTTGTCTTCAAAAATACCTTTTGCAGGTTCTATCTATCTATCTATCTGTCTATCTAACTATCTGTCCATCATACTTTATTTTTTTTTTTTTTAGCCAGTGTAGAAAATCCCTAGAAAACCACCAAGCACATGCTTAATTTTCACGAAGTGTGAGACCATAGAAAAGAGCCATGCCTCTTTCTTGTGGGTTAACCACTAAGTCTGGCAGCTCCTTTTGGGACTTACATAGCAGCTTGGTTTTGTAATTATTTATAGAACATTAATTTTCAGTCAGGAAAGAACTAATTGTTTGCTATTAGCATAACACTCAATTTGAAATAATTAAGGAGAACTCTGTTTTGCTCTAATCTTAATCTAAGTCTGAAATGCATCCCCAAAGTCCATTAAAACCAAAGCAAAACCCATTGTTAATTAGCAATTTACTCCATTACAATAGCTGGGAGTTTTAACAAGTTCAACCAAGGACTATGCAACATTATAAAATAAATCTCCTGGTTTGTCACATTTGAGAGTTACTAATAAAGAGGGTAATTCAGCATTATAAAAGTGCTTACTTTGTCTGGGAAGGCCTCACAGTATGTCAGTATTATATGATTCACACGATGGTGGATCAGAAGAGAGATATAAATTGTTTGGTTGGGGAAATTAACTGAGGATTGATTCTCTGTGTTTTAATTTAACATCAGAATGCTAGAAAACTTCTAAAAGCAGATGGGCTATTGATCCGACAAGAGGATAATCAGTGCATCAAACCAGGCGGAGGACGAGAAATGGGCACTCTTGAGGCTCTTCAGTGATTGCTGCCTTAGACAGAAAGGTCTTATTCTCAGGGAGAGAGGGGGAGGGAAGAGGGAACTGCGGGAAGAGAGGCTGCTTTGGGACAAACTTTTACCCATGTAAGTGAAGCTGAAAAAATACATCTAGCAGGGGAGGAAATGTAAAATTGAAGAGGGAACATCTTAAATTACAAGAAGATGGGGGAAAGAAAGACCTCACAATCCCTCATTGAGGACACACAATCCATCAATGTCCATCCTGTCTGCAGGACATTAATTGTCATGTTCATGAAAGGAATTTAAGAGTCCTGAGGGGATGGGGTCCCAAGAAACCAAGTGTCTTCTGCTATGTGAGGTCCAAACCCTGGCATTAGCTTCCATGACTATTTATTTCCCTGTGAAGTTTCTGAAAGTATAGGAATAATTAATGAGCTGGTTGCGTCTCTGGCTCTGGGAGTAGAGCATTTCTGTGTCCATGTTAACCACACTTAAATGGTGCTCTCTGATGGGAGCCTGTGTTACGGCCGCAGTCAGGATGTTCTGGCTCCTGGCACTACAGACAGTTATGTGCCGTGTGCTAAAAGCAGCATGGGAGCATCACTTTTTGAGGAGGAGAATAGGGAAGAGAGGAATGAAATTCTCATGTTCAGCCAGCAGTACTTAACACAGATCCTGGAGTCAATCCAGTCGGACTTAAAGCAATATTTGTGTTTCCTTGATCTTGGTTGCCTTCCCAACACAGCTTCTCTCTGGCAAAATTTGGATGATCCAGAATGGTCTCTCTCTTCTGCACACCCTTGCACACCCATAATCCTAATGCAGCATTTGAGAAGTAGTTGGATAAGGCTTTGCCAGATTGTGCATCCCTACTATAGGGTGTCTGTGCATGCAGGCTGGGGCTATGGGAGTGTGGTCTGTTGAATGAGCACCAGAATGAGACTGGTCTATGAACCAAAGACTTCCTCAGTGACTCTGAACAGCCCACTGTCTCTTTCTGCCTACTTATGTAAAGTCAGGATGGTAATTGCTTTGCCCTTAACTCTCATGTGGCTGTTTGATTATAAGTCTGGGAAGATACGCTTTCTTATTGCGTAGAACACCTCACACAAGAAAGTTGTTATTTAGTTGCCTCTCAAGAAGAGAGGTAGCTCTATTTCACACATCACTGGGTATACTGCAGATCAGGGTGTGCTGAAGGTCCTGCATTATACATGGCAGCCCCCTGTGGACATCCTGGATGCCTTGGGGCTCCTCACAGTGTGAGGACTTACGCCCTGATTGCTGTGGCAGATCCATCAACAGTCATTAGTTCACTTGTGTTTCTAAACACTTCCAAAGCACAAATCTTACAAAGCAGTAACATCATGAACTAATTGATATTTAACCCTTTTTAATGACACTGAACTTACTCTAAGGTGTTTACTGACTCCTCAATGCTTTTCCACAGCTTCCACTAGGTTCTAGTGACTCACAAAGTTCTGCTTATCATTTTCACTAGTGACGTATTCATATAGTTACTAACCCATGCCCTGGCATTGGTGTAAGCTACTTCTCACTTTTCAGAATACTCTTGGAATGGATGCAATCGCTTACATTCAGCAAATTGGATAGTAGGAAGGTCGCAGAAGATTTTCAGTCATTTTGAATTCGAGAGCATCTCAACCCCTGAGACAGCAGTTGTGCCACTGGCATCAGCTCTTCTTCTTCTTCCATCAGACACCCAGAGGAGGAGACATCACCATACACTCGTCAAAGGTCTCTGTGGACCAGCAGCAAGTGCTCTCCTGACTGCAAAATTCTGTGTTTGAGCTGGGCAGCCATAGGCCAAGTACAATTTGTCCTAATTTCACTATTCTGAACCAGCTGCTCTGATATTGCTTTATATGGCCATATAAAGAACAAGTGGGCAGGGTTGGAGATACTCCCTGTAATTCTGAGGTTTGACTCTATCTGAGGCCATTCGGTTTGTGGTATCAGAGGAAGAAGTGATTCCATATCACAGAGACTCTGGAAAGAGCAAGCAAAATCCACTGCCTTCAATGGCTTGAGCTAAATGCTTCTACTTGAGAGACACCAAACAGCTCTCTCATATTTTACCCTTTAAGTGGAAAAAGTGCAGTTGGTTGTGTTGAAACCAAAATACTGTGCCTGCTGGAGTCTTGTGGGCTTGAGTCTACAAGGAAGTCACAGGCAGAGGAGATGCTTGAGGATTCACAGAGGAGTGGAAAAGATCTTATGATTTATCATTTTATGTCTGTAAACATCTTATAATGTTATGGTATTTTTTGAAGATTCCGGTGTTTTGTGGCAAACTGAAGTTGTACTTGTACTTATATAAGAATGCCAGTTTCAGAGTTTGCAGGGAAAATTTGAGTATTAACAAAACCTGAAGCACCTGAAAGCAGAAAATCTTTGCCTTAAACCCCCAACAATTTAAAAAAAACCACAACACCCAAATCTTTAGATTTTAACAGGATTTAGAATTGTAATAGTAGGTTTATAATACCATGAGCAGACAGAACTCAGACCTCTTCTGCTGGTCACTGCTAGCTAACTCAGCAGCTTGCCAATCAACATTGGCTTCTTAGTGACAGATTCTTCCCTTTCAATGTGTTGGCAACCTGGGTGTTTATCTTAGCTCTGGAACTTTCACTAGCCGGCAGGGAGATGCTCTTCAGAGAAGAGCAGATGGAAATGTCTATGGTCCAAAGTGATTAACAGGGAAAGTAGATGTTATTATCTTTATTTTAAAAGTAGTGAAACCAAAGGACACCTAAAAGGTAGCCAGTGGCAGAGGCAGGATTCAAAACATTGCATGCGTTCCCCTCCTCACTGATGGTTTTATTTAAATGTCCCTGCCACAACCTGTTGTTATGAAGCTTAATTTTCAGTTGTTTTAACTGTCAGTAAAAGATATTTGAAGAAGTTGGAATTGCAATGATGATTATAAATTAAAGGGCCTTTTCTGTGGGGAAAGAAAAAAAGGAGCTTGTGTTAATAATTATGTGTATCATAATGGTACCTTCAGGCTCCATGCAAAAGCCACCTTTGCCAGGAAAGAATTCAAGATCCTTCAGGGTGTTAATCCAAGCAGACTAGACAGACAAAGAAATTATTACCCCTCTAGTTAACAATGGAGATTTGAGGGATTAATCCTGAGTTCCAGAGACACAAGTATGACCTTGAAGGAACTAAAACCAAATAATCTAAAACCCTGTTCAGTTCTATCATCTGCTAACAATTTTTTTTTTCTTTCGCCTTATAATCTAAAAACAAACAAATAAATAAACAAAAATAACCACTGTACAACGTGGTCAAAACAGTGAAAGAGCCGCTTATGGAAATGGGATTATACTGTATCAAGCACTTTGGTCCATTCCTAGGAGAAAACCCCAGGGAACTGCTGTTGCCTCATTTATGCAACTGAAGAGTTGACTGTTATGGGTGGGTATGAGAGATGTGAGCAGCACATTTCATAGCGAGGGGTAAAATCTTTTCTCAGACCAGCTAAGAAAGCTAGAAAAAACAGAGTGTTTCAGGCAGCCGATCCCTTCCACTGGTCAGCATGTCATAATTAGATGATAATGGGATTGCTAAGTATCCTTTAATGGCCTTTAAAACATCGCAAGTCATTCCCCCCCAGCTAAGCAGTTTGTTTCCAGCAATTATGTAGGCTTTTTCTTTTTTTTTCAAATGGTAACAGAATCCCAGTGCTAGAGACTCCCTGAATACAAAACCTCGCAGCGTGGTAAAGGAGCACTGGTGGGTTTGCAGAGGCTCATTGGTGTGAAGATTGAAGTTCTTTGGCTTTATACAAAAGATACATGATCTGCTTCCCGTGAGTCTATCTGTATGGCCCAATGCAGTACTGTACCTACACGAGCTGGTTCCTGTGGTGGTATCGTCAGTTTAGAATAACATCCACTGGAGTGAATTAGCCTATCAAGGAAAGCACATCAGCATGTGAAAAGACAGTCTGACTTTGAGTCCACGGTTTCTGATCAGCCCTGACTTGACTGTCTCCTCTCAGCTCTGCACAGTGCCAATGGGATGGACATCTCCTCTGAGGAGCAGAGTTGTCTCAGGGTCCTGAAGCTGCCTCAGCAGGTCACATCAAACCCTCCTGAGAAGGAGCCCGCTTCTCTTCTTGGGCTGGCATTATCACTAGAGGGGCACAGAGAGAGCTGGAGGCACAAAGCTCAACTACATTACAGATGAGCTGACTCTAAAAATTTCTACAGGATCAAGCTGCCTCTTCATCAAGTCATGTACATGGATACTTTTGGTCTTGGAGGCACCCTTGGTCTTCCTACACAGTACTGCATGTAGGGACAGGTAAGTGTATGGATAAGGTAACTACAGGTGACTTACTGTAGTTGGCACACTTCCAGAGAAAAGCATTTTCCCTGGTGGATACTTGACTGTGAACATTGCCTTCTTCTTGGCCCACGTAAATCACAGTGTATGAACCTTCTGCCCGAAAGACAAGGTGAGCCCTATGTTACACATTAGCAGGAGGAAAGAGTTATGGTTGTAAAATATCTTAAGGTCTTGGTGCAAAGTATCCTAGACATGACTCAGCACCTGAACTTCAGAAAGGCTTGCTGGAAACTTTTCCATTTTAACTGTAAAAAGTTATTCACATGAATAAAAGTTGTGCTAAACTGCAAGAGCTTTCTTAAATGGCTCATTGAGGAAAGAATAGCTAAATTCCTTTCAATAACAAATGAAAGTTTGATTGTTACAGCTATTAATTTTTTTTAATAATTGGGGCACATTATGCCCTATTTGGAAAGGACTAGGAACGGTCTGAAAGAGCATAAAACTGACAGCAAATGTCCTATGTTTTGTATGCATCTTAGGGAAGAAAATAAAATTTTTCCCGGTAAATAGCTGTGTATCATCTGTGGGATTCTTGCCGCAGTTTTTTTAGGGAGCAAGAACTTCCTAAGACTTACTTCTTTTGCTATCTGCTAGCCTGCCCATGCTACTGCCCTGCAAAAAAGGGCTGAGGGACAACCAGAGAGAAAGAAAGTCAGGATCTTCCAGTATTATAAATTACTTTTTTAGTAGATAAAACTACAGAGGGCTTTGGCAGCCAAAATGGTAGCTGGTGTCTGGTGGTTTTTGAATACACTACCCACTATGCCTGAGTTAGCAAGTCAGGTTTATTGTGCCACAGTTTATTCTGTTCAGCTCTTCAGTGTTCAGTGGCTCATAGAAATTTATGTGACATGCTCACAAAGGAAATAAAAATACTTCAATTGGTTTAATGCATCTAGCATATAAAGTTTATAGCAATTCTTTCAGTAAGTGAAAGTTTGAGTTTATTGGCCAATATTGAAGTAAGAAACTGAGTTTGATTGATAAATCATTATGCATCATTCAGTCTGGTTGCTTTGAAGGTGTCCTGATAATTGCCGGTGTAAAACAGTGTAGAGCGTTTGTGGGGTATTGTTAACTGACACCAGTCACCCATTTAATTATACCTGTTTCACCACTAAGTATCAGGCTTTGAAAGAAAGCATCCTAATGAAAGGTGAATGGAAACCAATCCACCTATAGAAAACTTTGGTTTCAAAATAACACCATGACTTGTTAAAAAGCCATTCTGGTCAGTTATGTTTGTGCTTTTGGGATGTTATTTGTAGTTCCAAACCAAGACTAATTTAGTGCAAGTGGGCTATCAAGTGCTCTACCCATGGGACAGGAGTTACCATTTCTGACTAAGGCTTTTCTTCCCCAGCCTTCACCCAGCTGTGGACTACATCACACTTCCAGAGGTGAGGAACATCATGAATGAGAGGCACAGGGGTGGGGATGTATATTAACCCCAATTTGGTTCAAACTGATGACCTTCCCAGAAAAAAACAAAACCAAAAACCTGAATGCAGACTGTAAGATCAACATATTTCAAGAACCAAGCAAAAGCAGTGCAGTGTAGCGCATTTTCATCCTTAACGGTTTGAAAAAGCATATTGCTTTTAAAGAACAAACACTCTAATGGATTCCCATTCCTTCATTCTCCTTTTCTGGGCAAGCCCAAAGCTAAGAGTTTTTTACCATCCTCTTAAGGAAGGAGTGTCTTGTGGGAGACGCTTGTTAAAATCTTGGCAGTGTATCATTGCAACATACACTTCCAAACAAACCCACAAACCTTATGAGTGCTCCATGGTGTTTAATGTGTAACAAGGAGTTCTACTGCTATTGTAAAAATACCAGCTGACTTTTAACAGGACCATTAATTGATACTGTATCTTATTAGAACTCTTGTTTAAATGGCAGTAAAATGTTCTTTTTAAAACATTCTTGAACGTATTAATAAAGAAGGGCAATTAGACATGCTTTTTTCAAGAGTCTTGATAAATTAATAAATCTTGAGTTAATTGCAGTGCTGGGCACTGAGATTTAGCTCTCAGAGGCTGCAATCAGTAAATTTCAAAAGGCACTCTTATCACAGTTAAGTACGTGTGTGCAACAATGGTTAACTGGCATAGTAAATCTGGCAGGAATGATCATGAGGAATGAAAGCTCCATAGTTTATTCTTTTCATTATCTATTATTATTTATTTCAATTTTTAGATGAGGTCAAATTAACACTTCAATATGAACATCTCCAGAGGTGTGGGGTGGGGTTTGGCCACCTATTTTTCTTCAGATCCTTTGGTACCATTCATTACCAGAGGATTTTGATCAGAAATAAGCCACATGAAATAATAAGTGACAATGCACATAAACCACAGACATTTCCCACCTACCATTTCATATCACAGTCTATGAGGTGGAAAAGCAAAGCTGTTAAGCTCGTGGTTGAATATAGATCTGAAATGCTGACTGCTTTCTCATTTTAATTGCTCTAGAACTGTATCAGTAAAGACAGAAAGAAGTGTTTGTTTAAATCTCGGTATATACATGGTGAGTCACCTTTCATTTAGCACTGGTTTTAGTAAGTACGTATACTTTTACACATAAGGACTTTGATGCAATACACCCTTACTAACATTCTGTATATCTTTGTGCTGCAGTTTTTATGCCTGTCTGCCTGAACATCTGGTCTGCTGTAATTGGTGACAATGTTCTAGTTGATCTTTAAAGGTGCTTATTGATTTAATCTATACATTTATGGGTATCCTATAACCAGTACTAATGCTTAGTAGCCTTTTTAGTTTTACAACTCTTTCACTGTCTTTGAAATGTTGAGTTATTCTCTTGAACTTTGCCTGTAACGGCTGAGACCCAATAGGACCATTCTGCACAGTATAGGGTAACTAATATGTGGATTATTTACTTTTTTGTTTATCTATCTGTTCAATAACACTCCACTCTCCTCTGATCCCCATGAAATTCTTGAAAACTCATTGCTTTTCAGACCTTGGTTTCTTAAGTGGAATTTAAATAAAACTTGATGGAAATGCAGAAGGGAGAGAGTACTGGCTCCAGCTGTAGGACACAAGAAGCCTCAACTCCATACAAGAATTCCCCAAACTCAAAAGCAAGAGAAGTAAGGTTTTGAAAAGATGTGTGTGGTTAGTAACAAAACAGTTTCAATAGTATACTTCTGACATGATGCAAACAGGAAATGACCCCATGTTGAGAACAGCTCCAGAGTGTAAAATTCAATGTAAGGACACAATTCTGCCATGGTCATGCAATTTAAATCATACATGTTGCACCTTCTTTTCATACTAAGGATCTTTTTTTGACTGACAGAGCATGGCTTTGAGGCTGAAGAATGGTACAAGGGGCAGAACATAACCAGGAACCTTTCTTTTAAGACTGTGTGAAGAGGAACCAAAGATATATTAACTTAGTGTAACTCAAGACTCAGTGAAAGAAGATAAGCTGTATTCCTTGGGAATAAGCATGGCAAAAATTGACTCACAAGCAATCACATGGAGATCACATTTTATTAATTCTGCTCCTTAATAGGCAACTGGCGTATTAACACAAGAGCTTAAGTGAGTCCTTAATTCAACCATTTACTGGAAAGATAAGCCTCTTAAATGAACTGTTATAATAGAAAAACTTATGGAAGGCAATCAAAAGAAATGTTGAAAATCTAGTTTCGGTTTTTCATAGCAACCTTTTCCATCAGTTCCTTTTAACCAGATAGTTATTCATGTTTCAACAAAGCCAGTAGATACACACTACATTTTGCTTTTGGTAAGCTACAGCTTTACTGGAGTATTCTTTAATTGGTGCCTCCAAGCCAGATATTCCCTTTGCTGGATTCCTGCAGTAACCAACAGTCAAGTCTGATAATAAACTATTGCTCTGTGTTAGCTATTGCTAAAGAAGGGCCTATTGATTTAGAAACCAGCAGAGAGATTTCTGCTCTCTCTCTCACTCTTTGAACAAAATGACATTGCTTCAGTTTTACAGCAGTCTCCCTGAATCTGGAGATCTGTTCCAATAAGTTTACCTTTGAGAAGTGTGGATGAAGAATGATGATTATGACTCTAAATTCTAATTGTTATAGCCTAGCCTAGCAGAATGACAACAGTGTGGATAGCAACAGGGTCATTTCTATAATGAGAAATACAATGTTATTTGTATTGTGTGGGTTTTTATGATTAGAGAAGCAAATCTAAGCAATTTGTAAGGATGTTAATTACGTTACAAATGTACTCAGATTTGCTCGTCTGCAAAGCTGTATGCCAAAAAATGTTTACCCAGGTCTTGCTTGGATTAATGGTGAGATGCCAGGCAATGAGCGCAGTGTTGGTGCAGTGCAGAGCTGTAGGAGGGAGCCCTGGACTCATGCAGAGATGTTGGTGTTCGGTTTAAGTATGTGTCTTGTTTCTGTGAGCGATCACATTCCCTGTTCTCCTATCTTTCTAAAAGGTGGGATCAGGAAACCCTTCCTTCATTTTGAGGCAGGAGAGAGCTTACTCAATGCTGTATTTGCTCTGTTTAAGGTGGGGACTCCCTTTCTGGCTCCATTTATCTCTGTGTCTTGCTGGCTGGCTGGCTGGAATGCTTGGCTGGTCTCTGCTGTCCTGGACACAGAGACAACCAGATTCCTTGGGTTGAGTTAGCCTGAAGGTTGTCAGACATCAGCATGTCCTGCATCTGCTTGTTTCTATTTGCGTGTGTGGATACGTCCTTACACACTATTCAGGAGAAAAACTTAGAGTAGTCATGATGGAGGTTACTGTCCAACACACTGCATTTAAAAGACACAGTCCCCTGCTGGAAGCAGACCTGTACAGACTCTGGTGCATCAACACCACCCACAAACCCACGGGTTGAACCTCTGTATGGACCCACCAGGTACCATGGCAGCTTCCCACTCCTAACCTAGAAAGTCTGCATAATGCTAGCACACATCTGGTGGGGCTTACTTATAAGGCTGCAATGCACCTTCATCTATATTTATCAGAGGTTCTGGCGATCTACACTTGAGAAGAACAGAAACAATATGTATCAGAATTGTTCATGTGAATTAAAACTGGTTGATGTCTCTCACGGATCTTCTCCTTGCATTTAAAATGGGAAAGTGCCAACACCTCTGTCTTGTGAACTCTGATACTCCCCAGTAGTGCTAGGGTTTAGGTCCACTTCCAGTGGTCTCCCAGTCTGTAGCCCAGCTTTATCTGAGATATCTTACCCTTCTTTTCTCCACCCACTTCTATTTAAAAAGGAATGATCACTTTCAACCCAAGTGCTGAATAACAGTGTTTGCAGCTGAGGAGTGGAGGAAGAAGAAAAACTGCCTTCTTTACACAATGCCAGAATTGCCTGCTTTCAGAGGTGAAGTTTCTCTGATCAGCTCCAAGATCCTCTTGGAATTAAATTAGCAATTCATTTTAAAACAGAAACGATTGAGCATTGATTTTCTGTAAAGCCTGTATTCCTTTATATAACCCCACTTCCCTTGTCTAGTGCTTCCTTCAGCATAGCCACTGAGGTAAATGGCTCTCTAGGACAGTTTTCCAAAGCTACGACAATGTCTTTTGTGGCCGTATGACTGATTTTCATGCCAGATCTGACAAAGCTCCATTTCAGATGAACCATCCTGCTAACAACAGAACAATAAAAGTGAAACATCACTAACTGCATGGTGGAAAAAAGGAGGTCACAAAGGTTCATGCTTTAGCACTTTTCTTAAACCTTTACTTTCTTCACCTCACTTACATCTCTGTAGTTGCTGAGTCTTCAAGACTGATCTCAATTTCTATCTTAGAAGGTAGCTTTCAAAGTGAGATATCGCCCAAGCAATTTTCTGCTTTCCTGGGAGCTATTCCTTGGCAAGTGGCCACTTCTTCTACCTGAGGTTAAGGTATAAGTGGACCCCAGGCAATGCTCTTTGTTTTATACCCAAGAGAAAAGGATATGATCAACAGAGACAGTGCTGTCATAAGTACTTACTGCTGTCAGGTTCTCCAGATGGTGCTGTCAAAATAAGAACAACATGTCCATTCTGGACCCCATTTCCCATCTCCGACAAGCTGCCATCCTCACAGGGATGTTACATTCCTCTTCTCATGGCCCTGGCTGGTTCCTACCATGCTTTGATCCTGTGTAATTTTTTGTGTGTTCAAATAATAATTTGTCCCTGTTTATATACTGTACATGCTCATAGCACTGCTTTTGCTTGCCCCCAAGGTGTCAAGAAAAGGTTAAAATTAAGAAACAATTCAGAAACAAGATTAGTTCATTTAAGGGGACTTCATCCCTGCAGCACTGATGAAGGAGTGGGAAACAAATGCAATGACAGAGGAAGGGAATCACATCACCAGGAAGCAGACTTGTTGCTGCCTGAAGCGAGACCTGCATGACCACAGACCTACAATGGACTTAAGCTACGTGTGTATAGCATACGCTACCCACATTCCACATTGTGAGGTTTGGGATGAAATCTATGCAATCCTCCCTGATCCCCTCACCCTGATTACTAAAGCAAGGACACATAAGTGTGAGGGCCATGTTGATGTGGGCGGCAGTGTTGTTTCAACCAATGCGTGTTGCTCCAACCAATGCGTGTTGCTCTGTCATGCTGCTCTGTGATGTTGAATTCAGATACTGGGAGAAGCAGAGGTGTCGCACTGCTGGTCACGGAGTCCCCTTGTCTGGATCTGAAAGCCAGGACAGCTTCCCTGCATGTGACACATGGCATACACTGCACCAGATGGAGCTGAAAGGAGATTTTCTTTATAAAGCCTAAGTAAATCTGCCCTCTAGGAGCTGTGTGCATCTATTTTGGAGTCTGCAAGGGAGAATGCAAAATTTGTGCTGTGGTCAGAGTTGCCTCAGGTGCTGCAAAAGTGCCACATCTGGCTGTTAGGCTGAAATACAGGACATGCACGTATAAGTGTGACTGGTTGTGTCTTCTGAGGGTATCTTCTTAAATACACCAGTGTAGCTGCAAATAGGGCTGAGAAGCTTTCTGCCACAGTGAAGGAAAGTGAAGAGAACCTACCTGCTGTGTTTGCAGCAATGTAGCAGAGACATTTCCTTCAGCTGGGAAAGCTCCAATGGGACTAGTGTGAATTCATCTGCTTTTAATAACTGCACTCTCTTGTGCAGATTTGGAAACAACGGATTTGCTGGGCATGGAGTTCGGACTCCTAGGAAGATGAGTGGTGAGCCCTAATAGTTGGATCCTGTTAGGAAAAATGGCTAGGGAAGTTTTCCCCATTAAATGATGAATCTGGGAGCTATAGTATGCTGTGATAGACAGTAATGTACCTGCTGAAGGAAAGCTAAGTTGAAATCTGGTGGAAGCTGGTGTCTCCCATTCATTAGAGGACTCATGACAACTTCCACAGGGTCTCACTGATCCTGCCTAGGTTTAGATTTCCACAGTGACCACACATAATTGCAACAAATGAATTCACTAATGTCCCTAAAACCACAATGGGTACTGGCAAAACAGACAGATGTTTGGTGAAATAAAAGTTAAGATGCCTCTTGTCGTCTCTCTGTCTGTGAAAGGTTTCTTGCTCCGTGTTCTGCAGGAGAACCATTTGAGGTCTCCACTTAAAGCCGGTCTAAAATGTAATCTCTACCCTAGATAGGCATCAGTGGGAAGGTCTCCAGAAAAATTAACTAGGTTAAAAAAGGAGAACATTCACCTTAAAGTCGAATTCACCATACACTTTTGGTCCTGCCAACAAGCTGGTTGGTTTGAAACAGTAGCCAGGAGCAGAAGAATCTACTTTTATTTCAAGACATCTGGAGTTCTGTGTTGTTTTATTTAGGCTATGTTTCAGAATTTGCAGCCACTGAAATTCAGGCTTATGCATGTGGTCCATGTAAGCTGTTTGGTACCATGTAAGGAGAATGAGGACCAATCCCATGCACAGGAATCAATGTCAGCCACTATACTTTCCTGCAAATGTCTTTAAAAATGAAGTTGTTATCAACAGATTTGATTCTCATTTTATACTACCTAAATATTGCCCACCACACTTTAGAGCTGGATTTCACCTCTGATAAGGGCACTGCCATTATTAGCTGCATGGTAGCCAGGCAGCAAATAAAATAGATGTTGATGATATTCTATGAAGCAGGTGATAATAGTTACCTAGGTACTTAGATCAGTACTAACTCATCGATACTTCGACACAAACAATTCGATGTGATTAAATATGAGGAAAAATAGAGTTCTTGAATTCAAGAATTTTCTTTTCCTTTGAAAAATGGCCAGCTAAGCATTCAGAAACAGAGTTGTTTAAAATTATGTGTCTGCTCTGGTGTACTGAGAAATATGAAGCCATGACATTTGCAAGGCTATGTCCTTTTCCTTCCCTGGATGACCAAGCTGTAAATGTAAGGCTTCCATCTGTGAGGCAAAATTAACCTGAAGTTTAGAATAGAGCAAAGATCGACACTGAGAGCTGCATTTTTAATATGTCATTATTTCAAGCTGCATAGATGTAGGGTTTTGATTCAGGGCCACTGCTGGTTTCATTTCTTTTGAAAAGCAGTCAGTCTTTGAGTATAAGAATCTTTTTACAAGATATTGTAATAATGTTATCAATATTCATACTGCAAATTTATATCTAGTTTCACAAGTTTCAAAACCTTTAAGAATTATTTACCTTCTGGATTCTGCTGTTAAAAACCTCTGCAAATTGCTGCAGACCTTTTAAAATCCCCAGCATCTTACTGGTGATTTTACATTGACAGCAGTCAAATTCTCTGTGCTATAAGCCTTCTGGGCATTACAAGTTAATGGCTGAAACTGAGTAGCAGTAAAAGAATGATTAATGGAAAAATTTCATGTCTCCCTATCAAAGCTGACTCAAGAGCTATGCTCATATAGCAGCAGTTACAATATTTCTTAGCTTTGCAATCTCCAGACAATGAAAAATGGCATCTTATATATTTCTAAGATAGATAGTTCCCTCAGTATTGACTTGATTATATGAGAAAATTGTGCTTTAAAGAAGGATAAATATTGATGTATTTTGTTATGGAAATTAAACTCACAGTTAAGTCAACATGCCACGATTTAGTGAATTATTGTTTAATCATTATTTAAATTTGGGGTGTATTTACTAGGGAAAAAAAAGGCACTTCAAAACCAGATAGTTTAAGAAGCCAAAGCTGCACAGGAGTAACAAGAATCCAAACATTTAGGAAGCACAGAAAGCTGAATGACACAGCTAGGAAAATAATGTGAAGCAGTTTTTGATGAGAAGGAATTGTGGCATGTTAATACCTCTCAAAACATGTGCCATTAGCTTTGTGTTTAAAATGTTTCACATAGCCAAGTTTAGAAATATTGTGGGTGAGGTTCCCAGGAAACCACACCGGACTTTGAGTCCCATCAAACGCAGGCAAGCTGTGAAGGGTCATAGCTGGGTGAGCAGCATGTGGTTGTCTGAAGAGGTACCATGGCCTTGGTGACCGCTCTACCACAAGCTTAATGACCTCTGTAGTCCCACACCCTGCTGAAGACAGAAAAGGAGTTTCTGGTGTGGGGTTGAGTTCTGTCCATGGGTCCTGGATCCAACTGTAAATTACAGAATGGGGGCCTTCAATCTGGGAGACAGCGAATTATATTGATGGTGTAAGCTAGACTCTAAGTTTGCTAATGACACTGGGATATTTTGCATTGTATTGCTCTCTGTATTTCTCTTCTTTCCCAGAAAAAGACTGTCTTGTCTTGTCGTATCTTGTCTTTTGAAGATTCTCCCTAAATTTTTTTTTTTTTTTTTTCTTTTGTGCTAGCTGGAAATGTTTCTTTCCATCACACACAACTCTTCAAGGTTTTGGAAACAAGGCCCTGTTTTTTACAGAAAATAACCCTCAATCCCTTGGTGTTTTGTGTGCAGAAAGTGACCAACAGGTACTGGGCCCATGTCCTTTGGCACTCAGGATACAGGAGTTCAGAGCTCTTGTGATTACTGGGCAGATGACAAATCTGAATTGGCTTTTTCTAGGTTCCTGATTTGTTCTCAAACTCCTTTCAGCCTCCCACTGTTTGAAATAGGACCCTTAACCTGTTCTTTGCCAATAGATCTTTCCCTGGAACTAACACCTCTCTGTAAAAAGATACGTTTTTCCTAGAGAGATGCTGTCATTTTGACAGCATCCTTTCTCCCTTCAATCTATAAAGGGAAGTTTAATTAAAGACATTTTGAGCTACTTGGAGAGCACAAGTGCTTATTCCTAGCTGGCAGCATCCTTGCTTTCAGTGGAGATGACTGTCAAAAGAAAGAAATGGCAGCTGCAGAGCGAAAGGTGAGCTTCCATGTAAAAGGCTTTGAATACCAATACACAGACCTGCAGCTTGATTCTCTTTAACAGTGAGAGGACTGCACTATTTTGTTTTTAGGACATGTCAAGATCTACAACATTTCCACAACGACTTGCAACAGAAACCTGGACAGAGAAATGGGCTTTGGGGTGAGGTTCAGGTGAATATCCAGATGGCAGTATCAAGTCTTGTAATTGCTACAGCCTCCAGTAAAAATAATTTGTAAGCCATTGTCTTTCTAAAGGCCACATGTCTACAATTACTTTTTTTTCCCTTTTCCTTTTGTGTCAAGATATATTCTTTCAAGAAAAAAGTATTCCTAAGCAAAGGGCACCTGTCTAAAATTACTAAGGCTCAAGTTAGAGATTTGCAGATCAACTTTTCTGCCCTTTTCCCCTTGCGGTAAACCTATATGCTTCGCCTACTGAGAACAAGAGAACATGCCCTTGCCTTGATTTGTGAACTTTAAAAAATGTTGGAAAAAAATATCTGGAAGGAACTAGAATGCAAAACTGGCCTTCAGCTGTGAAAGCTTTATTTTTCCTGGTTTCTTTAAAAGAAAATGAGAATGCCATAAACATATCTGTCTTTATTTATTCTTGCGGTCCTCTGTTTTTCCTCAAAATAATTATTGCAAGATTTATTTACAACATTTATTGATTTACTCTCTAGGAAAACCCAATATATTTCCCAAAGGAAAAAAAAAAAAAGAAGAATTCATATTTGAGTTTTTTTTATTTCAGTTGTATTTAGACCTAGTCAGAAAATAGTATTTACAACGTACATGGAATTGTGGAATATCTGTATTTCATTTTGGTGATCACTCAGTATAAAAAGACTGACTATCACTGATGGAATAAAATGCTGCAGAATAGTTTGATTTAGAAATACTCCGACATTCTTTATTTTGACATTGAAGTTGAATACAATTTTCCGTTGTGAAATGGTTATCATCTGCCCACCTCCTCACTATGTGTGTCTTCTCTTGTGTGACTTTAAACTGAAAAAAGATTTGCTGTATTATTTTCCACTGAAAATAATAATTTTATTAAAATAGCTTCCACCAAAATACATAATTGCCAAATGATGCTCACTAAGAACCTGATTACATCTTAGCGATATTAAAAGCTGATTTCCTACAACTAGTGTAAGAAATCCAGGAAGGGCTCTGCTCAGGTGGGCATGAGTCATGTCTCAGACCTTTACCATTGCCAGTCTGTGATGAATCTCTGCAACCTCTGTGGTGTCTCACACCCCAGATCTCAAGCAACTTAAATCACAGCTCACAGTGCGGTCACCATATTTGCTGCAGTGTTAAACTGCCAAAGGACCAGAACAACTATGCAAGGCCAGTCGAGGTATTTTGTGTTCTGGATTGCTGAAACATTTCCTATTAGGAGAGGATCACAAAACAAAAAAAGTGTTTGATTAGCTGACATTATAAAACTGATGACAAAATACAATTTCCTGCTACTGACAAAAATAGTCATAAAAGCAAGCAAATGTTGTGGGCTTTTGCAAAAAATCCACTTGGGTTTAAACCAAGTAGATTTGGCATGATTCAAGTCTGCTCAGTGCTGGTTCCTTCCTGGTGCATTAACTGCTAAAGTGCTGGTTCCTGAAATCCTGTGTAATGGAAGAGGTCATCAAGTAATAATGGCTCCATTTTTACTACAGTTTGTGATAGTAAATATTTTCATGACAGTGCTTTGTTCCCAGGATAATGCCAGCAAAAATTCCTATGCATTATTGTACATTATAAATCACTTTTCCAATAAAATTATCTTTGCAATTGGAAATATTAGGAAAAAAA
Source organism: Strigops habroptila (assembly GCF_004027225.2). Taxonomy (NCBI): domain Eukaryota; kingdom Metazoa; phylum Chordata; class Aves; order Psittaciformes; family Psittacidae; genus Strigops; species Strigops habroptila. Next base: position 9,659,008 of record NC_044277.2, read on the forward strand.
TGCAAGAAGGTACATATCTTAGTTGTTCTTAGTATGTTAACCATTGTCACTTTATGCTGTGCTTGAAAATTAAATGTACAACACTGAGGACCAAAGGTCAGTGTTGTAAGTTTAGAGATTGTCCAGTCTGCTGATGTCCGTCAGACATGTGATAATAACTCTTTAGCTACTGTAATCAGATGGACCATGGCGATTTACTCCACTGCCAATTTTCTGTCCCAATTCATATTGTTAAATTCCCCTGGGCTGGAGATCACTGTGGATCAGTCTCTCTCTTGCTTGCTCTCTTGCTAAGGCAAATTCTCTCATGGTGCAAAATGGTGCAGCTTCATGCACATGAATTTCTCTAAACCAGCTGTTCCATGAAAACAAGCAAACAGCATGAATATCCTGAAGCTGCTTTTCTTCTCCCAAATAAACCCAAGTTTTTCTGTCCATCCCAGTGTGTGCATTCACCTGAAGGAAGAATCTAGCTGCAGTTAAGTCTCATTTTTTGTAAGACCAAAAGGCTCATGTAGGTCATTTTCTAGAAGTATATGTAGATGTTGCTCTTGCAAAGTGTGTGCGTGTGAGATAACGATGTATATACTTCTTCCTGCTTGTTTTGGATGCATAAGAATCAAGCATATGAGAAGCTTCCACATTTTGCACAAACAGATATTCTCCAAGGAGCTTAGCAGCCACTTCAGATACATAAAAGTGGTATTAGGGCAATACTGAAACTTGGGTTTAAACCAAAACTAAACAGAACT